>NC_053491.1:211672608-212291608 GCF_905171775.1 Rana temporaria | reverse complement strand
AAAGGCCTGGATTCTTTCCTAAATGTACATAATATAATTTGGTACTAACATTTATAGGTAAAGTTGATCCGGGGAATATCCGATTGCCTCTCGGGGAATCAGGAAGGAATTTTTTCCCCTGCTGTAGCAATTTGGATCGTGCACTGCTGGGTTTTTTTTTTTGCCTTCCTCTGGATCAACTGTGGGGATAGAATTGGGTATATGGGATTGTATAATATTATCATTATTTTTTTATTTTTTTTATTGTTAAACTGGATCAACTTGTGTCTTTTTTTTTTTTTTTTCAACCTGACTATGTAACGTCAATGGCGGTGCGGGGGAAGGTCTATGTGGACAGCTTTACCCCCGGATGCCTGCATGCTTAGATGTGCCTCTTTTAATCATCAACCATGTGAGTTGCTAAATGTTGTACCTTCATTAAATGTAACCATATTGCTTCACTTAGAGGCTCCTCTCTTCTCTTTTATACTCTGTTGTGACTTGACACTGCTTGTATATCAAGTCAAAATTTATGATAACATTTTGCTAGTCTTGCAAAACGCTCTCAAACCAAGGTTTTACTGTATAGTACATCTTAAATGTAATATGTCACACTTTTAACATATGCCTTTATGTGGCTCACAGCGCCGTGGTAGTTCATTGAAAACTACAAGCCGACATCCGCAAAAGCTGCCGGGCCTTGTAGTTTTCCATTCACAGGACACTGTGAATGAGTGACGCCGCCTGGCGGGCAGAGCCTCTCTCTGCCCTGTTTTAAAAAAAATGTGACAGCTAGTGGGGAGGGGGAAGATCCTCGCTAGCTATCAGATCAGGGAGCAGGTGGCGGTCTGTTCATAACATGTTACGAAAGGTGAAATTATCCTTTAAACTTCAGCTTTCGGGCTCATATACACAGACACCACTAGAATTCAGCACATTTCTGCACCTGGTAGCCACAAGTGTTGGCATACATCAGCAGCCTGTACAGATCAATGACAGGCTGACAGGTGCTGCAGCTGTACACCTGTACCCACACAGTTGAGTGGTTACATGCCTATAGGGACAGATGGAAGACCTTAACACTGGGTCCTCATGATGTATAGGCATTTGAGAGGTCCATCTTTATATTTAACAGCATCGTGCTTCTGCAGTTGGAGACGTAATCGTAGCAATTAGTAACTTGTATTCAAAACTAAAACCTCCACGTTTCCTTTCATTAGGAGAAATGGAATTTGGAAATGGAATGACACACTACAGTCAATGTGGTATTATAGTGACTCAATCCTGTTTACTTTAAAGAACAGAGATGTGTTTCTTACTGCAGCTATATTCATTAGTCTAAACACACAGTTTTATACTGTGCTTTGCTTAAGGGGTTAAGCTGCCTTGCTCGGAGACAGGATTTTCCCCGGGCGCAGGTACTCCATCTGCTTTGCTAGCAGACACTATTTACAGCAGAGGTTAGAGTAGTGATTGCTGGGATGGAAAACTAATTTCTCAACCTGGCTTTTATTTACACTCTTATTAAAGAGGCTTTCACTCATTTTGGAATGGCAGCTAATGTCCATGCTCAACATCTGGCTTGCTGCCAGACAGCAAAATTACCATGCCAGTGAAAGATAGTCAGCTTCCATCTTAACCTTTCCATGTTCCCTCATTTAAACCTGCATTTGCATGAAGGTAAAAAAATGATTACTGAAAGTTCTACTGTGTCACAGAGGGCACAGGAATTGAGAATCTATTCTATCGGATAAGCCTTGGCTGGTGCTGCAGGGAACAGTATGAAAGCTTCTTCTCTCCTTACCCAAGGAAAGAAAAAAAAAAATTGCCACTCCGCCGCAAGCATATCATTTATATTTTTAATCACCGCTAACATAAAAATTTTATTTATTTTGTCAATTGCATGTTGACTATCACTATACTAAAGATCAAATTCCACTTGCATAATTTAAAAAGTTGTATCTTGCAAAACACATGCATAATTCCTAATGTGACATGACACACTGATATTAGTACTGGTCCAAAAAGGCATTATTTTGTCTATAATACACATATGTTTCAGCATTCAGGTCACAGTGAAATATGTTTTGTAGTGCTGCTTAAATATGTATGTGTGTGTATGTATGTATGTATGTATATATATATTGTACAGGACGCCATGGCTGGGTCCTGGAAGGACGTTATATTTCCCCTCTGTTTGGACTGTGGTGCCTTTAAGGGAATGGAAAGGGTTAACGCACCTGTGTAAGGAAGTAGTTTAAAGCAGACAGGAAGTGCAGGTGAGAGTGAAGGAGTGTAGGAGAGTCCAATGCATGGTGAATGGTGGACAAGGAAAGCTGTGGAAGCTATGAAAAGCTATGAAAAGCTGTGAAAGGACTTGGCAGTGTCCTGCCTAAAAACCTGCTACTGAAGGACTTACCTGGAAGGACTGTTTAACTGCGATAGCAGTTCTGAGCTGTACAAGTCGGTGAGACTGTTATTTCTTTTGTTTTTGCTGCTGCTAAGCCATTTAAGTTTAATAAACCATAGTTTTGATTTAAGAAGCCTGTGTCCTGCGATCAAGCTGGTCCCCCAAACATTACACTGGTGCTCGAATGCGGGCAGGACTGAATAACAGGCATAAGAAGAGGAAAAAAAAAAAAAAAAAAAAACTTTTTTTTTTTCTGTTGCATTGGACTTTATATTGAACTAACATTTAAAGGGACAGTACATTGAATTTATGTCCTGGGTTAAAGCTGCACAAACATTGAAAGTTGAAGCAATGGAGGAGCTAATTAAACAGCTGACCCTGGCTAATATACAAGCGCAAACTTACCACAAAGAGGCGCTGGCTCTGCAGCAAGAAAATACTCGCCTGTTGGTGGCCCAGTTAGCAGCCCAGCAAGCAGCCCAGCAAGGGGTTATGCAGGCTCAGGTGACTGCCTTAAAGGAAGCGGTGCAACAGCTGTCTCAGGTTCAGGAGCCAGCGGCTGTTGCCCCTGGCAACCAGGTGACTGTGAGGGCAAGCCATTTTCTACAGAAGTTGTCCCTGAGCGATGATGTAGAGGCATTTCTTGCTACGTTTGAGAGGACAGCGGAGAGAGAAGGATGGTCTCAGGACCAATGGGCCGGCCTCATTGCTCCTTTTCTCACTGGAGATCCTCAAAAAGCCTACTTTGACCTGCCACCAGATGATGCTAAAGACTATCAAAAGCTAAAGGCAGAAATTCTGGCTCGTCTGGGGGTGACTACGGCCGTTCGGGCCCAACGTGTACACCAATGGAAATATCGTCCAGATCGGCCACCCCGGTCTCAAATGCATGACCTGGTGCAACTAGTAAAAAAATGGCTGCAGCCTGAGGTGTTGTCTGGCCCCCAAATTGTGGAGCGGGTCGTGCTGGACCGATACCTGAGGTCCCTGCCAGATGACCTCCAACGGTGGGTCAGCCATGGAGACCCCAAAACAGCAAACCTCCTTGTTGAGATGGTGGAACGATATACAGTGGTGGAGGACCTGCTCGGACCTACCAAGCGCATAGGGCCTAGTCTGCCACGGCCTGTTCGACCAACTGCTGCCCTTCGAAAGGATGTTCCAAGGAGCCCTGGGACAAACACCCCGGAAGGCCAAGAGACACTCCCGGTACCTTCGCAGCGTTCTGTTCCTGTTCGGAGAGGAGGGGATGTACAATGTTGGCGATGTCATTCCTGGGGTCATACCCGGGCACACTGCCCACTGCAAGAGGAGCCCATGGAATGCGGGGTTCTTCGGAGGGGGTCTTTTTGTGCCCACAAAGTGTGCACCACACACCTCGACCTGGATGAGGAAAAGTTTGAGTGTGAAGTCCAAGTGAACCACCTCCCTGCCCGGGCTTTGTTGGACTCTGGAAGCATGGTAACCCTGGTTCATCCTAGAGTGATTGGGAAGATCGGTCCGGTAAGAAAAACTTTACGGGTGGTATGCATTCACGGGGACACTAGAGAGTACCCGCTCATCACGTTGTCTATCTCCTCAGCATGTGGCACTGTTACTCAAGAGGTGGGGGTGATAAAGAACTTGGTGCATGATGTTATAATAGGACGAGACTGTCCATTGTTTACAAAACTGTGGGAACAAGGAGAACAGTTCAGAGACTGGGGAGAAACTAGCCCCCCTGTTCCTGCTGCTGAGAGGGATAACCCTGAACTGCCAAACGTTAATGTGGACCCAGATGGGGAAAATGCTAATGATTGGGTTAATGGTGATGAAAGTAGTGTTGATACTATTGAGGATGTCAAGATATGTGGTCCACAGACCTACCAAAACACTAAGGGGGAGGAGCCTTTCCCACTTCAGGTAATGCTGGGGGAAGAGGATGAGGAAGTGGCCTCTACCCCTGCGCTGCCGGATTTGGGTGTTCCCCATGGGGCATTTGGGACTGCTCAGATGCAGGACCCCACTTTGGCCCATGCACGGGAACAAGTGGTAGTAGTAAATGGGGTTCCCCAAGAGCCAGGTGCGAATGAGAGGTGGCCACACTTTGCAATATATAATGAATTGCTGTATCGGGTTACCAAGGAGAGAGAAAATGTGGTAGAGCAATTGTTGGTACCCCAACAATATAGACGAAAGGTTCTGGACCTGGCCCATAACGATGTGTTAGGGGGACACCTGGGAGTTGAAAAAACGGAGGCACGGATCACCGACCGGTTTTACTGGCCAGGTCTGAAAGCAGAGGTAAAGAGATACTGTACCTCTTGTCCGACCTGTCAGTTGACCGCTCCGGTGACTCATTTTCGGAGCCCTTTGGTCCCTCTGCCCATAATTGAGGTCCCATTCGAGAGGATAGCCATGGATATAGTGGGTCCCTTGGTAAAGTCAGCTCGAGGTCACTCCTACATATTGGTGATTCTTGACTATGCCACCCGATATCCTGAGGCGCTACCCCTGCGGAATACCTCCTCAAAGGCCATTGCCCGGGAATTATTCCAGATGTTTACACGGACTGGTTTCCCCAAGGAAATACTCACAGACCAGGGTACCCCGTTTATGTCAAGGGTTATGGCCGATGTGTGTAAGCTGTTCCGGATTAAACAGCTACGCACATCGGTCTACCATCCCCAAACGGACGGGTTGGTGGAACGCTTTAATAAGACCCTTAAATCTATGCTCAAGAAAGTGGTACAAAGGGATGGGAAAGATTGGGACTGCCTGTTACCAGCTCTCCTGTTTGCTATCCGGGAAGTGCCCCAGGCCTCCACGGGTTTTTCGCCCTTTGAGTTGGTGTATGGGCGGAGACCTCGCGGACTTCTTGACGTGGTTAAAGAGGAGTGGGAAAGTGAACCTGTTCAGCATAAGAGTGTCCTGGAATATGTCTCCCAAATGCAGGAAAGGATCCAAACCGTGATGCCGCTAGTCAAAGAGCATTTGCAAAAAGCCCAGGAGGCTCAACGACGGGTCTATAACAGGGCTGCTAAAATAAGGCACTTCCAAGTGGGGGATCGAGTAGCGGTGCTAATTCCCACTGTGGAAAGTAAGTTCTTAGCCAGGTGGCAAGGACCCTTTGAAGTTGTGGAAAAAGTGGGAGAGGTCAATTATAGAGTCCACCAGCCAGGCAAGAGGAAACCGTATCAGATATATCATGTCAACTTGTTAAAGCCCTGGACAGACAGGGAACCGGTGACCTCCCTGGCTAGTGCAAGGCTTGAGCCACAGGTTGGGGTGAAGAGTGTCCAAGTAGCAAATACCCTATCTAAATACCAAAGTCAGCAGGCAAAGGAGTTCTTGCAGAGAAATAAAGAGAAGTTTTCAGACTTGCCGGGGCTAACTAGTATCATAGAGCATGATATTATCACGGAACCTGGAGTCAAAGTTTTTGTCAGGCCCTACCGCATCCCAGAGGCTCAAAGGAAGGCTGTTTCAGAGGAAGTAAAGAAGATGCTGGACCTGGAGATCATTGAGGAATCGCAGAGTGAGTGGTCGAGCCTGATTGTGTTGGTACCAAAGCCCAACGGGACTCTGCGATTCTGCAATGATTTCCGGAAGCTTAATGAAGTTTCACGGTTTGATGCCTACCCCATGCCCCGGGTAGATGAACTTATTGAGAGACTAGGTCCAGCTAGGTATATCACAACATTAGACCTTACCAAGGGGTATTGGCAAATCCCATTAACTAAGGCTGCTAAAAAGAAAACTGCTTTTTCTACTCCAGAGGGGAGTTTTCAGTACAAAAGAATGCCTTTTGGACTGCAAACTGCTCCAACCACGTTCCAGCGAGCAATGGATAGGATTTTACGACCTCATCGGGAGTATGCCTCAGTGTACTTGGACGACATAGTCATTTTTAGCAGAGACTGGGAGTCACACTTGCCCAAAGTCCAGGCAGTACTGGACTCTCTCTGGAAAGAGGGGTTTACAATAAACCCTGAAAAATGTGCTTTGGGAATGGAGGAGGTGAAATACCTGGGCTATATTGTGGGTAGAGGGGTGGTGAAACCTCAGGTCAGCAAGGTAGAGGCTATAAAGAGTTGGCCCCCCCCCCCCTCACAAAAAAGCAGGTACGTGCATTCCTGGGCATGGTGGGATACTACAGGAGGTTCGTACCCAACTTTGCCACATTGGCGGCTCCATTGACCGATCTGACTAAGGGTCGGAAATCGGTCATGGTGGAGTGGAATGCAGACGCTGAGAAGGCTTTTTTGGTGCTCAAGTCAGCACTGTGCCAACACCCTGTCTTGATAGCGCCCAATTTTTCAGAAGAGTTTGTTGTCCAAACTGATGCTTCCGATGTAGGATTGGGAGCTGTGTTGTCACAGGTTGTTTGTGGTGAGGAACACCCAGTAGTCTTCCTCAGTAGAAAGTTGACACCAGCGGAGAAAAACTACGCTATTATTGAAAGAGAGTGTCTGGCCATTAAGTGGGCTCTGGATTCCCTCAGGTATTACCTCTTGGGGAGGAAGTTTAGGCTCATTTCTGATCATGCCCCTTTAACATGGATGAGGCAGGGTAAAGGGACTAATGCCAGGATTACACGTTGGTTCCTGGCGCTCCAAGAATTTAAGTTTGTAGTGGAGCATAGGCCCGGGAGACTGCATCGAAATGCAGATGCCCTCTCCCGAGTCCATTGTTTGAGCTCCACTGTTGCCTCCACCTCCTTGGCGTTGGGGCACAGGGGGGGGATATGTACAGGACGCCATGGCTGGGTCCTGGAAGGACGTTATATTTCCCCTCTGTTTGGACTGTGGTGCCTTTAAGGGAATGGAAAGGGTTAACGCACCTGTGTAAGGAAGTAGTTTAAAGCAGACAGGAAGTGCAGGTGAGAGTGAAGGAGTGTAGGAGAGTCCAATGCATGGTGAATGGTGGACAAGGAAAGCTGTGGAAGCTATGAAAAGCTGTGAAAGGACTTGGCAGTGTCCTGCCTAAAAACCTGCTACTGAAGGACTTACCTGGAAGGACTGTTTAACTGCGATAGCAGTTCTGAGCTGTACAAGTCGGTGAGACTGTTATTTCTTTTGTTTTTGCTGCTGCTAAGCCATTTAAGTTTAATAAACCATAGTTTTGATTTAAGAAGCCTGTGTCCTGCGATCAAGCTGGTCCCCCAAACATTACAATTATATATATATATATATATATATATATATATATATATATATTTATTTATTGTGATAGTACAGTTCCCTGTCCTGGTAATGGTCGCCCATGATTCTCAAATAGGCAGGTTGAGCGTCTCCAGGGTTTTTTTTAATGTGGAGGAATCTGTTTGATCAGTTTTTTCCAAAGTTTGTAAAATCCACTTGGGGACCTGGAGCCCGGAGATTCCATAGTGATATGGGTGGGATGGAAGCTCCAATCCTTGGACCGGGTATTGGAAACAGCCAGGAGTCTGGCTGGTTGATTGAGCAGGTGGGTCCTGGGCTTATAGTAGAGTCAGGAATAGGGTTCTGGGCTACACCCTCCCGAGGAGTCCTGGCAAGCAAGGGAGAAGCATGCATGTCTGCATGGTATAGAGCGAGGACCCAAAGCTGTGGGCTGAGCAGCACAGAAGCTGAGAGAAGGTACAGTGATTTGTACAGGTACTTTGTTACGTGGCCAAGAGGGCTGAAGTGTAAAGCCTAAGCGGCTGTATTTCTGAAGAGAGCCAGGTGGCTCTGCATTTTCGGTTGATTACTTTATTGCTGTAGTAACTTGAAACCCCTGCGTGGGAATTCTGGATGGACGTTTTTTCTTTCTTTTAAAAAAAGTGGGTCAACAAGCCCTTAAAAAGCACAACTTGCGTGAACTCACTGGCAGGCCTCAAAATTTCAAGTCCTGAGCTACTAGCCAGGCCTTAAGAGTTACTCGCCACCTGTTGCCCCACCCAACCCCTACCTTGCCCCGCACCTTAAACACGCCCTTGTAAATGATCTCATGAAATAACACTGTTAAATGTTTTATTCAGTATTAAGTTACAAAAATACATTACAACAACAACTTTAACAATATTAACATAAATTAATGTTATCATATCCCCATTCTATCATATCTATGCCTCCAATTCCGCCCCCCTCCCCCATTCTATCATACCTATGCCTCCAATTCCGTCCCCCTGCCCCCATTCTATCATACCTATGCCTCCAATTCCTGCCCCCATTCTATCATACCTATGCCTCCAATTCCTGCCCCCATTCTATCATACCTATGCCTCCAATTCCTCCCCCCATCTATCATATGGTATGATAGATGGGGGGGGGGCAGAATTGGAGGAATAGGTATGATAGAATGGGGGGAGCTGGACGGAATTGGAGGCATAAGCATGATAGATTGGGGGGGAGGGGGCAGAATTTGGGGCATAGGTATGATAGAATGGGGGGGAGGGGGGCAGAATTGAGGGCATAGGTATAATGGATTGGGGGGATAATTTAAAGTCTAAATCTGCAATTAACCCCCCCCCCCCCCCCAATCCAGCACATGTTCCCAGGCCCGGATTTACTCCCTTTGCCACCTCAATGTGGCAAAGGGAGGAGCTAAATGTAAACTTATCAGGAGAAACTCAGATTGGATTTTTTAGATGGCGCTCAGTGTGGACTAATACGGTTGGATTTAGCAGGAGGAGCTCATAGTGGATTTATACGTTTGGGCTTATCAAGAGAAACTCAGTGTTGACTTATAAGTGTGGAGTTATCAGGAGGAGCTCAGTGTGGACATTTTAGTTACATGAGCTAAGGGTAGACTCCTCAGTATCTGTGTGGACATAACAGTGTCAGGAGCTAGGTGTGGAACTCAGTGTGGACTTAGTGTCAAAGTGGACTAGGACCCAGACAGCAGCATTTCTCTACATTGAATATAAAAAAGTGAATCCAGGATAGGTGGCTCCAGTGCAGTCTATGCATGTGACCACCAAGCATAGAAAACAAAGGAATGGTTGTTCTTTCCACCTTTGAGAAAATAGGAATCTTTCCATCTGACACTTGGGGAGGAAGACTTGCACTTAGTGAGATCCAGGGGGTAGAAAAGTGAGGAGGAGAGGAGAGAAGGGAAGACAGTGAGGATCAGGGACATGGAATAGTGGAAGGAATAAAGTGAGTGTGAAGAAGAGGATGGAGATATAAGAGATTGGGATATAAGAAGGTGAAGACAGATGGAAGACAGAAGGTGACTAGAAGGAGAAAGTGTGGGGAAAGTGTGCCATTTTGGGAAGAAGTAAGGTAGTATAAAAGGCAGGAGAGTGGGAACAAATCAGAGCTGAAAGAGAGAAGGAGGGGATGCTGTACTAGAAGCTAACCCCCCTAACAGGTCCCCCAGTGTGAGCGGAGGGAGAGGAGGAGATGCTGCGAGGACATTCTCACACTCTGCCCAGCACTGTCACCAGGAGAGCTCTGCAGGACAGCCGCATCGCTATGCGACAGGAG
This sequence comes from Rana temporaria, assembly GCF_905171775.1. NCBI lineage: Eukaryota > Metazoa > Chordata > Amphibia > Anura > Ranidae > Rana > Rana temporaria. The sequence continues at coordinate 212,281,786 of NC_053491.1, read as the reverse complement.
GACTCCATCATATCCGAGCTCAACAAGACATGGCGAGCGCCTATACACTCTGCTCCCTCCCCGCCATACTCCCCCCTGCCTCTGCGCTTGCCATACTCTCTCCCTTCCCCCATCCCCCTTACTTTGTGTCTGTCCTCCTCCAACAATCGCTCTGCTTTCAATTAGCACTACTGCGGTTCCCAGCCTTGAAATCCTTCCTTCATGGAATCATGTGTTTCCGTCACATGCTCGGCTCTGGCAGTGCTGTGTGTGTGCTGAGGAGGGGATACATGAGAGCTGTGGGACGTACTGGCCAATGGGAGGTGGATAGGGGTGGTCCCGGGCGGCGCGCGCTCGTGTCCAATCTGCTGCTAGCCTGTGAAGAAATGGCGCGGAAGTTTAGTTAAATTACTGGCCGCAATGTGTGTGTCTGAGCGGCACTCGCACAGCATGTAAATCTCCTCGCCAAATGCGAGCAGGCGAGCACAAATTTTGAGCCCTGCTCACTGGTATGCTCTACACAGACGCTAAATAACGCTAAATAACCCCCAACATTACAATATATATATATATATATATATATATAAATTTAGAGGTTAGTCAGAGGATTAGTTACCTCTGACCTATTTTTGTTTTCAGATTTGGACCTTTGTTCCATTCGTGGCTTTGCTGCAGGTGACCACTATTGTTGTCTGGGGTGTCAGTTCCAGTTGGGGTGGCAGCAGTCAGATCCAGGTGTTTTGGGTATCCTTTCTCAGCAGCCAATCAGTGAGGGTTGATCGCTTGCTGTGCATGCTGGCGAGGGGTATTTAAGGGACAGACGTCACGGGTTCTGGGTCGTGGACAGTCGTCCCACTACTCCTGTGTGTGGCCCTCCTGGCCCGGGGGTGCGTGTTCAGAATTCCCTGACTCCGTGACCACGTTGGTCTGGAGTCGTGCCCTGCTAAGCAGGCCTAGTAGTCAGACTGGGTCTGCAATTGATGAAGTGGTCTTGCGCTATCCGTCCAAGAGGAAGGAAGCCGTCAAATGAAGAGAGCACCCAGCACAAGGCTGGTACACTCAAGGGAGGCCTGAACTTCATTGAAGGACCTATCACTACTGAAAGGCTGAGCAGTGATCGCCCGTCAGTTGCCTGATTTCACAAGTTGCAACTTTGAGAAGAGATCGGGGTGCTTAATCCTAAAGTGAGAGGATTCTGGACCGAACGTATCTCCACCTTTGGGAAGGTCAGTGGCAGAGACTGTACCAAGGTTCCATGTGACGCCCTGGCTTCTAGGACTAGTAGGGGAGGCCTATCCAGGGGCACACTACCCACTCTGGCTAGAGTGGCAACGAGAGTTTATGTCTGGAAGCAGGAGAGCTTCCTATCAAGTTCTACACCTGAATCCACTTCCTATACCCTATTTCACCTCTTAAACCTATTGTTCGTTCTTTTACCACGTTTGGTAAACAAACCAGAGAAAAAGGAACGCAATGTGTGGACATTGACTTTGTTTTGGCTCTCATCCAGTACCCTAGACGGCAGAGAAATAGAGGTAACGTGCCACCCAAAACAAACCAGCAGCTCCTTCGGGGGTAATGCTACATAGATAGATAGAGATTATATATATATATAATCTCTATCTATCAAGCTTCATTTTATCAGTAATGCAAAAACTCAAATATGCATGTATACTTTGGCATCTGTCTGTAGAAGTAAGATTTACTATTGTTCCCAAACTTGTTCAATTCAGAGGAAAAACGTATGATACCATATTTCCACCTTCAACAAACAGACATTACACAAACTTCCACATATGGAGAATTTTTATTTTAGTAAAAATATTACAATGATAGCATGATTAGAAATATCATAGCATGTTTCACAAAGGGTGCTTAAAGTATATCTAAACCCTAAGGGCGAAATCACACTGGTCCTCAGTCAAATCGCAGATCAGCCGTAGCGATTCAGTGCGCCAGCTGCTCTGCATTATCGGCTGGTTAGGGGGCAGTCGTACACAATTCAGCACATCGCACCATCCCTTTTTTTTTGTGCAAGTTTTATTTTGAAGTGTGCAAAATGTTCACTGCATGGTCATGCAGCGTGATGTGCAATTTGGCCCAGTGCATTGTGATAAAATGCATCTTATTGTAGCATGCTACAACGCAGTGCTAGGCTGCACTGTAGTGTGAATAGTATACACTGGAAACAATTGTTTCCTGTTTGTCTCTGCAGTGAAAAATCATGTGAAAAAAGTCTGTCGCCACATATAGTGCGAATTGGAATTGACCCTTGCCACGCATTCAGTTTAAAATAGAAATGAAAGGCAAACTGTACATTCAAAGAAATATAACAAAAGCATAAAATTATATTGCCACATTAGGGTGTGCTGTTCTGCCAACGGCCAATGGGCAGACCACCAAAATATCCACCTTCACCCAGCCAAGACAGAGGGAGGTCACATGTGGAGCCCCACATGGAGTGTATGATAACCTGTCCAAATACGGGTCGAGAGGGGGAAAGAGCCGTGTTCAGTCACAGGGGATACAAAGAGATCCAGCTAAAGAGAACAAAAAGCATAAATGAATGCTATGTTCCATAATTAAAATTAAAACAAAATATATGTATACGGCCAGTAGGCTCAAAAGCAACTTACTCTACTTGATATAGAAAGGAGTAAAATTGGGGAGGCGACCAAAGAATAGTTCTTAAAAAGCAGCAGTCACAGATGATCAAGAAAGGATCTATCAGGAAACAGAGCACTGAAAACGTACGAAAATAATAAATCAGTAAATGTTGAAGTAGAGGGACAGAAAAAATTAATATAGGGCGAGAAAAGAGCTATGTTAAGAGTTGTGATTAAAGGAATTAGACTGCTGGAACCAACAAAGGCCCCCAGATCCATTGTAGGGAACAGGGGGTTAATCAGCAGTGGGGAATAGTCAGTTAGTAATATATATGGGTATACCAGCTTCTGAGATAGAGGGGAAAAAAAAGAGAAACAAAGGACGGCGCTCAGCGCTCAACATATAACATACAGTATATATTGTGATTGCTGGATTTATTAGTGGTCAGGTCATATCCTGGTGGAGAAAAGGCTTGCTATGCCCAGAAACAGGACTTGTATGGCTATTCAGGAAAGGTTTAAGCAGGACATCAAATATAAGTAGTATAGAGTAAAAGGACAAATTAGAGTAGGATAAGGGCTGAAGTGGAGGCAGAGAAATCATTACCTGAGAAGAGAACACAGCGTGTGGTTTTTCAGCTCTTTAGCGCCACCCTTTGGGCAACTTCTGCTAATGTTGTTTTATGGTGAGCATTGCTTCCGAGTATGCGTGTTTTGTACTTTGGAGTTTTGTCCAATGGACTTGTGTACACAGGGTCGGAAAATCCGACAACACACAATTGTTGTAGGAAAATTTTAAAGCATGCTATCTAACATTTGTTCGTTGAAAATCCGACAACAATGGCCCGATGGAGCATACAAATGCTCAGATTTTCTGCCAACAGCCTGTCATCACACAATTTTCTTCGGAAAATCTTGAGCTAGGGGTGGAGAAACAACAGTACACTGAGCTTCCCACTAAATGGCTGTGCAGGGGCAGAAATCTGCCCATTGGAGGACAGCCAGGCTATTCTCCTGAAATGGACGTACTCTAAAAAATAAGTAAAGAAAATGGAAGGAGAGAAAAATGGAATGGAAGGGGTCCGCGAGGTCAGGCCGAGAGCCTCCACCACAACTAGAAAGAGATGTATTTGTTCCTATTGTTCTAGTCACCATGGCAAGAGTACCGTATTATCAAAAGATGATGGCATAGCATATGCGATCCAGGGTTCCCACATTTTCTCAAACTAAGGGGTCATGTCCGTATATATAGCTAGCATCTTGGCATGGGTCATAGTGTTGTTCATTTTAGTCACCGCTTAATTTACCGCTTACTTCTCAATGCTTTTGCCAAAGTCTGTTTAGCTGCTGTGAAAAGCTGCAATAGCAATTTAAATTGAGAATGCGAAGTACCTTCTGGTTTCAAGTTGAGAAGTGCCGTAGCAGGATCTAAAAGAATATTCTTTCCACTTAGTATTGATGAAATCTTGAATATCCCTATCCAAAATATCTGAGCTTTCGGACATGACCATCAAGTATGGAAATGTGTACCTATGTCAGAACAACCCCTGAAACATTGTGCAGAGTAATTCTTTGCGTATTTAGCTATCCTAGCAGGTACCAAGTACCATCTTGTTAATACTTTAAAGTTTGCCTATAACGCCTGTATGTTGGGTGAAGCTGTTTTTGTGTTTTCCATATCTGATTCCAATCTGAGTTGTCTAGTTCCCGCCCTAGATTCTCCTCACATTTCTGGACATAAGGTGGTTTACTGTATCTATTCCAGATTGGACTAATGCATGAGAATATTAGGTAGACATTATGCCTCTTGCATGGGGGTCTTTCTTCCAAAACTGTTCAAAACTAGTCAAATGAGTGAAAGATATTTCGGTATCCAGTAACGGTGTGTAAAAGTTTTTTATTTGAAGATATCTAAATAACTCTGATTGTGGTAGGCCGTATGTTTCTCTGAGGCCTTGTACACACGACCGAACATGTCCGCTGAAACTGGTCCGTCGGACCAGTTTCCGCGGACATGTCCAACCGTGTGTAGGGCCTACCGGACAGTTTTCCGGCCTAGCTGACAGGTTTCCAGCAGACAAAAGTTTCTTAGCATGCTAAGAAACTTGTCCGCTGGAAGCCTGTCCGTCGGACATGTCCGATGGTTAGTACGACTCGTCGGACATGTCCGATGGTTAGTACGACTCATCGGACATGTCCGCTGGCCCGAAATCCCACGCATGCGTCAAAGTGATTCGACGCATGCGTGGAAGCATTGAACTTCCTGGTTCGCGCACGTCGCCGCGTCATCGTCGCCGCCACGTCACCGCGTATTCTGTCCGCTGGGAATTTGGTCTGATGGTGTGTACACACATCAGACCAAAAGATCCCAGCAGACATGTCCGATGAAAACGGTCCGCGGACCGTTTTCATCGGACATGTCTGGTCGTGTGTACGAGGCCTTAGGGTTGGGAATGGAATAAATGAAGATGCGTTTACAAATTTATACAAATATAGGACATCCCGCGAAGCCCATTCTTTAAAGGATCTAGGGGAGACCCATGCAGGATAAAAGGCAGGGTTTTTGTAAAATGACAATAAAGGATCATGGAGAGATTGGAATCTGTTTCTAATTTTGAGTCTATCCCAAAGGAAAAGAAAATGCTTAAAAACAAGGGGCCAAATCCTCAAAAGAGATACGACGGAGTAACTGCTGTTACTCCGTCGTATCCCTGGTCCTAACTATGGAACTGATCCACAGAATCAGTTTCCCATAGTTAGGACGAAGATCCGACATGTGTAATTGAATTACACTGTCGGATCTTAGGATGCAGTACCGTATTCGCCGCTGGGGGCATTTCGCGTCGAAATGCCGCCTCGGGTATGCAAATTAGGACTTACGGAGATCCACGAAGCTTTTCAGCTTCGTTTTTTCTCCGTAAGTTTTATTTTGCAAACACAAAATTAGGGCTGCTTTTACAAGGTGTAAACTGTTTACACCTTGTAAAAACAGACCTTTCTTGCTAGCGACGCGATTTTTTTTTAATTTTAATTTTTTTTTTGGCGCCGTATATTTTTTTTTGGGGAAGTCCAAAGTAAGTTGGAAATTGGGATCGGGTCACATTCAGTTGCTTCTATTGACACCATAGGGATGTCTTTTAGGACCGACTTCATTGGGCCTCTGAGATGTAACTGAATGCCAAAAAGCCCTCAAAAAGCTGATGCTAAAAAAGCAGAGATGTGTCATGATAAACTATGTTCTACCACCTTCCACCATGCCCACTAGTCAATGCTACACTGTTTTATATATTTTGTATAGTACACTTCCTTTAAGCCAACATAAATCTCACCCTACCATTAAAGTGCTAGTTGTTGAAGCTTGCCCCCCAGTCCTCCCCTGAATGAGTCTTCGTTAGCCATCCTGGAGCTCTGTCAACTATGCAAAATGTAATGAATACAGCAGGTGAAATTGTCATGACAAAATTGCTTGCTAAAAGTATGGAGAGATTACTTTGTATTAGAATGAATCAGCCTTGGAAAACTGTCAATTTTCAGCCACCTCTCCCTAATAGACATGCATCTGTGACAGCTCTCTACCCCCGCTAATACAACCGTCTGATGTAAGCTTCAAATATCTTCCTTCTATTTTAGACAGCTTTCATTCTCATTGCTGCTGCCGCACCACTTACTACTTTTGTAAATGAAATGTTCCACAAAGAAAAACAAAACTCACAAAAAAATTCTGTACATAATAGGCGTGAATGTAAACGCACAACCACAAATGTGTGAAATTGCAGAAACGGGGCTCTTTTCCTTTATATTACCTCCTCACTTTAAAAAAAAAAAAAAAAAAACACAGAAATACTAGTTATAGCTTTGTTTGGTCATTTTAGAGAAGCTGGTGAAATGACTATTTGGCCATTTATAGAACTTTTTTTTTTTTTTTAAAGGGAATATACAGCAATTTGTAAGTATGAAACCCAAAACTCCCTACTAGCACGTGCCTTTTCTTAAGTTCAAACAAATCCTTTACCCAACTGCTATCATTAAAGTTTAGATTCTGTTGCAGCTATAATTGATTGTGTAATAAGAACATCAATGGGTTGTTGATTAAATTTCTATATAGAGTTAAATGTTCCTAATTGGGCAGTCTACCAAGGTCTTCTTTCAGCTCATAACAATATGTAGGTCTGTGCCAGCATGCTGTATTTGTGAAAGAGAAGTTACTGAACCTCCCCTTGGGGCCTTGCCTCCCTATCATATAAACAGCGATCATTTACTTTCTTATCTCTGTGATCTGAGACTTTGTTTCCAATCTTTTAACCAATTGCTGATCCATGAAATTACTTTTTCTCCATGTTTAAGAAGATACCTCTGAATGCAGAGGCTAAAAGTGGAGTTTGAAATACTGGAGAAACAATAGCTTGGCATGGCTATTTGTGTACATACTTTGAATTAAAGTAGTTCTAAAGGCAGAAGTTTTTTTTTTCCTGAATGCATTTCTCCGTGTTAAGGTAAAATCCTTCAGCAACCCCCCCCCCCCTTATAATTACCTGAGCCTGATCTCAATCCAGCAAAGTGCCTGAGAGCAATGGTTCTCTCCACTCTCTCACTCCTCATTGGATATGGAGGCAGCAGCAGGGAGCCATAAGCTCCTGCTGCTGTCGATCACCACCTGTGAGGAGGGAGTGGGGGGTGGGACCAAGCCATGCTCTGTGTGTCAATGGACATACAGAGCCCGGCTTCGGATTTGAGCCCACAAGAGTGCCCCCATAGGTAGCAACTTGCTATGGGGGCACTCGTAAGTGGGGAAGGAGCCAGGAGCAGGGGATATCAGAAGAGGAGGATCCGGACTGGTCTGTGGAAAACCATGCATATATACAAGGAGCGCCAGACCAAAAAATAAGAGTCTAAATTTATTTATTGATGTTGTGTTAAAAGACAACCTTTTTAACACAACCTCAATAAATAAATTTGGACTTTTAGTTTTTGGTCTGGTGCTCCTTCCATTCACAGTATCTCACAAAAGTGAGTACACCCCCTCACATTTTTGTAAATATTTTATTAGATCTTTTCATATGACAACACTGAAGAAATTACACTTTGCCAAAATGTAAAGTAGTGAGTGTACAGCTTGTATAACAGTGTAAATTTGCTGTCCCCTCAAAATAACTCAACACACAGCCATTAATGTCTAAACCGCTGGCAACAAAAGTGAGTGCACCCCTAAGTGAAAATGTCCAAATAGGGTCCAATTAGCCATTTTCCCTCCCGGGTGTCATAAGGCTCATTAGTGTTACAAGCTCTCAGGTTTGAATGGGGAGCCGATGTGTTAAATTTGGTGTGAGAGATGATACCGCTCTAAAAACTGCTGATCCCTTGGCTTTGCTTCCATCCCACTAAACCAAAAAGGTGCTGGCTATGCACAGGTGTATTGGATAGAAGAAGATCCTGGACTGCCGCACTCCTTAAAACGATGTCTTTATTGTATAAATGAAATCCAAAAAAGAGCTATGAGTAAGCATCACATGATGTGAAACATGTCAGCTACCTTTTTCCTGTTGTTTACTTAATTTTGACTGCATCGCTTTGGTTGTTTTTTGGATTTCATTTGTACAATAATGACATCATGTTAAGGAATGCGGCAGTCCAGGATCTTCTTCTATCCAGTGTTAAATTTGGTGTTATCGCTCTCACTCTCTTATACTGGTCATTGGAAGTTCAACATGGCACCTCATGGCAAAGAACACTCTGAGGATCTGAAAAAAATAATTGTTGCTCTACATAAATATGACCTAGGCTATAGAAAGTTTGCCAAGACCCTGAAACTGAGCTGCAGCGCGGTGGCCAAGACCATACGGCAGTTTAACAGGACAGGTTTCACTCAAAACAGGCCTTGCCATGGTCGATCAGAGTGCACTTGCTCAGTGTCATATCCAGAGGTTGTCTATGGAAAATAGACGTATGAGTGCTGCCAGCATTGCTGCAGAGATTGAAGGGGTGGGGGGGTCAGCCTGTCGGTACTCGGACCATACGCCACACACTGCATCAAATTGGTCTGCATGGCTGTCGTCCCAGAAGGAAGTTTCTTCTAAAGATGATGCACAAAAAAGCCTGCATACAGTTTTCTGAAGACAAGCAGACTAAGGACATGGATTACTGCAACCATGTCATGTGGTCTGATAAGACCAAGATAAACTTATTTGATTCAGATGGTGTCAAGCATGTGTGATGGCAACCAGGTGTGGAGTACAAGGACAAGTGTGTCTTGCCTACAGTCAAGCATGGTGGTGGGAGTGTCATGGTTTGGGGCTGCATTAGTGTTGCCGGTGATCTGCCGATATGGTGCCTCCTATCGGTATGGTTCCGATCTTGACTGCGCAGGCGTAATCCAAGCCGACAGAAATTACCGAAACCTGATCAGCTGTAGCAACAGTTCCAGGGCGACGTGGAATTCGCTGTAAGTGGCCAGTCGGCCTCACATCCTCGCTGCGCTCGCTCTGCCTCCTGGCCCTTTTTTTAACATCCTCCAAGTCCAAGGGGATGTTAAGGAATGAGCCTGGATGCTGTGCATGTGCTGTGTACAGCTGATCAAGTTCGGAGATTTCTGTGGGCTTCGTCTGTCAAGCAGGGAACCATATCGATAGGGGAACTAGCTCGACAAGACACTGGAACTGGGGAGCTTCAGTTAATTGAGGGAACGATGAATGCCAACATTTACTGTGACATAATGAAGCAGAGCATGATCCCCTCTCAACAGGATAACGACCCCAAACACACCTCCAAGACCACTGCCTTGCTAAAGAAGCTGAGGGTAAAGGTGATGGACTGGCCAAGCATGTCTCCAGACCACAACCATATTGAGCATCCTTAAACGGAAGGTGGAGGAGCACAAGGTCTCTAACATCCACCAGCTCTGTGATGTAATCATGGAGGAGTGGAAGAGGACTCCAGTGGCAACCTGTAAAGCTGTAGTGAACTTCATGCCCAGGAGGGTTAAGACAGTCATACAAGCTGTACACTCACTACTTTACATCGCAGCAAAGTATCATTTCTTCAGTGTTCTCACATGAAAAGATATAAAGTATTTACAAAAATGTGAGGGGGGTACTCACTTTTGTGAGATTCTGTTTGCATGTCTTTAATTGGTGACCTGCTGGAGTACCTACAATAGGGTAGCCTTGCCTGTTGTGAGCAGTCTAACCTAATGCCTCGTACACACGATCAGTTTTTCCGATAGGAAAACCAAGTTTTTTTTCAGCCGGAAAACTGCTGGAATTTGTCTTGTATACACACGGTCACACTACTCTTGTCTGAAATTCCGAACATCAAGAATGCAGTGACGTACGACGAGCCGAGATCAATGAAGTTCAATAGGCAGTTCGGCTCTTCTGCTTGATTCTGAGCATGCGCGTTTTTTTGCATCGTAATTGCATACAGACGGCCGTGATTCACGATAGGAATTTTTCCTGTCACGAAAATCGAGATCCTGCTCTCAATCTTTTCTTGGCAGGAAAACTGACAGAAAAAGTGTGATGGAGCATACACACGGTCTGAATTCCTGACAAAAACCTCACATCGCGCTTTTGTCAGGAAAACTGATTGTGTGTACAAGGCATTAGCCAGTGGGCTTTTCAAATGGTTGTTGCCCTATCACTACCTTGTTTAAACTCATATCTAAGTCCCAGCATCTCTAGGATGCCCTTTTTTTTCTATGGAAAACCATTGCACATTCCTTATATCTGTTATTTTAAAAATACTGTTTAAAAAAAATTCCCTTTACAACCACTTTAATAGGTGGATTCAGAGACGCCGCCGCAACTTTAAGGCGGCGTAGCGTATCGTATTTACGCTACGCCGCCTTAAGTCAGAGAGGCAAGTACTGTATTCACAAAGTACTTGCCTCCTAACTTACGGCGGCATAGCGTAAATAGGGCCGGCGTAAGCACGCCTAATTCAAATTAGGATGAAGGGGCGTGTTTTATGTAAATGATTGGTGACCTAACGTGATTGACATTTTTTACGAACGGCGCAGGCGCATGCGCCGTCCGTGTACATATCTCAGTGTGCATTGTGCCAAAGTACGCCGCAAGGACGTATTGGTTTTGACGTGAACGTAAATTACGTCCAGCCCTATTCACGGACGACTTACGCAAACGACATAAAAATTTCAAATTTCGACGTGGGAATGACAGCCATACTTAACATTGACTAGTCCAGCTATTTGATGGAATAACTTTACGCCCGAAAACGCCGTATCTTTACTGCGATGGGCGCGCGTACGTTCGTGAATAGGTGTATCTAGTCATTTACATATTCTACGCCAAACTCAACGGAAGCGCCACCTTGCGGCCAGCCTAAATATTGCACCCTAAGATACGACGACGCAGGCTGTCGTATCTTAGCTAGGTTTAAGTGTATCTCCGTTTGAGAATACACTTAAACTTAGGACGGCGCAGATTCCGATTAAGCAATTTGGATTCTGATTAAGCAATTTGGATGAATACTGGCAACATTAAGGACTTTTGATCAGTTTTTGTGACATTTTACATACAGGAGAGTTGGCCAAACAAAGCAGATGTCCTGATTACCACATCATAAGCAACTTGGACCTCTTGTAAAATTATTACTCGGCAGATCATGAACATCCTAATGTCAACAGTGTCAGATCTTTTTACTTGTGTTGGAAGGTAGTGCATCCAAACAAGCCCAGTTTGCATTGTTTATGACTACATGAGATAAGTGAAATTTTTATTTCTCCGAAGTGTCTACAAATATTTGGCAGTCTTCAGTGAAATTCTGCCATTTTGTTAAAATGCGTTGGTAAGTGAAGAAGGAAACTTGTATTTTTGGTTGTTTGTGTATAAACTAACCTGATGACCCGTTCTTGTGCCAAAAACAGCCTATTAAAAAAAAAAAAAGACATAATGAGAGAAAAAAGTGAAGAAGAAAATAAATAATATAGCACGCATAGTAAAATACATTTACAGTGGGGAATAATTATTTAATCCCTTGCAATTTTTTTTAAGTTTGCACACTTAAAAAGAAATAAAGGGTCTATAATTTTTTATCATATGTATATTTTATATGATGGCGACAAAATATCAACCAAAAATCCAGAGAAAACACATTATACAAAAGTTATAAATTCAGTTGCAGTTCAATGAGTATTTGATCTCCAAGCAAAATATGTGTAGCGCTAAAATTAATAAATGAATATCAAAATACCAAAAAATGTGTATAGTAAAAAATAAAACACATATAACATTAATAAATGTTAGACACAAATTGTGAAACATGTGAGATTCCTCTGTAGCGAGGGGTGACAACAGTGCCAACTGGCACGTGAACTGATACACCTAAGGTGGTATCAAACATAAAAACAAAGTCCAACAAAAACTCCTAAGTGTGATGATCCGAGGTATGTAGCAAAGTTCATCAACATCCACAAGTCATTCAAGTGAAAAGGTGAATAAATAGAAAAAGCGTGACTCCTTTAACGTGACAATCCCATCACCGGAAAAAGTGCAGGCTTACCGGAACTTGTTGACCACTGGTGGCATATGCCAAAAGAGGTCAGTCAAGGCTTTATATGACGGTTGTCAAACAGCAATCCTTGGCAGGAAGCGTAGGTCCAACTGGTGGGTAGGTCCTTATATGGAATAGGTCCCCAGGAGTAAGCCGGAAGCTATAATTTGGCTGGAAGTAAAAGAGCTCTTGCATGTAAATGGGGCGACAGTGGAGTCCTCCCGACGCGTTTCGTGGTCAAAAGCACATCGTCTGGGGTCAGACGATGTGCTTTTGACCACGAAACGCGTCGGGAGGACTCCACTGTCGCCCCATTTACATGCAAGAGCTCTTTTACTTCCAGCCAAATTATAGCTTCCGGCTTACTCCTGGGGACCTATTCCATATAAGGACCTACCCACCAGTTGGACCTACGCTTCCTGCCAAGGATTGCTGTTTGACAACCGTCATATAAAGCCTTGACTGACCTCTTTTGGCATATGCCACCAGTGGTCAACAAGTTCCGGTAAGCCTGCACTTTTTCCGGTGATGGGATTGTCACGTTAAAGGAGTCACGCTTTTTCTATTTATTCACCTTTTCACTTGAATGACTTGTGGATGTTGATGAACTTTGCTACATACCTCGGATCATCACACTTAGGAGTTTTTGTTGGACTTTGTTTTTATGTTTGATACCACCTTAGGTGTATCAGTTCACGTGCCAGTTGGCACTGTTGTCACCCCTCGCTACAGAGGAATCTCACATGTTTCACAATTTGTGTCTAACATTTATTAATGTTATATGTGTTTTATTTTTTACTATACACATTTTTTGGTATTTTGATATTCATTTATTAATTTTAGCGCTACACATACGTATTTTTTTGGTTGTTTTGCTTTTTTGAATAAGCCGTGTCAGCAGCTACCATTTACGCACACCTGGCAGCGCAGGGTATCCACTCTCCTCCAAGCAAAATATGACTTGGTACTTGGTGGAGAAACCCTTTTTGGCAAGCACTGAGGTAAGACGTTATTTGGTCTGAAGTTGGTTACCAGGTTTGCACACATCTCAGGAGGGATTTTGGTCCAATCTTCTTTCCTGGTGCCTTCATCGCAGCATACATATGGTTGGTTACTCCGCCCCCAACCAATCCACAGGACCAATTTTAACTCTATAAAAGAAAGGGACAGCCCCCCATACGACATTCTTTCTTCTGTCCTCAAACCTACAGGATCATGGATCGCCTGGATACAGCCCTATCGAGATTTCCAATGGAAAAAGAGAGACGGACTTTTTCCATCGGATATTCCTATCGTGTGTAGCCCCATCTGAGTTTTTCATCGAAAATTCTGATGAATTCCAACGGAGTTTAGATATAGAACATGTTCTATATTTGTCCAATGGAATTCCGTCGGAATTCCGATGTGATTTGGCCGGGCAGAAGCCTGATCATGTGTACGCAGCTTTACTATGCCTCTTTGGCTTAACCATTACAGGTTCATGCTCCCCTCCTGTATATGGAGTCCCATAACTTAGGCTGCTTAAGGCGCCAAAAAGTTTGGGAACCCATTTTTTCGGTGGGTCTTTTTTGGGGGTATGGAGTTTAGGCATTATTTCCTCCCCCTTACACTGGGACTATCTCCCACCTGCACCAGTCTCGCTGGGTCTGGATACTCTATCGCTCCTCCTGTTAGTGTTCTTCGGGGAAGCAGGCAGTAGGTATGCTGCAGAGCTGGCCGCATGTCCTCTCACTTCGTTTCTGGCATCTGCGGCACTTCGTGCTTGATTTATCCCTTTTATAGGGAGTCCCGGGTCGCACGAGGATGATGTCATTGGCACATGCACGATAGTCTAGTGAGGCTGTCGGCAGCCATCTTGGTACACCATGGATAGCTGGCTGTATATAAGAGTCTGTGTGCCTTCATTATGGCAGCAGCTCTCATCACAGGAACATCTCCTACAAACTGGGAGAGTGTTTCCCCTTATATCAAGAGACTCGTGCATCCCATTATGGAACCAGCCCAAGGTAGGGCGAATCTTTTTAAAATGTATAAATTTAAAAAAACTATCCAAAGAGTCAATTTCTCCCAGCACAAAAGATTATATACATTGGGGCATTATTCGATACCCCGAAAAGAGCAGTATCTCTCCACCTGCAGAAAGTCCCTTTAATCATAGCCAAAGTAGGGAGCGCTATGGCGAGCAGAACCATGTCAGCAGCAGAGTATCTGAGTCTCCTGGGGTAATTTTCCTCCTGTATACCAATGGTGAAGTGGGCCCGGTGGCATCTCCGCACTTTCCAATGTGGGTTTCTCTCCCAGTGGAGGAGAGGATCCTTATCTCAGGATTCTGATTAAGGGGTAGATCCATGTACAGCGGCGCATTATTGTGCCGGGCGTAGCGTATCTAAGATACACTACGCCGCCGTAACTTACCTTTTTTTTCGAATCCTCAAAGAATTTGCGGCGTAAGTTACAGCGGCATAGTGTATCTTTGGCGGCGTAATGGTGCTGCAGTCAAATCTCTGTGATGGGGGCGTGTTTTATGTTAATACGTTGTGACCCGACGTAAACAACGTTTTTTTTAACTGCGCATGCGCCGTCTGTGGGGGCATCCCAGTGCGCATGCTCGAAATTAACCCGGAACAAGCCAAGGCTTCCGACGGTGACGTCATTCTACGCAAATCCCTATTCACGAACGACTTACGCAAAACAACGTAAAAATTTCTACGCAGGAACAACGGCCATACTTAACATTGAGTACGCCTCATAACAGTAGCTTTAACTATACACCAGAAAAAGCCGAACGCAAACGACGTAAAAAAAATGCGCTGGCCGGACGTACGTTCGTGGATCGCCGTAACTAGCTAATTTGCATACTCGACGCGGAATTCGACGGAAACGCCACCTAGCGGCCGCCGAAAAATTGCATCTTAGATCCGACGGCGTACTAAGATGTACGCCTGTCGGATCGACCCGAGATGCCGTCGTATCTTGTTTTGAAGATACAAAACAAAGATACGATGCAGGAAATTTTAAACTACGCCGGCGTATCAATAGATACGCCGGCGTAATTCTTTTGTGGATCTGCCCCTAAGTGTCCAATGAGATCCAGTCTATGGTGGTGGACAAAACCCCAAAACCTGTTGAATCACTGCCACCTTGGCCCCATCTCCTGGATCTCTCTTACATCAGATGCAAGACATCACGGTTGTTGCGCCCACTTCAAAAATCAGTTGGTTTAGGGGAGGTGACAGTTCAACACGAAAGGCATAGTATCCAACGTTCTAGAGTTGAGAGCGGCTTGGATGGTGATATCTCATCTATAGGGATGAGCTCCGGCGTGTTCGCACAGTCCACGTGCAGAGCCCACCAGGAAGTCTGCGCGGGGCTGCGCTAATCACAGGCAGGGAGACATATTCCCGATGCTCGGCTGTAGAGATCAGGAAATGTCTCCCTGCCTGTGGTTAGGGGCAGCGTTGTGCAGACTTCCTGGCGGGCTCTGCACGTGGACTGTGCAAACACGCCAGAGCTCATCCTCCCTACTCATCTAGCATCCTCTCTGAGAGGCAAGTCCATCCTACTACACATGGACAACAAGTCGGCTGTAGCCTATGTCCAGAACCAAGGAGGGACGCACAGCAGGTCATTGTCCAACAAGGTAGCCCTGATATTACTCTGGGCTAAGGAGAATCTCACCAACCTCAGAGCATCTTACATCCCAGCTCTCAAGAATCACCTGGCAGATCGCCTGTCAAGGGAATTCATCAACAACTACGAATGGTCCTTGAACCCCATTGGATCTGTCACCAATGGGGCAATCCTCAAATAGACCTTTTTGCGATTCCTCTCAATGCCAAAACCCCTTGCTTCTTTACAAGATTTCAAGCCCAGGGTTCGGCGGGAGTGGATGCCCTTGTCCAGCCATGGAGCTTCCAAGTAGGATATGCATTCCCTCCAATCCCTCTGATACTGAGATTTCTTCAACGCCTAATGAAGGAACAAGTAACCATCTTAACCGTAATCCCTTACTGGCTGAGAAGACCCTGGTTCACTCTACTGACAGAATCTTTTCGAAAAGACCAGCGTCTCTTTATAATCCGTAAAGGTACAAGAAGAGGATTAGCAGCATCAAATACAACTTTGGCAAGTTGGATTGTATGTCTCATTCAGAGAACGTATCGAGCTAGTGGCCTTTCAGTTCCAAGATCAATAAATGCTCACTCTGAGAGGAATGGCATCTTCCTGGGCGGCTTTAGCACAAGTCTTTCCAGAAACTATCTGTCGTGCAGCAAGTTGGTCATCTTTCACCACATTCCTGTTTGTTGCTTAGCAACTCAACGTTTTAGCTCCCTCCTTAAATGTTCTATAGGATTAAGGTCTGGAGACTGACTAGGCACTCCATGACCTTAATGCACTTCTTCTTGAGCCACTCCTTTGTTGCCTTGGTAGTATGTTTTGCATCATTGTCATGCTGGAAATCCCATCCACGACCCATCTTCAGTGTTCTGGCTGAGGGAAGAAGGTTCTCATCCAAGATTTTACAAAACATGGCCCCATCCACAATCGGCCTGTACATTAAGCAGAGAAACAGCGCCAAAGCATAATGTTTCCACCTCCGTGCTTGACTGTAGGGATGGTGTTCTTATGCCGCGTACACACGATCATTTTTCGGGTTAAAAAAAACGTTGTTTTTTAAAAATGTCATTTAAAATTATCGTGTGTGGGCTTCAGAGCATTTTTCGGGTTCTGAAAAACGGGCAAATTTTTTTTTCGAACATGCTCTATTTTTTAACAACGTTTTAAACTATGTAGTTTTTCGGGTTGTAAAAAATGATCGGGTGTGGGCTTTAATGATGTGAAAAACCCGCGCATGCTCAGAAGCAAGTTATGTAAAACTACCATTCGTAATGGAGTAAGCACATTCATCACACTGTAACAGACAGAAAAGCGTGAATCGTCTTTTACAAACACGAAATCAGCAAAAGCAGCCCCAAGGGTGGCGTCATACGCATGGAACTTCCCCTTTATAGTGCCATCGTACATGTTGTACGTCACCGCGCTTTGCTAGAGCATTTATTTTTTACTATCGTGTGTAGGCAACGTTGTTTTAATGATGAAGTTGAAAAAAACGTTTTTTCTAGAGGCTGATCACTAGAGACACTGGACATCTATCATTGTCCTTCACTGGATATAAGATCCTACTATCACCTCACCGGACAAGCACTTTTATAATGAGCAGCACTTCAGGTACTATGGAGATATACGGAAGGATGGTTTGGCTGCAGACCCTTTGAGCAAACGTGTGATTATAGACTGGATGGAATAGCTACGATCTCGAGCTATCATTTGACAGCAAACGGTGAGTAAATCTTGTGTTACACTGTTGTGAAACATCGCTGCTAATACTGTCACTTACAACCATCACACCATTTGTCTAATCACTAATTGCCAAACCTGTAAGCTGCAAAAGCAACACAAGGAACCACTTCAAGGACATGCTTGACTAAGCAACCCAATGGACTATATCCACACTTTATGGGAATCAGTTCAGATATCTATCAGTGGTAACATTGTTGCATTCTCATTAAGTGCATCTCAGGTGAAATTGATTGTGAAGAAAAACTATAACTACAGTGCCTCTGCCATCTCTTCAATGTCTCCCTAATAACTTTCAATTAATGAAACCAGATTCACATGGAAGCTACATATGTTTCTAAATGGTGATCTCCATGAGAGACTTTCTCAGCTATTTCAGGCTCACGGTCTCTCTGGTTTTGTTAGTATTGATTACTTTGTCGGTCACTAGTCCTAGTGGAGGGGTATATTACCACTACCATTATACAGGATACTTTTTCATGTCCTTCCTTTGGTTTCCCTCTTTGCTGCGTTCCCTCACATAGATAGTGGTAACTTTTACCTGTCATTTCAGGAAACCACTGTCCTGTGTGGGAACTATTAGGGATATATTGTATTAGCAATTGGGCTTTTTTATGTGGGGGGGGGGGATATCTGTGTATTGTGTGAAGGGTGGGTGTGCTATTTATTTACTCTGACCCTCCTTCGGGAGGATCGAGTATTCCCTCATTCTAGTTACCAGTATATGCCGGTTTCGGGGGGCTTGTCCATTAGGGAATTATCTGGGTAGGTCCACCTATTTTTAGGGGACCCATTTTTTATGCCTGATACATGTGTGTTCTTTTTTATATATTTTTTTCAATAAACTTGTAGTTAACTCTTTAGGGTGTGCAGCAGTCTGTCTCTCTTTTATTTTATTTTTGTTATATTGTACTTTTTGATTGCACCCCCCGATAATATCGGTGAGTACTGCACTATTCTTTATTAGGTGGGATTCCCATATTCTCCCCTTTTTTCCTAAAGGCACCTGGCTGCCATATACAATTCACTCATAAAAGAAAAGCAGAGCAGACTGTGGTGTAGTATAAAAAAAACATTTATTAAAACCAAATAATACACTCATATGGTAGTAGAATGGATATGCATATTGTATAGTCCAAGGCAAATCACCAACAAGATGGCTGCAGTCCTTTAACATGATGATGTTATGTAACTTCACCCTATGCATTTCGTCGTATGGTGCCGTTGTTAGGGGCATGATGTAGAACCTCTATCGATTAACTTCAGTACAACTTGTTTTTATGCGATCATTGCCAGCAGCTATAGCTGCCAGCAGTGGTCATTGTATTCTAATAGGGGGAACCTCCCACTGTCAAAATACAATAGCTCAGTCAGTGTTAATGGGGGATCAAGCAATTTTCATTCTTTAAACCCGTGGTTGAGAGACAGAATATTGCATATTCTAGGGCCTGCCTCAAGCCAGCCATAGATGGATGGAATCTCGGCCAGATCCACCTATGGGCAGGCTGGTTGTACTGAAGTTGATCCATCAATCAATCTTAGTATACCCCCTGTGTCAGATATAGTCACCATTGTGTTCTGCTGGCAATGCAAGTTTCCCATGGCAGAACACAATAGCGCTGCAGGGGATGACTGTTGATGCGAGAATCAAGCAATTGCAAAGACATACTTGGGGGGCACACCCAAAAAATGCTATACATCTAAGATGGTGCTGCTATAAGACAAAAGACAGTAAAAAACAGATTATAGTGCACACATGCAAAAATGACATTTATCCTGCAAGGCTAGTTAAAAATACTTGAACATATTCAAAAATACGGGGGTTTGGTCACTGTAATGGAATGACCCGTGACACCCAAAGACTTTGTGAGGATGGAGGATACTCCTGTGTCAGCGTCACTGATAACTCTTGGGTCTGAGTCCACTCTGTGCCCTTTGGGCATGGAGTGGCAAGTGAATCATAATTCATGTATTACATGAGATTTGACATCACGGACAGTTCATATTGCAGGATCTTGAGAGACTACAAGATGTTGGTTAATTGTGACCCCAACCAGTCAATATTCTATGACTCATTTCTAGTGACATGCTAATTGCGTCAGGGCCTGGGAGACAGTCCATTGTCCTTGTGTAAAGGTGTTGTAGCGGACAGGTGTTAATCCCAGGTCTGCTTCCAGACCTATAATTATGCATGCTACAAACTGTTTATGTGTGATAACCCTGTCTACAGCTTATTGATACTCAGAGGTGTCAAACTGTATGCGGAGACGGAGTGGGTGAAGGTGGTTTGTTGTTATTAATTAAGGAATGTTTAGTAATTAGCCTTAGTGTGTGATGAGGGGGGGACAGTTTGATTGTTCCTGTAAATTCTGTGACCTGTTGTACTATATATATAAGACTGAAAGAAACCATTAAAGTTGTATTACATTTGGAACAAGTACAGAGCTGCGTGTCTCGTCTTGATTCTGGGCAAATGAAATGGGATCGGGTCCTGTCGGTTGGAGTGTCGATAAGCTGTCGTGACTGGGATGGAAGGTCGTAAACGGTGGTGACCGTTACAGTCACAATATATGGTCATATAGTGCTAAGCCCACTTACTGCGACATAGTACCCCAAATTAGTGGGTCCTAACCTGTTAATAGAATTAAAGAGCCTGTGTCTCAACCTTGGGAGATAAACTCCTCTATATGGGAGAACTGAAGGGATTCCTCCTATGCACTGGTGGCCACAAATGTGAGGTAATGAAGAAGGGGAGGGGTGCTCCAGCCCAAGAGACCTGGTCAAGGTCTATATAAAATACAAAGACATACTTGGGGGGCACACCCAAAAAATGCTATACATCTAAGATGGTGTTGCTATAAGACCAAAGACAGTACTAGTTAAAAACAACTGAACATATTCAAAAATACAGGGGTTCTTTCATTCTATTAACAGGTTAGGACCCACTAATTCGGGGTACTTTGCGCAGTAAGTGGGCTTAGCACTATATGACCATATAGTGTGACCAAACCCCCGTATTTTTGAATATGTTAAGGTGTTTTTAACCACCTAACCCCCGGACCATATTGCTGCCCAAAGACCAGAGCACTTTTTGCGATTCGGGACTGCGCCGCTTTAACTGACAATTGCGCGGTCGTGCGACGTGGCTCCCAAACAAAATTGGCGTCCTTTTTTTCCCACAAATAGAGCTTCCTTTTGGTGGTATTTGATCACCTCTGCGGTTTTTATTTTTTGCGCTATAAACAAAAATAGAGCGACAATTTTGAAAAAAAATAATATTTTTTACTTTTTGCTATAATAAATATCCCCCAAAAATATATAAAAAAACATTTTTTTCCTCAGTTTATGCCGATACGTATTCGTCTACATATTTTTCGTAAAAAAAAATCGCAATAAGCGTTTATTGATTGGTTTGCGCAAAAGTTATAGCGTTTACAAAATAGGGGGTATTTTTATGGTATTTTTATTAATATATTTTTTTACTAGTAATGGCGGCGATCAGCGATTTTTTTTCGGTACTGCGACATTATGGCGGACACTTTTGACACATTTTTGGGACCATTGGCATTTTTATAGCGATCCGTGCTATAAAAATGCATTGGATTACTATAAAAATGCCACTGGCAGTGAAGGGGTTAACACTAGGGGGCGGGGAAGGGGTTAAGTATGTCCCTGTGTGTTATCTTACTGTGGGGGGGTGGCCTCACTAGGGGAAACACTGATCCTCTGTTCATACATTGTATGAACAGAAGATCAGCATTTCCCCCGCTGACAGGACCGAGAGCTGTGTGTTTACACACACAGCTCCCGGTCCCCGCTCTGTAACGAGCGATCGCGTGTGCCTTGGCGGCGATCGAGCCCGCCGGGCACACGCACGGGAGTCGGCGGCGCGCGCGCCCCCTAGTGGCGGCTCAAAGAGCCGCCGTATAGCTACGGGCTCTCGCCCAGGAGAGCCGACCTGCCGCCGTATAATGACGGTGCGCGGTCGGCTAGTGGTTAACTAGCCTTAAAGGATAAATGTTATTTTTGCATGTGTGTGCTATAATCTGTTTTGTACTGTCTTTGGTCTTATAGCAGCACCATCTTAGATGTCTAGCATTTTTTGGGTGTGCCCCCCAAGTATGTATTTGTATAGACCCTAACCAGGTCTCTTGGGCTGGAGCACCCCTCCCCTTCTTCATTACCTCACATTAGTGGCCACCAGTGCATAGAAGGAATCCCTTCAGTTCTCCCATCTGGAGGAGTTTACCTCCCAAGGTTGAGACACAGGCTCTTTCATTCTATTAACAGGTTAGGACCCACTAATTTGGGTACTTTGTCGCAGTAAGTGGGCTTAGCACTATATGACCATATAGTGTGACCAAACCCCCGTATTTTTGAATATGTTCAGGTGTTTTTAACTAGCCTTGAAGGATAAATGTCATTTTTGCATGTGTGCGCTATAATCAAGCAATTGCATCGCATAATGTATGGCCTCCTTTAGACATAGTGCCTGATATCAATGTTCTCCCTTGTGTCTACTGGTAACTTTTACTTTGTATGCAGAACTAAAAAAGTAAAAGTAGAGTTTAAGCTTTTTACTGGAAAGCAAATTGCTTACTAACTTCTAAAAGATACATCTCACAAGACAGAGCAGCGATTCGCCCATCAGATGAATTGGAATACAAATGTATTACTTTTCTATAGTTAGTAAATGAGCTCATAAGGTTGATTTATCCTGATAGCTGTTCTCGTAACGCTTGAAGGGATAGTTAAAGTAAGTCATTGTTCAAGATAATGCCATCTGAATACCATTACAGATACCTGCAAATTCCCACCATTGATTTGCTCTTAATCCATTTGGTAGGGGATGAAATATTAAAAATAGTTTTAATAGATTGTAAGGACAAAGAAGCTGTGGGTGAGAGCCTACATAAGATGTTAACTATTATTGTCCCAAAATGCATTGCTTAAATACATTATGCATGTTCTGTTGTAAAAGCACTGATGGGACGCCTATCATTTAGATTGTGTGATCGAGGTTTGACCATTAGTATATAAAAGCAGTAGACAAATTTTTGTTTAGGGTCCATTAAGATGTGCGTATTGCAAGTAATACATGGGTTAATGGAACACATATTGCATGCTTTGTGATGCTATTCATTTGCAATGGAACCTCAATGCACAGTGTGTTGCATTACAAATTGTGTGGTACATCTGATTTTTGTTTTAGCACACTGGTAGTCCATGGATTTATTGCTTTAGGGTGCATTTATACATGCACATACACCCTGTCTGCAAAAATCCCCAGTGAGGGTTCACTCAGTTAGCTGCAAGTAGGCAGCTCCAAAAGTAAAGGGAAGCTGTTGGCTCTCACAGCTAATCATGCCAACTTGCATGTAATCTCTCAAGCAGCGATCATATGCAAGTGATCGGCCCTGGATGCAGGCGATCTTTGTCCAGGACTGATCACTCACATGTGATCACTGCATGAGTGATTACATGCAAGTAGGCAGAATTAGCTGTGAGAAATGGAAGCTTCCCATTGCTTTCAATGGGGCTGCCTACTTGTAGCTAATAGAGAGGAACCCCTGCTGGGGTTCTCACAGCTGATTGTAAACAGTGTGCATTTGCAAGTGTGAATGAAGCCTTAATGCAACACGTGTTATCCCACACAAAAATATAAATGGACCTTAAGCCTGCATTCTGGGCATGAAAATGAAATATATTCTTCTATAGCCACAGAGGTTAGAAATCTACTTTGTGTGCACCAAACATAGCAACTACAGAGAGAACAGCTGTGGGTGCAACCAAGCATCTGGTGCCACTACATCCTGACTGCAAAAAATTACAGGGGGCGGAAGACCCCACACTAGTGCATTAGTGATCAGATTTTATTATAGGAAATTCCTGCTCAGGGGAAAATTGCATGATTAGTTTCCTGCTGGATTACGGTACAGAGCTGAAGAAATTCACAAAGGACATCAAGATTCAAGTAAGAATAAACCTAGCTCTTGTATTTAGACAATTTTTGAAATATGTGAATATAAAGAGGTACGGAATGACTTCTTAACGCTGTAAGAAAGTTCAATAGGAAGGGCCTGCAGCCAGGTTGGGACATGGAGGAGAAAGGAAAAAGAAAACAGGGGCCATATTCACAAAAGAGATACGACGGCGTATCTCCTGGTACGCCGTCGTATCTCTGAGATCCGTCCGTTGTAACTTAGGTTAGGCATAGATCTCCCAAAGATCCGACAGGTGTAATTGACTTACACCGTCGGATCTTAGGCTGCAATTCTAGGCCGGCCGCTAGGTGGCGATTCCATTGCGGTCGGCATAGAATATGCAAATGACTAGTTACGCCGATTCACGAACGTATACTTTGCCCGTCGCTGTAAATTTACGTAGTTTCCGTAGAGATACGCGGCGTAAAACTAAACCTGCCCTCTAGGTGGTCTAGCCAATGTTAAGTATGGCCGTCGTTCCCGCGTCGAAATTTGAAATTTCACGTAGTTTGCGTAAGTCATCCGTGAATGGCGCTGGACGCCATTTACATTAACGTCGAAACCAATGACGTCCTTGCGACGTCATTTAGCACAATGCACGTCGGGACATTTTAGGGACGGAGCATGCGCAGTACGTTCGGCGCGGGAACACGCCTAATTTAAATGGTCCCCGCCCCATTTGAATTAGGTGGGCTTGCACCGGGCGGATTTACGCTACGCCACCGCAACTTTACAGGCAAGTGCTTTGTGAATCAAGCACTTGCTTGTAAAACTTGCGGCGGTGTAACGTAAATGGGATACGTTACGCCGCGGCTAAGTTACGCGGAAATACGTGAATCTGGCCCCAGGAGTTTATGTAGTTGGGCAATGTGGTATGAGCAGCAAGAAATGGTGGAATACTCTCAAGTGTGCTTCCCTTGCAGTGTGAGTGTACAGCAAAGCAGGGACGTGCGGTGAGGTCAGTGGCAGGTGGCTAGTATCAGAGCCAGATATACACAGGTTACATACGCCATGATCGTTGGAGCGAGAACAATAATTCTAGCACTAGATCTCCCCTGCAACTCTAAACATGTAACCTGTAAAAAAAAAATATAAGCGTTGCCTATGGAGATTTTGAAGTACTGACCTTTGGCGCTATTCCACAAGTGTGCGCAATTATAAAGTGTGACATGTTAGGTATCTATTTTCTCAGCATAACATCATGTTTCATAGCATGCAAAAACACAACAAAAATGCAGTTGAAAAATTGCTGCGCAAACACAGTGTAACATAGAAAGTTGGAATGACCACCATTTTATTCCCTAGAGGGTGTCTGCTAGAACAATATATATAATGTTTGGGGGTTCCAAGTAGTTTTATGTTTTCATACACTTGTGATCCCAGACGTTTTTACATGTAGGATACAAGTTTTAGAATTGGCCTGGGTGGCAAGGGGTTAATTACCATAAGTAAGTAATATAAGAATAATTATTATATATTATTTTTAAAGGGGTTGTAAAGGAGCAATTTTATTTTCCTAAATAGCTTCCTTTACCTTAGTGCAGTCCTCCTTCACTTACCTCATCCTTCCATTTTGCTTTTAAATGTCCTTATTTCGTCTGAGAAATCCTCACTTTCTGTTCTTCTGTCTGTGAATCCACACAGTAATGCAAGGCTTTCTCCCTGGTGTGGAGTGTCGTGCTCGCCCCCTCCCTTGGACTACAGGAGAGTCAGGACGCTCTCTACATTGCAGATAGAGAAAGGAGCTGTGTGTTAGTGGACTCTCCTGTAGTCCAATGGAGGGGTCGAGCACGACACTCCACACCAGGGAGAAGGCCTTGCATTACTGTGTGGAGTTACAGACAGAAGAACAGGAAGTGAGGATTTCTCAGAAGAAATAAGGACATTTAAAAGCAAAATGGAAGGATGAGGTAAGTTAAGGAGGACTGCACTAAGGTAAAGGAAGTTATTTAGGAAAATAAAATTGTATCTTTACAACCCCTTTAAGGTCATTTACTATATTTTCAAAAACTGCACTCAAGCAGGTGGCCTAACAGACGCATTACTGAAGTTAATAAATGTATTATTTTATAACATATAGCATAATAATGTAGCGCCCCCCTTACTTTCAGTGCAGGCGCTACACTAAATTTGGTTGGGAATGGAAGGGTTAGTTTTACTCCCATTCGTGATTTATGGAAATATATGTGAAGATAGGGGGCGCTAGATACTAAACACAATTAACAATTAATTAGTGCAAAGTGCCAAACCAAATAATCAGCCGCCTGATTAAAGAATGGATAATAATTATACAAACATATGTGAAAAATATGTAGAAATAAAATTAACTAAAAATATAAATTAAAGTCCCAAAATATTGCAGACAGCGCTGCACATTTAGTGATAAATGTGATTCAATGTGATCAGATATAGAGAGTCTTTATAGTCCCAATAATATAAAGAAAGAAAATTTTCCAAAACTCTTCAGTTAAAGTGATCTTCTTAGAAGGAAAAAAGTGCCACCACCACACTTATAATCTTCAATTCCACCCAAGGGTGCTTTGTATATATTATGCTCTTACCAGAGCTTGTAGACCACTTTAGTGAAAAAGATGGTCACACAAGCTTATGCAGGATTGTGCCTGCGCACATGAGGATATGGAGAAACCGATAATAGATCCAGGAGCTCCAAAAAAAGGGAAACCAGGAAGATGCCAATAGCGTGATAACGTTTTAATTAAAAAATCATTAAAAACATGGAAAACAGCCAAATGGCCTCTTACTTCAAAGGGTGCCCACCCGACACTGAGGCTGTAGACTTGCTACCGCCAATATGCGGTTCAAATTATGGGCTCGAGGGGAGGAAGCTGCCGCCGTCACACCACCTTAGGAACCTCGCTGTGGACACCACAGAGCGGGGGGACGTCACGTGACCAGGACCGCCTCCGACGTACGTTTCGTTGTTAGAACGTCTTCAGGGGGAAACTCAGGCTGCTGCCCACTTCAGAATCGGTCCTGTAGGTCAGTCTGCGCTCCAGGGGTATGTTATCACATAGAGGGGTTCTGACGGATCCACCTTCTCCCAGCAGCCAATCAGAGGAGTTCTTCCCTCTTTGGGCATGCTGGGAGGGGGGTATATCTGGGGCAGCCGTTTTTGGCGGGTTCTATGCGGGGCCCGAGTTCCAGGTGCGGTACCCACCTTCAGGGTACGCGCATCCATGGGCCACGCCATCGCGGCCTGCTTCGCTAAGGTTGTGCACCATGCAGAGCCTCATCCTGACAATGAGAGGGGCCCCAGCGACTTGCTGGGTCCCAACCTTCTGTTGAGAGGATCCTAAGCTGGAGGCTGTGCGATGGGGGATCGGCTCGGGGGAACCTAGAACTAGAGGTTGTCCAGGAGGCCCAGACGAACCATCGGGGATCCGGTCACCACACCATATGACAGGTATGCTCAAGCTGTCAGTGGGTGACACTGATTGAACTAACTGGGAGGATTTGCTCAAATTGATCTTACAAATCCCAAGTTGTCCGGCCTGTGGCAGAGGCCCTGAGTCAGGCCTGTGGCAGAGGTCGGTTTCCTCCCAGTGATCCGCAAGTGACGCTCCGGCTGCCAGGCCTGAGATAACCGCCTGTCCGGGGGCACTTTACCCACCCTGATTGGGGTGGCGACGTATTGAGCTATATCATTGCTGAGAGCAAGCTTGCTCTCTCTTCATATCCAAGGCCTGATACTAAAGTTTTCTCTACGCTCATCAACCTTTCTCTGTCGTGTGCCATGTTGATGTTGGCCGTGTTGGGCCTTGGAATAAAGCATTGAAAACCAAATTGATGTCCGGACACTTGCTCTTTATTCACACTCACAGAAATCACCCCTAGACCAAGTCAAGAAGGTAACTCATTAAGCCGATCCCAAACTAATCAGCGGCTCCTTCGGGGGTGAGCGCTACAATAATATATGATTTAGCTTGTACCTTTTCAACAGCAGCAGATTCTCATACTCCCTCTTAACTGTGTGAGAAAAACATGGGATTATGGGAAAATCTTATGCACATAAACACATAAACACATAAATATATAGTTAAAGTGTTTGTAAAGGTTTGAATTTTTTATTTTTTTTTAAATAACAAACATGTCGTACTTACCTCCACTGTGCAGCTTGTTTTGCACAGAGTGGCCCCAAACTGCGTTTTCTGGGGTCAAACAGCGGCTGTCTCGGCTCCTCCCCGCCTCAGATAACCCCATCTGGGAAGAGCTCTCCCAGGCGAGTACAGGTCATAGGATTTAATTGACAGCAGCGCAAGCCAATGGCTGCACTGCTATCAATCTATAAATCGGTAATCGTAAGTGGTATTTTCACCTTAACCACTTAAGCCCCGAACCATTTTGTTGCTAAAAGACCAGGCCCCTTTTTGCGATTCGACACTGCATCGCTTTAACTGACAATTGTGCAGTCGTGCGACGTCGCTCCCAAACAAAACTGACGTCTTATTTTTTTCACACAAATAGAGCTTTGATCTTTTGGTGGTATTTCATCACCTCTGCGGTTTTTATTTTTTGCACTATAAACAGAAATAGAGCGACAATTTTGAAAAAAATGCAATATGTTTTACTTTTTGCTATAATAAATATCCCCAAAAAATATATAAAAAAAAATGTTTTCCTCAGTTTAGGCCGATACGTATTTTACATATTTTTGGTAACAAAAAAAAATCACAATAAGCGATTGGTTTGCGCAAAAGTTATAGGGGATAGGGGATAGTTTTATGGCATTTTTAATAATAATAATATATATATTTTTTTACTAGTATTGGTGGCGATCAGCGATTTTTATCGTGACTGCGACATTATGGCGGAAACATCGGACACTATTTTGAGACCATTGTCATTTTTACAGCGATCAGTGCTATAAAAATGCACTGATTACTGTGAAAATGACACTGGCAGTGAAGGGGTTAACCTGTAGGTGGTGTTGTGGAAATTTTATGAATATGTATTGTCATAGTGTCACCCATTGTTGGTTCTTCAGCAGCCCGCTCTAAAGAGCGGACTGAGACTGGTTGAGATTAACTTCCTGATTTGGAGAAGGGTGTTTGTGAAGTGGGGATGTCCGCCGGCGGAAGGGCCCCTGTGTCATGCACAGATATGTCTGTGGGATGCGTCCACTCTGCAAACGCATTGTCGGTTTAGCGGATATATGCTCTTGTCATCTTTCGGTGCCTGATCAACACTGTATTGTGACGTGAGCATACATCTTCAGATAAGCTCCCCTCATTAGGAACTGTGTTCATTGGTTATTGAATTATTACTGTATCACTATTGTATCGTATCATGTTGTATTATATTGTATTCATGTATTGTATGTATCTAAATATCCCTGATGGAAGGGTTATCATATATTGTCACATCCATATATGGGCATTTGCTGTGTGGAGCCCCCATCCTGTGTCCTGACTTGCCATGGAGGAGGTCACATGCTGTGACATCACTTCCTATGGTAACACGCTGTGACCTCCTCCAATCAGCTGTGGTTTGTGAAGGCTTTTGTTATAATAAAAGGACACTGTATGGGTGTCGGCAGACCAGTGATGGCTGGGAGCTATGATGGCTGTGATGGCGAACTGAGAACAAGATGGTGATGTTTGGTTATTGAATGAATGGCAGACCGAATGCATGGTGAATGAACCTTTTAGCTTAAAGATGGATTATTTCAATAAGATGAAGTGTGTGCTTAAAGCACAAGGCAAAATGGCTGTGCTCTGCATACAACCAATTTTGCCACGTCGGGGGCGCTGAAGGGGTTACGTGTGACCTAATAAGTGATTCTTACTGTGTGGGGGCGTGGCACATCACTGATCGTCGTTCCCTATGACAGGGAACAGATGATCAGTGACAGTCTGACTAGGAAGCACGGGGAGAGGTTTGTTTACACTTGCCTCTCCCCGTTCTTGAGCTCTGTGACCTGATCGCGGGACACCAGCTGCAATCGGGTCTGTGGGTCCCGCAGGCGCGGTCACGCCTGTGCATATTAAAGGAGACGTACCTGTACACCAATATGCGCAGCCGTGCCATTCTACTGACATACATCGGCGTGCGGCAGTTGGCAAGCGGTTAATGCATAGAATGCATTAAAGTGGAGGTTCACCCTCCAAAAAAATTCTGACATCACATGGAGTCGAGCCATCCTACCGACTGAATGCCTGTGTTTTTTTTTTTTCTCAGCACATACCTCGTTATCACGATTTTCACCCCCTGGCAATCCCGCGGGACTGGGCGTTCCCAAGCACTGCCTGTGATTGACAGGCTTCCGAACGGCGCATACTGCGCGTCACAGGTTGCCGAAAAAACCTGAACGTCGGTGCGGCTCTATACGGCACCTGTGCACCGACGTTCGGGTTCTGTCGGCAACCTGTGACACGCAGTATGCGCCGTTTGAAAGCCTGTCAATTACAGGCAGAGCTTGGGAACGCCCAGTCCCGCGTGATTGCCGGGGGGTGAAAATCGTGATAACGAGGTATGTGCTGAGAAAAAAAAAAAACACCGACATTCTGTCGGTAGGATGGCTCGACTCCATGTGATGTCAGAAATTTTTTTGAGGGTGAACCTCCACTTTAAGGTGAAAAAACATGAACCTTTACAACCCCTTTAAGAGGACTGGGCTGGAAGGGAGTAGTTATCTTTTAGACACATGCCCCCCTTTTATGACACTGCAGTGAGAGGCCAGCCTCCACTGCAGCATTTTTATTAGACAGCTTGTGCCAATGGTACTTAACCATTGGTCAAAGACTCCAAGCTGTCCATTGAGCTCAGTGCCTCTGACAAGAAGTGATGAGAGGCACTGTGAGCTTATACTCTGTCTGTTGGAAACAGTGTGTCAGCATGCATTTAAACTAGCTGCTCTGTATTTAGCTTCTGACAGGCTGCCATGAAGCCCCGTATCTCCGGAACCATAGATGACAGGAGCCCCAAATTTTGACCAGTGGTGGGGTAGGACTTCTCTGTGACCCCTGGTTGCCGAGCTACAACCCTTGAAGTCGATCCTATTCAACAGTCAGCCTAATGGTCGTCTTCTGTTGAACAGGAACAAGGATCAAAATTTTGCCGGTCCCTATTAAAACTAAAATTTTGATCCATCGATGGCCAGCTTTATTTAAACTGTGCATCAGTAAAGAAATACCTTAAAGTGGATGTAAACCCCAAATTTTTTTTGATGTCACAATGTAGAGTATAAGATTTCCTATCATCTGTGCCCAGTCTTGCCACACAGAGTTAATCCAGCTCTGAGCAATCCTTTCTATTGTTCAGTGAAAATAACAGACTTCCAGATAAAACCCTGTCTAAATAAAAAGTCCGTCCCTTTCTCCTTGCTTTGAGTGACAGGTTATTTGAATATCTAGCTTGGACATGTTTATCATATGTTTTGTTATGTTTATCATAATATGAGTTGATCTACAGTATAAAAAGTGAGAAATCCACCCTCCCCCACATAACACATCATGGTAATATACAATGAACTGTGAATAACCTCATATTATGATAAACATAACATAACATATGATAAACATGTCCAAGCTAGATATGTATATAACCTGTCACTCAAAGCAAGGAGAGAGGAACAGACTTTTTATTTATCTGGAAGTCTGTTAATTTTCACTGAACAATAAAAGAGGATTGCTCAGAGCTGAATTAACTCTGTGTGGCAAGACTGGGCACAGATGATAGGAAATATTATACTCTACATTGTGACATCAAATAAAAAAAAATTGGGTTTACATCCACTTTAAGGAAGGAATACATGTTAACAGATATTAAATTGTCCAGGCAGTGGGCATCAGGTAGTCTTGTGTACAGAAAAACAACTCACCAGCTAGTATCTAAACAGTCAAGATAGCCTTTGATTAGAGCCATATGCATAGATAACTAAGTTTTACTGTAATCTCCAAGTCACTTTACAGAGAAAGTGATCATTCTACTTTGCTTTCAGCACTTAAAGTGATTTGCATATATTGATTCCCAGCAAAATGCAGAATCCATTACTTAAATACACTCAGGAAGACTTAGAGGGGGAACTGCATAACGTATCTGATTAATACAAATTGTTATTCTACCCTTTACGATGTCAAAACCATTGTCTGAGAAAAAAAGGTTGGATCGGTGAAATGTTTAAATATATGAATAGTTTATTTATCTACATTTGCACTTTGTTTTGGTATCAGCAACTTATAAAATATTATTTCTCTAAGATTTTATTTCATTCAATATTATTTTAATTTTATTTAGATAGTGCTCGTGGCTGTCTGAATGCCCAAACAGCAGCTGCATCAATGTTTGGCCAACAATTTTGTACCCAGCTCCTTTAATTTATTATTTTTTTAAAGGTGTGTATGGCCAGCCTAAATAACAAAAAAAAACTCCACAGTCCACTAATCTGACATCAGTAAAAAAAAAATAATTCACAACAGTAATTTGTCTCTTTTCTAGAGCAGTAATAAATGACACAGATAAATACATACTTCTCTGTAAATGGTTAAAGCACACCTTGAGACAAAAATAGCCCCCTTCCCAGCCAGCACATTTTTTTAACCTTCTGAAGTCATGTTTTAGTCACCTCAGTTTGCAACCTGGTCCCTTTGCTGGTGCTGTTTCCGGGGGACCAGTGATCCAGCAATGTAGATGTTCCAGTGCCTTCCGGTCCCTGAAGGTTTCCTTTTGCTGGTGTCACCTCTGAGATTCCTTCTGTAGACACTGAGAGGACCCCAACCCTGCACAACCAATAGGAAGTGTCTTGTCAAGCAAGAGCGCCAGCCTTTTTAGCCATACTCCTTCAATGGATCACAAGACTGCAGTTCACTCTGCACTCCTATGACCTGTTTTCAGTTTTAGCCTGCTGTTTCCTAATATCACTTAGCCAGTCCAGGATCAGGAAAGATATCAACAGTCATGGCTCTCTGCTCAGAGCAGAGGGGGAGAAATTAGTGATCAGTGGTGTTTGATCGCGCAGATCTCACTGCAGAGCTGGCAGGAGACAGATGCAGCCTCAGATTGCATCTACCTAGGTAAGAATAATTGTTTTTTTAGACCCCAAATGTGATAGAACAGCTTGGGTACCCCGCATAGGTGCTTCCGTCCGCCAACCAGCACCTCATGCTCTCCAAACCGTTTGGAGCAGATCGAGAACTAATACCAGCCCTTTTTACCTCAAACAGCAGACACAGACAAGATGTGAGGTAAACTCCACTGGTATGTATGGCTTTTATTGAAACTCAAGACACATACTTCAAACCTCACAGTAGGACACCCCCCCTGTAACGGAATGGCCCGTGATACCCAGAGACTTTTGAAGGATGCGGGGTACTCCTGTGCCAGCTTCACTAATGACTCTTGGGTCATCCTATGTCCAATAGGGGCATAGGATGACTGAGAAATGATATCATGAATTACATGAGATGGGACAATAATGATAATTCATGTATTGCAGGATATCTTGAAATATTACAAGTGGTTTATTCTGACCCCAACAGATCAATAGCAGAGGGACTCATTCATGTGGGGACACATAGACTGTTGAGGTGCTAATTAAGTCTACCTGGCTGTAGTGATAAAACCTTGCTGTGTTTGCATTATTTTGTCAAGTCTGGCTCCTAAGATATTTCATTGTGATATGCTAACTAACCCTGCATTGTGTGAAAGTTCTATTGATGATAGATATGTGTTGGCAGTCTGAAAGGTCAGATGTCTGACCTTTCAGGTGTAGTGGATTAGCATATCAATTATGTTTACTAAAGGAATGTGTTTTATGTAGCAGTTGAGAATAACTTATCGCAGAATCAGAACGTCTGGGTAATGAGTAGTAATTAGCTCATCTGAATGTCATTATCTAACGGAATGTGTATTGAAGTTCCTTGTGTCATGTGTGGGTGGAGTTGAGTCATTGTCCAGATTAGGTTTCTAACTGTATATAACCAGCCTGAGTTTACCATTAAAGTGTTCATCCGTTTGGAACCAGAGAACAGAGCTGTGTGTCTCATTATTCTGGGGAATGGAATGGATCATGTCTGCTGGATTGTGGAGTGTCGATAAGCTGTCGTGGGTTGGTGGAATGGAATATCGTAAACGGTGTTGACCCCTGACCGTTACAATTGTTGGCTAGCAGTGGGATGATTCCATCACCAGAAGAACAGCTACAAGGACACAGGACAATGGAGACACAGTATGAACGGCTGAAGCTCTTATCCCTCAAGGACTTGCTGGAGAGCCGGGGCAGACCGGCCAGCAACCGTAAGAAAAGGGACATCATTGCAGAACTTGTCGAAATGGATAGAGCTGAAAGGCCCAGCATAACAGACAAAACACCAGAGGAAGCAAGTTTTGATCCGGCTGTCAAACGAGGACTGGCACAGTATGGTCCTAATCCTCTACCGGAGACCATAGACCTGGTTATAGCGGCTGTGGATGCAACTTGGCTACATCAAAGAGGTGCTGCAGCAGCAGAAGTCACAGCAGCACCAACTGAAGAGAGAGGAGAGGTACATATACCAGTCGCCAGGGAAGAGGAATTCAGAAGGAGGTTACAAGAGATGCACATACAGCACAGAGGACCAGTATCAGCGGAGGTCCTGCTGGGATGGTCAGATTTGATCCGTTGCCAACTCTGGAAGGAAGCGCTAGCTCTTGAGCAGCAACACCAGGAAAAGGTCCTCCCTTCCATCCATGTAAGGTACTGGCCAGAGTATGACGTACGAATGCCGTTGTTGCGGGGAACAACCGAAGCAGGAGTGGACAGCCGAGTTAAGCAGGCTGGTTCAGGCAGAGATGCGGTTGGATGAGAGCTACAGAGCCCTCTGGTGGTATGTAGCCCAAGAGTGCCCGTGGTCAGCGGATGACAACCCCGCGGAAGGCTATGACTATGATGGCCTGGGATTGTTCTGTTGGAGGATGTCCAGTGACCCTGACGTCGGGGATGATCGGGAGTGGCGCTTGGAGGAAATATTGGAGCACAGAGAGCAAAAATTGAATGTCTCGGAAGGGCACTGGTTACAGGAATATTTGGAGTTTCTGGCCATTCAGGAATGGGAGCTGGAGATCGCCTACAGCCAGCTGCTAGACTCTGCTCAGCAGCAGGGTGGGGCTCCCCCTTGCCTGGGACTATGAGGAAATTTCAGATGACAACTGTGAAATCCTGGCTGATGAATCGGCAGTGGAAAATATGGAGATTGCCATCCCTAAAGCCGAAGCGGATGATGTGGAGTACCAGGGAGCCGGGCAGTTGGCCCCTCTCTCCAGCAACAGGCTGAGGTTGTAAAGCTTTTACTCCCAGCTGAATCACTGGCAGCAGGGCAGGATGCTGCTAACCGCTGCAGCTGGAGCTGATATCGGGGAATGGAACTGTGGTCTCCACTCACAGCAACCCAGCAGCAGAGCTGGCAACGGGGCAGAGTGCCACGGGCCTCTGCTCCCAACTAACAGAAGAGGGAGTTCCTGTGGTAGTGGATGGGACTGCGATCTTCACTGACACAACCCCAGAAAATGGTGCGGCACTAAGACAGGAGTATGACAGCTTTGCTTTGCAAGCACTGGGGGATTTTCACCTACCACAAGTGGATGGGACTTCCGTCTCCACTGGTATACCCCAGGGATGGGGGGCAGTTGGCCCAGATCCCCAACGGCATGATGAACTGAGCCCAGTCACCCTGTCTTCTCTCCAGCGGCTGAAAGGACTCCAGGGAAAAGGGCCAGTCCAGGCCTCTCCCCAGCGGCAGGCATGTTCTCTGAGAGGGGCAGAGGTTGGCTGGGTGAGTAACGCTCTGTTTGGAGCAATTTATTTGGGGTACTGTATGGACACCAGCATTGGAGGAATGGAACTATGGACTAACTTCGGAAGTCAACCCGTCTGGGGTCGCCTCCTGTGTTAGTCTCCTACCGAAAGGGGAGAGATGTAATGGAATGGCCTGTGATACCCAGAGACTTTTTGAAGGGTGCATGGTACTCCTGTGCCAGCTTCACTAATGACTCTTGGGTCTAGGGTCATCATATGTCCAATAGGGGCATAGGATGAAATTATATGCAATGGGACAATAATGATAATTCATGTATTGCAAGATATCTTGAAATATTACAAGTGGTTTATTCTGATCCCAACAGGTCAATAGCAGAGTGACTCATTCATGTGGGGACACATAGAGCCAGATTCACGTAGAGCGGCGTATGTTTAAGCGGGCATAGCGCAGCTCATATGCGCTACGCCGACGTAACATAGAGAGGCAAGTACAGTATTCACAAAGCACTTGCTCCCTAAGTTACGGCGGCGTATCGTAAATGGGCCGGCGTAAGCCCGCCTAATTCAAAGTAGGCAGGTAGTGGGCGTGTTGTATTTATGAATCGTGACCCCATGTAAATGAAGCGCCGAACGGCGCATGCTCAGAATCACGTTGAATTTACGCCCTAAGATACGACGGCTCAATGGCAACGATGTGAACGTAACCTACGCCCAGCCCCATTCACTTACGACTTACGTAAAATCCGACGGCTGTTCCGTCGTCCATACCTTTGCATTGGCTGCGCCTCCCATTTGGTGGTTTATCTTTACGCCGGACGTACGCCTTGCGTAAACGGCATATACTCATGCGACGGGCGCAAGTACGTTCGTGAATCGGCGTATCTAGCTCATTTACATAGTCGACACGTAAATCAATGGAAGCGCCCCTAGCGGCCAGCGTAAATATGCACCTAAGATACGACGGCATAGGAGACTTACATCGGTCGTAGGAAGCCAAAATTCAGGCGTATCTTATTTGCTGAATACGGCGCATAGATACGACGGCGCATCCATGGACTTACGCGGCGTATCATTAGATACGCCGGAGTAAGTCTTTCTGAATCCGGCTAATAGACTGTTGAGGTGCTAATTAAGTCTACCTGCCTGTAGTGATAAAAGCTTGCTGTGTTTGCATTCTTTTGTCTATTGTGTTAATTAAGTCTGGCTCCTAAGATATTTCATCGTGCTATGCTAACTAACCCTGCATTGTGTGAAAGTTCTATTGATGATAGATATGTGTTGGCAGTCTGAAAGGTCAGATATCTGACCTTTCAGGTGTAGTGGATTAGCATGTCAATTATGTTTACTAAAGGAATGTGTTTTTATGTAGCAGGTGAGAATAACTTATCATAGAGTCAGAACGTCTGGGTAATTAGTAATTAGCTCATCTGAATGTCATTATCTAACGTAATGTGTATTAAAGTTCCTTGTGTCATGTGTGGGTGGAGTTGAGTCATTGTCCAGATTTGGTTTCTAACTGTATATAACCAGCCTGAGTTTACCATTAAAGTGTTCATCCGTTTGGAACCAGAGAACAGAGCTGTGTGTCTCTATTTCTGGGGAATGGAATGGATCGTGTCTGCTGGATTGTGGAGTGTCGATAAGCAGTCGTGGGTTGGTGGAATGGAATATCGTAAACGGTGTTAACCCCTGACCATTTCACACCCCTCTTCAATCAAATTACCCTCAAATTACCCTAACAATGCAAAGTGTACACAGGAATATAATTATCATAGCTTAACAACCAACATGTACTACAAACATTAAATTAATGAAATAACTAGCCACTTGGACAATGTTGTGATTAATCAGATATCCCCACTTCAGGTCAGACTTTTCGGCCCCAAGCTCACAAGGTACACTACACATTATCATAAGTTCAACATCCCCATAGTACTTTGCTAGACTAGTAGGCAACAGACTAAAGCAGGAGATTTACTTACAGTAAACATTATGACAGGGGACCCCAGTAGTTTGAGCGGATTACATTAACACCTACAGCCATTGCTGGTTTGAGGCATAGAGGCCTCAAATATGGATATGGAACCTCAAGTTCCCAGAGTCTGTGTTTCGAGGTGAACTTGAATCGGAAACAAGACCACCCCATGGATCCCCCAGGAATACAACTCCCAAAGGGTAGCGTTCCCTTAAATGTTAGGAGCCCATAGTCAGTGGTTTGCTCCTTGTCCTCTCCAAAAGCCCCTGTCCCGGTTAGGTCTGTCTCACCAAACTTCTATTTTAAGTACACCTTACTGTAAATTACTGGGGACTGTAGCAGATTCATGGATGTTGCTGTGCAGAATAAGCAATTGCCAAAACAACAATCTTGAAATGTAAGTGCAAGTTTAATGGCACCAAGTTGATAGACCAAGTTTCAGGTCCATTTGTGAAGGGATACAGATGTAAAAACATGCATTAGTTAGATTCCACTTACTATATTCCATATAGTTTAACAAAGTTTGAATATAGTTTTTCCATGCACTGCTTGAAAATAAAACTGGTTGGTGTCTTTTTTTAATAATGCTTTTGCATGTACTCACATCTGGGGATAATGTCAACACACACCACTGAATATGAGTGGCTTATTTACACTGGCAGTGCCAAACCTGCATTTGGAGGACATTTCTAAATGCATATAAATGTGTGTAATGATTATTTGATGGTGCCAGTCGCACTGTTTTTTTACCTACCTTTAAGAGTAGCCAGTTTAACTGCGCTTGGAGAAAATCTAATTCCAGGATCCAGTTAGATACTCCAAAAACGGCTAAACGCATATTTAACCCTTTTGCTGTCAAAGCTGTTTTTGCTCACATGCTTGAAATAACATTTAAAGCGGATCTCCACTCTAAAGTGGAGTCCCGCTGATCGGCACCCTCCCCCCCTCCGGTGTCACATTTGACACCTTTCAGGGGGGAGGGGGGTGCAGATACCTGTCTACAGACAGGTATCTGCACCCACTTCCGGCCCTACGATACGGGCAAAGGACGGGTTTTTTCTCCGCTTCCCGTCGCCCCCCCGTTGTATGCTGGGAACACTCGGCTCCCAGCACACAGCGGGAGCCAATCGGCGGGCGCAGCGCGACTCGCGCATGCGCCGTAGGGAACCGGGCAGTGAAGCCGGAGCGCTTCACTTCCTGGTTCCCTCACCGTGGATGGAGGGGGGAGCAGCAGGGTGACGAGCGATCGGCTCGTCATCTGCTGCGATCACCGCTGGACTCCAGGACAGGTAAGTGTCCTTATATTAAAAGTCAGCAGCTGCAGTATTTGTAGCTGCTTGCTTTTAATATAGTTTTTTAGTGGCACATCCGCTTTAAGCCCTGAGGATTACATAAACCCCCAAAACATAACATTTTTTCCGAAAGCAGACACCCTAAAAAATAAAATAGTGATAGTTCCAATTTTTTATGTCACACGATATTACCGCAAAGTTCTAAAGAAAAGCAACATTTCAGTAAAAATATATATACTAAAGGTCATTTTAGGGCATTCAAACATAATAAATTACCAAATTTTTTGGGTAAATTCTAAACAATGAGGTTGCACAGAGTAAATTGATACCCAACATGTCAAACCATAAATTAGCATGCACCCGTGAAATGGCAACAAAATTTGGTACCCTACAGTGCCTTGCAAAAGTAGTCACACCCTTGGCATTTTTCTTGTTTTGTTGCCTCACAACCTGAAATTAACATGGATTGTTTGAGGATTTGCATAATTTAATTTACAGAACATACCCACAACTTTAACCACTTCAATACAGGGCTTTTATACACCCTTCCTTCCCAGACCAATTTTTAGCTTTCAGCGCTCTCACACTTTGAATGACAATTACTCATGCTACACTGTACCAAAACCACATTTTTATAATTTCCTTCTCATAAACAGAGCTTTCTTTTGGTGGTATTTAATCACCGCCGGGCTTAGTTTTTTGCAATATAAGCGAAAAAAGAGAGAAATTTTGGGGGGAAAAACACTTTTTTTTTAGTTTCTAGTCTAAAATTTTGCAAATAAGTAATGTTTCTTCATACATTTGGGCCAAAATGTATACTGCAACATATCTTTAGTAAAAATAATAAAAAAAAGTGTATATTATTTGGTCTCTGTGAAAGTTATAGAGTCTACAAGCTATGGTGCAAATCATTGAAAAATTATCACATCTGATCACACCTAAAGTACTGACGGCCTATCTCATTTCTTGAGACCCTAACAAGCCAGGAAAGTACAAATACCCCCCAAATTACCCCTTTTTTGAAAGCAGACATTCCAAGGTATTTAGTAAGAGGCATGGTGAATTTTTTGAACGTGTAATTTTTTCACACAATTCTTGGGGGAAAACATTTTATTTATTTTTTTCACAAAACTCATTCTTTTTCTTACACAGCACATGCATACTTGCAATGACACCCCAAAATACATTCTGCTACTCCTCCCGAGTATGGCGATACATGTGTGAGACTTTTACACAGCCTGGCCACATACATTGAAGTAGCACCGTCAGGCGTTCTACAATTACACATCTCATTTCTCAACCAGGTACTGGTTTCTGGCAGGTACTCTGGTGAGGTGGCGGGTACTCTGGTGGCAGCAGGTACTCTTCTGGTGGTGGGTACTCTTCTGGTGGCAGGTACTCTGGTGGTGAGGTGGCGGGTACTCTGGTGGCAAGTGGTGAGGTGGCAGGTACTCTGGTGGTGAGGTGGCAGGTACTCTGGTGGCGGGTACTCTTGTGGCAAGTGGTGAGGTGGCGGGTACTCTGGTGGCGGGTGGTGAGGTTGCAGGTACTCTGGTGGCAGGTGGTGGGTACTCTGGTGGCAAGTGGTGAGGTGGCGGGTACTCTGGCGTGGTGGCAGGTGGTGAGGTGGCGGGTACTCTGGTGGCAAGTGGTGAGGGGGCGGGTACTCTGGTGGTGGGTACTCTGGTGAGGTGGCAGGTACTAGATGACAGGTACTCTTTATTTAGGGGGGGCAATCTGGGCACAGTAGTAAGTTGCATTTGTGTAACTCACTATTAGCCGATTTCCTCCTCGCACTGGATCAGTGTGTGTGGAGAACAGCAATAGTAAGTTACACAGTGTTGTGTTTACATTTAGTGACCGGCTGTGATTGGACACAGCCGGTCACATGGTAAAAAGCCAATTTCATTGGCTCTTTACCCTGATCGGGGCTGGGCTGTATCCAAAGGAAAAGCCTCAGCCCCGATCACCACACTTCGCGCCCCCAGGGGCGCGCGCGCGATTGCCATCCACGCTGCTGCGCCGCTCTGCATCAGATCCGGTAAGCGATACCGGAAAGTTCCGCCGCTGCTACGTTACACCGATCTGGGATCAGCTGTGTACTCGGACACACAGGATCACCGATCGCCATTCTGCGTGCCCGGGCTCCATGCACGCCGCTGCCCAGCTCTGCATAATGCTGGCTGGTCAGCAGCACATGATGCTCCGCCGCTCCATTACCCCTCATCCGAGTGGTGGAAAGTCATTTAGAACAGCTTACCGAGGATGAACAGGAAGTGAGAAATTCAGACCAAAAAAAAAACATTTAGAAGAGAAATGGAAGGAAAGGGTAAGTGAACCAACAATGCACTAGCTTAAAGGAACCTATTTAGAAAATAAAAAACAAACCTTTACAACCCCTTTAAGTCTGACCACAGATTTTATATTGGATTGAGTTCTGGGCTTTGACTAGGCCATTCCAACACATTTACATGTTTCCCCTTAAACCACTCAAGTGTTGCTTTAGCAGTGTGTTTGGGGTCATTGTCCTGCTGGATGGTGAACCTCCGTCCTAGCCTCAAATCACACAGAGTGGTACAGGATTTGCTCAAGAATATCCCTGTATTTAGCACCATCCGTCTTTCCCTCAACCCAGACCAGTTTCGCAGTACAGACTTCTGAAAAAGATCACCACAGCATGATGCTGCTACCATCATGGTGTTCTTTGGGTGATGTGATGGGTTTGCGCCAAACATAGCGTTTTCTTTGATGGCCAAAAAGTTCAATTTTAGTCTTATCAGACCAGAGCACCTTCCTGCATACATTTTGGGAGTCTCCCACATGCCTTTTCGCAAACTCAAAACGTGCCATTTTGTTTTTTGCTGAAAGTAATGGCTTTCTTCTGGCCACTCTGCCCAACTCTATGGAGCAAAGGCTTATTGTCATCCTATGTACAGATATATATAGAAAAGTTCAGCTCACAACTGTAGCACAGTCATGATCCTGGTATAATTACTTGACCTCCAGATTTACCCCCCTTCATGACCAGGCCACTTTTTGCGATACGGCACTTGGTTTCTTTAGCAGACAATTGTGAGGTTATGCAATGCTGTACGTACATTACATTTGTCATTTTTTTCGAATTTCTCCATAAATTTAGGCCAAAATGTATTCTGCTGCATATTTTTGGGGGGAAAAAAAATCCTAGTAAGGTATATATTATTTGGTTTGCGCAGAAATTATAACGTCTAGAAACTATGGTATATACTGGAATTTTTATTTATTTCCATTTATACTACTACTAGAGGCGATTAAGTGACTTATAGCGGGACAGCGATATTGCGTCAAACAGTCTGACACTAATTGACACTTTGTGGGAACCATTGACACTAATACAATATTCAGTGCTAAAAATATGCACTGTCACTGTACTAAAGACACTGGCCAGGAAGGGGTTAAACATTTAGGGCATTCATAGGGTTAAATGTGTGCTTAACCAGTGTTTTTGGGTACACTGTGTGCTGCTTTCACAAAGGGATGTGATCGAGTTTATTCCCTTTGCAGGGAAACAAAATCCATCATATCCCCGTTAGTCAGAGCGCTGCCCAGCCTCTCTCGTCCCCGATCAGCGGGTGCCAGCGGACATCCATTGGCTGGCACTCACTGATCAGCATCTGCTGTGACTAATCACGCCCCCTACCCGGAAGTGCAGTCACGTGTATTTTTATGTGATTTTGCACAGAACAGTCGTCTTGTAGCAGTAAATCTGCTATATGGTGGCCATTAATGGGTTAACCACTTCAACTCCCTGCTGTTTATAAACAATGGACAGGAAGTGGTTAAAGGTGTATAAAGCAACAGCAATGATTTTAACCACTTCCCATCCCAGCCTTAGAGTCCTTTCACACTGGGGCGGACGGGCATTGATGGTAAAACGCCACTAGTTTTAAATGCGTTTTTCAGCTGCTAGCGGGGCGCTTTTAACCCCCACTAAAAAATGGGCTAACTTTACTGTTGTCTTATTTACTAAAAAAAAAAAGTGAATTTTTGCCTCAAAAAAAAAAAAAAAAAAAAAAAGTGTGCGTAATATATATATATCATATATGTTTGGGGACTCCAAGTAATTTTCGAGCAAAAAAATACAATTATTTTA
This sequence comes from Rana temporaria, assembly GCF_905171775.1. Taxonomy (NCBI): domain Eukaryota; kingdom Metazoa; phylum Chordata; class Amphibia; order Anura; family Ranidae; genus Rana; species Rana temporaria. Next base: position 212,239,201 of record NC_053491.1, on the reverse strand, counting down.
ACTTGTAAACAAATCTCAAAAAGAGTCTCGGGGCTATAGTGCTTGTGAACTCTGCAAAACCAAAAAACAACCTGCAAGACAAATGCATTATGAGCTAGTATGCATCTCATAATGAAATACCTACCCTGGAACAATGATGTTTCAGCGGTCCCCGTATGTCACTGCGATGAGCGACATGTCTCTGGAATGCTACTTCTGGGTTTGCAGGCCCCCGGGGCTGTGATTGGTCAGAGACGCGATGATGTCACTCGTATGTGCAAGGGAGCTGCCAGTTATGGCACAGCAGCTGAAGAAACAGCACGCAAGAGCAGTCTCTTCAGTGCACATGTGCCGATGACGTTGAGTCACATTCGTATAGTGAATATCTCTTAAACTGTCCAAGTTTAGGGAAAAATTCATGGTACCTACAGGCAAATGTAGTTGTAAAGGGTTTACAACCACTTTAATGTGACAGTCAGCACTCTCACAAAGATATTTTTAACTAGAAATGAACAGTTCTTTAAAAATGTTGCTTGAAGCTTGTTGTACACATTCCAAAATATGGGCCATGTGTTATTGACCAATTGCTTCCTAAGGTCCCTTTCACATGGTCTACCACCTGTTAGTTTTTCAGGCAGCCCTGATCAGACCCTCCAGTTGTATGGAGGATGTCAGCAGATGCATGACCCGCCACCATCCGATCCTATCCGCCAAAAACCAACAGATAGTGGCCCTATTCCCCAACAGTCCAGCGGATCGGATAGAAACATACATGCAGTTGATTTCCATCCCAATGCCCCATAGAAGAGAGTGGGACTGTGGCCATTCTACATAGCGGAGCGGACACGGACTTGTCATCTGCTTGCACAGCGGGGACCAGCGAAGAGATCCCCCGCAAAGCAATCCACTTCTGCTTAGCAAAGGCATTTGTGTGAAAGGAGCCTCAGAATAAATTGGTCTCCTAGGCCTAGATCATCTTAACCCCTTCACAACTAGAAGTCATTATAGCCTCAGTGCCCAGGCCAAAACATACACATCTGTAACTTAATAAAAATAATGTTGTGAATTTCTTTATTAAAAAAGGACAAAAGACATTTCTATTTGAAAAATTGTTTTAATAGTCAGTTCTTGTTTTTATTATAAGCCAACAAGTGGAAAAAAAATATTTTTGGGTTATTTTATCCATATATTTGATCACATTTAAATAATGATTTCTAAACAATGTACTAAGACTCAGTGTAGGGGTGCAACGGATCGTCACCGATCCGTGATCCGAACGGGCCACCCCGTTCGGATCGGCACACCCCGCGATCCGCGGAGCGCTCCGGAGCCTAGGCCTAGGAAAGTCCCCGGCTTCGGCCTAGCTCCGGAGCGGCGGCCAGTCTGCTTGCCAGAGCCCAGCGTGACACGCCTCCCCGGGGAGGCGTGTCACGCTGTGCACTGGGCTCTGGCAAGCCGACATGGAGAGGGAATATTAGCAGAGAAGCACTAGTGTGAGAGGAGGGGGGGAAGAGCACATTTCAGGGGTGGATTAAAGAGGAAGCAGGTGAGGCTGTTTGGGACTTGTTAAAAGTACAATCTTGATGTTTTTACAGATATATATATATCTGTAAAAACATCAAGATTGTACTTTTAACAAGTCCCAAACAGCCTCACCTGCTTCCTCTTTAATCCACCCCTGAAATGTGTGTGTGTGTGTGTATATATATATATATTAAAATATGACTTGAGTCACAATCATATATATATATATATATATATATATATACATATATACATATATATATATACATATACATATACACACACACACACATATACATTATTATTTTTTGGACCAATGAAAACACCCTTTTTTTTTTTTGCGCTGATCCGAAAATGATCCGATCCGTGACTCCTGATCCGAGGATCGATCCGATCCGTGAGTTTTTTGATCCGTTGCACCCCTAGTGCAGTGCCATCTTGAGGCTGGAGAATGACTTAAAGTGATTACAAAGACTGGCTTGTAAATCAATGCCTAAAACTGTAGACTTTGCCCTGGTCAAAGACAAAATGATCTCAGAAGCATGTACATATTCACGCTCCTAGGTCACATTAATCTACAGGTTGTGGTCAACTGTCCCACTTTCATGTAATCAGTGTTCAGTCTTTTGCTTTTATAATGACCACAAGAAAGGAAAAACAATGTGGCATCAGAAATCCTGCTCCATGTAATGCAGTTGAGGAAAGACAGTTTTTCTTTTCACTAGAGTGCCAACATTGCACCTCCATAGATACAGTACCGTGAGTGTTGTCACCCTAGCACAGAAAGTGCATTACTCACAGGATCACCAAGTGAAGGGGAGGACGTGTAACGAATGCAACCACCACATCTAAGGACCAGTAAACTGTAGCATATTACATTTTGTTTTTGGGTATAGATTAATGTTAATTTGTAAGTATAATACTTACTTCTCACAGATCCCACTGCTCCCCTGACAACACTTTCATTTGCCTTTCTCTCCAGAAGGATGGTGCTGTCTTTGCTCAGGTATCATCTAGAATCAGTATCTACTACTACCTGGACTGAAACGATTCATGAAAATTCTGGTGCATGATTCACAGGTTGCTAACAAATCAGCCCCACAGCATATGACTTTACCTTGTGACCAATGGGAAGAAGAGACAGAGTGCATTCTCCTACACAAAACAGGACTGATATCTCAAACAGGTAAAAGTAACTTTTTCCACTCAAAGAGGAAGTAAATTCTGGGATTTCTCCCCCCCCCCCCCCTGCAAAGTAAAGGCATAATGTGACACTTACCTGCAAACGAAGCATGCGTCATCCCGCTGCAGGCCGCATCCATCTTCTATCCGGGGCTTTGGCTGTGTGACTGGCTAGAGCCGCCGGTCACAGCATACTCTCCCGAAGAAATAGCATGGGCAGCCGTTCCTTCAAATCGCATGCGCCCATTATTATGTGTACAGTATACTCAAAATATCTCCTAAACGACACATGTTTAGAAGATATTTACAGTACCTATAGCTAAGCCTTATTCTGGGCTTACCTATAGGTACGAATCATAAAGGAAGGTATACAAACTACCTGTATTTTGGCAAAGCTAACAAACTAAATCCAGAGCAAAATTTAATATATTGCAGCTTAGCAGACCAGAAATGTGGTGGCTGCATTTACATGCAGGCTAAAAATATTTTTTAGCAGATACATAAAATACACGTCGATCTGGCCAGAAATGCAATGGCCTTTACACTTCCTGTAAAAAGAAGTTAGGAGATAACTTCTAGTGGCATTGTCTTACCCAATTTTCAAATTTGTTGACATACCAGTAAATAGATGTAAACTGTACAACTGCATGTTATAAAAACAGTCAGTCTATTTGCACATTAATTTGCCATCTGCTGCAGAAAAATGTTAGATACAAATGAAATGACAATGCATGCTGTGTGACAAATGTGCACCAAGGAATCACGCCAGTGCATTGTAAATATTTAATGTACCGCATGTCCTGCTTGGCTGATCAACATATTGAAATGCCTGTCTGATAAACAAGAATTACATATGATTAACCACACAAAATACTGAGAAAAAAAAACCACAACTTTACCTAATAGTATTAAAAAAATTCAATTTTGGCTTTGTAATAGCGGTTACTATGCGCAACACCACATTAACAAAAAATGTAATCACACACACACACCACATTAATACTCACATGCAGGCTGCAATAAAAAAGACTTAGTGGCAACCTGATATCATCTTACAAAACCTTTATTGTATTTAATATAAAAGTGAAAGGAACACAGAACAGTAGAAAAAGAATGCATGTTGGGGGAGGGCAATAAAGGTAACGAGGGCCTCATCTCCATGAGCAGCTCATCCCCAGCACTAGCAAGGCAGTAGCTTGCGCAGTTATCTCCACAGCGGGCAGTGTCACAACCCGACCAACAGCACAAACTACTACCTCAGCCAGGACTAGAGTAAACGGTAGCCTCTCTCTGTGAAACAGAACCAAGCAAATGACCAAAGAACAAAAAAAAAAAAAAGGGGGTCTGATTAGTGTCTAGTACAGCCATCAAGAGACAAACATATGCCGCCAGTGACAGCCTTGGTCTTTTATCTAGATCAGCCAGACTTCGCTCTTCGGCTGTGCAACACTGCCCCTCCCTTCTTTTTCTTGCTTCTGCACTTTCCTTGTATGACCTGAAATTGACATGACAGCCATCATAAATAAATGTTAGTGCCTACTGCAACAGACTGTCAATGATCCATACACAATAATAAAACATCAGCCGTTCTCAGCTGGCCAGATAATGCATGTGGTTTATCTTTTAGGCAATTGGTATACCGGATGTCCATTTCATACTACTTTGCACTAGAATAAAAGTTATATATATATATATATATATCTATCCGTCAACTATAGCCGATCCTAAAACCAATGCACTCTTAATGCAGAAGGTTGTATGATCTGGAACACACTGCAGAATGAATGTGGATTAATCGTGAAGAGAAGCAGCCCGCGTGCAACACCCCTTAAAAAAGGGGGGCTTTCAGGGACTGGTTTAACTAATCGAAGGTTATCCCTAGTACAGTAGCATTCTGTTACTCTTAATACTGACAAGTCCTCCAGATGAGAGCAAGGCATGCACAAAGTCTCACCCTAGCACCCTCCACCTCCCCTAGAAGGGCCACGTGCAGTGACGGTGGCCCCACCCCTAGATCCTGCTGACCCCCTCCTCCCCAGGAGAGCAACGTGCGCTCACCCAGAGCCCAGCTTCCACCTATTGCCCTGTGTCAGCAACGCATGCACATGGATTCACACTTACCCTGTGCTTCAAGATCACCACCCCAAAGCCCAGAACAATGTATGAAATGACTGCTGATATCCATCATACCAAAGGACTGATGATCTAAACTGTAACCATGTGAAAGATGACCACTGATCTCCTTTGTAACAATGAAAATACATTACACACACACACTACTGATCTCCATTAAAACAAATGTATAGTGTGCTTCCTCCATATAAGGTGATGATAGCCCTACACTAGAACAAGGTATAAATGCCCACTAATCTCCCATTGTAACAATGTATGAAGTAACGATAGATCTACACTGAAACAATATATAAAATAAATTACAGATCCCCATTGAAAAAAAATGTATAACGTGGTGATAGATCTACACTGAAACAATATATAAAATAAATTACAGATACCCATTGAAAAAATGTATAAACGTGGTGATAGATCTACACTGTATAACATGACCACTAATCTCCCACTGAAATAATGTGATGATAGATCTGTACAGAAAACATGTATAAAATAACTACAGATCCTCATTGAAACAATGTATAAAATGTGATGATAAATCTACAGTGAAGATAGATCCTAGAGTGTAGTCATGTATGAGATGACTCCGGATCCCCCATGCGATATAATGCAGCCCAGTACTCACACACACACACAGTACAGATGGAGGGCGCCCCCCGCCCCATGATAATTCGGTGTATAAAGACCTCTATGCAGTGTACAGGTCTCCCCTGGTACTGTCATAGAAGCCCAGTCCAGCACTGTACAGGCAGACATTCCCCACCCCCCCAAGTCTCTGCTCCAGGTCTGGGGGATTCCAGGCAGACACGTGCGAGGCATGCCCTGCGAACACGGCTCGTCCGCTTCTTTCCCGGTACACACGTCCTTCTTCTCCTCCCTTCCCGTCAGCCGCTGACAAAGGGCGGCCGCCGCCTCCTCCTCCCCCGTACCTGTGCCGCAGTGTATTTGGAGCGCGGAGCTCATTCCCGCCAGCGAGAGTCGTGTCTGCCTCACTCCTCTCCTGCAGTCCGCATGAAATTCGCGGGAAGCGTCAGTGTGGGCGGAACACAGGGAGGGCGAGGGCAAACCCTGCGCCGGGGCATGACGGGAAATGTAGTGCACACCCTCACCACAGCTGTGTGCAGACAAAGAAATGTCCTAATATGTTCTTACTGCACTTGTTCAAGCCAGGAAATGGAAGAGTGAGTAAGAAATAAGTCCAGGATTGCTGCACTTCAAATGTATCAAAGAAATAAAATAATGTACAAAGAAAAATCCCCCAAAAATAGGTAATTTGTTCCATTTAGATCTGCAACATTTTTTTTTTTAGGCTATATTGTGAACACCCTTCCTCAGGACGATACAAGCATGACCGAGAGGATAGGACATTCACAATATGGCACAAAAACCGTTGCGCATATCAATGAATCAAATTTTATATTTTTTGCATAGGTTTCTATATCATTTTATTTCTTTAAAGCGGATCTCCCATGCAATTACGTTTTTTTTTTATAGTCTAGTTACATAGCAAATTGCAGGGCTTAAATAAACGTACTTCTCTCCGCTCTAACGTCCGCTCCGCTGTCTTTGTGTGATGAAAAAACACTTATATTCCTTCCGTTGCCATTTCTAGTGTGGGCATTACAATCTGGCAGGGACTTCCTGGTTGCGGTGATGCTGTGTTCCCAGCATCCACCGCTCGTTCTCGCGCATGCGCACACGCAGCGCGGACCAGCGTCGTCAGCGTCTGTGTTGCCATAGCAATGGTCCCCGAAATCGCGCGATGTTTCGTCTAGGCCAGAATAGGATCACAAGGGAGCTATGACAGAAGCTCCCAGAAGACACTGCGCGGGACAGGAAATAAGAATAACCCGAGGAAAACCCGAAGGCTCCAGCCCGGAAGGCAAACGAAGAACTCTACTCAACTGTACATTTTTATTAAACATAAATATCCATTTCGGCATTGTTTTTTAGTATTAGTATTATTAGAATTGACTTAAAAATCGTGTGGAACTCCGCTTTAGTACATTTAAAGTGGTTGTAAACCCTTACAACCACTTAATGCTACAGGTAAGCCTATAATAAGGCTTATCAGGCTGTAGCTACCCAGGATATCTCCTAAACCTGAATGGTTTAGGAGATATCCCTCGTCATCGGCACATGCGCACTAGAGCAAACTGAAGCAATGGCTCGGGAGCGACGTCATCACGGCTCCGGCCAATCACAGCGCCGGAGCCGTGATACCTGGAAGTAACCCCCGGGAGAGATGTCGCCAGCCGGAGGGGGGTAGGAGGACCACTGCAGGGGCTTCGATGTGAGGTAAGTAATTCATAATGAGCTAGTATGCTATGAATACTAGCTCATTATGCCTTTGTGTTGCAGGTTTTTTTTGATAGGGTTTACAACCACTTTAAGTGCAGCAATCTCGCACTGATTTTTTTTTCTTTATGTGGCTTGTGGGAGGGCCTGATTGTATGCAGTTAAAAAAATTAGTGCTTGTCCTGATATACACACTGGAGATCAAAATTAGAGAACAACATAGAATTTCCAAAATTTCAAGGTCACTGCTTAGTCCTATTTGATATGATCTATACAGGAGTAAAAGCAGTTTTGTTAGGCATATTTCATGAGTTACATATATACTTCTCAACAAAAATTAAAGGAACACTTTTGTATTAGAACTCCTGGGATATTGATCTGGTCAGTTAAAGCGGAGGTTCACCCTCAAATTGAACTTTCTACCTAACCTGTCTCCAGCCTTAGTAAATCACTGCTGCGTTGTCATTTGTTTACACTTACCTGTATTCTTGCTGTCTTCCGGGTCTTCTTCCTTGCGGGGAGTGGGCGTGTCGCTCCTTTTCCCTGACGGGGAGCTCTGCGCAATGTCTCCTGGGAGTGTTGATCCTCCCAGGAGAAGCGCTGTGTGCGTCATGCCTTCCGAAAATAGACGACGTGAGACTCGGCTGTTTACGGCGCCTGCGCCTGCCGTGTAGAGCTGACTGCTCAGGCACCGTAAAAAGCAGAGTCCCACTTCGTGTATTTTTGGAAGGCGTGACGTGCTTTACCAGCACGTCAATCATCTTTGCCTTGTCTTAGGAACGCCTACTCCCCGGGGCAGAGAGAACCCAGAAGTCGGGTGAAAACTACGATTACACCGTAAGCACAGCGGGGGGGGGGGGGGGGAACCCCAGCATACTGCAGATGTCAGCAGTATGCTGGATCTAATAGTATATAGATTTTTTGGGGTGAACCCCCGCTTTAAGTAGCAGTGGGGGAAGTGTGTCTACAGAGGGGGTTGTTCATTTCAATCAACAGCAAAGCAGCTGAAACTGATTAACAACAGGTGCACTAAATGGGCAATGATGAGACAACCTCCAAAACAGGAATGTTTTTTCAGGTGGAGGTGTCTGACATTTTTTCTGACTGTTTTTCACTAGTTTTGCATTTGGCTAGGGTCAGTCTCACTACTGATAGCACAAGATGATACTTGGACCCTATAAAGTTTGCACAGGCAGTCCAACTCCTCCAGGATAGCACATCAATACGCGCCATTGCCAGAAGGTTTGCCGTGTCTCCCAGCACAGTCCCAAGAGCATGGAGGAGATTCCAGGAGACAGGCAGTTACTCTAGGAGAGCTGGACAGAGCCGTACAAGGTCCTTAACCCATCAACAGGACCGGTATCTGCTCCTTTGTGCAAGGAGGAACAGGATGAGCACTGCCAGAGCCCTACAAAATGACCTCCAGCAGAACACTGGTGTGAATGTCTCTGACCAAACAATCAGAAACAGACTTCATGGGGGTGGCCTGAGGGCCCAACGTCCTCTAGTGTGCTCTGTGCTCACTGCCGGACACTGTGGAGCTCGATTGGCATTTTCCATTGAACACCAGAATTGGCAGGTCCACCACTGGTGCCCCATGCTTTTCACAGATGAGAGCAGGTTCACCCTGAGCATATGTGACAGACGTGAAAGGGTCTGGAGAAGCCACAAATAACTTTATGCTGCCTGTAACATCATTCAGCATGACTGGTTTGGTGGTGGGTCAGTGATGGTCTGGGGAGGCATATCCATGGAGGCATGCACAGACCTCTACAGGCTACACAATGGCACCCTGACCGCCATTAAGTATCGGGATGAAATCCTAGGACCCATTGTCAGACCTTAGGCTGGTGCAGTGGGTCCTGGGTTCCTCCTGTTGCACGACAATGCCCGGCCTTGTGGCAATAACATGCAGCCAGTTCCTGGAGGATGAAGAAATTAATACCATTGAATGGCCCCCACACTCACCTGACCAAAATCCAAAAGAACACCTCTGGGACATTATGTTTCGGTCCATCCAGTGCTGCCAGGTTGCACCTCAGTCTGTTTAGGAGCTCAGTGATCCTCTGGTCCAGATCTGGGAAGAAAAAACCCCAGGACACCATCCATCGTCTCATTAGGCGCATGCCCTGATGTTGTCAGGTATGCATACAAGCACTTGGGGGCCATACAAACTACTGAGGACCATTTTGAGTTGTTGCAATGAAATTTCAGTAAAATGGACTAGCTTGCTGCATAATTTTTTCACTTTGATTTTCCGGGTGTCTTTGAATTCAGCCCTCTGTAGGTGGGTAATTTTCATTTCCATCAAAGGATGTGCCATCCTTTCATTCCTAACACATTACCCAGTCCATATTGGTATAGATATCCAGCATGAGATTTTTGCCCGTTGAGATCTGATATGTTTTCAAAGTGTTCCTCAAATTTTTTTGAGCAGTGTATTTTAAAGCACAGAATAAAAACGTCAGGCTGGGTTCACATCTCTGTGCAGAGCGACTCACAGCAGGGGCCCATTTTGGGCTAAATTCAGAGCTGAAACGGACCAGAAGACGCACTGGACTCCTGTGCAATTCGTTCTGCAGCCACCCCAGAAACCATAGAGAGCCGGTCACAATTTCCTTCTGTGCGAATTGGATGCAGTAGAAACCACATCCAATTCGGAATAGTGTGACCCCAGCCTCAATGAGATTTGATGAAAATTAGAGAACACTTTCAGATACCTTCAAATTATTGGTGTTACTTTCTATAATTATCTAACAAACCTTATTTAACCGGCAGCCAGATGGTGAGCCGTTCTAAAGTGACTGAAACCCTCTGGCAGGAGGTTGTCCAGATGGGATGATCATTTCAGCCATAGCAAGAGAAGTTTGTCGTTCCAAACCTGTGATTTCCAGAATATTGCATCTTTACAACATCACAAGCTCATTCAAGTCCCCCAAGTAGGCTGGTCGTCCATGAAGACAAATGCAAGAGAGGACAGGAAAATGCTAAGCAGTGGTGGCTGGAGCTCATCATTTTTGTGGGGGTGTAAACAAACTGAAACATTTCCAGTGATCCCCTGTCCTGGTGCGGGTCTGCACCTCTAGCCGTGAGCCTGGTTGACAATGTTTGGTTTGTTTGGTCACTGTACCCAGCTGCCTAGCTGGCTGTGCTTGTTACTGGGACCAATTATGCCTCCTTCCTTTTTCTGCTTCTACGTTTCTATTAGTTCTTTCTCCTCCCCTTGTCGGGTGTACGTCTGTACCGCCTCCCCTATGCCCTGTGTTGTCCGCTGGATGCACCGGTCACGGGGCATTATGGGGATTGTAGACGCTTGACACGCACGCGCGGCCCATCTCCCCGGCGCGCTCGTGGCGTGATGACGCCATTCATTGGCGTTTCAGTGGGGCTATAAGAAGTCTCCCCCTCAAAGCCTTAGCGCTGTTGGCAGGGACGCTGATGCACCTTGTTTAGACCTCTCGGTAAGCTCCTTCCCTATGAATCTCTCCACACTTTGTGTCATTTACGGCACTACATTTTACCAACTAATTTAATTTAGTTTTTTCTCAAACTTTTTTCCTGTAGAACTGGGCAATTTACTTGCCGACTGCCGCAGTTGCCTTGAATCTATACCTGGGCTTCTCTATGTAGCCATTTCACCAGGAACTACTCTGTAAGTCCCTTCCATTATCTTTCAGCTCTTAATACAAGGTGTGAAGGATGTCAGTGTAAATCTCCCTGCTTTGTTTAAATTGTGGGTTAGATGGATTCATGTGTCACAAGCTATTGACATGTTAATGACCCTTCCTCAGCCAGCTCCCTAGTTCAAATGGTAATTGATTTATTGTGTGTGGGAAGGAGACCGGCCTTACTGTTTACAGTGATTAGAAGTGGCTCATGTTAATTATTCTGATTGCTTCATTGTGGTCAGGCTGTTACACCTAGTAATTAACTCCGCTGATGTCTTTATCTAAAGAAACGTGTCTGCATGGTCGGCTCCGACTTGTCTCCTATAATCTGTATGGGAAACCCCACTGTGTGAGGGGGGCGTTCCTAACAGGCTGTAACCACATATAAGCTGAGTTTTTGTGTCAATAAAGTGTCTTGTTCTAGCAGTAAGCTTGTCTCATGTGTGGCTTTCTGGGCGATTCCAGGGATATCCCTCCTCGTGGAATATTGGGGTGATTGTCGTTATGGGAAGAAGGGAACGTTGACGGGGATATCATACCGATACCGTCACAATTGGTTGGTAGCAGCGGGATCTTCCCTTCTATTCCCCTTCACACCCGGATTCCAAGCAGACACTGGAAGAACTACTGGAAGTTCGTGGAAGGATTGCTAGCAACAAAACCAAGCGGGTCATCATAGCAGAATTAATGGAGCTAGACCAGGAGGACGGGATTGCAGCAACGCCAGCAGTACAAGAGATGGAGACACCAGTGATTCAGGAGGAGTCACCAACCAACAAGCTAATGAGAGAGAAGCTAGCGTGGTTCGGCCCGAACCCAACGCCGGATGTGGTTCTGAAAGTGATGGACCTGTTAGCGGAGGAGGCTAAACAAATAAGGGACACAGAACTACAGAAGGATAAACAAATAAGGGACGCAGAACTACAGGAGGCTAAACAAATAAGGGACGCAGAGCTACAGAAGGCTAAAGAAATAAGGGACGCAGAACTCCAGAAGGCTAAAGAAATAAGGGACGCAGAGCTACAGGAGGCTAAACAAATAAGGGACGCAGAGCTACAGAAGGATAAACAAATAAGGGACGCAGAGCTACAGTTAAAACTGGCAGCAGTCCAACAAGCAGCCGCACCTTCTACGAACAGTGAGTACAGCACAGCAGACGCAAGGAAGATTCCGTTTAGCGCTTTTAAAGCTTTTGATGAAAAGGACTGTGAGATTGATAACTACCTGGCGGATTTTGAGCGACAATGTAACCTGCACCGAATTGCTAGAAGAGAGTGGGTTGCAATATTGTCAGGCAAACTGTCAGGCAAAGCTTCTGATGCTTTCCGGACCGTGCCAGATCAGGATATCCATAGCTACGCCCGGGTTAAAGAAGCGCTCCTGGCTCGTTATGCAGTAACCCCAGAGTCCCACCGACAGAAGTTCAGGGACTCACGCAAAACCACGAAAGACTCTTACGCAGAATGGGCATGCCAGCTGTCCCTGTCGGCCTCTAACTGGGTTAACAGCAGCCAGGCCACCACCGCAGAGGACATTTTGCAACTAATGCTCCTGGAGCAATTTTACAATCACATCCAGACGGATGTCAAAGATTGGGTGAGAGATCGCAGGCCCATGACTCTACCAGAGGCCGCGAAGTTGGCGGATGAATATGCGGATACTCGCAAGACAAACCAGGTCACACCACGGGTACAACCTCCACAACCAACGGCGCCCTCACACCCACCAGCCGCTAGATACCAACCGCCTAACAGACCGATGACATCTAGCCCTCGCTACCCACGCCAGGAGGACAACGAACAACGCTGCTTCCGGTGCAAACAGTTGGGTCACTTCAAGCAGAATTGCCCCATGAACGACAACACCAGGTCAAATTGGTCTCAACCGGGGTACCGCCCACCAGCAGCAGCCCATTGTGTAGACTCGGCTTGGGATCCCCAGGAGCTGGGTCAGGAAGAACCATTGGGCACCCCTTACGAAGCCCTCATGGTACAATCTGTTATTACGGACAACAGGGAACACCATTGTCAGCTGGTCATGGGCGACCGCCATGAGCCGGAGGGGCCTTGGAGGGAGCTGGGCAGAAAGAGGCACCGCCAGCTACCCTCCAAGAAGAAGAGGTCCTGGAAGTCATATAACCAGCGGACCTGGGAGGAGAAGAAGCGACTGGAGGAGATGGAATCGCAGCGGGCGCCCCAGATGCGGGCCGAGATGTTCGCCAAGGGCCCACCGGTGGCCCCTTACACCACCACCCAGTTCTTGATGATGAAGGACCACGTGGAGAGCCTGCAGGACATGAGCAAGCAGGATCTGATCCGTGAGTACATAGAGCTGGAGGAGTGCATAAGCCGCATGGAGGAGGAGAACAACCACCTGAGGTCACAGCGGGCTGACCCCCCCAGGCTCCATGAACTGGAGATGGAGCTGGAGAAGCTCAAAGAGGAGAACCGGCGGCTGCGGAGGGAGCAGGGGGTGGCTGACCTTATGGGGCTCTGAGTCCCCTCTCCCCCCCCCCCGGACTCTGAGCACCAGTGCTACAGCATTTCAACAAATATAACGTTTTCTTTTTATGAATCTCCTGTGATTGTCACTTCAGAGCCATAACCTGCCCCCTCCCATAGCGGGACACCTAGCCGGCGGCGCACAGACCCATTCGCTGTCTTCACACTGACTTCTGGTGACTTTGCAGATCGCACAAAGACTTGGGGACTGACCGGCGTGTGATCTGACGACCCGGTGGCATACCTGAGTCCGAAGCAGTTACCAATGGAGGTCAGTCACGCCAAACGGAGTTAACCTCGGACTAAAAGCTCTGAACCCGTCAACCCTACTGGACCAGGGAAGGTCCAACCGGGTTTGCCGGAGCAGGGAGAAAAAGGGGGGCCATTGTGAAGGATGTCAGTGTAAATCTCCCTGCTTTGTTTAAATTGTGGGTTAGATGGATTCATGTGTCACAAGCTATTGACATGTTAATGACCCTTCCTCAGCCAGCTCCCTAGTTCAAATGGTAATTGATTTATTGTGTGTGGGAAGGAGACCGGCCTTACTGTTTACAATGATTAGAAGTGGCTCATGTTAATTATTCTGATTGCTTCATTGTGGTCAGGCTGTTACACCTAGTAATTAACTCCGCTGATGTCTTTATCTAAAGAAACGTGTCTGCATGGTCGGCTCCGACTTGTCTCCTATAATCTGTATGGGAAACCCCACTGTGTGAGGGGGGCGTTCCTAACAGGCTGTAACCACATATAAGCTGAGTTTTTGTGTCAATAAAGTGTCTTGTTCTAGCAGTAAGCTTGTCTCATGTGTGGCTTTCTGGGCGATTCCAGGGATATCCCTCCTCGTGGAATATTGGGGTGATTGTCGTTATGGGAAGAAGGGAACGTTGACGGGGATATCATACCGATACCGTCACACAAGGGCTCCCTTTTTTGGCCATATACTTGTATTAATAAGTGCCTCACTTACATTCTCATTACATTTATTGAGCTTGATATATTTTTTATTTTATTTCTTATTTTTAGAGATACTATAATTGCAATTAGCGCAGCGTCCCTGCATTTTCCATTTTCCTTTAATTGCCAGTCCCTCAAGGTAGGTCTTTACCAATTATCTGTGTCATGTTATATATTATATTGAATACTATGATTATCAAATATTTTTATGATTATTGGTATGGGGCTTCCCCTTAATGTGACTTTTTTCATTGTCCTCAAACAGCCATGGCTTGGGGTCTCTGGATCCATACCCACCTTCAGGTGATTTCCTGCCTGGTTCGCATGGGGAGCTTAGGGTAGGTTTCCATTACTTTTCTGCCCTACAGGGACCTTAGTGCTAGCTTGCACTACATGTGGGGGTTTCTATTTTGGTAGCTTGGCCATATGTCCTAGCCAAACTATATATGTTTACAAATGATGAATAAAGTATGTATGTGTATTCATTGGATTTGATTCAATTGTTAAATAATTCTTGTTCTATCCCTTCAGAGTCACTCACTGAGACAGTCTTGTCACAAATCCCCTGACGAAGCCAACGATTGGCAAAACTAGTTAGAGATACAGGCCATTGGTCGGGTCTACCCATGTCTTGCTCCCACGTTTCCATTGCTTTTTTTTACATGTTTGAACCAATTTTTATCTTCCTGTAACCAATAAATATTTTTTAATTTTATATATCTACTGTGTTTTGGTTTCTATTTGCTGGCACCGCAATAATCCCCATACCCCTCCATTCCCTTCTTCAATTCTAATTAAGGGATGAGGTGCCGTATCTTTATTAGGACCATCGACCACTAATCACCCACTAAACTTACCTTTCGACTGTCATTGTTTCCTGTTACTTGTCAGTATGTCAATAAAAAGAAAAAAACTTTTACTGTAAAAAATCACCCACTAAACTGAAAAATACTGAAACAAAAACATCAATTGCAGCCACTGTGCCATCAAATGCAGCCAACTGTGCCCATCATATGCAGCCTATGTGCCCAGCAAATGCAGCCAACTGTGCCCCATTAAATGCAGCCTGTATGCCCAGAATATGCAGCCACTGTGCCCACCAATTGCAGCCTCATGCCCATAATATGCAGTCTCTATGCCCAGCAAATGCAGCCAACTGTGCCCCATCAATTGCAGCCTCTGTGCCAATAATATGCAGCTACTGTGCCCCCTCTCGCCTGCCTGCTGTCTGCCTGGCACTTACCCCATTGTGGTGGCAGGACAGGCAGTGAGCTGTGGGACAGATAGTGTGGCGATGGCTCCTGTGTCCTCCGTGCGGGTCTTCTTCCCGCTCTGCTAGATGGCCAATGGGATCGCCTCTGCCTTCAGCCAATCATGTGAACGGTATTACATCCGCGCCTCCTGATTGGCTGAGAGGTGGTTCTGTGTTAGCAAATACCAATACACCTGGGTGGACCTTTTTTGAAGTCTATTAAAACCTACAGCTCTAATCAGGTGCTTCAAACCCCCCCCCCCCCACCACCGCTGTAATTCAGGTGCCCGGCGTCCGAAGAGGGGCCCGACACCTGAATAGGGGTTTGATACAGCGTCCATGGATAGATTAATGCAATGCATGCATGAATCTATCCATACTACGCAGAGGGGGTGGCTGGAGAGAGTGAGCGGCGCCCATGCACCCTTAATGGATGCCCCGCCACTGATGCAGAGAATCTTAATTGGGAATCGGTTCAACGCTACAGCTGTGATTGCTTGCCAGTTCAGCGCTGAACATAGTAAGGATCTGTCTCATCATACAGTGTCTCACCTTTTAGGAGAATGTGGACTGAAAGCTCACTCTGCAGTGACCAAACCTCTCATTGGCAGAAAGAATCAAAAGACTAGTCTAACCTTTGCTGAGGAGCATGTGTGGACAGAGGAGAGCTGGTCCAAAGTTCACTGATGAAAGCAAGTTTAATTTATTTGGGTCCGATGGGAAACATTATGTTCCTCGTCAAACTGGGGAAAGACTGAACCCAAACTGTGTAACAAAGTCAGTGAAAGGTGGAGGGGGCAGTGTCATGGTTTCGGGGATGTTTTCTGCATGAGTTGAGCCCCTTATACAGCTACGTGGCAGAGTGAATGCAAATGATTTCAGAACCTTCTTCGACAACATGTGGCACCTTCCCTGCGTTCATCACCCAATCAGCCAGCAATTTGCACGACAATGCCCCGTCACACAGCAACACAGGTAAAGCCGTTCTTTGAATCTGAAATAATGAAATGGCCTGCCTAGAGTCATGATATAAACCCAATAGAAAACCTCTGGAAAATCCTTGGTGACAAAGGTATGGCCAAGAAACCCACTACAGTAACCAAACTTTGGAAGAGACTGGAAGAAGAGTGGAACAAAATCACACCATAGCAGTGTGAGAGACTAGTGATGTCCTGTGCAAAGCAGATGTGCTGAGTCATTAAAAGCAAGCCCCCCCCCCCCCCACTTCCTACCAATTGTAGTATTTAGGTGCAATTTAATATGGCCCCCATAATGGTTTACTTACAAAAGGTAGGCATTATGCAGGCTCTTCAATAGAGTACACTAAGGGGTCTATCCATCTATTCCTCGTGCGCTGAGCAGCTGTGTGTCTCACGATGTGGGGAAGATAGGAGCTGTAACGGGATGATAGCCACAGAAGCCCTCAAGTGGTTTCCCGGGATCCAGGATGGACCGCAGCTTGGAGAAAATGATGAAGAGGGTGCTGACATCACAGGTCCCAGGATGCTATGCAACGCATTTCAGAGCATGCGCCGTGCTGAGTTGGAGCTACAGTTAGAATGGGGAGCCTAGTATTGATAGACCAGAAGTGAAAGCCATACACGATCAAGTTATATCATTCAACTCGGATTAAGCAGCAATTTAGAAACAGCATTTACAAAAGCAATAGACAATGAATAACGAATAAAAACACTATAATTCTTAAGTGAGTATATGTTAAAATCTATGTATGCACGGGTTCTCATAGTATAAGACATCCTTATACTGTCTGATAGATATTAAAGGTCACAATGAGGATATATATATATATATTTATATATATATATTACACATACATACACACACAAATACAGTTGTGCTGATGTTATCCGATGTTATTATACCCTGGCAGCATTTATAATTTCTTGGCCATTTTGTCTGAGAATATGAATGATAACATAAAAACATTTTTTTCACTCACGTGTTTGACTGAAGCCATTATCAATCAACTGTGTTTATTCTTTTTAAATCATAATGGCAACAGAAACTACCCAAATGACCCTGATCAAAAGTTTACATACCCCAGTTCTTAATACCGTGTGTAACGGCTACCCCCTGGTAGTGAGGGGGTATCAGCCATTGGAGACGTCCTTTTCCCTGGCAAGTTGCGATATGCAGGTACAGCCGGTATATCCAATCCACGAGATCCAGAGAGAGAGAGTCCGGTTCAGCTATAAAATGAGCAGAATAACAATCCCATCGAACGCTCTTTCAAGAACGAGATGGTGCTACGTTTTGAAGGGTCAAGTAGGACTGATTTTTAATGGTTCACTCTGAGATTTTATACAGTCTTCAAGGCACATGAACAATCAAACTGTCCCCACCCACACATCACACCGTGGGGAAGCTTCAATCACATTCTTTGAGCTAATTACTAAACATTCCTTCATTAACAGAACTCAAACAAGACACCATCACACAATGATCTCCTTCCAATCCACATCTCTAGACAGACGTTCTGTCTCCGACAAGTCTATTCCACACATAAACAGTATTTAGCATACACAACATCTTTACACAAGGGATAATGAAATGTCTAGGAGTCTAAGCAATTAACACCCTTCAAAAGAATGTGTCCCCACATTGAATAGCCAACAACTTGTGATATCTCCAGACATCCTGCAAACATGGATTATGATATCTCAAGACATCCTGCAAACATGGATTATGATTCACTTGCCACCCCATCTCCTGGCTCAATCTGTGCCCAAAAGTCACTCTACAATTAACCCTTTGTATGCCTCACTGCATGATGATTATAGATGTCCAGGCAGAATACATAGTTCCATTACACCGTGTATTGCCCCCTTTAACATCAATGACAGCTTGATGTCTTTTGTGGTATCTGTGGATGAGGCTCTTTATCTTCTCAGATGGTAAAGCTGCCCATTTCTCTTGGCAAAAAGCATCCAGTTCCTGTAAATTCTTGGGCTGTCTTGCATGAACTGCATGTTTGAGGTCTCCCCAGAGTGGCTCAATAATATTGAGGTCAGGAGACTGAGATGGCCACTCCAGAACCTTCACTTAATTCTGCTGTAGCCAATGACAGATCAACTTGGCCTTGTGTTTTGGATCATTGTCATGTTTCCTGTGCCTTTGTAGCTCACACATCCCTAAAACATCAGCGATCCACCTCTGTGTTTCATAGTAGGAATGGTGAACCTTTCATCATAGGCCTTGTTGACTCCTCTCCAAATGTAGCATTTATGGTTGTGGCCAAAAAGCTACATTTTGGTCTCTCACTCAGTAGTAATGGCTTTCTTCTGGCGACTCGACCATGCACAGCCCATCTTTCTTCAACTGCCACCTTATTGTGCATCTTGAAACAGCCACACCATGTTTTCAGAGAGTCCTGTATTTCACCTGAAGTTATTTGTGGGTTTTTCTTTGCATCACAAACAATTTTCCTGGCAGTTGTGGCTGAAATTTTAGTTGGTCTACCTGACCGTGGTTTGGTTTCAACAAAACCCCTCATCTTCCACTTCTTGATTAGCAATAGAACACTGATGATGGGCATTCTCAATTACTTAGATATCCTTTTAAATCCCTTTCCTCTTTTATACAGTTCAACTACCTTTTACCGCAGATCCTTTGACAATTCTTTTGCTTTCCTCATGACTCAGAATACAGAAACATCAGTGCAGCACTGGATGAAAGCTGCAAGGGTCTGTCAGGAGTCCAGAAACAAATTGACCTTTTATACACACACACTAATTATAAGCAAACAGATCACAGGTGAGGATGGTTGGTTACCTTTAATAGCCATTCAAACCCCTTTGTGTCAACTTGTGTGCATCATACCAAAATATATAAACTTTTGATCAGGGTCATTTGGGTAGTTTCTGGTGCAATTATGATGTAAAAAGAGTAAACACAGTTGATTGATAATAAATGGCTTCAGTCAAACACTAACCATGAGTGAAAGAAATGTTTTATGTTATTGTTCATATTCTCTTAAAAATGGCCAAGAAATCATAGATTCTGCCAAGGTATGTAAACTTATGAGCACAACTGTATATGCCTCTTTTGCACTTTGAGGTACAAAATGTTCTATTAACCACTTAAGACCCGGACCATTATGCAGGTAAAGGACCTGGCCAGTTTTTGCGATTCAGCACTGCGTCCCTTTAACTGACAATTGCACGGTCGTGCAATGTGGCTCCCAAACAAAATTGGCGTCCTTTTTTTCCCACAGATAAAAAGAGTAAACACAGTTGATTGATAATAAATGGCTTCAGTCAAACACTAACCATGAGTGAAAGAAATGTTTTATGTTATTGTTCATATTCTCTTAAAAATGGCCAAGAAATCATAGATTCTGCCAAGGTATGTAAACTTATGAGCACAACTGTATATGCCTCTTTTGCACTTTGAGGTACAAAATGTTCTATTAACCACTTAAGACCCGGACCTTTAGGCAGCTAAAGGACCCGGCCAGGTTTTGCGATTCGGCACTGCGTCGCTTTAACAGACAATTGCGCGGTCGTGCGAAGTGGCTCCCAAACAAAATTGGCGTCCTTTTTTTCCCACAAATAGAGCTTTCTTTTGGTGGTATTTGATCACCTCTGCGTTTTTTATTTTTTGCGCTATAAATAAAAATAGAGCGACAATTTTGAAAAAAATTCAATATTTTTTACTTTTTGCTATAATAAATATCCCCCAAAAATATATAAAAAAAACAATTTTTTCCTCAGTTTAGGCCGATACATATTCTTCTACCTATTTTTGGTAAAAAAAAATCGCAATAAGCGTTTATCGGTTGGTTTGCGCAAAATGTATAGCGTTTACAAAATAGGGGATAGTTTTATTGCATTTTTATTTAAAAAAATTTTTTTACTACTAATGGCGGCGATCAGCGATTTTTTTCGTGACTGCGACATTATGGCGGACACTTCGGACAATTTTGACACATTTTTGGGACCATTGTCATTTTCACAGCAAAAAATGCATTTAAAATGCATTGATTATTGTGAAAATGATAATTGCAGTTTGGGAGTTAACCACAAGGGGGCGCTGAAGGGGTTATGTATGACCTAATATGTGTTTCTAACTGTAGGGGTGTGTGGCTGTAGGTGTGACGTCATCGATTGTGTATCCCTATTAAAGGGATCACACGATTGATGACGCCGCCACAGTGAAGAACGGGGAGGCTGTGTTTACACACAGCTCTCCCCGTTCTTCAGCTCCGGGGACCGATTGCGGGACTCCAGCGGCGATCGGGTCCGCGGGTCCCGCGGTCCTGGTCACAGAGCTTCGGACTGGGTCGCGGGTGGGCGCGCGCCCGCGACTGGGCACTAGCACAGGATGTACCTGTACGTGTATGTGCCCAGCCGTGCCATTCTGCCGACGTAAATGTGCAGGAGGCGGTCCTTAAGTGGTTAATGTAAATTGCAAAAAGAAGGCTTGATTCATACATGTACAGAACCTTTCATTAGTTTAACCAGCCTTCTTCAACCTTTGTACCTGTTGAGGAATTATTAAATAAACATTCAGGTTTTGGGGAACCCCAGCTAAAAATGATTAAGCCTACAGCTCATAGTACATTAGCATGATTGGTAAATTGTAAAAAAGTTTTAAATACAAGATTAAAAGTATAGGACATTGGGGACATTATTTACTAAAGCTGGAAAGTGCTAAATCAGGCTCACTTCTGCAGAGAAACAAATCAGCTTCCAGGTTTTATAGCCAAAGCCTAATTTAAGAAGCTGAGATTAAAAGCTGATTGGCTACCATGCACAGCTGCACCAGATTCTTAGTGCACCAGCTTTAGTAAATCTACCCCATTGTATATTTGACACCCAGGACTGATCCCTACTTCATATAACAAAAGTATTTTCAGTAATAATGCTGAAATTAATAAAATGTGGTGTGCTCTTACATTAGTGGCCAGTGCGAAACTACCCCTTTGCATTGATGGTCATCATAGAGATCAATTAACCAGTGTTCACTGCTCAAGGAACCCCTAGCAACCTCAAGAAAAACCATAAGGTTCTATGAAACTCTGGTTGAGAAAGGTTGGTATAGACCAGTGTTTCTCAACAAGGGTGTCTTGAGGAGTCCTTTGGGGTACCGTGGCAACAGCCTGATCTGAACAATCCTCAATTAGCTCCTGTGCTACAGGGGGAAAGCACACAGTTAAGTCGTGTGTACAGAGGAAGCAGAGAGCTATGCCCATACCTCCTCCTGCTCTCTGCTCCTCTCTGTACTCTTGCTGGCAAAAGAGAAAGCCGAGCTGGTCATCCGAGCGCATCCTACCCAAACGATGAATGCATTAGTTGCTAAGGACTTGCCAGCAAGAGTACAAAGAAGAGTAGAGAGCAGAGGGGAGACTCAGGCACAGCTCTCTGCCTCCTCTGTACACAGGAGTTAACAGGAGGGAGAGCGCCCGGTTAACAGTAAACAGAGGATTGCTCAGATATGAGGAAGGATAGCAGCTGGGGAAGGGGGAATAGAAAGCACAACCCACACCTCCTCCTGGCTCTCTACCCTCTTGGCTGCTGTCACTACTGTAGGGACAGAATTTGTGCTAGGAAGAGGGGGGATTTGGAGAGTAATTGTGCTACGTGGGGCATTTGGAGAGAAGGTGGGGGGGGGGGGGTCTGTGCTAGGAGGGAGGATCTTGGGGGGCGTAATTGTGCTATGTGGGGGATTTGGGAGCAGGTGGGGGGTTGTGCTAGGGGGGTAGAATTTGTGTGTGTGTGTGGGCGGGGGGGTTGGGTTGTGCTAGAAAGGTGATTCAGGTGGGGGGGCTTATGCTAGAAGGGGGGGGTTTGTTCTGGGAGGATGATTTGGGTGGGGGGGTTGTGCTAGGAGGGGGAATTTGGCAGCATTGTGCTTGGAGGGGAACACAAGATGCACCTCCTGCTGCAAATGAGCCCTCAGACTGGTGTGCCCTGGGATTCTTTGCGATTCTAAGGGGTGCCTTGGCTGAAAAGGGGTTGAAAAACACTGGTATAGACTGTAGAGTGAAGTATTCCACAAGTCATGCTCTATTTGATCCAGAATGATAATAAAACATTTTGCATCTACACCTCATAAGAGCACCTTGCTCAGTATTTTGGGAGATGCTCCAATGTATAACACGCACAGCAGTGTTTGTGATCCTTAGTATTGAATGCATAATGGGATTAGAACTGCATATGTGGTAATTTGTATAAACGGTTGCATATGGACTATTCCACATATAAGGCTTTATTGAACTAAACTGCAAATGGAAAATCTTGCATAACCACCCCATGAGAGTATATTACTCGATGTTATGAGCCGTACTTCAACATATAATACACACAGCAGTATTTATAATCTGGAATTCTGTAATGAATTTTTCCCAAGAATAAAATTATTTTCTGTTCTCCAACAGTTCAACTATAATGTTTTCTTTGTGAAGAATTCTGTAAGTTAAAGGCCAAGTTCATCTTTAAAAAAATTTATAAATGCATGTTTTTGCAGGTAAAAGAATGTGCATTTAATATTTTTCATAGAAGATTGCAGAGCATTGCATACATGATTAGTAAATCACAGTTGCAATCTCAGGTTCCTGTAGACACTGCCTAGAACTTTATACCCTTACCTCTGGATGGCTGTTTCAAAGCTGTAAAGAAGTGTCAATGAACTATGAGAGCACTCTCGCAGTTCATTGAGAACTGAAAGCCATCTGCTGCAATGGCATTTATTCACTCAAATTCCTGAAAATGCATGAAGAAGACCAGTATCATAATTCTTGTCTTAGGGTGGCGACACTCTGTGGAGAAGCAATAAAGCCACCCTTGAACAGCAGCATTGTTAACCTGTGAAGATGGTAGTGTTATGTTAGAGGCACTAGTAAAGTTAGATGGACTTGATTAACAAATTAAAGCCAGACTCCAGCTAACACCCTTTTAAGCAGTTACAGCAACAATTTTTTTCCCTTTTGAAATAAAAGTTCACCCAAAATTCCGAAACACCTAAAGAACTATCACCATGAGATATCAACAGCTGCTTTGATTCTGCCAGAAGAAGGACATCATCCAGATAATAAAACGTTTCTAAACCTTCTAACTGGAGGAAGACAATCACAAATAGATGTTTTGAGAAAGTACATGGAGCAGAACTGAGGCCTAGCGAAAGGCGCACAAACTGGTAATGAGCCTCTAGGATCGCAAACCTAAGAAAACGGAACACTGGATGGATGGGGACATGCATGTATGCCTTGGCCAGGCCTATTAACAGCAACCAACCTAAACGCTGCATGACAGAAATGTCAACAATGATTCCATCCAAAATCTTGCTAGCTTGATTAAAGGGTTTGAAAACTTCAGATCCAACAGTGGTGTGAATTTTCCTGAAGACTTCCTGACCAGAAAAATTGGCGAGTGAACCACCTTGTCCCTTTGTATTTTTCCCTTGAACAGGGTATGTGGGTCTAGGCAAAGTGGTCAATAGGAGAATTCTTAATCCACTCCAGATAATATCCTCTCATTACCACAGAAATAATCCATGGGTCTTGGATTTGCTCCACCTAGACTTCCGAAAGGGGAACAATCTGGTTTTCAGTGGGTTTGGGTCCCTGAGTTGGCTTCGAGTTATGGCCCTTACCAGAGGACTAAGAACACTTCCAGTGCTTCCAAAGATATTACCTTCTTGGCCTATAATATCCGGATTCTCAGATTGATATCTGGCCTTCATTGTTGTTTACACCTGGTCATTGGTGGAAAATCTGGATTAGTTTCACAAAAGAGGAGAAAAGTCTTCTCCAATGTCTTGCCACATTAAACCTTGCTGACTTAGATTACTGAAAATAGCTCTTGTTTTGCATCAGCCATCCATTGTTGAGCCATAGGGCTCATTTGGCTGCAACCAATTCCACCATTATTCTAGCTGACATTTGGATGAAGTGCATTACTGCCTCCACTACGACATCTGTTACTGATTTCAGCTCCCCAATGCTGGTAAGAAGGCCTCCTGCTGATCTTTCACATTTCCCTCAAACTCACTGGACAGAACCCAAGTTCTCATCACTCTGGTCACAAATGTCAAGGTTACTGCAATTGTACAATTTGAGCCAACCACCAGGGTAGAACCTCCAACTCTATCCACCCTCATGTCCATTACATCATCGAAAAAAACATGGAGTCATGCAAGGGCAAAGTTATGCTTGGAATCAGCCTTTAAAAGGACACTTTGACCTCTGGTGCATTATCCCACATCTTGGGGTCCTCAGGAAGAAGGGTGGGGAGGGGGGTACAGCTACATTTTGGAAAGGCTAGCTTTCTTGTCCAGATATGTCCATTCCTCCATCATTCTCCTAATTTCTAACATCAATGGAAAGATGTGAAATATTTCTTCAAGATAGGGAAATATTTTCACACTTTCTGCAGAGGCTGAGAATGATCCTTCTCTCAACCAATAACTTGCTTTACTGCAGTAAAAAAAAAAAAAAAGATACCATGACAAGATTAAAAGGCACCCCACTTGCTCATCTACATTTGAAAAAGAATAATGCACCCTTTTCCCATACACGTTGACACCACCTGGCAGATGTGTCAGCATGCTTGTCTCAAGAAGTTTCTTTAAAGCAACATTCACAGACTAGTTTGAAAGGCATGGCAGGAGATCCAGAAGCCCAGCAAGTGCCCACTGCAGGTTTTGGGGAGGAATGTCTATAAGATCTATAATACTGTCAAGGACAGTGTGAACATTATCTTCTACATTGGTCCAACCTCTAAGATCATGCACGACACGAGGTGGAGTGATTGCCTTACAGCCCCCCCCCCCCCAAGCACACCAAAACCCCACACAGCACGAGAACGCCCTAAAGAGCACGCCCACCACAGTAATGTCAGCTGGTATTTTAAGCTACCATCTTATAGACCCAGGAACTGAGGCACTCCTGGAACAGAGGATTTACCTCTGCACAGGGAGTCTTCCACCTGAAGAGTCTGAACAAGGGTCAGAAGAAAAGGGAGCATCTTCATACATAATAGAGCAGTCCCAGAGTGAGGACGAAAAGTGAATGCTGTGGAGAGGGAGACCTCACAATTTATGTATTTAAAGGGGATTGTGCTTGGGGGTGGAGCTGACCCTAAGGTAGGCTGACTTACTGACCTACTAACCAGATCACAGGGTGAAAATAAAGGGGGACAATATCCTAAAAAGAAAGCAAAGGCAGCCACCACATTAAAGGATTACTAAATTACAATATATTACAATTTTGCTTTTGGGTTTAAATATGCTTCAACCCTCTGCACCCTGGTATAGACCATTACATGTATGGCAAAGTCTTGTATAAAAACAGGGATTTCTTGGTTTGCTTAAATTGCAATACATGTTCACATTAAATAACTGCATCAAAGTGACCTCTCTCTGGCCAGTACCTACTCTACTATACAAAATGTCAAATAGTAATTGCTCACAGGATACATTAATGGACATGTGGGGTTAAAGCGGGAGTTCACCCGAAAAACTATTTTTAACATTAGATTGAGGCTCATTTTGTGAAGCAGAATCGGGTGTTTTTTTTTAAATCGAAGCAGTACTTACCGTTGTAGAGATAGATCTTCTCCGCCGCTTCCGGGTATGGTCTTCGGGACTGGGCGTTCCTATTTGATTGACAGGCTTCCGACAGTCGCATACATCGCGTCACGAGTAGCCGAAAGAAGCCGAACGTCAATGCGGCTCTATACGGCGCCTGCGCACCAACGTTCGGCTACTTTTGGAAAATCGTGACGCGCTGTATGCGACCGTCGGAAGCCTGTCAATCAAATAGGAACGACCCAGTCCCGCAGCCCATACCCGGAAGCGGCGGAGAAGATCTCTCTCTAAAACGGTAAGTACTGCTTCGATTTAAAAAAAAAAACACCTGATTCTGCTTCACAAAATGAGCCTCAATCTAATGTTAAAAATTGAGTTTTTGGGTGAACCTCCACTTTAAGCTGACACAGTTGAAGAAACAAGGAGGGACGGTGTCATAATGCAAACAACATATATGTATATTATATAAATCTCTCAGGAGGGTATGAATCAGAATTCTGAAAGTATGACAGTAACATATCTATGCGTTACTTATCCATAATATCTATCAAGTTAAATGTGTTTTAACCAGCAGTGCAAAATGCATTTAAGGTATTTCCACTTATCCAAACCTTTCATGCTTGTTAGACTTCCTTTCAGAATAAAACAAATTAATCACCAGTGTGGATTGTGACAGTAGAGACATTTCTTTGAAGTGAGAGGCATTCTGCCATCAACACAATGCATTAAAATGGTTTACAATGTTAGAATAATGTAGTACTTAAAGCCATATAAGGTAAAACTAAGCACAATATTAATTCCATTTTCACCACGGTTGTCATCACAGCAGTTTAAAAAACAGTCAATTATTTTTTCATACAATGAGCAGTTAATTTCTGTATGAATAACCTCATTTGTTCTGACTAAATACATATACACAGTTACAGTTCAGTGGCAATCCACATCAGAATGTACATAAACAAAAACAATAGTAATTAAAAATTTGCAGAGCATGAATTGAATTTTTGATTTACATGTAAAAACCCTTTTTCTGTATCATACATTCCAGGACACAGGGAATATTCATATACATTAGGGTAGGGATGTCCTTTAAGTACTGAACATGAGAGGAGAACAACATGGCAGCAAGCCAACAGGACCCAAATGCCCAAACTGAAACAGGTTAGAACCTCACACAGCCGACTGCAGAAATTGTTGACCAAAAGTCACGTCTTCAGGAGCTCAAACATCCACCTGGTAAAACTTTATAAAGTTATGAACTGAAGGCCAGGTAACAGCCTTACAAGTTTGAACTACTGAAGCCTTATCCCGAGTAGCCCTGGAAGTACCAACCCTCCTGGTAGAATGAAACTTTGCCCTTTATACCATAAGCTTGAAAAATAAGTTGATCCATTGAGAAACAGTAAATTTGAAAGATGCACAACCCTTCCTTGGGCCCTCAGAATAAACAGAAAGGACATCAGACTGACCAATTGCAAAAGTCGACTTCAGCTACATTTTAAATACACAAACCACATCCAAGGTATGAAGAGTCTTGTCCCCCAGCGTCTGAGGCTTAGGACAGAAAGAATGGAACACAAATACACAATTAACCTCCCGAGTCAGAAGGACTAAGAGAACATCCCAGAACGGAAAATATCAAATTGAGGTCCCACTGAGTCAAAAGAGTCTTAACCTGTGAATTAATACACATGTCCCCTTATACAAAGCCATGCAACCAAAGAATGCACAGTAATAGGACTTTGAAAGAGAACAGCCAAGGCTGAAATTTCACCCTCGATACTAGCCAAGGCCAATCCCTGGTCGACTCCAGGTTGGAGAAATGCCAGAACACAGTCTACTGCATACTTATGAGGAAGGAGTCCTCTAGTCCAGTGTTTCTCAATTCCAGTCCTCAAGGCGCCCCAACAGGTCATGTTTTCAGGATTTCCCTCAGATGAAACATCTGTGGTAATTAATAAGTCAGTGAAACTGATCAAATCCCCTGTGCAAAATAAGGGAAAGCCTGAAAACATGACCTGTTGGGGCGCCTTGAGGACTGGAGTTGAGAAACACTGCTCTAGTCTCATCCCAAGCAAAATAAGACTTCCAGGTCTTGTGGTAAATATTTCTTGAAGTCGTCGTCCTAGACACACCTGGCTTCAAAAGCCATACTGCTAAAACAAATGACTGTAAAGAACAACTTATGTGACAGGAGGTCAGGTTGATCCAGGAGGGTTCATGGTTTATCCATCAACAAGTTTAAGATGTTGGAATATCCACATTTTTCTGGGACAGGCCAGGGCAATCAGAATCACCAGAATGACTTCCCCCTGAATCCTTCAAAACAGATGAGGTAGGAGCTGCAATGATGAAAAAGCATAAATTAAGGAAAACTTATCTTCTGATGTCACTATTGCATCCACTGCAAACACTCAGGGTTCCCTAGTCCTGGATATGAATCCATCCAGCTTCACACTGAATGTGGATGCATCCACATCCAAGGGTCCCTACCGGTTTCAAAAGTTCCCCAAACACTTCTGTGTGAAGTGCTCCATCCCCCAAAATCAGTTGTTGGTGGATGAGAAAATCAGCCTGCCTATTTTCCACACCAGGAATGTGGAAGGCAGACAGGGCAAAGACATGAAGTTCCCTCCAAAGCAGTATATGGTCCACTTACTCCTGAGCAACTCAGCTTCTCAGGTCTCTCTGATGATTAAGTACACCACCCATGTGGGATTAAACCCTTACAGGAAGGACATTTAGTTGCACTAACCAATGCAGCAGAGCAAAACAATTTGCCCTCATTACTAGGTCGTTGATGGGCAAGGACCTCTAATACAATGAGCATGTCCCCTGGACCAAGAGATTGTCCAGAACTCCTCCCCAGCTCACTGCTGGCATCCATTGTCAGGACTCCCCAGGGCAGAGGTAGGAACAAGTTTCCCATCTCCAGCATTTGCAAAGAGATCTACCAGTCCAGAGATGTCTCATTCTGGGGTGTACATACATTGGTGAGTCCAAGGGCTATGTCCTCCTGTTCCATGTCAACAAGACATTCAGATGAAATGGCCTGGAATAAAACGGGGCAAAGGGAGGCCACCATCTTTTCCAGGACCCAGATGCAAAGATGAATTGAGGGATTTGTCAGAGAAAGGCACTTGTCCTGGGGTAGAATTACTCTTGATTGTACCATATCCAGCACCAGGACTAAAATATTGCAATCTTCAGGTTGGGACAAAAGCCGACTTCTAAAAGTTCAGAACCCATCCAAATCTTTACAGAGATTGCAACATTCAAGTCATATTGATTTCCAGAATCAAAACATTTTGTTCAGGTAACCTATCACAGGAAAACCCCAAGTACATAAGAGCACTGTTTCATTGCAAGGATGACTTGTCACTTGGATTGGAGAGCTGTGGAGTCCAAGACGTATTTCAGAACAG
Source organism: Rana temporaria (assembly GCF_905171775.1). Lineage (NCBI taxonomy): Eukaryota > Metazoa > Chordata > Amphibia > Anura > Ranidae > Rana > Rana temporaria. The sequence continues at coordinate 212,209,740 of NC_053491.1, read as the reverse complement.
GGATTGGGACTTGGGCTTTGAGCCCAAGTCTGGCACCACTGGTCAGGTGACATTGTGCTACTTTGGCAGTGATCATCTACAATGACTGGTTGCTCTGATATCACTGTATGTCAGTGCCACCAGTCATGGCTTCTGATCACCACCAAAGTAGCACAATGTCACCAGACCAGTGCTGCCATGCCATGACCCTAATCACTGCCGCCTACTCTATGTCCCTGATCACAGCCACACCAGTCAAAGTGTCACCATAAGGACTTGTTCAAAAATGTAATGCTCACTAAGGCACCATCTATGTTTAGATGGCTCTTCAGATTTTTGACAGGCAGTGAGAAGGAATTGCATCACCTCCTCACCACCTGTTTTACTCCATGGAACCAGCACAAGCTCCTCCATTCCTTTGAATGGGTCGGTATTGGTGCGTATACTTGGGGTATAATTCCTGCGACAGCTGTAAAACCAAGCATCACAGCCACTGCCTATGCAGCTAGACGGTAGTGGTTGAGAAGCAGTAAAACTATGACTTAACCTCAAGATTTTACCCTCGCCACTAAGTGTGAAAGAGCCCTATTAGTACAGCCATTCACAATTCTCGAATCACCACCACAGAAGCCACAATGTTGACAGACCAGTGTAGCTGGAATCAGTGTTCCTGATTGCCACTGCACCAGACCAGTGCAGCAAGCAAGTTTTCCTCACCACCACACCACAGTGTCACCAGAACAGTGTATGCCAGCAACAGTGTTCATTATTGCCACACCAGTCCCTGTGTCACCCCACCAGCATAAGTCAGCAACAGTGTCCCTGATTGTCGCAACACCAGTTCCAGTGTAAGCCAGCAACAGTCTAGTGTAGACTCTGCCTGCCACATGTACCATATATGGCCTGTTTATTAACCACCTTTCTGCCTGCTTGCTGACCATGTCCCTGCATGCCGCTTAAACTGACCCATCTGCATGTCTGACTATGTTCCCATGAGACACCAGTCCCAGCTATTCCCTGCAGACAACTGCACTCCACAGGAAATCATTTGTTTTTTTCGTCAGCCTCCTGTACTTCCCGGTCGGTGAACATGGTATTCCTGAAGACAGCCATGTACCAGTAGGCCAGACTTACTTGGCTTATAGAAACTTGGACCAATTTAGGCGACACTATACTAAGCTACATTCCCTGACCATTTGTATAGAGATGACTGTAACGGTCACCACCGTTTATGACCTTCCATCAACCCACGACAGCTTATCGACACTCCAACCAACAGGCAGACCTGATCCATTCCATAAGAATTCCCTCAATAACGAGATTGACAAGCTCTGTTACTGCGTCAAAATATGAACTATCAGTGATGTCCCCCTGTCCTGTAATTTAGGACATAATTTCTCAGTCACCCTATGGCCCTATCGGACATAAGGTGACCCTAGACATAAGACTCCTTGGTGACGCCGGTATAGGAGTACCCCTCATCCTTACAAAGTCTCTGGGTGTCCCGGGTCATTCCGTTACAATGACCTTTACAGTACATAGGTTTTGATGCAATTGGTTGATTTGTGTGATACACAGGATACAATGAATGGCATATAATCAGTCCAAAAAGTCTCACACAAGGTATCTTCATACTCAGAAGTAGAATGTGTTCTGGGTTGTAATTCTAAGTATAGCCATGCTGTGTGTGAGCAATACCTTATTACATTGAAAACTTTGTGTGAAAAAATAATTTTTACCTTTTTCTGCATTTTCAGAAAACTTGAGGCAAAAAATGAAGTCTTCAAGAGACTCACCACACCTCTAAAAAATACTTTGGGGTGTTTACTATCCAAAATTTGTGGGTGTTTCTACTGTCCTGGTCCTCCAGGGCTTTCAACAATGTGATGAAAATTAGATAGTTAGTACAGCGGCTACCCCGGACCTGTCAGTTTTTTCTTATTGCAACCCGCATGGTTGCGCGAAAAAAACAACATGTTAGTGTGTACCCAGCTTTAGGACCTCTGTTAATAGGCTTTTATTTGTTTCAAAGAGATTTTGCATTTCCTACAAAGGGAATGAAAAACGCACTTGAAACAGGTGAAATTCTGAAGGTCAACTGCAGGTCATATGCACCTGTCAATGAATTTTGAAGTATCTCAGAAGTCAGAAACTTGAGCCCTGTTGATACAGGCGCTTCAGTTTAATGCTTACCAAGAACACATGGATGATCCTGAAGTGAAGGACTGAGATGTAACATGATGTACATAGAAATGTTTAAATAACTACCGAACCTGAACTGCACTACCATCCATGGGAAACCCTCTCCACTTTCTGTACCCCTCCAGTCTTTTCCTCCAAGGTCCATCCTATATGTAAGTAAGCCGGAATTAGCTATATCCAAACATACACCTTCCCCATAAGCCAGACTCGATTGCTCTCACCTTTACTATCCCCCCCCCTTTCCTTTCTTCTTCCTTGACCACATTTCTAGTCACTTTCTTAATTACAACCACAACCAGAGAAACCGCCCTTCTCCCTCCCAAAGCTTGTCTTTGGCACTTCTTGTTATGAAATATCTCAACATAGGCAGACTGAACCCCGGCAGATATTTGCTTTTCACAGCTGAGGTCATTTCTGAGCATCGCTCTCCCGTTTAACCACTTGCCACCCAGGCCAATTCTGACATTTCTCTCCTACATGTAAAAATCCAAATTTTTTTGCTAGAAAATTACATAGAACCCCCAAACATTATATGTATGTTTTTTTAGCAAACCCTAGAAAATATAATGGCGCAGCAATTTTTCGAATGTGTTTTTTTGGGGAAAAAACGGTTTTGTGCTTAAAAACAAAAAAACGTTTAGCCCAATGTTTTTGCACAGTATGAAAGATCAAGTTACGCCAAGTAAATAGATACCCAACATGTCACAAAATTGCACACGTTCGTGGAATGGTGCCAAACTTTGGTACTTAAAAATCCCCATGGGCGACACTTAAATAAATAAAAATTTTGATCGCTTTTATTCCTATTACAAGGAATGTAAACATCCCTTGTAATAGGAGTATGCCATGATCGGTCCTCTTTACAGTGAGATATGGGGCCAATAAGACCCCACACCTCACCTCTAGGCTGGAAAGCCTGAAATCCCCTCCCCCCCCTGAAAGATGCCTGTAGCTGCAGGCATCATTCAGATATCCCTGCTCAAAGTCCAGGACATCATATGACAGCCGGCGGGCGGGAAATGGTTACTAAAGGAATTTTTTTTTAGCTAAATAGCTTCCTTTACCTTACTGCAGTCCTGGTTTCATGTCCTCATTGTTAGTTTTTGCTTTGATGTTGCTGTAATTCCTCTCTGTTCTGGACAATTCCTGGTTGTCTGTTTCCTGATCACCACAGTACTGGGAGATTTCTCACTGTGGTGACTACTCAAGAAGGTGTGATTACTGTGTGTCTAAAACTCCTCAGCACCAATCCAGTTTCGTTTTGCAAAACCTTCACTGCCCTCTATTGTAGGGTGACCAGACATCCCTAGTTTCAGGGGACATTCCCCTGATTGAGGACACTGTCCCCGGACCAAGTCTGTCCCTGGTTTGTCCCCAGATTGGATTTAATATTGGGCAGGGGCAATTTCAAAGAAAGTCAGTGCAGAATTAAAATAAAAAAATTTAATTTTCACACCCCCGCTCCGCCGTGCCTACTAGCATAGGGAGGTTGTATTTTTCCCATTATCTGTGCCCCTTTCTGATGATCATATGCTGGTCGGAGCGGAGGGAATATTTCTTCAGTTTCGGGTGCATGCCCATTCAGCTTCACTCGCATGTTATTCTGCCTTGGCTCAAATCCTGGCCAGCCACCTGCCTATCTCCTTTCCTTCCCTGGCAGAGTGATCTTCCTCCACTCCCCATCCAGTTGTAGCCGGGGCCCGAAAAATAAGATTCGAGAGGCTGTGAGGCGGGCGGCGACGGGCAGAGAGTCGCTGATTGTTGCCATTACAAGTAAAGAAAAAATATGTCCCCGGATTTCATTTTAAAAATCTGGTCACCTTACTATTGGCTCTCTGGCTCTGTACATCAGAGAACCAGGAAACAACAGCAAAAACGAAACTAAACTGTAGGCACATTATATGATTGATTTGTATCTATTTTTAATCATTTTTAAAAGGAATCAGTTAACTATTATGTCTCTATACCCTGTAAACAGTCATTTCAGCAAAACATTTTTTTTCCTTTAGTGACCCTTTAAACATTTGTCTCCAATGTTTCATGCATATACATGACTGCTCTTCCACATGTCAATTATTGTATGTAAATGTGACGGTTATTCTGTTAACCTTGTAATTCTCTCTTTGTTTGTGACCAATAAAAAAATTGACAAGAAATGTTTGAATTGTAAAAAAACATTGGATGTCATTTAAACGTATGCACAAGTCAAAGTGGAATACGGTCAATGGTGACCTCCACCTGAAACTGCCATATCTCTGGTTGACACATTGATTTCCCCAGTTTAAGTGGTTGTCTAAGCCACTAATGCGCAACATGTTTATAGTGAGTGAAGTCACAGGGAAGTCATAACTCTTGATCTGTGCCCTTGTTCCAGCTCAGTCAACAGACAGGCAACTAGAATTCTGGAAAGTGGTTTCAGCAATGGCAGACTACACGTTTTTCCTCAGGATAGGTTTCCATTAATCCTTGAACTGCATACAAGGAACATACTGCATCTTACCTATCTAAGGAATCCAATTTTATCCAGCTATTCTGTGTGGCAACAGATTGTCCTGCATAAAGAGAAACTGTAGTGCTTTTTTCTTGCAAATCTATCAATTTATAATAAATGATTATTTTTGTTTACATATGCAAAATCTTTATTTTACAAATACATTTTTTAACACATGGTACTTCCATTCTTCAGTGTGTGCAACGCATGCTAGGCTGTCTAATAAGGGAGCCCAGCACTACCTCTACATTTGTTGATTTCTCTTGCAGACTGACACTGTATTACTAGTACAGAAGGACCCCTTTCACACAAAGGCGTTTTTGGGCTAATAAAAAATAACACCTGTAAAGCGCCTCCACTGCAGTCCCAGTGTGAAAGCCAGAGTGCTTTCCCACTGGGGGATGCACTGGTAGGACGTTAAAAAAAAGGTGGAGGAACACCGCCCCAAAGATGCTCCTTGAAGACCGCTCCTGCCCATTGAAATGAATGGACACCGCTGCCGAAGCGCCTGCAAAGCGGTGCTACATGGGCACATTTAACCCTTTATTTGGCCGCTAGTGGGGGTTAAAAGTGACCCGCTAGTGGCCGAATAGCGCCAGTAAAACGCTGCTAAATCTAGCTGCGTTTTACCATCAACGTCCATCCGCCCCAGTGTGAAAGCAGCCAACAAAAGGGGTTAGATGTTTCAGCTGTGTGTGTGTAATCTGAGATCCTGACATTCTGGCCTACATTCATACTTCTGCAGTAAGACAGTTATCTGAATCCTGGACTACCAGAATAATATTCACCACCTGAAAATGGTTTATATCAAATATTATTATGCAATATTTCATTTTATGTGACCAAAAAATTCAAAAAATAAATTCTGAGCATATGAAACAAATCAAATATATGGAAAAACAAACAATACATTCGCTTAAATATCACATTGCTGACAGAAATCTGCTGTTCTGAGAACACCAGTTGCTAATCGTGCAAATTCTGACATGGTACTCTCAACTGCAACCACTGTAAGCTTATTACTATATCTCATTAAGAAGAAAGTTGCTTAATAAAAAATCTTGTGGGAGGTTTGTAGGAGTTTTGCTTCAATACATAGAACTCAAATTAGGATAAAGGAGATACATAGGGACATTTTTCTGTGCTGGCCTTTGGCTGATATTTTTTCCATAGCACTGAACCTGGGAAAGATGTGACAAACACCCCATTTACAAGTTATGCATTTAAAGGTATGTCATCCGGAAAAAAATGTAGTAAACATCACTTTTGTACATTACAAAAATAAATCTGCCTAAAAGTTAAAGCTGCGATTTCCAGCAGAAATGGAAATGACCAATTTGCTTTTGACCCCTTATGCCGCGTACACACGATTTTTTTTCGCCATGAAAAAAACCAAAGTTTTTAAAAAATGTCATTTAAAATGATCGTGTGTGGGCTTCACATCATTTTTCGGGTTCTGAAAAACTAATATTTTTTTCCCGAACATGCTGCATTTTTTAACAACGTTTTAAACAATGTTGTTTTTCGGGTTGTAAAAAATGATCGTGTGTGGGCTAAAACGACGTTAAAAACCTGTGCATGCTCAGAAGCAAGATATGAGACAGGAGCGCTCGTTCTGATAAAACTACCATGGAGTAAGCACATTCATCACACTGTAACAGACAGAAAAGCGCAAATCGTCTTTTGCCAACAGGAAATCAGCTAAAGCAGCCCCAAGGGTGGCGTCATCCGCATGGAACTTCCCCTTTATAGTGCCGTCGTACGTGTTGTACGTCACCGCGATTTTGCTAGAGCATTTTCTAAAAACGATAGTGTGTGAGCAACGTAGTTTTAATGATGAAGTTGGAAAAAACTAAGTTTTTTCTACATGCTGAAAAACGTAGTTTTTTTTCATGCCGAAAAATGATCGTGTGTACGCGGCATTAGACTTCCAGAATTCACTTGGACCTAAAGTTTTACATATTTCACCACCACCTACTGGTGAAACTGAATACTTTTGCATGATGGTACAGATACAGTGGCCCCTGTAAGATAAACTAAAATATCCACATTTTTTACATACAATGCTCTGGGGAATAGAAGCTATTTAAGTTGGCATACTAGACTTAACCGCTTGCCATACAGCGTATGTTTATACATGCCCTGGACAGAAAGCAGTCGTGCCACGATTATGGCTGTCTGCAGCCATGACCTGGTATGCATTTTCACAGTCAGTGATCGGCTTTCCAGTAAGGCTGGGTTCACACTAGCTGTGGTTTACAGCAGGGGGGTCTGGTGTGTCCCTGTACACCGCTTCACATGTGAATCGGGTCCAAATTTTGGGCTGGATTCGCACCTGAAACTGAGCCAAAGGCCCCGTACACACGACCGAACATGTCTGCTGAAACTGGTCCGCGGACCAGTTTCAGCAGACATGTTCGGTCGTGTGTACGGCCGATCGGACAGGATTCCAGCGTACATTTGCCCGCCAGACCGCTTTCGAGCAGGCAAATGTTTCTAAACTTGCTTAGAAACATGCTCGCTAGAATCCTGTCCGTCGGACATGTTCGGTCGTCTGTACAGACTTACCGTACATGTCCGAGCGGCCGCCATCCCTCGCATGCGTTGAATGACTTTGACGCATGCGTGGAAGCATTGAACTTCCCGGGCCGTGCACGTCGCTGCGTCATCGTCGCGGCGACGGCGCGGCCTCGTCACCGCGTATCGTGTACGCATGGATTTCTGTATGATGGTGTGTACAGCCATCATACAGAAATCTCCGGGCGGGCATGTCCGCTGAAAACGGTCCGGCAGACCGTTTTCATCGTACATGTTTGCCCGTGTGTACGAGGCAAAAGACGCACAGGACCCTTTTCCAGTGCTCTCCGCGGCTGCCCCAGAGGTGTATGACCACCTCAATTGAGAGCCAGTCAGTCTCCTGTCATGTGAATTAGATGCGGGGAAACCCGCATTCCAATTCGCATCAGTGTGAACCCATCCTAAATCTCTCCATAAAGAGTATCTGTTACTGACCAAAGCCATCTCATGAGGTCTTGTTCACCCTCCTGTGATAGCAATACAGTTAAATGAAAAAAATCTAAATCAAAAAGGTGTAAAAAAAATAAATCTTTATATTTAAATAATATTCAGACATTTGTAGGTGCATCTGTCCCCCCTAGCTCATGTGCAAATGTTCATGTAGGTCCAGCATGTATATGGAAACAGTGGTTGCACCACACGTGCGGTATCGCCACAAACATCAGCGTATGAGCAGTAATTCTAGCACCAGAGCTTGTATTTAATTCTAAACTGATAACCTGTAAAAGACTTTTTAAGCGTCACTTATGGACAATTTTAGGTACTGTAGCTTGTCACCATTTCACAGGTGTGTATAATTTTAATTCTTGACAGGTTTGGTATCTATTTACTCAACGAAACATCATCTTTTATATTTTATCAAAACTTGGGTATTGTGTTTATGTGCACTAAACTTCATCTAAATGTATTTTTTAATAAAACAGCTGGGCAAATATCATGCAACATTAAAAAAAAATTATAACAACCTCCATTTTATTCTTTAGGCCATTTCACACTGAGCAGCGTATTTTTAGTGGCGCTTTACCGTCATTTTTGCTGCGCTTTTCGGCCGCTAGCCGGGAGCTTTTAACCCCCGCTAGCAGCTGAAAAAGGGGTTAAAACTGCCTGCATTGCACCACTACATCGGCGCTTTTCTGGAGGTGCCCATTGATATCAATGTGCAGGGGCGCTTTATGAGTTGTGTATACACCGCTAGTACAGAGCTGCAAAGATGTGGCTAGCAGGACTTTTTTTTACCGTCCTGCCAGCGCACCCTCCAGTGTGGAGTGAAAGGAGAGGCTCTTTCAAGACAATTTGCAGGTGCTATTTTTAGCGCTATAGCACCTGTAAAGCGTCTCAGTGTGAAAGCAGCCTTTGGGCATATCTGCTTCCAGAAAAGATCAAATATTTTGGGGTTCCAAGTAATTTTCTAGCAAAAAATAAAAAAGAAGATTTTTAACATGTATGCAAATAGTAGAAGTAGCTAAAGCTATTCTGGCTATACTTCTTCTGGGGATCACAGGAATGCATTTCGTTCTGTACTCCTCTAACCCATTTTCAGCCAACAGTGGGCTAAAGCCCATTGTTGACAGACACCACTGAGCAGGTGACTTTACAGTTGGGATCCAGTCAGATGTCTGGGTCGGCAGCTAGCTCAGCAAGCCTATGGGAGACTGAGCCAGCCGCTCCCTCCCCTACACTGCCTGGTGCTTTAGTGAGCGCTGGAGGGGCAGAGAAGACAGACAGCAGCTGACATTTACCGGTTCTTTGCTCACTGAAGACTAAGAACTGAGTGATCAGCGGTCTTTGATCGCACAGTTCTCATTCTGAAACACAGGGGGGGACAGATGAAGCATTAGATTGATGCTGCCTCCACCTAGGTTAGTGTAAATGTTTTTTTTTTGTAAAGCTATACTTTTCTTTTAAAGCACCTACAGTGGCCGTTAGTCAAAAACGTAATTTACGTGGGGTCAGCCTTCATTACCATACAACACGCCCACTGCATGGATAATTTGAATTCCGCGGGCTTACGCCGGACCACATACGCTACGCCGCCTTAATTTAGGGCGCAAGTTCTTTCTGAATACAGAACTTGCGCCCTAAGTTACGGCGGCGTAATGTATCTGAGATACGTTACGCCCGCCAATAGATACAAAAATGTATCTGAATCCAGGCCTCTGTCATTTAAAATACACCAATTAAATAATACATCATAAAAGACCCTTAATTTCTTTGTAAGTGAGCTAACTTACAAAATCAGCAGGGGATCAAATTATTATTTTCCCCACTGTAAGTCACCTTACATTTACACTGGAAGTTTCCCTTACAGAAATATTCCTGAAACCATTGACTCCATATAGTCCAACGCTTAAAGGCTGAAAATATATGACAATTGGCATTTCATAGATAGCTGCATTGACATCTGCAAAGAATGCAGATATCGGTGTATAATAATGTGTAAACGGGTAAGGATGCCAATACGTCAGTTGAAGCCAGACTTCTTTTTGTGTAAAGTGCTAATATATAGAGATTACTAAATCGATACAAAATTGTGTGCTGAACTCACTGCCAGTACCATAACATTTTAAACAATGTGACAATTTATTACAGAACTGTACCATTTATTTTACACACAAATATGACAGTTCTCTTGGTTTACAAAGTCTAACAAAAAATATGGAATGTTATAGTATTGTCTTGCATAAAGTAAAGTACAAGTTGTACTTTTCCAGGGATCAAACTGCCAATCTAATAAGTTTGACTGATTTGCCATATTGTTTTCTTTAAACCACTGTTACCCAAGTCCTCAACCCCCCTCCCCCCCACCATTTTGAAACAAAAATGATAATTTACTGCACCTAATCAATTTATATTCAGAAGGCTCACACTGCTACTCACACAGGGACATTTATTGAGGAGTAAGCTTGTTTTTCATGAATGGCTGAGCTCATTAGTATTGTCAAGAGGAAGCCATATTTTGGCTGATCAGTTTAGTTCACAAAATGAGTTATTTTTGAAAAATAATTTCACTTAGGAGGAAACATTCATCTGGAGTAGATTCTGTGTCATTTCTTCCATATAAATCATTCCACGTGGTCAAGACTCTCCATTTTGCACTTTTGCTGCTGGTGGATGCATGAAGTCCTTAAATGGAACAAGAGCTTCTTTGAGAGCTGTACATACTTCAGAGGACGAACATGTAATGCATTCCACTAATGTTGGGTACAAAGATATCACCTGCGCCCAAGTGTTACCATCAACTGAAACAAATGAAATAAACTGCATTAGAAAAACAAAATATCTAATACACAAAGTAAATACAACAAAGCTTTCTTGCCAATTACTAGTTCATACACTGGACACAGCAGGCCCAACAACTGAGTGTGGAGTTGGCTTAAGAAAATGTTTCTAACAGCAAATGACTGCAACACTGTGGGCTGTACACCATAATAAGAGGTTCAACCATCGGACTTCACATGGAAATAGCCAACTGAATATCATAAGGCAAAAAAAAGGGTGGAAAAACAGGCACTCACATGGCTAAATCCAGAGAGTTTAGTGGGGTAAGCGTATGGGGCGAGGAGATCCGAGGTCCCAAGATCTTATCAAATTGTTTCATATTGCCTCTAAAACTGCCCATAGATGGTTCAAATCGCAGCCGGTTCAGTAGGAACCAGCCAAGATTCAAATAATCTGATTGTACCCAAGTTGACCGATCTATCAACTTGGGTACAACCAGCCTGTTGGATTTTTCATGCGATTATTGCCAATGGCTATAGCCACTGGCAATCACAGTATGTTCTCCCAGCAGGGATGGCTCCCCCTGCCCCCCCCCTGAGAGGAGAACACAATAGATAGGGGAATCAAATTTATTTTCTGCAACTCATAGTTTACAAAGGGGTAAATTAGTGTTAATCAAGAAAAAAGGGATTTTTAATACAGCTTACTTGTAAAATCCTTTTCTTGGAGTACATCACGGGACACAGAGCGGCATATTCATTACTATGTGGGTTATATGGAGTACCTTCAGGTGATGGACACTGGCAATCTCAAACAGGAAGTGCCCCTCCCTATATAACCCCCTCCCATAGGAGGAGTACCTCAGTTTTGTAGCAAGCAGTATGCCTCCCAAAATGGTCCCCATAAGAGGGGTGGGAGCTCTGTGTCCCGTGATGTACTCCAAGAAAAGGATTTTACAGGTAAGCTGTATTAAAAATCCCTTTTTCTTTCTCGTACATCACGGGACACAGAGCGGCATATTCATTACTATGTGGGATGTCCCAAAGCAATGCTTACAATGAGGGGAGGGAGAACATCTTCCCAAGACAAAAGGATTTAATTTAGAGATATACTCAAATCATAATAAATCCAACTTAGTTGAGAAAAAATTATTTTAAATTTTAAATTTAACTCAAAAGGGAGCCCCCGGAATCCGAGGGTCTCAAACTGCAGCCTGCAGCACTGCCTGCCCAAAGGCTGTATCAGTATTCCTTCTTACGTCCAACTGGTAGAATTTTGTAAACGTGTGGACAGAAGACCAGGTTGCCGCCTTGCAAACTTGAGCCATAGAGATCTGGTGGTGTGCTGCCCAGGAGGCGCCCATGGCCCTAGTAGAATGAGCCTTTAATGATAACGGAGGAGGCAACCCTTTCAAGCCGTAGGCCTGAGTGATTAACTGTTTAATCCATCTCGAGATGGTGGATTTTGCAGCTGCCTGCCCCTTCTTGGGCCCATCCGGTAAAATGAACAACACATCTGTTTTCCGGATCTTCTCTGTAGCTTTAAGATAGGCCTTCATGGCCCTGACAATATCCAAGGTATGCAGCAACACTTCCTTTCTGGAAGTAGGTTTAGGGAAGAAGGATGGTAATACCAAATCCTGGTTTAGATGAAAACTGGATATAACCTTTGGTAGGAAGGAAGGATGAGGGCGGAGAACGACCTTGTCCTTATGTAAAATAAGATATGGTTCCTTACAGGATAAGGCTGCCAGTTCCGAGACTCTTCTGGTGGAAACTATGGCGACCAAAAATACTAACTTCCTTGTTAGTAAAACCAAAGGAATTTCAGCCAACGGCTCAAAAGGTTGTTTCTGTAAACTTGACAGAACAAGATTTAAATCCCACGGACAAAGCGGGGATTTAACTGGAGGATTAATACGTAAGACCCCTTGAAGGAAGGTCTTAACTAGCGAGTGGGTGGCCAGCGGCCGCTGAAACCACACTGACAAAGCTGAAATCTGTCCTTTGATTGTGCTTAATGCCAGTCCTTTATCCACTCCTAGCTGGAGAAAACGTAATACTCTATCGATGGTAAACTTGCGAGAAAGCCATCGCTTGGACTCACACCAGCCTACATAGGCCTTCCAGACCCTGTAATAAATCACCCTAGAGACCGGTTTCCTGGCTCTGATTAGGGTAGAGATTACTTTCTGAGACAGACCTCTACCCCTGAGAATCAGGGATTCAGCTTCCAGGCCGTCAAATTTAGATGCCGTAAGGCAGGGTGGAGGATCGGACCTTGCGATAGCAGGTCTGGCCGTAGAGGAAGAGTCCAAGGGTCTCCCACTACCATCTTCAGGATTAGTGAATACCATGCCCTTCTGGGCCATGCTGGAGCTACCAGGATGACTGGTATGTGCTCCACCCTGATCCAGCGCAGCAGGCGGGGTAGTAACTGGAGCGGGGGAAATGCATAAAGAAGTTTGAACTGATGCCAAGGGCAAACTAACGCATCGGTTCCGCAGGCTCTGGGATCCCTTGTGCGGGACATGAACCTGTCTAGCTTCTTGTTTAGTCTCGATGCCATGATATCCACGTCCGGCACTCCCCACTTCTGGCAGAGTGTCTGAAAGACCTGTGGATGCAGAGACCACTCCCCCAGCAATAGAGTCTGGCGACTTAAGAAGTCCGCCTGTAGGTTGTCCACTCCGGGAATGAATATAGCCGATATGCAGGGCACATGGGCTTCTGCCCACAAGAAAATCAAGCTCACTTCTTTCTGAGCGGCTTGACTCTTGGTTCCCCCTTGTATTCTCACCGGGAACCCCTGCAGTTTGGACGTCCAAGCCCTGAGGGCTAGCCGGGCAGCTCTGAGCTCCAAGATATTGATGGGCAACTGCTTCTCTGCCGCTGCCCAAGTGCCCTGGCGAGTGCAACCATCCAAAATTGTTCCCCAGCCGATCAGGCTGGCGTCTGTGGTTACTATCTTCCAGGTCACAGGACTGAACGTCTTTCCCTTCAGGAGATTCTGAGGGTTTAACCACCAAGATAGACTTTGCCGGACTCTTGGTGAGAGTGGCAAAGGAATCTCCAAGGCCTGAGGCCTCTTGCTCCATGCTGACAGGATGGCTGCCTGCAGGATGCGAGTGTGGCTCTGAGCATACGGTACCGCCTCGAAGGTGGCCACCATCTTGCCTAGTAGCCGCATACATAGGCGAACAGTTGGCTTTCTCTTGCTCAGAACTATTTGTATTAGCTCTTTGATGGCCTTGACCTTTAATAGAGGTAGAAACACCCTCTGTTGTTCTGTATCCAATCTCATGCCGAGATATTCCAGCTGCCTTGTGGGCCGAAATGCTGATTTGTCTCGATTTAGGACCCAGCCGAACCTCTCGAGGTACTGAACCGTGAGGGCGACTGCTCGTTCCAGGCCAGGAAACGAGTGGTCTACGACCAAGAGGTCGTCCAGGTAAGCTAGGACCGTGACCCCTTGGGTCCTTAGATTGGCTAGGATTGGGGCTAGGACCTTCGTGAATACCCGGGGGGCCGTAGCCAACCCGAAGGGGAGCGCCACAAATTGGAAATGACGCTGAGCCACCGAGAAGCGTAGAAATACCTGATGTGGCTGAAAAATTGGCACATGAAGGTAAGCATCCTTTATGTCTATGGACGCCATGAAGTCGTCCTTCTGGAGCACGGCGACAGCTGACCGAATAGTTTCCATCCGGAATGAGCGGACCTTTAGGTACACATTTACTCCCTTTAAGTCCAAAATTGGCCTGACATCGCCGTTGGGCTTTGGGATGATAAACAGGTTGGAGTAGAACCCCAAGCCCTGTTCCTGGACTGGTACTTCTACTATCACCTTCTGGCACAGCAGATGATTCAATGCCGCCATCAACGCGGCTCCCTTCACCGGGTCGCCTGGTACTCTTGACTCCTGGTAATGAGGAGGAGGGAATTCTGAAAATTCTAGTTTGTAGCCCGTGGCCACGGAAGACCGTACCCAGCAGTCGGGACTGCTGGCCTCCCAAACTTCTGCAAAGAGACGTAGCCTTCCCCCCACCATCGTGGGTGGGGGCGCCCCTTCATAAGGCCGACTTGGGGGCTGGCTTCGCAGGCTTGCGGTACCACTGCTTCTTGCCCCCAGTGGCTTGGCCTTGTGGTTTATTGTTAAAGCCTGATCTTGCAGGAGGCCGTCGATACTGTCTGGTATTAGAAGGCCCCTGTCCCGGGGAGGGCTGGCGCTTAAACGCGGGCCCTCGGGCTTTCTTCTTGACTGGCAAGAGAGTGCTTTTGCCGCTTGATATAGTCTGAATATATCTATCCAGATCTTCTCCGAAGAGTCGTCCTCCATGGAAGGGAAACCCTACCAGGAGCTTTTTGCATGGGGGCTCAGCCTCCCAACTCTTCAACCATAAGAGCCTTCTCATATGGATTAGAAATAAGGATAAACGTGATGCCTGCTGGATGGAGTCCTTGATAGCATCCACCGTAAAGCGTATAGCCCTCGGTATACTTGAAAATTCCTCTGCCTGCTGGGCAGGGATAAGTTTAAGCATCTGCTTAGTCTTATCTGATAATGCTTGGGTAATTCCAATAGCAGCCACAGCGGGCTGAACTATCGCCCCTGCTGAAGTAAAGGAGGCTTTCAGTAATGTTTCCAAGCTAAACACCTGTACGTTTTCCACCGGACAAGTTTAAAGATTTGTTCACATAGGAGATGGCTGCGTCCACCGCCGGGGGCGCCCATCTTTTGGAGAATTTCTCCTCCATAGGATATAAAACAGAGAATTTTTTAGGTGGTAAAAAGACTATCTGGCTTAATCCAATCCTGAAACATGACCTCCTCGAGTAGAGGATGGATCGGGAAAACTGCGTTGCTTGGAGGCGTTTTTAAAGAGCCTAAAGCTGAAACCGCCGATACTTGAGGTTCTGGTATGGGTAACTTAAATGCCTCATGGACCATGTCCGTTAAGGCCTGAACCCACAAACTTTCCCCTTGGGAGGCTGAACCAGACCCCTCAGTATCCAGATCCTCGATCTCTGAACCACCCTGGTCCAAAGCGTCAAGTCTATCCAATTCCCCTAGGGAAAGGATTTCTGTGTCTGAGGGTTCTTGCTCGGGTGACGGAGACCTAGTCCGCTTTCTACCCGATATAGCTTTAGCTATCCTTTTTGCCATTCTTTTCTCTAGTTCACCTAAAGAAACATGTAGAAAAATAGTGCAGCGCAAATAATACAATAAATACAATAATAACTCAATAAATAAATTTGGTAAAGTCCATAAAGTGCAAAGTGATAGAAGTGCTCCAAAAAATCAATAGTGATCAAAAGTGCAAAAAATCTTCAACGGATCCGTGACCCACAGGAAAGGGTTAACCTCCACCAAGAGAAAAGGGTGACCTCTCACCTCAATAATTCGACCTGTGGCTAGGTCAAAAGGCAAGAAGCAAAATCTCCAAAGATTGGTAATCAGCTTTACATGGGTTCAATTTCCAAAGAATCCACCAGATGGCACCAGCGGGCAATAAGCAAGGCAACACTCTCCCAAACAGCAATAACATGGACCGAAAAGTAGTAAGAAGGACAATTCTAAGTGCTAACTGCTTAAAACGTTTAATGAAATTTAAAAGCATAAGGTAAAACACTCACATGGTCCTGCACTCATAGACCGAGTGCAGGTATAACAGCAGTTACCGGAACGAACGTCCGGATCAGTGTAAACAGCTTGTTGAATCTCTGTGAGGCAAACGCGGATGACGTCAACGTAGCTCCTCCCCCTCGTACGCGTTACGTCCCAAAGTGGGCGGGACTTCATCAGCGTGGGGCCCCTTATGCTTTTAAATTTCATTAAACGTTTTAAGCAGTTAGCACTTAGAATTGTCCTTCTTACTCCTTTTCGGTCCATGTTATTGCTGTATGGGAGAGTGTTGCCTTGCTTATTGCCCGCTGGTGCCATCTGGTGGATTCTTTGGAAATTGAACCCATGTAAAGCTGATTACCAATCTTTGGAGATTTTGCTTCTTGCCTTTTGACCTAGCCACAGGTCGAATTATTGAGGTGAGAGGCCACCCTTTTCTCTTGGTGGAGGTTAACCCTTTCCTGTGGGTCACGGATCCGTTGAAGATTTTTTGCACTTTTGATCACTATTGATTTTTTGGAGCACTTCTATCACTTTGCACTTTATGGACTTTACCAAATGTATTTATTGAGTTATTATTGTATTTATTGTATTATTTGCGCTGCACTATTTTTCTACATATTCACTTTGAGATATTTTTGAGTTATATCTACAGTGCTGGCTTGCAATTTAGTTTAATTTTATTGATTTTCCAGCGCTGAATCACTTTTATTTATTTTTGCACCTAAAGAAACAGCAAGAACTCTCTCAGTGACAAAGCCGGGGTTGGACTGACCTGGATCAGCCCCAGCACCAGATCCCCCAGGTCCCATCAAGGCGTGCCCTGATATGTCCTGTGGGGAGAGCAGCGGCATAGCCGTGTCTGAGCCCTCGGATTTTGCGGGGGAATCCCCACCCTTTGTACCCTCTGACCCAGAAGGCATAGTACAATACCGAGGTACACCTGCTATCACCCAGCCACAGACATAGCTAAGGGGATCTGTCGGTTTGGGAGCGATAGAGACTAACGCCCAAACTGAGAAGGGAGATCAGCAGTTCTTTCCCTTCTTCTCTTTTTCTTTTTTTTTGAAGAGGAAAAGAAACCACTCTGTCTCCCACTAAGTATTGCCAATAGCCATCTGCTGAAAAAAGGAAAAGAAAACCTATCTGTAGGTTTGACAGTCCTTAGGAAAAACTGCAATTCTTCCTTTCGCCACCGGGTGTCCTCGGCGTGCTCCGCTCTGTGTCCTCCTCGCCTCTAGCTCAGGATGACACTGAGCTCTTGGCAGCTAATGGAAGGACCTCCCCTTCCTTTACTTGTGATTCGCCGCCCACCGGGACGCGCCCCCACCACGGAAACGGCGCGAAAATCGTTTATATCTCGGGCACGTGCGCGCGCCCGTCGGCGGGGGCCATCACACATGGAGGAGGACGGAGCAGCGCAGGCACCCAGGCAGGTAAGCCCTTTAGGTAGGTCACAGACCTCCTTTTAGCATGGGAAAAAGACTCCCCTCTTACAGAGATCCCACACCTAGCGCCAGCAGCCCAGCTAAACAACACTTACCAGGGAGGTCACATATTACTGGGGAAAAAGATTGAATCATCCTGTCTCTGTCATAGACATAGTGATCCCTTGCCAATGCAGAGCATACCCAGGCCTGTCCCCCTGTGCACCCCCTGTAGGGAACCTGCTAAGAACCAAGTTCCGCAAGCTCCCCCAATACTTACCTGCTCCATGCCGCAGGACTTTTGCACAGCAAGAGGTCCAATCTTCCCCCATCTCCGTGGGTGGCGTCTAGACCTTCAGGCCCTGGGTTCCTATGAAGGAGCCACTGTCCTGGGCCCATATAGCACCCTGGCAACAGAAACATTAGGCCCCCAAAGGTTTCTAAGTTCTGGGCCCAGGGTCCAGCTCTCTGAACAGAAAGCATTATGGGCTACACCCCAATGGTTTGGGGTCCGGTTGCTGACCACTTTAGCACTGAGGCCTTTGGACAGAACCGGTTAGCCCACCTTAATCCCAAGGATGTGGAGGTAAGCTAAACCATGACCAACACCTAAGACACTGGCGAAAAAACTGAGGTACTCCTCCTATGGGAGGGGGTTATATAGGGAGGGGCACTTCCTGTTTGAGATTGCCAGTGTCCATCACCTGAAGGTACTCCATATAACCCACATAGTAATGAATATGCCGCTCTGTGTCCCGTGATGTACGAGAAAGAAAAGACATTGATAAAGGGAAGGGGGTATTGTCTTTTCAAGGAGTGTAATTTTTTTGCATAAAAGAGTAGAACCCAGGAGACATTTTTAGTGGGCATAGAGAAAGATAGATCATCCCAATATGCCGAATAGACTTTATGAAAGAGTTGCAATGCCACCAAGGTCATATACGGTATGTCTCTTCAAATTCAGACAAGTCACAATGATCGTCAGATGAGAATATGTTTTCCAAATTTCCTTGGCTTTATGATAAGTTGGGAGTAGGGTAGCATAATAATTTAACAGGAGTTTAGTACTGCCAGGCTAGGAGAAGAGAGTTTCCAGAGTAGTGTGGGCAAGTTTGATTAAAAGCCAAGTCTTTTGAGTGGTTAAAAATACGATCATATAAGACCAACAAATTAGTACATTTAGCCAATTGACTTTACCGACAGGAAAAACTACTCTCTACACATTTAAGAGTTAATATCAGCTTGCTTTTTTACAACATGGTAAATATTTCATTTGCTTTAACCACTCAGAACTCTGACTTGTCTAAAATATCATTGTGTGAACTTATTTGTTTTTATACTTCACAGCAGAAAGGGACAGCACCATTCCTATTTTCTAGTCAGAAGCACTCTGTGAGCAATAATAAACTTCTGTTTAGGCTAAAATGGGAAAATGATTTATCTGTGACAGTCTCTCTTGCTGGCAGCTCTGCTGCATGACCATAAACATAGGAAGCAATGAACCCTTTTACAATTCTGCTCACAGGCCGATACAGATCATTGCAATGGTGGTCTGCATTTAAAGTGCCCCTGCTTGAGATCTCCTTATTTATCCCTAGAGGTGGTATACAAATAATGTTATTTGAGAAAATAGATTCTATCAGGTGTATCCATGGCAATATTTATAAAACGTGACAGCCAATGACAGAATATTTAGGCACTCTTTTAAAAGCCATAACACTTGCCTTGATAAAGATCACAAACTGTACATTTAACTGTTTTTACTTTATATAAACATACAAGCTCCTATTTCATATAAAGATGGTTTGTTTTAGATTCAGCAGCTATACAGTTAAATATGGTACCACAACTAATTTGAAGGAAGACCCCTTTTTAATACAGCCCTGGCCAAAAGATTTGAGAATGACACAGATATTAATTTTCATGTTTTTTATGATGCCAATTTGCATATACTCCAGAATGGTATTAAGAGTGATCAGGTGAATTGCAAAGTCCCTCTTTGCAATGAAAATTAACTTAATCCCTGCCACCAAAGGACCAGCTGATATCATGTCGTAATTTTCTCATTAACACAGGTGCCAATGTCGAGGACAAGGTTGGAAATCACTCTGTAATGCTGATTGAGTTAGAATTATAGACTAGAAGCTTTTAAAGGAGGGTGGTGCTTGAAATCATTGTTCTTCCTTTGCTAAAGTGTTACAAAACCCAGAACCCTGCATTCACTATATCTGGTCTCTCACAGAAATGCAATAATTTTAGCAAATTTAAACGACTAAGAACCCTTTCTCATCAGCAGTTAGAGCAGTCTTGTGACTTCTATCAGTGCCTGGTTGAAGCTTTTAGAAGTTTTTATACTGCAGTGGCTGCCCTATCAGGATCCAGGAACCCCGACCCTGTCTGGACAGCGCTGATTGGCCCTGTGCTGATCACATGCATTTCCCCCCCCAAAAAATGTCTTGCAATACACACCAAACTGAGCATGTGCAGCCTGACTCCAGTAACTGTCTTATCTGGACCTGTTTTGTAGTCAGTGGAAGAGGAGGAGGATCTGTGCATACAGGATCAAACAGCCTTTTTACACGATGCAGACGATGAACCCCTTAGGTACCACAATGAGTATAACAAACATGCTTTACTGCCTATACAAACTGATTTTACTGCTGTGGGTTTAGTAACACTTTAACAATGGTTACATGCAGACAAACATGTGAAGTCATAATTTTTTGCACAAAAAAGGGATTCACAGGGTATTGCTGCTACTAAGATTGCACCTAAATCAAACATTTATCGGATCATTAGGAACTTTAAGGAGAAAGGTTTAATTGTTGTGAAAAATACTTCAGGGCGCCCAAGAAAATCAAGCAAGTGTCAGGACCGTCTCTTACAGTTGATTCAGATACAGGATTGGGGCACAACCAGTGCAGAGCTTGCTCAGGAATGGCAACAGGCAAATGTTAGTGCATGTGCATGCACAGTGAGGCACAGACTTTTGGAGGATGGCCTGGTGTCAAGAAGGGCAGCAAAGAAGACACTTCTTTCCAGGAAAAACATCAGGGACAGACTGATATTCTGCAAAAGGTACAAGAATTGAACTGCTGAAGACTGGGCTAAACCTTGTCCGGGGAAGAAAATGTGAGCGCTACCATTAGTCCTGTGTCATGTCAACAGTAAAGCATCCTGAGACCATGCATGTGTGGGATTGATTCTCAGCCAAGGAAGTGGGCTCACTCACAATTCTGTCTAAGAACACAGCCATGAATAAAGAATGGTGCAAAAACATTATCCGAAAGCAAACAAAACATCAAAATTTTGGGTCCATGGCCAGGAAATGCCCCAGACCCTAATCCCATTGAGAACTTGTAATCAATCCCCACAAATTCTGACAATCTCCAAGCATTGATTACGCAAGAATGGGCTGCCATCAGTCAGGATGTGGCCCAGAAATTGATTAACAGCATGTCAGGGTGAATTACAGAGGTCTAGAAAAAAGAAGGATCAACACTGCAAATATTGGCCCCTTTGCATAAACGTAATGTAATTGTCAATAAAAAGCCTTTGACACTACGAAATGCTTGTAATCATACTTCAGTATACAATAGTAACATCTGACAAAAAGATTTAAAAACACTGGAGCAGCAGATATTGTGAAAATGAATATTTGTGTCATTCTCAAAACTTTTGGCTAGGGCTGTATGCTGTGATATCTCTTGTAGTCCAGGGATGTTTTCTCAATCACCTTCTTTTCCAATGAGAAATATATTTTCCAAGAAAACCTGCCTAACTAATATCTCCGTCATTTGGGTGTAAGACTGCTTTGATTCACACCTATAGCTTGAAACTCAAAAACCCTCAACAACGAATACCACATGTGTTTTAACTGTGCCTGCAAGCTCGACACCTAAAGCTCAAAAAGGTACACAAGCTACTCTTGGAGCAGAATGTGGCATTTTTGGCCTCATAGACTCCCAGTGGGAGTGGCTGCAAATTAGGGTATTTGAACCTAACAGCGAAGCCCTCCAAGTAACTAACTTTTGCTTGCAAAAACAAAAACGCTCAAGCCTGAACACACCTAAAAAAAATTGCAAAAACTCCCCAAAAATGCCTTACACACTTCGGTGTGATTGAAGACAATTAGGTGTTACTGACGCAACATAGTTATTTGCCAATGGCCAGCCCAACATAACCCTGCACAGTTTAGAGAGTAAAGACTTCTAACATTTAATGTTTCCAAGCATTTAAAAATGTTGTACCATTTTATAAATCCAATAGCCTTACATATAAAGACCGGAAACTCCTAAAAGGCTCATGTTGCATACTGCATAGCCCTAAAGGGAAAATCATCCCATACACTAAAATCTCTAAATCTACAAGCATCCACAATCTAAGACTAACCCATTTAGCCCTAAAAAGAAAAAATCGCTATACATACTATTTTTGAAGGCGCTATGGTCTGGTCCCATGCTGAGCTGTCAGCGGCGGCTTTGCTGTGGCGACAGGTGCAGAAGAGGCAGCCAACATGGTAACTCTATGGGTGATGTCACTTCCCATTCATTTCCCAGCCATTGTCAGCTGTCTCCTCTGCACAGCTTCCGCTGCTGGAGACCGGACTAGAGTGGCTTAAAAAAAAGGTATGTATAGCGATTTCTTCTTTACAGGGTTAGATTGTTTAATCCTAGATTGTGAATGCCTATAGATTTAGAGATTTCAGTGTTAGGGTGGACTTCCCCTTTAAGCAACTTTACAATACCTGCTTGCATTGCCAAATGAAGTAAAAGATTAGTGAATGCTGAGATTTTGGCATATTACTCCATTCTTTAATCCTCATTCGACACTGTAGTGTGGGAGTCACACACATGAGTAGCATTTCAAGAATCCATAAAAGCATACATTTGCAGTTACTCATTGCTTTCAAGCTACTGTAATCCAAGTTGAAAAGGCTTGCTGGCATTGTGTAGGTGGATATGAATGATTATCTATCCTGCATTTTTTTATTCATATTTAATTCTGACAACTAATGAAACCATTTGTTTTTCCCAAACACCAGCAAAAATTTAATTTTTTTTCCCCATCTTGTGCATAGAATGGAAAGGTTAGCACCTCTGTCATGTTTTTAGTGTTCTCTGGTTTCCATTTGGGGGAATTTACACCTTATTTTTTGTTCCAAAAATCACTTATGACCAAGACAGGAAGTTAGCATTTCCCAAGAATTTGAAATCTGAAAGTGGATCTGACCTTTTCCTGTTCTGTTGCTGCAGGGTGAAAACGGGCCGGTTCGTATGGGCTCCAAAAAAACAAAAGAGTGCTCCAAATGGTGCAGGTCAAAAAAAACACAGCAGGTTTATTGTAATAAAAAATGGTCATACAAAAATGACACATACAAAAACAGATAAAAGTGACGCGTTTCGGCCCGTTGATGGCTTTCTGAGCAGAAACGCGTCAGGGTTTTGCATCATTGCACCCCATACTGCTTTTATTTTATATACATGATCACTTTTATCTGTTTTTTGTATGTGTCATTTTTGTATGACTATTTTTTATTACAATAAACCTGTTGTGGTTTTTTGACCTGCACCATTTGGAGCACTCTTTTGTTTTTTTGGAGCCCATACGAACCAGCCTGTATTCACCCTGCAGCAGAAAGTTTATTGGTTCATCATTCCAGCCTTCATGAGAAGTCATCCAGATCGTCTGGTCCTCCTGTGAGACCCTGCCGCACTGATTTTAGTCCTTCAGGACCATAAGCACATCTGACCCACTGTTATACAACAGATAAGTCCATCTCACACGGTAAAAGTACCCCATCTATTCTTTGTGTGAAGCAGCCTTGAATTCTCCAGTCAAACCGCTTATTCAGCACCCTACGTGATTTGGAAGAATTTGACTCTGTCTTTACACTGTGTGTTTACCATACATGGACTTTATATCATTGCATTTATTTTTTGGTTTCACTACCATATACTTGATTTATTTTTATTATTTTTGGGTTTAGCGCAGTTTTTTCCTCGTTTTCCATTATAAGAATTACCAGCAGATATGGCTGGATTACAAGATCTTACTTTTTTAAATTGTATTTATTTATAATAAACTGCAAAAAGCTTTTCTACCAAACAGTTTTACCGTTGCTGGGTCAGCCATGTGACCGTACTTTCTCTCCCCCTTCATATTCCTTCTCTATCATGGCTTGCTTCCTAAGCATGTACATACTTAAAAGGTGCTGTAGCAATGCACTATAGGACAATTGTTTTAGGATCAAAACATTTCTATGTGATATACCATATGGAAAAATGTGAGAGGATCATTTGCAAATGGCCAGCATCTTCAGGCCTTGTGCACAAGGAAATACTTAGACGTACATCCATGTGAGGGCACAGGTGTTCATGCATCTACGTGCATACAGTCCCATTCATGCCAAATGGGATGCTGCAGCGGCATGGACACCGCCATTGCCTCCAATCTGACATCCATGTGGGTGCTTGTTCCCAATCTCACACGGTGTGCTTTCAAGGACACACATCTGCACCCTAGTAGATGTCAAATTGAAGGCAGTGGCTGTGTTTAAGTAGTCATTGCGTCCCAATAGACATGAATGGGATTTTGCATGCACACAGATGCATGAAACACTCATGCAGGCAAAGTAAACCAATGTGAACTGAATGCAAGAATCTTCCAGTCTGAAATTATTAGCTGTGCAGGCCAGCTCTTGAAATAAATCATTAAAATGTCTTTACTTCAGCACTTACTGTCTTGCTGCGGAGCTTCACTCAAAAGGGGAAGTTCTGCATTAAGTCCCCCCCCCCGCCCCATTTGGTAGGTCATCTTTATCAGTGGGTTCTTAGGTTCTCACTACCACTTCCGATTGGATCGCCTATGATGAGGGTAGGCAACCTCGGCACTCCAGCTGTGGTGAAACTACAAATCCCATCATGCCTTTAGGAGTCATGCCTGTGATTGTTAGGGTCTTGTTATGTCTCATGGGACTTGTAGTTTCAAAACAGCTGAAGGGCCGAGGTTGCCTACCCCTGGCCTAGGAGATCCAAGCCGAAGTTCTCCTCTCCCTCCCCGCAGTCTTCTGGAACACGTCACAGGTTCCAGAAGACTGCAGGGCCAAACACAAAGTGCAGTCTGGCTTTGGAGCCCCAATCAGCACATCCAGCTGTCCATAGTTAAAATACCGGCGCCGTGAACCCGAAGGCTAGTGAAAAACTATCCCGGGTGAGAACGGCACTGGATCACTGGACAAGTAAGTGTCGTGTTGTTAAAGAGGAAGTAAACCCTCTGGGGGAAGTTACACCTACAGGTAAGACTTTAGGAGATATTTCCCAAAAATAATACACCGATGTCTATGCTACGACGCAGGCGCACTGAGAATGACGGTTTTGTTGAATGGCTAATGCCGGCTTTGAGTGACATATTGGCCACTCCGGCCAATCACAGTGCCGGAGCGGCGATACCCGGAAGTAACCTTCCAGAGACATGTCTGTGGCCGGAGGGGGAGTCGAGGACGGCTTTGATCTAAGGTAAGTAATTCATAATGAGCAATTATGCCTTTGTCTTGCAGGTTTTTTTTATTTTTTTTATTTTTGGGTTTACAACCGCTTTAAAAGTCAGCAGCTACAGAATATATAGCTGATGTTTCACTTTTTTTTCCAGATTGGAGAACGGCTTTAGGGTCCTCACAGGAGAGTGTTACCAGTGGTAAATCTCTGGGCAGTCTGTTTAAGGAGGGGAGTGCTTTGCCATCCTAGGCGTTTCCTTTGATGCACACAGAGTAGAGAAATGCAACTCTAGTCCCATCATGTAGGAACAGGAAATCTGGGGCAGTGATCATGACACCAACTTAGATTGGAACACAGGCAAGAATTAAGAGATAAAAAAGCTGCATATTCAGAAAGTGAATAAATCAGCTACTGAAAGTGCTTTAAAATCCCAGGGATTATTATAAATTTAATGAAACTCCTTCCTTTTATTTATAAGAATAAGACTGTGGTTTTAACTAAACAATAAAATAAAAGACTGCTTGGTCAACTTGCTGTTATTTGATGCAGGCTGGATTTTTGACCGATTGAGATGCTGAACCCTGATGTTTTCATCATGGGTTTCAGCTACAGGTAAATTTGGTATGGAATTCAGGCATTCAAAATATGATCAAGAAAGTTGTGCAAAAACATACGGCAATACTTCACTAAACAAATGCTGTTCAGCTGAGCAAAAACATTTTTTTTTTTTTTTCTAGAAACCATAGTAACATCTTCATAGGCTGATGGGTTATAACGAAAACCAAATGGTGATGAGTATTAATGATTTCCAGAAAAAGAATAGTGGGAGGCAGTGAGTGTAAACCCTGAGGAGGTATGAAGTGGATGGTGCACAGTACAATGACTGTCTGTGTCAGGGAGGCCTGCAAGGTATAGGAATGCCAATAGCTGGCTAGGTGGGTTCATGAAGTCCATTAAGAGATCCGGTAAGGAAAACAGCATGATATGTCATGCACTGTGGTGACCCTGTCATCCATCCCAGGAGGAAAAGACTTGATGAATTCATTGCCTCAGGATGTATGAGTCACCAACCTTGAAGGTCACACAGGCTCCATATTACTGCAGCTAGTTCTTTCAATTAATTTCCTCCCTATCTGCTCGAGTTTTTATGCATTTTATTTTAATAAACTGTTCCACAAGGAGATAAACACTTGACTGGCTTGCTTACACTATTATATTTAACGAATCTTTTGAAAAGGAAACTAGTGTGTTTTTTAATAAACATTTTGAGATGTTATAGTTACCTGAAAGCAGTTTAATATTTGCTGAAAATATATTAACCAGCCAAACAGAGTCTACTGCAATGGTTCTCAACCTGGGGTCGGGACCCCCTTGGGGGTCAAATGAGGATTTGCCAGGGGCCAACAAAGCCCGGGCTGTTCCTGAAGCCTGCGGCCGTCCACTAAGGCTGCATTCACACCTCGGCGTACAAAATCGCGGTGTTTTGTCCCGCGAATTGCAGCGACAAAAAGCGGCGTTTTGTACAGCGATTCGCGGCGACAAAACGCTGCGATTGTGAATGCAGCCTTCACCCCCTCTATGGAGATGGTTCACATCTCCTATGCCGAAAGCCGCCTGAAAAAAAGGTCCGGGACTTTTTTTCAGGCGGCAGGCGTACGGCGTTCGGCGTGGAGATGTGAACCATCTCCATAGAGGTGCATGCTAAATCATCCCTCTGGCGTCTCAGGGGCGGCTGCGGCGTCGCACTACAGGCATATATATACACCTAGGTGTGAACGGGGACTCAGCCTATTCACAGCTGCCCATTCAGTTCACAGGATAGCTGGGGGCAGGGACTAGAGGTCAGCTGACTGGTGAGGAATGTGAAGTGGGAGGGGCTGGAGGAGACCCTATCTGCTTATTTCAGCATAGGTGTCACTGCTACGAGAAATCACAAAGTCGGAGACACAGTGAGTAACACTACCTGTGATTAGAGTTGCCTTTAAAAGTCCCCACTACAGTTCTCAGATCAGAAGATGACCTTGATCAAGAGCACCTAAGTTGGCTGATCCCAACTCCCCACCAGCACTGCCACTGATCCTAACTCCCTGCCAGGGAGTAAGAGAAGGAATAAAAAATGAGAATACATGGAAGGGAGAGGAAAAGAGTGGGAGGAACAAAGAAAAAGGGAGAGAAGGAATAAGAGAAAAACAAGAAAGACGGCTAGAGAGGGATGGGCATAACAAACAATAAATGAGGATATAGAGAGATAAAAGGGAAAGAAAGGAGAACAAAGATAAAGAGTGGTACATCCTAAAATGTACTATAAGGGGTTTTAACACTGTATGAGTGGAAGGGACTCAGGGAGTGCTAAATGTCTGTGGGTTAGGGGTGCAAATTACTTGTCTTACCTTGGGTGCCGACAACCCACGATAGGAAAATAATTTTACTCCACAACTTGGGAAATGTTATCAAGGGGTCACGACACTAGACAGGTTGAGAACCACAGGTCTACTGCACAGACTTGTAGACCAGCACCGGGAGGAACAATCTAAATGCTGCACTGCTGAGCAGGAAGCACAGCCCTGAATATGTAATAAGCATACATTGCTGCTGTTGTGTACATACATAACTACCTATTAGATGCAGAACTAGACAATAACCCATAATTTAAATCGGACTACATTTAAATGCACATAAAAGATTAGAGGCCCTAAACACAAGAGCATAAGTTCACCTTTTTTTTTTTACTCTAAAATTCCAGCTCCCCTATGTACCGCTATACCATTAATGTACCTCTGTTGCAGACAAAAAAAAGCTTTCTTTGATTTTTAGAACAAAACCTTACCTTGGCCCCTGATGTGTTCCATAGAAAAGTTCATGACTTCCTGGTATGTAGATTTGGGACATAAAAACCAGTAAGACCCTAGGAAGCAGTTCACCAGCTACATTTGGCAGCCTACACTGACAAGCCAGGGAAACGCACGCCTGGAGTGATAGATGCAGGGGGTGTATGCACTGAGGTCAGCTGGTGAACTGCTTCCTGTGTCTTACCGGTTTTTACATTCTAAATCTACATACTAGGAAGTCATAAACTTGGAACACACCAGGGGCTACGGTAAGGCCTTGTTCTAAGAATCAAAGTAAGCTTTTACTTTTCTGCAACAGAGGTACATTAATGGTATATTGGGACATAGGGAAGCTGGAATTTAGAGGAAGAAAAAACGTGAACTTAACTTTTAAAACTGAACGCCAGGCAAATAATAAAATAATAAACCCTAAGCAATAAAAGCATTTATGTATTCATTAAGATCTCATTCAAACTGATCCGTACACCCGTGTGAAAGGCCGTCTTCACCTGTGCAGGATGCACAGGTGTTCCATGCAGCTATATGCAGGGAGCCTGTTCAAACAGATGACAGGCCAGACAGCTGCATGGACCTCCAAGTCTATCCCCGACTGCACATTTGTGTGCGACCAATTCATGGATCAAAAAAAGACTTGTAGAATGCTAGGAGTCAGGTGCCCTGCATGGAGATTATTGGTGGGTGCATAAAGATTGGGGGGGGGGGTGACCCCTGCGCCCCTTATGGACAGGCCGCCGCTGGGTACAAGATACATTTTACACCAATATCTACAGTATTTGTTTTTGATGTGGAGCTTTGGAATGCAACAATGCTCTAGCTGATCTCTGTTCAGAGCATGAGATATTCTAAAGGTCGCTCTTTTATGGTGGTATGATACTGTACAGTGACCTTGGTGCAATAAATGTAAGTTGCTTATGCAACCATTGGGAAGCAAAAGAAGAAAGATCTCATAATCCTTAACATACCAGACTGAGGGGGGCTTTTTCTTGAGTGACCAATATCTGCAGGGATATAATCCCTGAGAGGTTTAATAATGGTGTAGACCGATCTATAAATAAAGCCTGTTAATATACATTCAGCAAAGAATACCACAAGGCAAGTCAGTCTGACTATAGTATATGTATTTTTTCTGCTGGCCACAGACAGGCACATCTTCAGCTTATGTAAAAATGATTCAGGCATATTTTATGATATGCTTGCAGGTGTAAATTGTGTACAATTTCAAATAAATGCTTCTATGCAAAAATGTATAGTATCAGTCAAAGTACGCTGTAAAAGCTGTCATTTGAAAGCTAAAGACATAAAAAATGATGTACAAAGGGCAGTCAGCCAAACTGTTGAAGCAATCTTTTCAAGTGTCTGACAGTAAAGGTAGGCGAGTTCTGAATTCTTTACAGTAACACAGCAGAACATTTTATAAGGTCTGCAGCAATAAACAGAAGTCTCTACACGATGCTCAGAAAAAAACAAAATGGTCAGCACCTTTGAGTCGTGGTGCTGGGGTCCTGGGGTACATTCCCACGAAGGTTGAGAACTGCATGAAGTTTGTATATTCAAATTATATCAGTAAGAGTATCTTTGCTTAAACCAAAGCACACAGACTAGGTAAATGGCTTCCACCTAATATTGGATCAGCAATTTTCAGTACTAAGCTCTTGGCACAGAAGAGGAAGGTTTGGTGCTTCATAAGTGTGCCCATTCATGGGCTAAAGTGATATAAACGGCTTTTTATTTTTATAAACAAACATGCTATACTTACCTGCTCTGTGCAGTGGTTTTGCACAGGGCAACAGATCCTCTTTTGGTCAGATCCCTCGGTGGCACTTTTGGCCCCTCCCTCCTGCCGAGTGCCCCCAGAGCAACCAGCTTGCAATGGGGGCACCCAAGCAGGCTCATTCCCGAGCTGTGGCTGTGTGTCCCACACAGAGCCACAGCTTGGCTCTGCCCCCTCTCTCTCCTCACTGGCTGTGATTAACAGCAGCTGGAGCCAAAGACTCTTGTGCACATAGCTGGATCAAGATGGGGCTCAGGTAAGTATTAGGTAGGGCTTCTGACACAGTTTTTTTTTACCTTCATGCATATAATGCATGAAGGTATTAAAAACCTTTAGCCTTCTTTCTGTTAAAAAAACCTTTAGCCTTTACAACCACTTTAATTAGTAATGGGTTTGTGTTAGGCCGCATACACACGATAGGATCGCCAGAGGAGAACGGTCTGAAGGACCGTTTTCATCAGTCCAAACCGATCGTGTGTAGGCCCCATAGGTTCTTTAACCTTCGGCCAAAAAAATGAGAACTTGCTTTAAAATTGAACCGATGGACGCCTAACCGATAAGTCAAAACCGAACGTTAGTATGCAAAAGTATCGGTTAAAAACCCGTGCATGCTCAGAATCGAGTCGATGCATGCTTGGAAGCATTGAACTTCGTTTTTTTTTCAGCACGTCGTGGTGTTTTACTTCACCGCATTCTGACACGATCGTTTTTTTAACCGATGGCGTGTAGGGGCGACGGACCATCAGTCAGGTTTATTCGTTAACCGATGACAACCATCCTTCGGACTGTTCTCATCGGATGGACCGATCGTGTGTACGCGGCCTTAAAGTCTGGGGCTAGGAGGCAATGACTAAATGTTAGTGGTTACCAAGTACTTTCATTTTAAATATGGCATTTAGCTTTAGTGTTGAGATTAAAAGATTATACATTTTGCACAAATTTTCCCCTAAAGTGGATTTTTTCCAGGCTAGAACTAAGCTTAAAACTGCCCACCCCCTTCTAACATCTAGACTAACTACCCTGTAGAAAGAAGATGCATATACTTACCTATACCCAGGGCACATTGGTCCAGTTATATGATCTCCCGAGCTGCCAGCTTTAGGGGAGAGGAGAGAGTGCCGACAATGGATGCAATGCCTGGGTGGTGATGTCTATGGGGCATCCATTGTCAATTGTCCCTCCTCTCACCTGAAGCAGGCCACTGGGAGTTGATCACGTGACCAGACCAAAGTATCCAGAGAATAGGTAAGAATATGCATTTTTCTATTACAGGGTAGTAAGAATGGGTGTTACAAGGGGGGGTGGGAGAAGTTTTAAGCTTAGTTCTAGCCTGGAATTCTACCTAAATGAATGCAGCATTTCTCTCAGATGACAGCAGCCCATCTCATCTGATATTTATCTTCATCCGGCGATCTTCACAGTCTTGCTTCTGAAAATATCCTTGCCAGCTGGCTCAAGCACTGTGGCCCTAATAAATGCTATTGAAAGCTGTACTCATTGCAACCTCCAGTCATCCTGCAAAGTGTGTTTCTTCTCATAGGAATGAATAGGAATGTGGCACATATGCACAGACAGAAGAGGACTTGGTGGGATTATTATCTAAAGGCTGGGTGGCACCCAGCAGACAGAGCTGCAAAATGAGCGCTGAAATAGATAAACTGCAGTCAGCAGGGGAGGGGAATTGCATTAATAAAAGAACATCTTTTACAAAAGGAACAATTGTGCTTTAAGTGTTAAAGCTCTAATTTAAAAGGGTAAGTTCACTTTTACAAAAAAAAATGCACATTTTTGGTAGGCAAAAACATTTTTTTTTCTTGGAGACCTGAAGTTTATTGCACCCACTGATCAGCACATTGTGGGTGTAATGCCACAAGTCCTGCAGACTGTCTGCTCATACCTCTGATAAAGGCAGGCAGTTACACTCTGACAGGAATCTCAGTGAACTACCAAGAGTGATTAACAGCATCCTGGTAGTTCATTGAGAACTACAAGCTGACAGCTGCAAAGGTTGTCAGGACCTGTAGTTTTTTCATTCACAGAATATTGTAAATGAATGATGTGGCCTGGCAGGCAAATAAGTTCCCCCGCTAGCTGTCAAAACGGGGACTCGGTGGGTGTGGGGGCCAGTGCATTTGTAACATGATACATGTTACACCCTGAATATGTTGTGTTAACAGATTACAAAAGGTGAACTTATCCTTTTAAAGCTTAAAGGGGTTCTAAAGGCAGGTTTTTTACCTTAATGGTAAAACAAAAGGGTAAAAAGCCTTCTGCAAGCAGCTCTACCACCCCAGCTCCCCCTTATACTTACCCAATAGTCCAATCTTGATCCAATGATGGGTACGAGAGCAGATGCACTCTCTCTCTCCTTATTGGCATCAGCCAATGGCCTGCTGCTGTCAATCACAACCAGTGAGGAGATAGCAGTGGGGAGGGGGGCTGAGGCCATAAGACACACAGAGGTGGCTCGGGAGCAAAAGGGTAAAAAGCCTTCTGCAAGCAGCTCTACTACCCCAGCTTCCCCTTATACTTACCCAATAGTCCAATCTTGATCCAGTGATGGGTACAAGAGCAGATTCACTCTCTCTCTCTCCTTATTGGCATCAGCCAATGGCCTGCTGCTGTCAATCACAACCAGTGAGGAGATAGCAGTGGGGAGGGGGGCTAAGGCCATAAGACACACAGAGGTGGCCCGGGAGCAAACATGCACGAGTACCCCCACAGCGAGCGGCTTGTTGACATTGAGGTTGATTGTGTATTTTTGCTAGGAAGCCTAGAGAAAAAGGATCACAGCACTTTAACAGTACAGTTATTCTTTATATTGTATGTACTGTAGGTGCGCCCTATAACTCGATAGGTACAATAAACTAATAATATAAATGCGCACTCACGGAATGTATGCAATAAATAAAGAGAAAAATGATATCAGGTCTTTTGTATTGGTTCTGGTACATAGTGAGCCAGGATAAAATAGAAAAGTAAAACCAAATAAAACATAATTTACAAAGCAAAAAGACCACTCCAGGTACTTACCATTTTCAGGGTGAGTTTTCTTAAGAGAATCTATGAGAGTGCTTACAGCTTTTAAAACAAATATGATTTCCGTTACACGTTGCCTGCAAGAATCCAAACATAAAATCACCATTATTCATTATGACTTATGCAAAGCATATTACAGTACATGTACTGTGAAAAGGTTTTCCCTGACAGAGAGGTATTTATAGCTGTGCACTTCATTTTGGCCAATGCAGTCTCAGGTCTACTTCAAATGTTAGAGCAATATATCTCTTTGGAATTCCAAACATTTATTTTGCAATGAATCATAAATTATTACCATTTACCACGAAATTATAAGGTGCTGTTTACACTTTCAAGGAATGTCAAGTGCAAGTGTACAGATACTGGCTACATAGGATTAGAGAGAATACAGTAATCTATGTACTGATACCTAAAATAAAATAAAAAAACAGGATGAAGTAAAAAATCTGTAGGGAGCGGAGTGATATAAAAGCTGCTACTTTATTGTGCAGAAGATAGGATTGCAAAAACATTGTACTGTACAGTGCTACACAGTATATTCCTTTAGTACTATTTTTCTACACATTTATATGCTGACTAAGCTGTCCAGACAAAGTGAATAGTGAAAGGAGTTGGAACAATGCAGTTGCAACAACATTTTTTTACAATGATTTATACCAGTGCAATAAAGGTGACCTTTGTAAGCACTCCTGGAATGGTCATGGTTAAGCTGGCTATATATTACATGAGATTCATCTGGTTCCTGAAGAACCAACAGAAATTTGCTCTGTGGGTGGCCTTGTTGCCAACCTCCCGACACTGAGAAATTGGATGAAGAATTTTCAGACTGAACGTGGCTATATCTAATCAACTGGTGCCGGCTGTCAGAACACGGGGCTGGACATGTGACGTCAGTGATCGTCTTTCCCTATATCAGGGAACAGACGATTACTGACACTGCCACAATGAAGAACGGGGAAGGTGTGTTTACATACACCTTCCCCGTTCTTCAGCTCCTGTGACCGATCGTGGGACACCGGCGGCAATTGGGTCCGTGGGTCCCGTGGCTGCGGTCATGGAGTTCGGACCGGGTTGCAGGCGTGCGACCCACGGCTGGGCACTTAAAGGGGATGTACCCTTACGTGATTGTGCCCAGCCGTGCCATTCTGCCGACGTATATCGGCGTTAGGCGGTCCTTAAGTGGTTAACATATTAATGTCTTGCTGGTTATCTATAGTAACCAGTCATTTTTCATTGCTGGTTTACAGAATGAACTGGAGAGACTGACTGTTTGCTATGGCAGCAGAGATAGGACACTTATGAGGATGTGCATTAAGAGGTCTAGTTTTATTTTGTATATGTAGCATGTGGAGAGAGAAGGGGATAAATTCAGATTAGGTTTTCAGCCTATAACCCAGGGTCTGAATATTCAGCTTGTGACCTGTACTGTACGATTAAGATAGAACCGGTACCTCCTAATACAACTGACTTTCTAATGCCACGTACACACGATCCGAATATTGTACGAAAAATGTCATCCGAGGAAGAATCGTCCCATAATCGGATCGTTAGTACAGGGCTTCCGTGAGCCGATCATGACAGTTCATCTGATATTATTTTATCGGACATGCACGAAAAATTTTCTCGTACGATACCAGATCGTACGATTTTCGTTTGGTCAGTACAGTTGTCGTCCGAAAATACAACACAAATACATTACAACACATGACATGTTGTACGAGAATTTTTGTGACTTTAGCAACCTATTTAACTTCTACTTGCGACTAGTAAGCGGAAAAAGTCGGACGATCTGTCGTCCGATTTTCGAAACGTGTGTAGGTGGCATAAGGCTTCATGTACACTACAGCGTCTAACCTTGAGTTTATGAGCTTTTGACATCTTTTTTGCCAAAGCTCCTAATCTCAACTCCATAAAAGTCTATGTGTCCATATACACAGAGGGGCAGATTCACATAGAATCCGCGGCGGCGTAGTGTAAGCCATTTACACTACGCCGCCACAACTTACTGGAGCAAGTGCCGTATTCTCCAAGCACTTGCTCCGTAATTTGCGGCGGAGTAGTGTAAATGGCCCGGCGTATGGCCGCGTAATTCAAAGGGGACGGCTTGTATTTAAATTAAGCGCGCCCCCGCACCGATCGAACTGCGCATGCGCCAGCCGTAAAAATAGCCCAGTGCGCATGCTCCAGCTCACGACGGAAAACGTCAATGAAGCCGACGTGAGCGTCATTGACGTAAAGTCCTATTCGCGAACGACTTAGTAAAACGACGGAAAAAGACGACGCTGACCCGACGCCATACTTAACATGGCATACGACGGACCTTTGTAAACTTACCCCTCATATAGCAGGGGTAAGTTTACGCTTACGGAAACAACCTAAAAGACGACGAGGCTGGGCAAAATCGTTCGGGAATCGACGTATCAGGCTCATTTGCATAGACAGATGAGAAATCAGGGTAAAAGCCATCTAGAGGCCAGTGTGGAATTACATCTAAGATCCGACGGTGTAAGTGACTTATACCTGTCGGATCTACGCCGTATCTATGCGTAAATGATTCTAGGAATCAGACGCATAGATACCCGGGGCCAAAAACAGAGATACGGCGGTGTAACTTGAGATACACCGTCGTATCTCTTTTGAGAAACTGGCCCATATGCTTTTAGGATTGTTTGGAAAATGCTGTGGTTAGGGGAATGCAGAAGAATCATGTTCAGGAGAGAAATGTTTTGACGGCCGCCCGCAAATCACTGCAAAAATTGCGGCACAATTTTGCTGCATTTTCCCACGACTGGCGCTCATAATAGGCTATGTGTACATGAAGCCTTAAAATATAAATCTAGTACAATAAATAAAGCAAAAAAAATGCTAGATAATTTTCTTTTTTTTAACTTAAACATATTAATATTTAATTTTTCATTGCTGGTTTACAGAATGAACTGGAGAGACTGACTGTTTGCTATGGCAGCAGAGACAGGACACTTCGGAAAATATGCATTAAGAGGTCTAGTTTTATTTTGTATGAAAGTTCAATTAAATGTTCTGAACCATGCACCAAGTCAAGGTTCTTTTATATAGAATAATAATAATCCATGTCTTCAGAATGGAAGTTCTTCTGTAAACATTGTGCACAGTCCTAGCTAGAGGACTCTTGGCTGTGGAATTTAGGGCAGTAACTGAAAAGGGCTCCCAACACAACAGGTTTAATATCCTACTACGATTAATATTAAGCTCTGCAGGGGATCTGTTTTCTTTGCTTCTTGAGACCTTTCAACTGGAAAGTTTATACATAGAGGACGATTCGCCTGCGGACCTAGAAACCTTTACTGCATTGCATATTAAAAGGAAATCCACCACACAGTCTGTGACAGATAGTTCACCCCGATGAAAACATAACACACATTGCTAATGTTTTTCAATATGTGGAATCCTGCATTCTTACATGTATTATTAGATTTCAGGAAGGACACAGAAAAGAAATCAGATAAACATGCCTGCTGCGTAATGTTCTACAAGAGAAGAATCCGGTATAACATACTGTGAATACATGTTAAACCCGATGCATACCTTGGCAGAGGACATTTCCCGCTCAGCCTTTCATCATCTATGTAGCGGTGGAGAATATCTTGGGATCTCTTCAGCAGCACAGATAGTGCCATTCTAGAGATGTATCCTTCCTGTGGGGTTGTCACTTTATTGCTGAATGAGAACTGAAGCAAGGTCTCAAAGCACACTTTTGAAAATTCTTCTCGCATCCTGATGTCAATTTCTGCCTCTGCAAAACAGACTCTAAGGGGTTAGTGACAAACAGAAAATATAATATGTGCCTTACAATTAGAAACAAAAATCAATTACTTTCAGGAGAAGAATAGAAAGTAGAAAGGGAATCACTATCAGATGTACATACAAAAAACTAATCTAAGCTAGAGCACCAGCATCTTAGTAAAAAATGATTCTATCTTAATATTTATAGAAAGGATGTGATGCTTTTTAAAGGGAAGGCAGCATTTTGTTTTTTGCACAGTTGCCTCCTAAGCCCCCCCCCGCCACGGACAGAGATGGATGGGAAGGAGGCGGCGATCAGAGGCCTTACCTTAGGAGCTTGGTTCACCCAGTTCTTGACTGCTGGTCACAGGCAGGGCGGGATTGAGATTATGCAGAGGAAAGAGCTGGGGCTTTCCCCTCCTGGCCAAACAGGAAGTGGGTCCTGAGACTCCCTGGCTAAATCGGGTCTCAGGACCCGCTTTCTGAGTGGCCGAGAGGTGAATATTAATTCGCTATTGACTTACAACTGGGTGGGCTCAGGGCGCAGTGCTCTGTGCAAGGAAAAAACATTGAGCCTTTAGAGCCGCTTTAAGGCTACGGTCTTAAAAATATAATAACCCCACAATAGTATGTAGATCATAAATATTTCTTATGGAATGATTACATTGGGCCAGATTCATCAATAGATCCGCCGGCGGATCTCCTGATCCGCCGTCGTATCTGTGAGACCCGACGGTCGGATCTGTGAGATCCCACGGTCGGAGCTATGCGACTGATTCATAAGAATCAGTTCCGCATAGATCTCCCTTAGATCCGACTGGTGTAAGTGACTTACACCAGTCGAATCTTAGGCTGTAATCTCCCGCCGGCCGCTAGGTGTCGTCGCTTTGTTTTACACGTCGCATATGCAAATGAGGAGAACCGCCGATTCACGTCCGTACGCCCGCCCGTCGCTCTTTTTCAACGTCGTTTGCGTTTGGCTTTTTCCGGCGGAGAGCTACTCCTGCTATATGAGGGGTAGCTAATGTTAAGTATGTCCGCCGTTCCCGCGCCGAGATTCAAAATTTTTACGTCGTTTGCGTAAGTCGATCGGGAATCCCGATGGCCGCAATTGACGTACCCGCCGCTAACAATGACGTCCTAGCGACGTCATTTGGAGCATGCGCACTGGGCTTTTTCGCCGGCGGCGCATGCGCAGTTAAATCGGCGTGGGAACGCGCCTGATTTAAATTGTACACTCCCCCTAGCCGCGGAATTTGCATTCCGCCGGGGGGGAGTTACGATCCAACGGTGCAATTTGCGAGGTAAGTGCTTTATGAATCATGCACTAGCCTCGCTAAATTGCACCGGCGGATCGTAAACCAGGTAGATCTAGCGGATCTAAAGATCCGCTGAGCTACATGAATCTGGCCCACTGGCTTTAAGTTCTTGGTTTAACTACCAAGGTTCTTGGTTTAACTAGGTAGAAAACCCGCTGTCTTTTTTTTTTTTTAAACCTGAAAAGCAAAAGCCATAATGAGCTAGTATGCACTGCATACTAGCTCATTATGAAATACTTACCTCGGAACGAGGTGAGAGGAACTTACTTGGTCCAGGCCGAGGAAGTGTCTTCCGTGTATCGACGCTCCAGCGCTGTGATTGGCTGGAGCGGCGATGTCATCACTCCCGCACATGCGCGCTGGAGACTTCTCCCTGACAAGGTCCGGCGGCTGCCGGGCCTTTAGCCGAGGATCTCCGCTGCGTATGCGCCGCTGCAGTCAGCAGCGCATTCCGGGGGGAATATCTCCTAAACCTTACAGGTTTAGGAGATATTCTTTATACCTACAGGTATGCCTTATTATAGGCTTACCTGTAGGTTAAAGTGGTAGTACAGAGCATACTACCACTTTAAAGAATAACTACAGTTTTAAATGACTTAATCCTAACCGTTTTCCTCCCCATGATAACTATACCTTTTTGTACTTACCTTAGATCAGTGGGTGACCCAGATCAGGAAAGACATTCTATGTTGGGTAGTGCTCCGGCCTTCTTCTCAGCCAAAGCGGAGGCTGCGTATGTGCAACTTATGCTCCACAGAACCTAATGGAAAAGCTGTCCTCTGAAGCCTTTAAAGTAAACATATTTTCCATTAGGACCTTTGGAGAAAAACTATGCATGCGCAGTTAGCTGCCCAGTTGGGTCACACCTCCTGTACTGCTGATTGAAGGGAATTACAAGGGTGTATATGTAGCATGTGGAGAAGGAAGAGGATCGGTTCAGATTAGGTTTAGCCTATAACCCAGGGTCTGAATATGCAGCTTGTGACCTGCACAGTACGGTTAGGATAGAACCGGTACCTCCTAATTCAACCCATTAATAAAACTCTTAAACTTTAAATTGAATAACATTAAAATAACATTAAAACAAATATATAATAATAATAATTGCAATATTATTATATTTTTTAGATAATAGAACATTTACAGATAAAAAAATATATGAATTTACAGTAACATGCAGCATTATGGTCACTAGCTGGGACTGACAATCATACATCATTTTAACAAAACATGGCAATTTTTCGCTGCAGCTTTGCGAAGATATGTAATATTTTTAGACCAATTATTTTTGATAAATTGACCCCCCCCAAATAATAATGTGGCGATACAGGGGTACAGTCGGCTCAGTACACCAATCTTTATCCAGCTATTGCTGTAGTCCACCAACCATTTCACCCACCCCCTTTAAGCTAGTTCGAAATGATAATTTTTGAAACATCTGTCTATATTTGTAACAGTTGATGGTGATAGATTGTGGTCTGTTTTTGAAAAGTTGAAGGAGGTTTAAAATTTTAAACAATTTCTAAATGACTGAAATTCTAAAAGTTAATGTGATCCTCATTAAGAAGGTATTATAATGTGCATGTGCTTTGAAAACTTTGATCTGCAGAACTTTCATGGTCATGAACATTCATTCATTTAAACCGCAGGTCTCCAAATTATGGCCTGTGGGAAACATCCAGTCCGCTGCAAGATTGTAGCTTAGACTGTAGTTTAGAGGCATATCCTCAATGCAATGCTCACAGATTGAGGTTTCAGCTGCCCATCACCTCCTCTCCCTCACCACACAGCCTCTACTCCAGGACTCCCTCTACTGCCCTATCATCATCCCCGTTGTTGGTTGCTAGGACCAAGAAGACCTACCGTATCTCTGTCCAGACCTGCTCTGCCTCCCGACTCCCATCTTGCTTCTACAGTCATACTATAATTCTTAGAGTGATAAGGGGGACACTAATGCAGACCCCAATGTAAGGGGAGACTCGGATGAGGACTCTGGTGTCCATGAAGGACTTGGATGGGAATCCTGATGTAAGGGGAGATTTTGACAGGGACCTTTATTTAAATGGGGGATTCTGGTGGGGATCCTAATGCAAGGGGAGGCTCTGATGGGGATCCCGATGTAAGGGGAGGCTCTGATGGGGATCCCGATGTAAGGGGAGGCTCTGATGGGGATCCCGATGTAAGGGGAGGCTCTGATGGGGATCCCGATGTAAGGGGAGGCTCTGATGGGGATCCCGATGTAAGGGGAGGCTCTGATGGGGATCCCGATGTAAGGAGAGGCTCTGATGGGGATCCCGATGTAAGGAGAGGCTCTGATGGGGATCCCGATGTAAGGGGAGGCTCTGATGGGGATCCCGATGTAAGGAGAGGCTCTGATGGGGATCCCGATGTAAGGAGAGGCTCTGATGGGGATCCAGATGTAAGGGGAGGCTCTGATGGGGATCCCGATGTAAGGAGAGGCTCTGATGGGGATCCCGATGTAAGGGGAGACTCCGATGGGGACCCGATGTAAGGGGAGACTCCGATGGGGACCCCGATGTAAGGGGAGACTCCGATGGGGACCCCGATGTAAGGGGAGACTCCGATGGGGACCCCGATGTAAGGGGAGAGTCCGATGGGGACCCCGATGTAAGGGGAGACTCCGATGGGGACCCCGATGTAAGGGGAGACTCCGATGGGGACCCCGATGTAAGGGGAGACTCCGATGGGGACCCCGATGTAAGGGGAGACTCCGATGGGGACCCCGATGTAAGGGGAGACTCCGATGGGGACCCCGATGTAAGGGGAGACTCCGATGGGGACCCTGATGCAAGGGGGGAGCCATTACTAAAACTGACTACTTATGCAATATACCCATGCATTTAAATCAGCTTAGTGATTTATATTTTGTGGATTTTATTAAGGAATACAAAACAATAAAAACATTTTTTTTATAGCTTTTGAAGGAAGTTTGTAAAGTCAATGATGGCCTGACTGAATGTTCTGATGAATGATTTTTCTGAAATACATACAAACGGTAAGAAAAATCTAATTGTGTTAGCCCCCCTGTCTGTGATGCAGGAAAGCAGAAACACGTTCCTTGGTGTCTCTCATAAAGAAAGCCTTATAATATATATATATATATATATATATATATATATATATATATATATATATATATATATATATATATATATATATACACACACACACACACACACACACACACACACATATATATATATATATATAATTAGTGCCACTAAATCGATTTAAACCTGTTGAAACAGTTGAAAGAAAAAACATCTAAATGAAATAATAATCACAAACCATTATAAGCTTCCTTTTAAGGCAGTACACCAGTTAAACAGATATATAAACCAGATGATACTCATGCTGTTTTTTGTGAAAACAACTTATGTATCCCAGTGGTTCTGTACAGATATCAGAAGCAATAAGGGTGCAATATGGCACCGACGGGGGTCTGCTTCCCCGTGGCTGAGTCTCTTCACTTTTATTAACCCCATGACAGCTTTATTAAAAGGCTTAATTTTTTAAATGTGACTGGGATGTACCTTTCATTTGCACATATAATACTATACATTAAACATCATAAAAAGTGGCTGCAGTAAAGGAAATAACTTAATCCCCACCTAACAGCATGATGCAACAACCATAACTCTTATCGATTGAATCACACAGAAAATATGCATGACGTTGTTTAACTGTCATCAGGTAAGAACAAACTCCTGACACTTTCCTTGGAAATGGGCTTTGACAACCCATGCCCTTAGGAAGCAATGTTTTCAGCTCATACTGTAAGATCTATTAGAGAAACAGTCTGGGATTTTAGCTTCTACCCAAACTTAATTATGAACAAAGTTAATTTTTAATCAAAAAATAAATAAAAAATGCAGTGTGCAAAACCGAGAAGAAAGCAGCCCCAGAGCTAATCATGGTCTCCAGGTTTAAAGCAAATTTATGCTGGCAGACATGCAGAACGAGTAAATGCCGACTTCTCTTTCTGCTTGTTGCCCGGATGCCAAACTGGTCACCTGCAGACCAGAAGCTCGGATTTTTTGTTACTTCAGTTGGTCATTGATTTCTAAATAACTATGGTCTGAAACAGGCACTTAGCATTTTTAGGCAAAGGTCAAAAAAACAAAATAAGCATTATTTTGATTTATGAAACTGACCTTCCTTTCAAAATTACAGCGTGTAAAACAAGTATTGAACACATAGCCATTTTTCTAGGTAAATAGTTTTTTATGAAACATGTCGGTAACAACTCATAAAATTCGAACATACAAAGAAAGAAAAACAGGTTCAGAATTTAAGTTATGTGTAATAAAATGGAATGAAGTATTAAACACATGAAGCAAGGGAGGTGCAAAAAGGCATAGAAAGCCAAGACACTAGCTGATATCCATTAGCAATTAGAAAGTAATCCTGCCCCTTGTCAGTGTAAATTAATATCAGCTGGATCAGTCTCAACTGATGGCCTGAATAGTAAGATGTCACACAAGATCCTCATGCCGAAAGGGTGGGAAAAAGCTCCCGAGTACCTTAAAAGGGTTCTAGGTGGAAGTGGCGGTAAATTGTGCAATTTGGTCACCCACTTGAGACTAATGGCCGGTACACACGATCCGAATATCGTATGACAGATCGTACGACTTTTTCCGCTTAATAGTCATAAGTAGAAATTGAACAGGTTATTAAAGTCACGAAAATTCTCGTACGACAGAAAAAAGAAAATCGGAAGTGATGTCATGTGTTGTAATGTATTTGTATTGTATTTTTGGACGACAACAGTACTGACTAAACGAAAATCGTATGATGTGGCATTATACGAGGAAAATTTTCGTGCTTGTCCGA
The DNA here is from genome assembly GCF_905171775.1 of Rana temporaria. Taxonomy (NCBI): domain Eukaryota; kingdom Metazoa; phylum Chordata; class Amphibia; order Anura; family Ranidae; genus Rana; species Rana temporaria. Next base: position 212,167,130 of record NC_053491.1, on the reverse strand, counting down.
TCGAATAGTATCGGATGAACTGTCGTGATCGGCTCTCGAAAATAGTGTACACACGATCCGAAAACCGTAAGATTCTTCCTCGGACGATCGTTTTCGTCTGATATTCGGATCGTGTGTACGGCCCTGAGTGGTTGAATACTTTTCATGCAAAATTTAAAAAGTTTATACTATAGTGTAAACAACCTAAATATCATCCCAGTGACTACCAGTAATGATCAGATACAAGATTACATTGTCTTAAGTCTGAGCTTAGCCCTTTATGGTGAACATACTCAAACGAAGGAGACGAAGGAGAACCTTGTCTTCTAGTACTGTTGGACCTTAGCGCAGCTTTTGATACGGTAGACCACAAACTATTGCTAACTCGGCTAGCTGAAGTAGCCAAAGTCGCGGAATGTGACTTATCCTGGTTCTCCTCCTTTTTGGAAAACCGGTCACAAGTAGTGAAACTGGGACCGTTCACCTCTGAAAAACGCACAGTGTCATGCGGAGTCCCTCAAGGATCACCTCTGTCGCCTGTGCTGTTTAATATCTATCTTCGCCCTCTTTTTGAAATGATCAGCAGCCAAAAGCTGCTCTACTACTTATGCGGATGACACACAATTGTATTTTCGTATCTGCAACAAAAAGGATCACCATCTCAATCTAGAGAAAGGTCTCTCTTTGATAGAGAACTGGATGACAAAGAGTTATCTCAAACTCAACGGCTCAAAAACAGAACTTCTCCTGTTCCACGCCAATCGGAAGAATCAACTAGCAACAACCTGGACACCCCCGCCCATTCTAGGAAAAATCATCGCCCCCAGCACCAAAGTCAAAAGTCTCTGGGTCTTCTTTGACACCTACATGACAATGGATGCACAAATAGGGTCAGTAGCCAGCGGATCGCACCATCTGCTACGCTTATTACGCAGACTAATTCCATTTATTCCTAAAGAAGACATAGCAGTCATGGTGGGAACAATTGTTAACTCCAGGCTGGACTATGCAAATGCCCTCTACCTCGAACTCCCAAAGTACCAAATCACGCGCCTGCAGGTCGTTCAGAACACGGCCGCGCGTCTGGTGACTGGGAAAAAACCATGGGAATCAATCTCCCCATCACTGAGAAGCCTTCACTGGCTACCAGTGAAAGACAGAATCACTTTCAAAGCACTCTGTCTAACGCATAAATGTATTTGGGGAAATGCCCCCCAATACCTATGCGAAAAAATAAAAGCCTACAACCCCAATCGCGTTCTGCGATCCTCCAACCAAAATTTACTCCAAATCCCTAAAGCCAGATACAAGTCCAAAGGAGAAAGAAGAATTGCTGTCCAAGGCCCTCGACTTTGGAACACTTTACCAACCTCCATTCGGTTGGAGGAGAACCACTTGGCCTTTAGGAGAAAGATCAAAACCCACCCCTTCTAAACTCAAGGGAGAAGTGGTCAAACAAGCGCCCAGAGGCGATTCAGTTCGCATGTGTAGCGCTATATAAGTTTTTCACTCACTCACTCACTCACAAAGGGGTCTTTAGGCACTGGGTTCCATAGGAATGCTCCTTAGGAATGGACCACGACCCAGGATCTGTATAGCAACATGCTGCTGACTACATGAGTAAGTGTCGAGATGAGTTCCCATGCTGATACAAATGCATTGAGTCTATTTGTGGTATTAGAAGAGAGTGAGGATTTGGTTTAGGAAATCAAAAGATAAAAATAATTAACTAAAAAATAAAAGTGGTTTGTCCAACAGTGATTTTCTCTGTGGAGAAGAGGTCAATAATGTTAAGACACTAGCAAATAATGAGGAATCACAGACTGGGGTAGGGTAATTGGTGAGGCACTCAGTGGACGTGTCCCATCTCCTCAAGGTACGGGTCTATAACCAAGGGTCTATGAATACTTTGCCTGTGCCCTGTACAGCACTATTAAAATAAAAACTTCTTGATCACCAAAGGCAACTGCATACTCCCTGGGTTAAAGTGCTACTAAACCCTGAACCCTGCATTCACTATATCTGGTCTCCCACAGGACACGGAAATGCAATAGTTCTAGTCAATTTAAACTACTAAATACCTTTTCTCATCAGCAGTTCGAGCAGTCTTGTGACTTCTATCAGTGTTTGGCTGAGCACTGGTTAAAGCTTGTAGGAGTTTTTATTCTCCTCTGACTGTCCTATGAGGCTGCAGGACCCCTGGCCCTCTGTTTGGACAGTGTTGATTGGCCCTGTGCTGATCACATGCACTTTCCCAAGAAAAAAACAAAAAACTATCTAGCTGTTCTATCAGCAGATAGTTAGGGGACTGTGGACAAAGGGGGAGGATCAGAAAAGACAGAGGGCCAGATTCTCTAAGATTGTGTAATGCAGTCCATTTATACAGTGACAATGCATTTTTTTAAGCACTGATCAATGTATTGGTGTCACTGGTCCTCAAAAAGTGTCATTTAGTGTCATATTTATCCGCCGCAATGTTGCAGTTCTGCTAAAAATCGCTGATCGCCGCCATTACTAGTAAAAACAATAAAAAAAAACATCAACCTTATCCCATAGTTTGTAGACACTATGGGCCAAATCCTCAGCCAGGCGGCGTAACTTAACTTTCAGCAGTTAAGTTACACTGACTTAAAGTTTCTACCTAAGTGCCTGATCCACAAAGCACTTACCTAGAAATTTCAGGCCGTGTAACTTAAGTGCCGCCGTCGCAAGGCGGTCCTCCTCTCCGGGGGGCGTTTAAAATTTAAATGAGGCGCGCTCCCGCGCCGGCCGTACTGCGCATGCGTGTGACGTAATTTTCCCGACGTGGAGCGCGCGAACGTAATTGACGCCGGGCGGCTTTGTGGATTGCGACGGGACACTAAAGTTGCGACGGGTGAAAAAAATATACGCGCCGGGAAAACAAATAATTAAAAAAAAAAATGACAGCGTCGCTCAGCATGCATTCCTGAGAGGGAGAACTCCATGCCAATTTTCAAAGAAAAAACCGGCGTGGGTTCCCCCCCCCAGGAGCATACCAGGCCCTTAGGTCTGGTATGGGTTGTAAGGAGACCCCCCCACGCCGAAAATTCGACGTAGGGGGTCCCCCTACAATCCATACCAGACCCGTATCCAAAGCACGCTACCCGGCCGGTCAGGAAGGGAGTGGGGACGAGCGAGCGCCCCCCCCCTCCTGAGCTGTGCCAGGCCGCATGCCCTCAACATGGGGGGGTTGGGTGCTCTGGGGCAGGGGGGCGCACTGCGGGCCCCCCCACCCCAGAGCACCCTGTCCCCATGTTGATGAGGACAGGACCTCTTCCCGACAACCCTTGCCGTTGGTTGTCGGGGTCTGCGGGCGGGGGCTTATCGGAATCTGGGAGTCCCCTTAAATAAGGGGGCCCCCAGATACCGGCCCCCCACCCTAAGTGAATGGATATGGGGTACATCGTACCCCTACCCATTCACCTGTAGGCAAAAAGTAAAAGTTGGTAAACACACAACACAAGGGTTTTTAAAATAATTTATTATTCTGCTCCGGAGGCCCCCCCTGTCTTCTTTATTAGCTCTATTACCAGGGGGGGCTTCTTCTTCCACTCTCCGGGGGTCTTCTTCCACTCTCCGGGGGGGGTTTCTTCTTCCACTCTCCGGGGGGGAGCTTCTCCGCTCTCCGGGGGGGAGCTTCTCTCTTCGCCGCTCTCCGCTGTTGACTCGGCGAACCCCGGTTCTTCTCCAGCTGTCCGGTGCCTTCTTCTTCAGCGCTGGCTGCCTGCTATCTTTGTGTGTTAGCTCAATTACTAACAGGCAGCCGGCGTGGTCTTCTGTGACGTCAGGTTCTTCTTCTCCCCTCTTCCGATGTTGCCTCGTCGCCTCTTGTCACTGTAATGATGGAAGCGCGCCTTGCATCCCATTTATATAGGCATCACCGTCCCATCATGCTCCGGTAGGTACCCACGTGGTGGGTGCACGTGGGTAGGCACCCACCACGTGGGTACCTGCCAGAGCATGATGGGACGGTGATGCCTATATAAATGGGATGCAAGGCGCGCTTCCATCATTACAGTAACAAGAGGCGACGAGGCAACATCGGAAGAGGGGAGAAGAAGAACCTGACGTCACAGAAGACCGCGCCGGCTGCCTGTTAGTAATTGAGCTAACACACAAAGATAGCAGGCAGCCAGCGCTGAAGAAGAAGGCCCCGGACAGCTGGAGAAGAACCGGGGTTCGCCGAGTCAACAGCGGAGAGCGGCGAAGAGAGAAGAAGACCCCCGGAGAGCGGAGAAGCTCCCCCCCGGAGAGCGGAAGAAGAAACCCCCCCCGGAGAGTGGAAGAAGACCCCCGGAGAGTGGAAGAAGAAGCCCCCCCTGGTAATAGAGCTAATAAAGAAGACAGGGGGGCCTCCGGAGCAGAATAATAAATTATTTTAAAAACCCTTGTGTTGTGTGTTTACTAACTTTTACTTTTTGCCTACAGGTGAATGGGTAGGGGTACGATGTACCCCATATCCATTCACTTAGGGTGGGGGGCCGGTATCTGGGGGCCCCCTTATTTGAGGGGACTCCCAGATTCCGATAAGCCCCCGCCCGCAGACCCCGACAACCAACGGCAAGGGTTGTCGGGAAGAGGTCCTGTCCTCATCAACATGGGGACAGGGTGCTCTGGGGTGGGGGGGCCCGCAGTGCGCCCCCCTGCCCCAGAGCACCCAACCCCCCCATGTTGAGGGCATGCGGCCTGGCATGGCTCAGGAGGGGGGGGGGGCGCTCGCTCGTCCCCACTCCCTTCCTGACCGGCCGGGTAGCGTGCTTTGGATACGGGTCTGGTATGGATTGTAGGGGGACCCCCTACGTCGAATTTTTGGCGTGGGGGGGTCTCCTTACAACCCATAACAGACCTAAGGGCCTGGTATGCTCCTGGGGGGGAACCCATGCCGGTTTTGATTTTACAAATTGCCGTGGAGTTCTCCCTCGGGAATGCATACCAAATGCCGTCGCTTGAATGGGCCTTTACAAGGTGTTACTAACTTTACACTTTGTAAAAGCAGCCCTAGTTTTACACTTGGCAAACTAAAACTTACGCGAAAAAACGAAGCACAAAAGCTTTGTGGATCGCCCTAAGTGCTAATTTGCATACCAGAAGAGGCATTTCGACTCGAAATGCCCCCAGTGGCGGAATGCGGTACTGCATCCTAAGATCTGGCAGTGTAAGTCCCTTACAGATGTCGGATCTTCTGCCTAACTTTGGAAAACTGCTTCTGAGGATCAGTTCCAAAGTTAGAACCAGAGATACGACGGCTTACGCCGGAGTGTCTCTTTTGTGGATTTGGCCCTATATCTTTTGCGGAAACCAATTAATATACGCTTATTGGGGGTTTTACAAAAACATGTAGCAGAATAAAGATTGGCCTAAATTGATGAAGAAATTTTTTTTTTTATTTTATTGGGTATGTTTTATAGCAGAAAGTAAACAATATTTAATTTTTTTTTATTTTTTTGCTGTTTATAACGCAAAAACTAAAAACCACAGAGGTGATCAAATATCATAAAAAAAAAAACTATTTGTGGGTAAAAAAAATCCATACATTTTATTCGAGTACAGTGTCGCATGATCGCGCAATTGTCAGTTAAAGGAAGTGCCGTATTCGCAAAAAATAACCTGGTCAGGTAAAACCTTCCGGAGCCGAGTGGTAAAGTGAACAGGTTTGCTATATGGACCATTTATATATTATTACAAGATAATGAAATCTTCCCTCAAATTGTTCCAAGCATTAAAAAAAAAAAAGAATGCGTTCACTTTCCTCATAACTGTTGTCCTATAGGCCTCTTATTAATTTAGATACCCTTCTTTGAACTCAACATCCTTTTTGTGAACCGGTGCCTTAAATTAAACTACATATTCAAGAAAAGGTCCTACTAATGCTTTGTGTCATCCGTATTAACAATGTTCTTCAGTCCACTACAGATCCCATTTGTGTTTAGAAGCAAAAGCAAAATTGCAAATTATAAATGGCATTTCTTGCCAAAGCTGGTTGCCATTAAGAAAAAAGAAAAGTATATAATAGAAGCATGATCTCCCCATACAAGTCGGTCAATTATTAAACTGTTCAAACGTGTTTGGAGGTATGAAAATTTGGCACTGTAAGACGATATTATCTCTGAGAAGGAATGCAAGGAAGGAAGGTTGAGTCTATCCGTGTGGAAATGTATGTGAAATCTCACAGAGCAGACAGTTTATACCACCGCACACAGAAACATAACTCATAATAAGCACGGAATACAAACATCCTTTTCACCGTCTTGTTTGGGTAACGGGAATTGCACGAACACAGAGCAGGATTCCAGAGAAACCAAACCTTGGAATTGCTTTGCAGATCTTATGTCTGTTTTATTTATGTTTTGTGGTCTTTAACTGATGCAGTGATAGACAAAGCTAAAACTAATTTTACTCAAAGTAAAAAATTAGGCCTCCAACTTTACACAATTTCTTTATATACAAAATTACACTGTCTTTCTTTATGCACAAATTCACTATTCAGCTTCAAAAAAATGCCCCTTTAATTTAATCTTGTAAAAATCTCCCCTGACAAACGTGCTACAGGGCGGGCAGCTCCACACAGGATCACGTGTGTGTGTGTGTGTGTGTATGTATATATACACACACGATTCTGCATTTCTGCCTGCAGGGAATGTGCGCCGCCAGCGGGACAGGGAAGCTGGTCCGAGCTGATGGGAAGATGGATGCAGCCAAAATACAGGGCAATCTTATAAGAAAACCTAATGCAGTGGTTCTCAACCTGGGGGTCATGACCCACTCGGGGGTCGAATGACGATTTGCCAGGGGTCACCGAATCCTGGGCTGTTCCTGAAGCCCGCGCTGCTCTCCTAGCCTTTTCACAGCTGCCCAGCAGGGCTGTTCCTGGAGCCCACACCTGCCCACTCTTCGCAGCCGCACATTCAGTTCACAGCATGGTTGGGGGGCAGAGACTAGAGGTCAGCTGACTGGTGAGGAATGTGAAGTGGGAGGGGCTGGAGGAGACCCTATCTCCTGATTTCGGCATTGGTGTCACTGCTACGAGACACTTGAAGCCGAAGACACAGTGAGTAACACTTAAAGTTGCCAATAAAAGTCCCTACGACAGTTCTCAGATCAGCAGATGATCTTGATCAAGAGCACCTAAGTTGGCTGGTCAGAACTCTCCCCCAGCACTGCCACTCATCCCATTCTCCCCATCAAGAAGTAAGAGAAGGAGTAAAAATAGAAAATATATGGAAGGTAAAGGAAAAGAGGGGGGGAGGAACAAAGAAAAGGGGAGAGAAAAAATAAAGAACAAGAAAGATGGCAAAAAAAAAAGAAATTAGGATAGAGAGAGATAAAAGAAGAAAAAGAGTGGTACATCCTAAAATGTACTATAAGGGGTTTCAATACGGTACAAGTAAAAGGGACTCGGGGAGCGCTAAATGTCCGTGGGTTAGGGGTGCAAATTACTCGTCTTTCCTTGGGTGACAACCCACACTACGATTTTTTTTTTACTTTTGGGGGTCCCCACAACTTGGGAACATTTATCAAGGGGTCACTGCACTAGAGGGTTGAGAACCACTGCTCTAATGCCTTGTACACACGACGCTGAAAGTTTCTCCAACAGAGTTCAAACGCAATTCCGCTTAAGCTGTCTTGCATACACACAGTCACACTAAAATCTGACCGTCAAGAACGCGGTGATGTAAAACACTACCACGAGCCGAGAAAATTAAGTTCGATGTTTCCGAGCAAGCCGTGGTGTTTATTACGTTGGAAAAGCTTACAGACGATCAGAATTTACATTTAAATTTTTTTCCAATGGAAAAATTGAGAACATGTTCTCCATCTAATTCCGTCGGAGCATACACATGGACAGAATATCCGATCAAAAGCTCCGTCGGAAATTCCGCTCATGTGTACAGGGCATTAGAGTCTGCAAAAGACTTGAGATTGGGGCGGAGGTTCACCTTCCAGCAGGACAACGACCCTAAACATACAGACAGAGCTACAATGGAATGGATAAGATCAGGGCTCTTCCAAACAAAGGGCCAGTTAATTGTCCTTCCGACTTTAGGAGGGTTAGATTGTGGCCAGCGGGGGGGGGGGGGGGGGGCAGAAAGTAGTAACCCTATTAGTAGGAGGAATAGTATTCCATCATTGGTATTAGTGGAACAAATAGCACCCTCTTGTTGGTGTCAGTGGGAGAAACAGTGATGCAAGAACAGGATAAAGGCTAGCAAAGGGTCTGGCCCTCGGGCTGCAGTTTGGGGACCCCTGGTTTAGATCAAAAGCATATTCATATGTTAGAATGGACCAGTCAAAGTCCAGACCTGGAACCAATTGAGAATCTGTGGCAAGACTTGAAAATTGCTGTTCACAGACACTCTCAATCCAATCTGACAGCTTGAGCTATTTTGCAGAGAAGAATGGGCAAAAATGTCACCCTCTAGATGTGCAAAGCTGGTAGAGACATTCCCAAAAATACTTGCAGCTGTTATTGCAGGGAAAGGCGGTTCTACGAAGTATTGACTCAGAGGGGCGGAATACAAATGCACGCAACACTTTTCACATATTTGTAAAAAATGTAGAAAACCATTTATCATTCTACCTCACAATTATGTGCCACTTTGTATTGGTCTATCAGATAAAATCCCAATAAAAGACATTTACGTTTTTGGGTGTAACATGACAAAAATGTGGAAAATTTCAAGGGGTATGACTACTTGTTCATGGCACTGTAAGTATCAGCCGTCCAAATGGCTGGATGTTAGAATCATCTATCTTAATCAAAAAAAAAAAAGAGCTCCACTCCAAGATCAGTTACTATAAAATCTAGTTTTAATTGACATCTGATTGCAAACAGTGGACCCAAGCTTATTCTCAGAAGGTCTGTCCAGCACCCTCTCATGCCGCGTACACACGATCATTTTTCGGTATGAAAAAAAAAACGTTGTTTTTAAAAAATGTCATTTAAAATGATCGTGTGTGGGCTTCACATCATTTTTTGGGTTCTGAAAAACGATTTTTTTTTTTTTTCGAACATGCTGCATTTTTTAACAACGTTTTAAACAATGTTGTTTTTCGGGTTGTAAAAAATGATCGTGTGTGGGCTAAAACGACATTAAAAACCCGCGCATGCTCATAAGCAAGTTATGAGACGGGAGCACTCGTTCTGGTAAAACTACCGTTAATAATGGAGCAAGCATATTCATCATGCTGTAACAGACAGAAAAGCGTGAATCGTCTTTTATTAACACGGAATCAGCTAAAGCAGCCCCAAGGGTGGCGTCATCCGCATGGAACTTCCCCTTTATAGTGCCGTCGTAGGTGTTGTACGTCACCGCGCTTTGCTAGAGCATTTTTTAAAAACGATGGTGTGTGAGCAACGTCGTTTTAATGATGAAGTTGGAAAAACTTTTTTTTTATACATGCCGAAAAACATTGTTTTGCCAAAGCCAAAAAAGTAAAGCCTGTTGTTCTCCCCAACCACGGAAACCCCCTCACATTTGCCGGTGATTTACAGCCGTGAAAATGACAGCCAAGAGTTGCTGTGTAAACACTGTTCAGGTGAGATAGATGCAAAGCAGCACTGTTAGTTTTGTATTTACTCTTGTATTAATTTTGCAAATGGGGTGGGCTCCGATCTGCATATGTCAGTTAAAGCAGCCTGACAAAAATAAATAAATGTTCTCCTATTTAACCCCCTTGTACCCCTTATTTGCTCCAATTAACACATTTCATCCCTTCTCTATTATTTTACTAATGATTTTTGTTTATTCTATTTTTCTAAACAGTTATTTAAATCATTTTGTTTTTAAATGTTGCAATAAAAAAAAAAATGAGGGAAATAAAAAACCCACAAAATGTAAATTTGTAATGTCAATTTTCTGCAATGATTCATACCAGAAGCATCAATTTTAAACAGGATAAATTGTAAAAATCGAAATGTACCCTTTTTTTTATAACAGTAACATTTTTCTTTTATCCAACACTGATCAAATAAGTGGCATTATTTTGTCTATAGATTTTTTTAAGCGTACAATTTTTGGAGAAAACGCTTATAAATGTAAATGAGCCTAAATAGGTGTACAATATAATCCATATGGGTCTTTTTTATGCTACTTTTTTCTGACAGAATTCTGGCATTATTTCTGCTGCCCAGTGCATTGACCCTTAATATTCTTGTAGGATATTAGGTGAGGGATATTAGCTGATGTTAACATTGCACTTTTCTCCAGTGAAAATAGTTGTTTTAAGTCTGTATAAGTCACGCCCAATTTAAACTTACCAGTAAATGAAGAAGACTGGGAGTGTATTGAACCTTTATTGAGCATAGTCATAATTTTACCCACAAAGTCCTTGGGAATAAAATTGGCGTAAGGTAATATCTCTGTGCTGATTAACTGGACAACCTGAAAAAAGAAGGCAGTTCTCAGTTATCTTGTAAATACTATAGGTGCAGCATGTTATAACAACCTATATACCCGGACAGTACTCAACTGCAGAAAAGATCCAGCCTTTGTGTATATGGTTTTGACACTAGATGGTCAAAAAGTGCTACAGCCAGATTAAATGTACTCAATAATGTTTATTTATTAATAACTTTTTTCTCACCATGGCACACTCTTAAGAGTGTCGCTGTAAGGCATTAGCTTTTATTACAAGCTTAAATAAAAACAAAAAAAAACACCAACAAAAAATTACTTTAGAACCAAAAAGTGCATTCAAAACTAATGTCTAGGCACAGGTAAACATCTATTCACCAACATATTTATAGGTGAATTTATGAGTTTTCTCCAGTGGATATTTCCATCAACCACCGAGTTGTCTACTCACCCCCAAAATGTGGGTTTCAGAAAAAAATAAAGTTTCAGCAAGTGGTCAGTTTGCAATTGTTATAAACTGGTTTTGGATTAAAGGAAAAGTTCACCTTTTGTAACATGTTACACCCATATTCAGGGTGTAACATGTAACGTGTTACAAATTCACCTCCCTGACTCCCTAATGCAGGCATGTCCAAAGTCCGGCCCTGGGGCCAATTGCGGCCCTCGTTCCAGTTGGATATGGCCCCCCTGGTAATTTGGATATATACTGTATTTATCGGCGCTGCCTCGGAGGGGAAAGGGAGAGGGGGAACGAGTGCTGTTAAATTACATACAGGAGAATCTCCTGTTTACTCAGTGACATCTGTAATAGGAAGTCTCGTCTCCTGGGCTGCCATTGGATGGACTCCTCTGTCTATCATAGGAGGCGGGTGAAATTGTATTAAAGAGGCTGCTGTGTAAACAGGAGATTCTCCTGTATGTAATCTGTTGGTGCGCATCCCGCCCCCCCTCCTTCCCTCCGAGGCTGCAGATGGACGTCGATCAGACTGCAGTCATGGCAATGGAGAGGCTGCATTCATGGCAATGGAGAGGCTGCATTCATGGAAATGGCGAGGCTGCAGATGGGCACTGATTAGGCTGCATTGATGGGCAATGACCCTTATTTTGCTTCACAGTTTATTTACATTTTTTTCCCCCTGAAACTTCCCTCCTAAAGTGAAGGTGTGTGTTATACGCTGATAAATACGGTATATCCAAATAACACACCCAAGCTCATCTCTTCACCACACACAGCCACAAAGGCAAGATAATTTGTGTTGGGCAGTGTATTAGTGCTCGAACGAACACACTTACACCGAATTTTAATGGTTCAAAGTATGTCAGACAAAATGGTCGGCCCTTACGCATGTTCACTTCATCAAATCTGGCCCTCTTTGAAAAAAGTTTGGACACCCCTGCCCTAATGTGACAGGCGGCAGGCAATCTTCTTCTCGGTCGTACTCCGCAAAGAACGTGGCCGACTGGGCCGGCCACATCACTTATTCACAGAGTTCTGTGAATAGAAAACTATAAGGTCTGGCAGCCTTTATGGCTGTTGGCTTGTAGTTGTCAATGAACTACCATGGCGTGATTGAGTGCTGTGGTAGTTCATTGATGCTTCCTGCTAGTTTTTAACTGTTTGGCCATACGATGTACAGGCAGACAGCTTACATTGCAAGAGCCCTGCATTAAAAAAAAAAAGAAAAGAAATGCACAACATTTTGAAGGTAAAAAAATTTGCATTTATTATTTTTTTGTTGACAGCATGGAAAGCAATGCACCCACGATCAACAGATCGTGGGTACAATGCTTTCCATACTGCCAAAAAAATAAAATAAATGCAAATTTTTTTACTTTCACAAAGATGTTCTTATCTTTTTTTTTTTTTTTAAAAGTGAACTTATCCTTTAAGTGCTTTAAGGTAGTCTGAATTTGCATTTTTTTTACGCATTTATACTCAAGTTGAATGTTTTCAAGCACAAGGCACTTAAAAAGAAAAAGAAAACAAAAAACTTCTCAATCAAGACATTAAACATATGGTAAAGAAGCAGATTTAGCATTACCACAAAAACTAGCTAACTATCCTCCTGTTTAGCTCTATCAGTTAACACAGCTATGTGAAATTGTGACACGAGCCAGTGTGTAGAAGCCAGATATTGTAAGACATGTAAGCAGAGCCAGTGTGTATAAGCCTGATGATGGAAGATGGAAGACATGTGATAAGTACCAAGGTGCAAAAGTCCAATATTGTAAGACGTGATCAGCGTCAACATGCAAAGTACGAACCTGATCTAATAAAACACAAGAATTGTAACATATAAAAGTATACTAGCAAAGCTTTAAAAGAAGCTCTTTTGGTCATATTTCTCTTGTAGGTCACAGGAGTGCACGCAATTGTACACTCCTGTGAACCAGAATGAGCCGGAATAGACTGACATCACCCAGCCAATCTAGTTTCGGAATATATCCAGACAATAATTCCAGAGATCCTCCCAGATTCCTAATCAGCAGCTGGCTCAGCCTCTCAGCTTGCCGTTGGGAGCCTGCTAATTAACTTAATTCACTTCTGCAGTCAAATTTGAGAAAACCCCACTCTATGTCTCCCATTCACACAGCAACAGTTTTTCAGGAAGTCGTGTTATGGACTGCAATGTTTTTTGAACAATGTTAAGGTTGGTACACACTGGCCAAATATTAAGGTTGGTACACACTGGCCAAATATTGGCTGGTTGAACAGAAAATATCCAACATTTGGCCAGTGTATACAGCAGCCTGCCAAGCTTCTATTGACCAGATATTCTGGAAAAACAGCAGCCAATCGGCATCCAGGCAGCGCTGACCAGGGTGTTCTGGTTGGAGGGCAGTCCCCACACAATAGCTCATTGGGGAGATCACTGTACTAACATCAAATAATCAGTACAGCAAGCTCCTCAGTTTTATTTTTTCAGCCTGCTGGGTTGATCGTAAAAAAAACAAAAAATAAATAAATAAGTATGCCTGTGCTGAGACTGTCCTCCTTAAAGCCGGACTCCACCCGCAATTTTTTTTTTTTTTTTTAAAAAGTCAGCAGCTACTAACACTGTAGCTGCTGACTTTTAATAAGGACACTTACCTGTCCTACTCGCCCGTGCTGATGGCCCCCCGATGCCGATCCCTCGATTGTTGCAGGTCCCGCGCCGCCATCCACACTAAGGGAAACAGGCAGTGAAGCCTTACTGGTTCACTGCCCGTTTCCTACTGCGCATGCGCGAATCTCGTGCAGACTTCTGAATGGGCGGCTGCTCTCTGGGATTACACACAGTTACCAGAAAGCAGTGCGCCCCATTCACTAGAAGAGGATGCCGAAGAAGACAGACCGCGGTTAAGGAAGAGGCAGATTACGGACTTCCGCATAGCAACAGGTATTTTTGGGTGAGTATAAAAAAAAAAATCTTTTTTTTTTAAGGATTTTTTGTGACATTTTTTTTTCTGGGTGGAACTCCACTTTAACATAAAATGCAAGAAGCCCCGCCTGTACTCAACACTGCTAGGACAGACAATGATCACATTTAGTTACAAATGATAATGAAGATCCGCCTGCACAGTACAATGAAGATCCGCCTGCACAGTACAATGAAGATCCGCCTGCACAGTACAATGAAGATCCGCCTGCACAGTACAATGAAGATCCGCCTGCACAGTACAATGAAGATCCGCCCGCACAGTACAATGAAGATCCGCCCGCACAGTACAATGAAGATCCGCCCGCACAGTACAATGAAGATCCGCCCGCACAGTACAATGAAGATCCGCCCGCACAGTACAATGAAGATCCGCCCGCACAGTACAATGAAGATCCGCCTGCACAGTACAATGAAGATCCGCCTGCACAGTACAATGAAGATTCGCTTGCACAGTGCAATGAAGATCCGCCTGCACAGTGCAATGAAGATCCGCCTGCACAGTACAATGAAGATCCGCCTGCACAGTACAATGAAGATCCGCCCGCACAGTACAATGAAGATCCGCCCGCACAGTACAATGAAGATCCGCCTGCACAGTACAATGAAGATCCGCCCGCACAGTACAATGAAGATCCGCCCGCACAGTACAATGAAGATCCGCCTGCACAGTACAATGAAGATCCGCCCGCACAGTACAATGAAGATCCGCCTGCACAGTACAATGAAGATCCGCCTGCACAGTACAATGAAGATTCGCTTGCACAGTGCAATGAAGATCCGCCTGCACAGTACAATGAAGATCCGCCTGCACAGTACAATGAAGATCCGCCTGCACAGTACAATGAAGATCCGCCTGCACAGTGCAATGAAGATCCGCCTGCACAGTGCAATGAAGATCCGCCTGCACAGTGCAATGAAGATCCGCCTGCACAGTGCAATGAAGATCCGCCTGCACAGTACAATGAAGATCCGCCTGCACAGTACAATGAAGATCCGCCCGCACAATACAATGAAGATCCGCCCGCACAGTACAATGAAGATCCGCCCGCACAGTACAATGAAGATCCGCCTGCACAGTACAATGAAGATCCGCCTGCACAGTACAATGAAGATCCGCCTGCACAGTACAATGAAGATTCGCTTGCACAGTGCAATGAAGATCCGCCCGCACAGTACAATGAAGATCCGCCTGCACAGTACAGACAGGGTTGCCCGTCCCCCAAAATAAGTACCGGTAATTAGAATTATTTCTTGCTGAAGGGTCCATCTAAAAAAGGTAAGCTGCAATTATTTTTATTTCTTTTTTTATCATGTGTGAATAGGGAAATGTAACAAAAATAAAAGTAGATTTTATCCCAATTTAGCTGCAACGGTGGAAATACACCTTAAGGCCAATTAAACTACATTGACTTAAATTATCAATAGGTAAAATCCAAAGGTTACATAACATTCTGAAATAGCCCAACAAAATATATTAATAAAAAAAAGAAAACCCAACAACTTTCCTCCCAAACACACGACTCTGCACTTGTCAAGTGAATGAAAGGGAATTGTTAACATGCAGAATAGCTAAATATATAAAGGTATGTAAAACATACCCTGGATTTGCCTTCAGGTGATTTTGAGCAAGTAAACCATTTGGGAGTATGAACTGTCACTTCCGTGCTTGGTATTTACGCTTTGAACAATGTCGATAATAAATCTGTCTGAACATTTGGTTAGGAGCGGTAACCCACTGCCGATTGGCTTATAGTTATCACAAGTGACAGCTTAATTCACTGAAGATCTATATTTGCTTGTGAATATTTCTATGAGCTTGCTCAAGTTACTAGCAACAGAATATTGACGTTCGCCTCCCCCCACCACCCCACCACCCACCTCACACAGATGGCATTACAAAGAGAGCTCTCTTCTTCCTCCACTCACCTCTACATCAATACTCTCATTTCTTTGAAACTCTTCAATTGAAAGATTATCTGGAGGTGAGCTAGAGAGAAAAAAAAGAAAGAAGAAAAAACAGCATTACTCTGGTGGTAGTTCCAGGAATAAAGTAAAAAACCCTGTGTGTGGAATAACATTTCAAAGTTAAATAAAAAAAAAATTTCTTAGAAAGGAAATCATTACATTTGCATCTGACCCGTTGTGCCAACATCATTTCACACGCCCTAATTTACCTTTTTGGTGGATAACCTTTACCAGTTCGTACACAAAATATTTCCCTCCCTATCACAATTCACAATCAGTGAAAAGGGGGAAGTCCATTAGCAAAGGCTTGCCAACGTATTCCAACCGTTTCAGTTCCTAAGAAATGATCAGGTTCTCCAGAAAGAACACTGAACATCCCACAGAAACACAAAGTTTTACACAATTAAATCGCCAAGTTGTGCATCATGTTTTTTAAGATTCTCTAAAAGCTGCAATCCAGTAGTGTAAAATGCAAGTCCTAAAGCAGCACATTTTCCTACTGCAAAGTATCGTTCTAAATGTGTATCCATATGCCGCAAACATTCAAGTCAAGAAGATCTGCAGACAACCACAGTGGCAGGTTTTATTCCAGAAAACTGAAAATAGTTAACATAAAAGCAATTTGCGCAGTCAAAACTCCCTAATGTGAGTAGCAAGCATATAGTGGTCAGCGATTCCACAAAATCCTTGAATAATAAAGCAGTGGTGCCCTCACACACCATGCATTGACCAAAAGTGAAATAAAAAAAAGACCAAACAAAAAATCTTCTGTTGTGCAATATGCACATAATCTTCTGTGATAATATTGATGATGCCCCCCTCCTTAGATAATAACACACACCTTCACCTTCATCCTTCTTAGGAGGTCAAAACAACTTCATCTAAATAAGGGCACACCATTTAGATCTATCTTCAGTAATGATCCTCTTAGGCCTTGTACACATGACCGAACATGTCCGATGAAAACGGTCCGCGGACCGTTTTCATCGGACATGTCTGCTAGGAGCTTTTGGTCTGATGTGTGTACACACCATCAGACCAAAATCCCCGCGGACAAAGAACGCGGTGACGTAGAAGACACCAACGTTCTCTAACACGGAAGTTCAATGCTTCCACGCATGCGTCAAATCAATTCGACGCATGCACGGGATTTTGGGCCGCTGGTTATACGTCATAACCAGCGGATATGTCCAATGAGTCGTACTAACCATCGGACATGTCCGACGAACAGGTTTCCAGCGGACAAGTTTCTTAGCATGCTAAGAAACTTTTGACCGCTGGAAACATGTCCGCTAGGCCGTACACACGGTCGGACATGTCCGCGGAAACTGGTCCGCGGACCAGTTTCAGCGGACATGTTCGGTCGTGTGTACGAGGCCTTAGGAAGCTTTAGGGCCCTTTCACATGGGCAGAACGTTCAGGTCCACCTGTCAGTTTTTTAGGTGGACCTGAACGGGCACTCCATGCACCTCTATGGAGCCACGGATGTCAGCGGTGACATGCCCGCTGACATCCGAACCACCAAAGTGTGACGGAGGAAAACCCTTAAGCTCCAATACAGAAGAGAGCAGACCCACATATCACTGAAGATTCTGGCACCACACAAGATTTATTGTTTGAACTTTTTTATTATTTACTTTTGCCTATTGCATGGTGTGTGAGAACACTTAAAGAGACGTTCCACATACTACTACTACTACTGTAGCTGCTGACTTTTAATGTTAGGACACTTACCTGTCCCTGAAATCCAGTGAGGTCGGCACCCCAGCCCATATTGCCATTGGCTCTCGGGTCCTACCGCCATTGTTTGTAGTAAAGGAACCCGGAAGTGAAGCCTTACGGCTTCACAGCTGGTTCCCTATTGTGCCTGTGCGCTGCGCTTTCTGAACGGTCCGGTGGTGGGGAAAGGAGGTGGGGTGCCCAACTTCCGCGTGATCTCATAGTGGTGAGATCTCTTGGAAGAGGGTACGGGTACCTGTGCAAAACAGGTAACCAAACCCTCCCCCCGGAAAGGTGCCAAATGTGATTTTTTTTCCTGGACAATGACAGGTTATCAGCCTGAAGATTCCATACTATCTGACAGCCCATAGAACTGTTATGACAAAAGTACTAAATTACTTTTACATAACTAAAAGGTATGTTATTCTTATGCTGTGTACACACGATCAGTCCATCCAATGAGAACGGACCAATGGACCGTTTTCATCGGTTAACTGATGAAGCTGACTGATGGTCAGTCGTGCCTACACACCATCGGTTAAAAAAACAATCGTGTCAGAACGCAGTGACGTAAAACACAACGACGTGCTGAAAAAAACTAAGTTCAATGCTTCCAAGCGACTTGATTCTGAGCATGCATGGATTTTTAACCGATGGTTGTGCCTACTAACGATTGGTTTTGTCCTATCGGTTAGGAATCCATCGGTTAATTTTAAAACAAGTTGTCTTTTTTTTAACCGATGGTTAACTAACCGATGGGGCCCACACACGATCGGTTTTGACCGATGAAAACGGTCCATCAGACCATTCTCATCGGTTGAACCGATCGTGTGTACGCGGCATTAGATGCTAATCCCTAAGGGCAGAAACCTAAAGCGACCACTCAAAATTCACATTTCTGAAGTCAGACCAATATAAGAGGACTTCAGATTAATTGCTATGAGTAACTGCACCTGGAACGCCCAATTATAGGACTGCTTGTGACAAATAGGTTATATTAAATGGATTATTAAAAATATCATTCTTATGTGCACTTGACTGAATATAAAATATATGACAATATCATATTTGGAACTAATCCAACCAAATTAACAAGAATAATGAGCATGATGTATTCTGGCCATACATTTGTATAAAAAATAAATAAATAAAAAAACAACAGTAGTACACATCCAATGATAGTAGATACTCCTCGTGGTCCCTTGGGATGTTGGAAGCAAAACACAGTAACCAGCAGCCACCTACTGATGTCTTGTTTTTATGAGTAGACACGCTCGCCCATCAGGACCACTATAACCCAATTACTGCACAGCTTGTACTTATTACAAATGACAGCTTAATTCACAGACAATCTCTTATTTGCTTGGCAATTTTTTAATCAACTTGCTTAAGTTACCAGCAATAAATATTTGATACTTGTCTCCCCGCCCCCACTTCTCACATATTACACAGAGAGAAAATCTGAAGATCACATTACTGATTTATGACTAGTAAGGGATTAAAGACCGGCATAGAAAAAATGACATGATTTGAACTGGATTCCTACCAAAATGGGGGACATATTTGAGCACTGTTCCATTTGTCTCACTTGCAAGCCTCGATGCCAGAGGCGTTGCTATTTTTGACTTTAAAAAAGAGAATTAAACATTTTTGTGCTGCTATTTAACTAGTTATAAATGCCAGTGTTTTAATGTGTGCTGCAATGAGCCTCGTGCATAAAAGTGTCTGAAGAAGATCTGTTCCTGCTGCTCATAGCAACCAGTCTTGTTGCACATCACACTGGAAACATGAAAGGCAACATCAAAAGTACAATGAACTAGTACAGTAACTTCAAAAAATAAAAGAAGAACGATAGGTAACACTTTATTTTGTCATTTTGGATAGATTAACGGAAGTTCATTGAGAACTACAAGCCGATAGCTGCAAAGGGTTTCAGTAGTTATAGTTGATTCACAGAACTCTGTTCTCCCCGTACTGCTGTTACACAGAGGGCTTGGATCACCGAGTCACTGCGGGAGCAGGAACATATTACATGTTCCACCTGAAAAACGTGTAATATGTTCCCAAAGATGAACTTCTCATTTAAAGGCATACTTCATATATTTAAGGATCCAATTGAAGGCAGAACTTTAAACAGCAAAGTACAATAAATTAAGATAGTCACTTAAAGTGAACCATATGCTGATAAACAAATCCTTTAAAGTGGTGGTAAAGTGTTTTTTTTTTGTAAAATAACAAACATGTTACACTTACTTGCTCTGTGGAATTGTATTGCACAGTGCAGAACTGAACTTCATCTTCTAAGGTCCCTGGCTGGCACTTTAGGATCCTCCTCTCCTTTGTGCATGATCATAGTGAGCTGCTTGTTATGGGGGTGCATGTGTGGGCTCACTCCCAAACCAGACTATGTGCGTCCATAGACACTCATAGCATGGCTCAGCCCAGCCCCTACGTCCTCTCCACAGAATTTGATTGACAGCAACAGGAGCCAATGGCTCCCACTGCTGCCTCTGTGTCCTTGGAGAAGAGAGAAAAAACAGTGCTGCTGCAGACAGACACAGTGCTGGTTCGAGATAGGACTTGTGGGTGAGGGGGCGATACCACCACTGGGACATTTTTTTCTCTAATGCAGGGAATGCATTATGGTAAACACTATTCTGCCTTTAGAACCACTTTAAATGCAATACCTCCAGATAGACTCTACAGGCCGGATTTAGAAAGCACTTACGTCGACGTATCTTCTGATACGCCAACGTGTCTTCTTATACGCCGCGTAAGTGCACGCGTGCGCCGTCGTATCTCTGCGCCTAATTCTTAATACAAGATACGCCTGAATTTTGGCAACATCCGACTGACGCAAGTTTCCTATGCCGTCGTATCTTGGGCGCATATTTACACTGGCTGCAAGGGGCGCTTCCATTGATTCCATTGATTTACGCATCGAATATGTAAATGAGCGAGATACGCCGATTCATGAACGTACTTACGCCCGTCGCAGTAATCTACGCCGTTTACGTAAGGCGTACGTCCGGCGTAAAGTTAAGCCTCATAAAGCAAGTGTAAGTTATGTTAGGGTATGGACCAGCCGTCGTATTTTACGTTGTTTACGTAAGTCGTACGTGAATGGGGCTGGGCGTAGATTTACGTTCACGTCGTAGGCATTGAGCCGTCGTATCTTAGGGAGTATATGTTCGTTCGGCCCTTCATTTACATGGGGTCACGCTTCATTTTAATAGATCACGCCCACTACCTTCCTACTTTGAATTAGGCGGGCTTACGCCGGCGCAACAAAGGGAGCAAGTGCTTTGTGAATACTGTTCTTGCCTCTCTATGTTACATCGGCGTAGCGCATATGAGATGCGCTACGCCGCTCTAAAGATGCGCCGATCTACGTGAATCCCGGCCTACACGTATAATGCGCTTGTCTCATATTGGAAGGATATTATTGAGGACTGGACAAGTAAAACAATCATTTGCTCTCATCAGCTGGATGTAGCTAAACCCAAGAACAAAAATGTAATATATAGCAGATTACCAGTCCTCAGGTGTGTTGGCTACATTAGTTTCCGTTTTTAAGGATTTTTATTCCGTCATTGGCACACATCTTGAAGAAATACCACCACTATCCATTGAGCAACAAAATGACTGGTTGGAACGAGGAGCCAAATTATTGCTAGATGGTAGCTGATCACAAAACATATTTTCTGTGCGCACATTACAATATGAGAGTAGGGTATACATAGAAGGATATCAGAGTACTGAAATCTGACAACAGTGGTTCATTATATATTTAGTATTGTAGCAAAGACAAGGGCACTTTTCACATCCAAAGGGAAGCCTAATGTATTTATTGACTGTGGCACCGATTCATGTAAAGGGAATGGTAATACCGGCGAACAAAACATTCATTTCTACATACCTTTTTGTAAATAAAAAGTCTTCAAAGGTGTTTGCAAGTTCTGGCCACATGCTGTCAAATTTCCCAGAGGAAGCATGCTGGCGTGCGACAGGTAACCCAACTGAGAGCACTTTAAGTAAGGATGATACAGCCAGCTTCCATGTGCTTTCTGAAGGACAGGCATATTTCAGGCTCAATGGCACCCTCAGAGTCTGGGAAAATTACAAAAATACAAACATCACAAATATCAAATTCCGATATTTATGACAATAACAAAGTGCAGATTTCAGATAGGCAGAAGAGTTGCTCCAGCACAACAGTTTAACATTGAACATTAATTGAACAAAGAAACAAGAAAGCGATTTAATGTTCAAAACACATTTTAGCCTCAACTACACAAAAGCTCACTACACTGACTACAGTCAGGCACGCTAAATTGCCTCTAGTGACATCTAGTGGCCAAAAAGCAGAAATAATTTATTTTGTTATGAATACAGTCCTGATTTCTTTTAGACCGGCCTTTCTCAACCTTTTTAACATTGAGGAACCCTTAAAATAACTTTTTTTAATCATTTTACCAGACCATCAATTGCTAGCTTACAAAAACTACTCCATCATCACATTCAAAAATAAATGGAATACCTGGCTATCTCATTCTAGAGCAATCAATTACTCAATTTGTAACTTATCCCTAAGTTTGAAGTTTCCTTAAGCCATGTATGTGTATATTTTTTATGTAGTTTATCGACTTGGACCAGTCTTCTTTTTATACTTCCTATCTTCTTAATTTGATTTGCAAGTTTTGTTTTCTTTTTCCGTTTTATGGATGCAATCTAACCAACATGATGACCTGTCCATGCCTACAGTTTGAACCCATTAGGGGTAGACTGGTACAGGCTATCAAATGTTAACCTCTTGACCACTGGGCACTTAAACCCCCTTCCTAACCAGACCAATTTTCAGCTTTCGTTGCTCTCACAATTTGAACGACAATAACTCAGTCATACAACATTGTGCCCATCTGAAATTTTTGTCCTTTTTTTCCCACAAATAGAGCTTTCTTTTGGTGGTATTTGATCACCTCTGGGTTTTTTATTTTTTGCGCTATAAAAGAAAAAACACTGAAAATTCTTGTTTCTGTCATATTAGCAGGTATTGTGGAGTATTGGGGGTATTGCAGAGTATTGGGGGTATTGCAGAGTATTGGGGGTATTGCAGAGTATTGGGGGTATTGCAGAGTATTGGGGGTATTGCAGAGTATTGGGGGTATTGCAGAGTATTGGGGGTATTGCAGAGTATTGGGGGTATTGCAGAGCATTGGGGGTATTGCAGAGCATTGGGGGTATTGCAGAGCATTGGGGGTATTGCAGAGTGTGGGGGGGTATTGCAGAGTATGGGGGGTATTGCAGAGTATTGCGCAGGGAGGGATGGCTGGATCTGTGACTGCATTTGTCACAGATCCAGCCCACAGCAGCTGCTGCTGCTTCCGCTCTCCCCCCTCTCCTCTCACACTGTACCGATCGGTACAGAGAGGAGAGGGAGGAACCGGCGTCATGACATGACACCGGTTTGTTTACAAGTGATCGCTCCGTCATTTGACGGAGCGATCACGTGGTAAACGGCCGCTATTAGCGGCAATTTACCGCGATCTGTGATCCGCCGGGTCTTCTAGACCCGGCGCTCACAGATGATTCCGGGAGCGCGCCCCAGGGGGCGCGCAAGTGAAGGATTCTGGGAGGACGTCCCAGGGACGTCCTCCCAGAATAACTCCACCGCGCTGTAGACGTCTTTTGTCTATGGCGCGGTGGGGAAGTGGTTAAATACGTACGTAACAACTTTTCTGATTTACTGTAACTATTCTAAATACTAATGACTAAAGTAATTGACAATATGTACTGTTACTTGAAATAACTTCTTGACTTCGGGGAAGCCCTGCTAATATTTTTAATTATACAGGTCACGTTACATTATTGTGATGGTCAGTGGAAAAAATGTTTCTTACATTTGTGGTAGAATGCCCCCTTACAGATAGGTAAAGAGATCACTGGTGTCAGTGGTTACTCATCTTAGAAGCAGAAATCTTTTAAATGCTCAAGGAACTTCTAGCAACTTCTGAAGGAACTCTAGTTGAGAAACCCCGTTTTGGGCTGTGAAAACAATTCAGTGTCATCTACGCACACCAATAGTATTTGATAATCCTTTCTCATACTGCCATTTATACTGCATTTTGACTGAGGAAGAACCAGTATTCTGCTTCTGATCCTTCAGTTCACTCCAACAAAAACACACAAGGACAGACTACCATGCGGTGTCCAGATTGAAGTTGACTACAGTAGGTGTAACCCCAGCGAGAACAATGTTCTCTCTGTTGACAATGACATTCTGGGTTTGGTAAAAAGCCAGCATAATAAAAAAAATTCTCCAGTGGGAAAATCTTTCCCCCAGATCCCAGATTCAGTTGAGCAATCTGGTCCTGATCAAGCAGAAAACATTTAACTTGATCCTGAAAAATGTTCTACAATTATTGTTGTAAATAACAGTTTTTATTGAAGATTTTTCAATACTGTACAAGAAACAGGAAAAAAGGGATTTTTATTAACAGCTTACCTGTAAAATCCTTTTCTTGTAGTACATCACGGGACACAGAGCAGCATAGCCATTACATATGGGTTATATAGTGTACCTTCAGGTGATGGACACTGGCACTCTCCGACAGGAAGTTCCCTCCCTATATAACCCCCACCCATAGTGGGAGTACCTCAGTTTTGTAGCAAGCAATATGCATCCCAAAATTCCCCATAAGAGGGGTGGGAGCTCTGTGTCCCGTGATGTACTACAAGAAAAGGATTTTACAGGTAAGCTGTTAATAAAAATCCCTTTTTCTTTATCGTACATCACGGGACACAGAGCAGCATAGCCATTACATATGGGATGTCCCCAAGCAATGCTCCATGAGGGGAGGGAGACAACCAGAAAAAAACAAACAAGTGGTGCCACCGGACAAGAGGAGATTAAACTGCGGCCCGCAGTACCGCCTGCCCAAAGGCTGAATCAGCGTTCCTCCTAACGTCCATTTGATAAAATTTTGCAAATGTGTGGACAGATGACCAGGTTGCTGCCCTGCAGACCCGAGCCATAGGGACCTGGTGATACGCTGCCCAAGAGGCACTTATAGCTCTAGTGGAATGAGCCTTAACCGATAAGGGTGGACTCTTCCCCTTCAGGCCATAGGCCTGAATAATCGTCTGCCTAATCCACTTAGCAATAGTGGCCTTAGACGATGCCTGGCCCTTCTTGGGCCCTTCCGGCAGAATGAATAAGACGTCCGTCTTACGAATCTGGGCTGTAGCTTCCAAGTAAATCTTTACAGCTCTAACTACATCCAAGGAATGTAGTAACCTCTCTTCCTTAGAAGAAGGCTTTGGAAAAAATGATGGAAGAATCACATCTTGATTAAGGTGAAAATTTGATACCACCTTAGGCAGGAAGGACGGAAGCGGCCGCAAAACGACCCTGTCCTTATGCAATAATAAATAAGGTGCCTTACATGATAAGGCTGCCAACTCCGACACCCTTCTGGCGGATGCCATGGCCACCAGAAACACTAGTTTCCTAGTCAAAAGGACCAAAGGAATCACGGACAAGGGCTCAAAGGGCTGCCTTTGCAAGGCCGATAGAACCAAATTTAGATCCCAAGGATACAGGGGAGCTTTAATCGGGGGATTCACCCGAATAACACCTTGTAAAAAGGATTTCATTAAGGAATGGGCAGCCAACGATCTCTGGAAGAAGACCGACAAGGCAGACACCTGCCCCTTGATTGTGCCGACCGCCAAACCTTTTTCCACTCCCAACTGTAAAAACTCCAGGATTCTCCCAATAGTATATTTGCGGGGATCCCATTTCCTGGTTTCACACCAGGTAATATAGGCCTTCCACACCCTATAGTATATTAACCTGGAAACTGGTTTTCTTGCGTTTATAAGGGTAGAAACGACCTGCCCTGAAAGGCCTCTGTTTCTGAGAATCAGGGACTCAGCCGCCAGGCCGTTAAATTTAGGGCCTGTAAGGCAGGGTGGTAGAATGGCCCTTGTGAGAGGAGGTCCGGACGTAGAGGGAGGACCCAAGGCTCCTCTACGGTCATCCTTTTTATCAAGGAGTACCAAGGTCTTCGGGGCCACGCTGGGGCCACTAGAATCGCTGGCTTGCGTTCCCTTTGAATTCTGTGAAGAAGACGGGGTAGCATCCGTATTGGAGGGAAGGCATAGATTAGCGCAAACTGATGCCAAGGACACACCAAGGCATCTGTCCCGCAGGCCAATGGATCCCTCGTTCGAGAGACAAAGTTTGCTACTTTGGCATTGAATCTGGACGCCATAATGTCCACCTCCGGAGTACCCCACTTCCGGCAAATGACCTGGAACACTTCGGGATGGAGGGACCACTCCCCTGGGGACATCTGTTGGCGGCTGAGGAAGTCCGCTTGCCAATTGTCCACCCTCGGGGATAAAGATAGCTGAGATGCAGGGGACATGGGCTTCTGCCCATGAAAAGATCCGATCTACCTCCCTTTGGGCTGCCTGACTCCTGGTGCCACCCTGGTGGTTTATATAAGCTACGGCAGTGGCATTGTCGGATTGTACCCTTACTGGGGAGCCCTGCAGAACCTCCGTCCAGCCCAAAAGAGCCAACCGAGCTGCTCGGATCTCTAAGACATTTATGGGTAGGGCTGATTCTGCCCTTGACCATTTCCCCTGTAGGGTTAAATCGTCTAGGACTGCACCCCAACCTGATAGGCTGGCGTCCGTGGTTACTATCCTCCATGAGGGGGGATTGAACGATCTTCCTTTCAGAAGATTTTTTGTGACTAGCCACCAACACAGGCTCTGCCTTACCGCATAGGGAAGGGAAATGGGAAGATCCAAGGCCTGGAGTCTTTTGTCCCAGGCCGCGAGAATTGCTCTCTGTAGCCTCCGAGAATGGATCTGGGCATAGGGCACTGCCTCGAAGGTGGCCACTAGCTTTCCCAACAGGCGCATGCAGAGGCGTATAGATGGCCTTGTGCTGCTTAGGACTATGTGGATTAACTCCCTTATCGAGTCCACTCTGGACTGGGGCAGGAAGATCCGTTGTTGTCTTGTATCTAAAATCAGACCTAGATACTCCAACCTTCTTGTGGGCTGTAAAGCCGATTTGTCCCGGTTTAGAACCCAACCCAGGGACTCTAGGCAGTTTACTGCTAGCAACACTGCCCGATTTAGACCGGCCGCTGAGTGGTCGACTACCAGAAGATCGTCTAGGTAGGCCATGATCAGAATGCCCTGTTCCCTTAGGATGGCTAATACGGGGGCCAGTATCTTCGTAAAAACCCGAGAGGCCGTGGCTAGTCCGAACGGAAGAGCCACGAACAGATAATGCCGATAGTTTAGGGCAAAACGCAGATACCTGTAATGGCCTGGGAAAATCGGAACATGCAGGTATGCGTCCTTTATATCGATGGAGGCCAAGAACTCCTTTCCTTGGAGGGCGGCCACCACCGAACGAATGGACTCCATTCGAAAGGACCGGACTCTTAAAAAGCGGTTTAATAACTTTAGGTCCAGAATAGGCCTGACGTCGCCGTTTGGCTTCGGGACAACGAAGAGGTTTGAGTAAAACCCTTGTCCTTGCTCCCCTGCTGGTACTTCCATAATCACTCCTTGAGATAGGAGTCGCTCTAGGGCGGACAGAAGCGATGCCTGTCTCTGAGGGTCGCCTGGAAGTCTTGACATTTGAAAGTGAGGAGGGGGGAACTCCCGAAACTCCAGCTTGTACCCCTGAGTTACTGAGGACAGAACCCATTGGTCGGTAACTTGGGCCCCCCACAACTCCGAGAACAACCGGAGTCTTCCCCCCACTCGAGAGAGTGGGGGCGCCCCTTCACAAGGCTGCCTTAGGGGCAGCCTTAACCGGCTTACGGTTCCACGGTCTCTTGTTCCCTGCAGCTTGCCCCTGGGGCCTGTTTGCAGCTGCGCGTCCAGGAGGCCGTCGATACTGCCTAGAGAATGAGGGCCCTGGAACTGGAGAGGTTGGGCGCTTAAAAGAGGGACCTCGGAACCTTTTCTTAACCGGCAAAAGGGTGCTCTTACCACTAGAGATCTTTTGAATATATTTGTCAAGATCTTCTCCAAACAATCTCTCTCCTTGAAAGGAGAATCCTGTAAGGAGTTTTTTGCAGGGGGTTTCTGCAGACCAGTTCTTTAACCAAAGTAATCTTCTCATGTGGACCAAATACAGGGATAGGCGGGACGCCTGTTGGATTGAATCCTTGATAGCGTCTACCGCGAAACATAAGGCTCTAGGTAGATCGGCTAAGTCCTGAGCCTGTTGAGCCGGGAGGTCCTTTAGGGCCTGCTTGGCCTGGTCTTTTAAAGCCTGGCAGACGCCAATGGCAGCTACAGCTGGCTGGACCACTGCCCCCGCTGTGGAAAAGGATGCCTTTAGTAAGGTCTCAAGCCTTTTATCCACAGGATCTTTGAACATGTGAATATTGTCCACTGGACATGTTAAAGCTTTATTGACACATGATATGGCTGCGTCAACAGTGGGGACAGCCCATTTTTTTGAAAACTCCTCCTCTAAAGGGTACATAACTGCGAACCTTTTAGGAGGCAAAAAAATCCTGTCTGGCTTAACCCAGTCCTGAAATATCAGGTCCTTTAACAAAGGATGGACCGGGAACACCAGGTTGGCTTGGGGCGCTTTTAGGGAGCCCAATGAGGACACAGCGGAGGCCAGAGGCTGAGGCAAAGGCATTTTAAAAGCTGACCGCACCATATCCGTTAAGGACTGAACCCACAATTTTTCTGCGTGAGAAGCTGAAAAAGGTTCTTCTATAGTAGAATCTTCAGAACCCAAATGGTCCAGATGATCCTCAGCCTGGTCTCCTGTATCTTCCAATTCCTCAGTGGAAAGGACATCTTCCTCAGGAGATTCAAACCTGGGAGACGGGGACCTAGCCCGCTTCTTCCCGGATAAAGAGGCCGTAATAAGAGCGGCCATCCTCTTTTCAAATCCACCCAAGGTGGAGGCTAACATCTCTTCCGTGACATAGGAAGGAGTTGGTTGAATAGGGCCCGCCATAGCACCTAGCAACCCCGATGGCTCACCCAGGGCAGCAACCTCCGGATCCTCCGGGGAGGTAGGGGCAGGTGGATTCTGGGAAATATCCTCCGAGCCCGATGGGGAACC
This sequence comes from Rana temporaria, assembly GCF_905171775.1. Taxonomy (NCBI): domain Eukaryota; kingdom Metazoa; phylum Chordata; class Amphibia; order Anura; family Ranidae; genus Rana; species Rana temporaria. The sequence goes on along the minus strand of NC_053491.1, from coordinate 212,138,541 downwards.
CTTCGGCTTTTTAACACCTTTAGCATTTTTAGCGTTCCCTGCACCCTTAGGAGCCATAATAACAAATCTGAGATACTCCGCTAATATACAACTAACTGTAATAGCTGGAGAAAAACACACATTTAAATAAATGAGGAAAAAAATTTAGGCTAGGGTAATGTTAGACAGAAACTAAACTTCCCAAAACCTAACAAGAGATAGCAATATTGAGCCCCAAGGGCTTAATCATATCCTAATATTGCTTCCCTTAATGCTGGGCTAAGAGAGTACCAAATACTAAGTACTCTGACTGCTACTTAGTACACCGGCTTTTCAGAGAAAATATGAGCTTAAACAGCTCTTTAGCAAGGTGTGTACAAAAAAAACGGCCACTAGGTGTCACTGTGTCAGCATAACATAGGCAAACCTATCCTGCTCAGCTCAGCATCGCTGCTCCGTGTCCCTTCACAGCCTTCAGCAAACTGACAGGCTAAATAGAGTTTTTCCCTCTGATGTACAGAGGGGAGGGAACTCCCTGGGCGTCCCCCGCCCCTCCACGCAGCGTCGGCGCCTATAACAGTGCGCGCGCGCACGCGCGCGCGCGCGCGCTCCCGACGCCGCTCTCAGGAAGCAGGAAGCAGAATCCATGTGGGGAGAGGAGCCCGGGAGCTGCTGGAGACACACAGACATCAGGAAGTAAGTAATTTAAACCTGACATGCTCCCTTTTACATTTCATGGAGCAAAACACCTTGTAGCAGCAGCAGCAGTCTATTAGCCCAGCCAGAGGAACAGTATACCTGGGTGTTTGAGCCATCCAGTCATGCAGACTTTGTGGTTTCTCTTTTAGCCCATGCACAGAGGCATAAAAAAGGCTTTTCCCCAGAGTCCCCTGTGGGGAGCCCACTGACAAACCAAGTTCCGTAGGCCCCCCGCTTACCTTTCCACGCCGCAGGGTATTGCTCATGCAAGAGGCCCAATCTTCCCCCTTCACCGTGGGTATGGTCATAGACCTTCAGGGACCGGGGTCCAAGTCAGGAACACCACACACCTGGACCTATACAGCACTACTGGCAGCAGGTATTCATAGGTTAAAAAACCCAGTCCTGGAACCCAGAGTCCAGCCCTCCAAGGAGAGGCATTATAGGCAAAACCCCATCCACGAATTGGGGCCCGGGTACCGTCCACTTTGGCTATGAAGCACCTTGGACGGATCCGGTCGGCTGGCCCTGGTCCCAAGGACAAACTGCAGGCACAACCTTCAACGTGCACCAACACCTAAGACACTGGCGAAAAAACTGAGGTACTCCCACTATGGGTGGGGGTTATATAGGGAGGGAACTTCCTGTCGGAGAGTGCCAGTGTCCATCACCTGAAGGTACACTATATAACCCATATGTAATGGCTATGCTGCTCTGTGTCCCGTGATGTACGATAAAGAAAGGTATATAGCTCACCGTTTAGCAAAGCTCATAGAAGATGCTAATGAGATTTCACAGTCATCCATAGACAAACCAGGCTATGAAGGGTGCTCAAGTCCCAATAATCACTACCACATATGATCTATGCAAATAATAAGCCAAAGTAGCGGCAATTGGGTGTAGAACCTCTAAAGCGCACACAAGATTGTGGAGGATACCTTTACATTAACATAATTGGCTTAAACATCAGTGCAGCTATACAGAGGCCAAAAAAGAATGAAAACAAAATTGAAAGAAAGGTAGGAGAAAAGGAATAACAACAGCAAGAGGAGCAGATCCGCCCATCTCTCAATATCCTAAGCTCGAAAGACTAATACAAGAGTAGGATATCTAGTGAAGCACAAAAAACCTGCTAGGACAAAACTGTTAGCTGATGCCAAACCTCCCAAACTGCATTGTGTCTATCCTCTACGACTACGTTCTGCAAGTGTGCAGTCAGAAGTTCCAACTGTTCTACATCCCACATCCCTGGTTAGACTCTCCAGACATACGGTTTACATACTCTTCCTTGGGCAATACCCAGAAGATGTAAGCCTATATTACCAGCAGTTTTTTCCAAATTTTGTAATGTACAACCAAAAACTTAAATGTATTCTATTGGAATTGTATGTGATGGACCAACACAAAGTGGCACATCATTGTGAAGTGAAAGGAAAATGATAAATGGCATTTTTTTACAAGTAAATATCTGAAAAGTGTGGCATGCAATTGTATTCAGCCCCCCCCTGAGTCAATACTTTGTAGAACCAACTTTCACTCTAATTACAGCTGTAAGTCTTTTTGGGGATGTCTCTACCAGCTTTGCACATCTAGAAGAGTGACATTTTTGCCCATTCATCTTTGCAAAATCGCTTAAGTTCTGTCAGATTGGATGGAGAGCATCTGTGAGCAGCAATTTTCAAGTCTTGCCACAGATTCTCAATTGGATTTAGGTCTGGACTTTGGCCCATTCTAACACATGAATATACTTTGATCTAAACCATTCCATTGTAGCTCTGGCTGTATGTTTAGGGTTGTTGTCCTGCTGGAAGGTTAACCACTGCCCCAGTCTCAAGTCTTTTGCAGACACTAAGGTTGCCCTTTATTTGGCTCCATCCATCTTCCTATCAACTCTGACCAGCTTCCCTGTCCCTGCTGAAGAAAAGAATCCCCTCAACATGATACTGCCACCTCCATGTTTCATGGTGCAGTGTTTGTTTTCTGCCATACCTAGCGTTTTGTTTCACAGAACAGCTGTTTTTATACTGGAATTAAATTACACACAGGTGGGCTCTATTTACTAATAAGGTGACTTTTGAAGGCAATTGGTTCCACTAGATTTTAGTTAGGGGTATCTGAGAAAAAGGGGCCAATGTCACACAAATATGTGGCCCCACTGCACTGGGCTTTTTGCTGTGGTGCCACATATTTGCGTACCTCCCTTTGTGCTGCAAGAATGCAGCACATCGCCCTCCCAGCACAGTGACAGGGGTCACACAGAGAGCTTTGTTCTAATGATCAGGACCCGGGACGTCCAATTCCAGGTCACCTGATCACTGTGATAGCCTCTGATTGGGTACCACAGTGATCAGTTAATGTGAAGCCGTCCGCGTGTTTTCTATCTCTATGAATGGACGAACAAGATACATTGTATCACTCTCTGTCCTTGCAGAAATGGAGAAAAAAATTATAATAATAATTCAAAATACCTAGAACAAGGTGTGATCTTGGTTAGTGTCAGGGTTATTTTTTGGACAGGATTTTTTTGTTGTACAGTATTACTAACACAGGTCAAAATCGATAAATCGATCATTTAGGCCCCTTTATGTGCGGACCGTATGTCCGCATTTTCATCCATCCGTTGCGGATGAAAACCGGACATACATTGGTCCCTATGTGATTGCGGGTGTCAGCGCATGACCCCCGCTGACACCTGTAATCACCCGCCTCCACAAAGCTCCGATTTTGCGGACGGAAGAAAATCCTATTTTTCTTCCGTCTGGCGGATCGGATGAACACGGACATACGGTCAGTGTTCATCCGATCCCCCCATAGGGGAGAGCGGAGGAAAGACAGGGCGGTCCCTACACAGTGTGCGGGGACCGCCCTGTCAGCCGACGTCTCAGCGGGGATTTTACGGAGGATCCCCGCTGAGCTGACGGACCCACGGAGGCGGATCATTACTGATCGGCCCCGTGTGAAAGGGCCCCAAGATTTGTTTTAGGCATGAAAAAGTTAAGAGGGGCATTTTTCCCACAGGCCACCAATTAAAGAACATTCTTCCCACTGATCACCACGCTAATGTGCTCTGAGCTATGACAATAGCAATTATTGCTAGGGGTTCCCTGAGACCGGAAAGTTAGATCAATGGTTCTTCGGTGTTAAAAAAATAAATAAACGCTTCACACTGACATGGAAAAAATTATTTGTTCATTCTATTGCCTTTCAGTTTACATTCTATTGCCCTTCAGTTGACATTATATTGCCTTTCAGTTGACATTCTATTGCCTTTCAGTTTACATTCTATTGCCTTTCAGTTGACATTATATTGCCTTTCAGTTGACATTATATTGCCTTTCAGTTGATTTTCTACAAACAATGATATTACTGTATACATGCTAAACCAGGAACGTTATCTACAGGGCCAATATAATACACTGACTATACCTTAATAACATTTTGCAGAACCTTCTCATTGACTACAGCTTTATGACAAGCCGTTTTCTGGTACAGGTCCACTACAACTTCTAAAGATTTCTCAGCAAAAGGAACATAATTTAAGGCGACCCATTCTGCCTAAAACAAAAAACATAAAAATAAAATCACAATTTATACATGGAATGAGAAGATGAGTTAGAGAAATATAAATGTTCTTGCATGCATAGGGATTCAGTGAAACAAGTGATCATGACATGAAAGGGAAAGCAGAAGCACTTTGCATGCTTATAATAAGAAAGGAAAAATCATCCATATAGGTCAACACTACTGACAGTCTTCCAGTGTACAGGTGCAATGTTACCATTGAATTATTTTTTTTCAGGACAGGGCAATTTTTAAATAAACGTCACTCACCGGTGCAAAAAGTTGAATCTATTTGTAATTCCATTTTTGGTGCAGAATAAACAGAATGAGAGAAGTTAATTCAGATTCACAGACATACACAGGTTAATTGTAGTTGAGAGCTCTGTGTAAACACACTAAATTAAACTGGTACGATTATCATTCATTTGAAATAAAATAAATACCAATAATGAACTGATTTCGTTGTAGGGAATTTCCTATAATTACAAATCAAGCTAATTTGTCAAACAATGGCTGATGTTCAAGTGAGGTTTGATAAGTGCAAATTTTTTCTTTTTTTTACTTGAATGATTGGAAAATCACTTACGAAACAGACTTCAGACATGCATATTACATATGAAAATTAAAGAATAATTCCACTAAACACAGAATTTCCAGCATAAAAACGCCCAATTACCACAGCTCCATTTTGAAAAGAGCAGCAGGCAGTGCATGTTCTCATTTCCTCATATTTTTCATATGATTCAATGGAGATAAAACCTCACACTGGCCCTCATTTGTCAGCATCTTTGATGAGAACTGTTTATGGAGCCCCAAAGTAACTAATCAGATCAAGTCTGCACTGGGGAATGACAGCTGGGAATTTAAAGATGGAATATGACTGTCTACTGAAGCAATTTCACAGCAAGACAGTTGGTACACATGCTATTCCATCAAAGTGAACCTGTCAGCAACTTTAAACGCTTAAATGGCCTGCTTAATGCTCCACAGTCTATTACATTTGTTAGCAAGAAAAGCTACGATTTCTCTGATCCTTCATTTGGTTAATTCAAGGTTAAAATTCACCTACCTGCTATCCTCCTATCCACTAAGACTATGAGTGGCGAATAACCAAAAAGGGCAAATTTCAGTTCTGGAGAGTCTGAATGTGCAAACAAGGGGTACAATTTAAATTAGTGAGTTTGCGTGTGTCCAGGGTCGTTCACTCGCATGTGATCACTGCATGAGTGATTAAATGTGAGTGGCCATGATTAGCTGCGGGAGCCAGCAGCCTCCCATAGCCTTTAAAGGGGTGTTCCAGTCATTTTTTATGTTTATTAAAAGTCAGCAGCTACAAAAAGTGTAGCTGCTGGCTTTTAATAAACATACACTCACCTGCTCCACGTTCCAGCGACGTGCCAGCCGGGGCTCTGCTCCTCTCCCCCCCTCTCCGGCCTTAATTCTAAGTGTGGGCACCCGGCCGTGATAGCTTTCGGCTTTACGGCTGGGCACCCACTGCGCATGAGCGAGCGGCACTGCGCCATCTAATTGGACAGGCGGTCGCCTGGGACCTGTCACGTGTCCCAGGCGATCGCCTACAGGGAGGGGCTGCAGAAAGGCGAATAGTCTAATCGCCTTAGCAGCCCCTCGGCGGAAGGAGGAAGTGGGACAGGAAGTCCCACTCCTCCTGAAGCCCCCACTACCCCCCAAAAAAAATTACATGCCAAATGTGGCATGTAAGGGGGCGAGGAGTGGATTAAGCGGAAGTTCCACTTTTGGGCGGAACTCCGCTTTAATAGGGTTGTCTACAACAGCTAATCCCCAGGAACCCCTGCTGGGGTTCTCGCATGTAATTAGCAACGGGTGCATTCGCAGCTGTGAATGCACCCCTAATGCTCGGTACACACAATGAGATTACTGGACGAAAGATCATCTGTTTTTTTATTGTATGCTAATCTCAGAATCTGAAGAGTTTACTAAAGTCACAAAAATTCTCGTACAACAGAATACAAATTCGGTATTGTATTGTAATGCATTTGTATTGCATTTTCGAATGACAACTGTACTGATTAAACAAAAATCGCATGATCTGGCATTGTACAAACATTTTTTTCCTGCATGTTCGATCAAATAATATCGGATGAACTGTCCGGATTTGCTCTCGAAAGCTCTGTACTAACGATCCGATTATCGTACGAGCGCTTCGAAAGAGGTATTTTTCATACAATTTTATGATCATGTGTAGGGGGGCTTAAGGCTAAGAATACAGGTAGGGCTTGGATAGAGCATTTACTTGCAAACTTTGCTCCAAAAGCTATCATGCTGATGTCCCAAAGCTGAAAGCTACAGCAAATAGACAGTCGAGTGGTGGGTCGGTTGGTCTTAGCCTTGCAATCAAAATGACTGGCATATTCAAAGTACACAGGCACATAGATGGTACAGACACCAGGAATGTTGGCAGTATACTCCTGACCCAAATGTGATGCTGTAAGAACTAAAAATAATTGAAATGTTACTTTCAGAAAATTGTCGTTATGTTTCCTAAATCATATTTATTGATAAGCAATTTTGCTTAGAAACTAAGGACAGTGTCCAATATTATTGGTATTGTGCCTTCCATTAATTTTATAAACACAAATGGACTCTGCATTCTGTTTTTCAGAATGGTGTTCTGCTATAAGTTGCCCCTGTCATTCTCTAGTCACCAATTATGAAATAAACACAGTTCTTAAAGAACATTTTAGTAAATGAGGCTCACTGTGTATAAAGAAATTAGGAGGCATGATGAGACATGATGAGACTGCATGCTGTACAAAAGAATCATGAAGGGCTCGTTTACACTTGCTTCAAACCGTGGCATTGGACACCCTTTTTTTTATGCACCATGAATGCCAATCAAAAGAACCTTTCACTAAATAAAATAGTTACTTTGAAGTCCTGTTTACACTGTTGTGTTTGCTTTGCTTTGCCTCACTTTAAAAAGTATCCCCCATGTTGCTTTTTTGATGCTCCAAAGCATCTCCAAAGCCTTCATAGAAGTCTATGACAACGCTTGATTACAGCACCTGCAGCTTTTAAAGGGCTTTTATTCAGCATTCGTTTTGAATTTATTGCAAGAATGAGTTATCCCAGGATACACTGGGAAACCAAGAAACCAAAGGGAACCAGAAATATGTGATCAGCAGTCACTTCTGGTTCATGTGTAAATATTCTGGTGCAGACATCTGGTGTGCAGCGTGGAGCAGCAGGAAGGTGAGCGGGGTCTGGACAGGAGTGGAGGAACTAGCAGACGGCACACATGGTGTGCAACATTGGTACACTATAGCAGAAGGAAAACAGAATTGGACAGTGAGGACTTAGCTGGGGAACCTGAGCAAGAGAAACTAGCAGATGTCACATATGGTGCATAACGTGGGAGCAAAATAGCAGGTGAGCAGCGAGGGAGAGGAGGATCAGAAGAGCTGGGGGTTAATACTGAGTAGGTGGATCAGCAAAGCAAGGGGTTACTACTGAGTACGGGATCAGCAGAGCTGGGGGTTACTACTGGGCGGGGGGGATCCGTAGAGCTAGGGTTACTACTGAGCAGGCGATAAGCAGAGTTGGGGGTTACTACTGAACGGAGGATAAGCAGACTTGGGGGTCACTACTGAGTGGGGGATTGGCAGAGTGGGGGATCGGCAGAGCTGGGGGTACTACTGAGCAAAGGATCTGCTGAATAAGGATACTTATAAGCGGAGGATCTGCTGAATGAGGGCGCTAATAAAGTTGGGGACCTGCTTAATGGGGACACTAATGAGCTGGAGTTCTACTGGGTCTTATTAAAACAAATAGAAAATCAACACACACACAGGGCATTTGCCAAGCTTCATTAAAGCTTCACAGAAGCCTTAAAAACACATCAGAAAAGCATGTTGAGGAGGTAGGTACTTTAATATGTGTTAAAGTCGAAGAAAGTGTAAATAAGCCCTAAAAGAAAAAAAGCACAGGGGCAACATGGGTCAAGCCACTGACAGTAATCTGAAGAGCACAAGTAAAGGTGTATTGCTTTACCAGATCCTAGTGGTCATGGAATCATTCTTTATTTCTCAGCAATTATTTTATAAGGCAGAATTATTGTTTGTGGCTTCTGGACAGGGCATTAGCTATAAGTAACCAAACCCAACTTCAAGTGTGAGAACAAGAAAGCCATGGTGAAAGTTGAAAGGTGATGAATCAAAGAAAATCAAAGACCATGTGATGGTATTGCCAATTTGTTGAAACAGCTTCAGACCCATCAGCCTTGTACAATGAAAGGTAAGACAGGACAGTGCTCACATCCTATGCACTACCTACAAAGAACAATGTGAAATAACAACATACAAGCCTCCACAAGAACAGACCACCTCCACCATGTTTAAGGCTCTGTTCACACCTAGGTGTTTTGTTTTCAGGCAGAAAGTCGTGCGGTTTCAGCCACGTTTTTGTACAGGTCAAAAAGGTCACCAATGTAAAAAGCAGAAAACGCCTGTAATCTGCCAAAAAAGAAGCTCCTGTGCAGATGACAAAATGCTCACATGTGAACAGGGGCCATTGAAATGAATGAGATTTGTCTTTTGGGCATTTTTAGAGCTGAGGCTTATAGCAGAAAAACGCCTAGATGTGAACGGAGCCTAAACCTGTGTTTGCCAGTAGAGAGAACCACACACATAAAGATAGATACCAATAGAAGTCTGCATGCAGACATACCTGATTGTATTTGGCATTTGCAATGTGCTTTGTTTCTAGTTTTCCATACTGTGGAGGTTTACATGAGAACTGTACAAATGCACATAACTGGTCAAAGATCGCAGGGTACATTATCTGCATGTTTTCAGCTCCCACACAAATGGCCTGCAATGGGAAAAAGTCACATAGAAGACAAGAGTTAAAACAAGCTGAAAAGAAATGGCAATCCCTTCTTAGTAATCACATGATGAAATTATGAATTTCTTGCTTTTATTCATTACCGAAGACAATGTAGACTTCATGTATTCAGGCATCAAACACACACAGCTTGATTCACAGAACATTTATCTATGCTGATGCCTATCAGCAGGTGCTGGATAACTTCTGCTCATCTCTGCACTGAGTGGATGTCATGCGCACACACATACACACACAGGGGGGCAAAAGGAAAAAAGCATGCTGCAGGCAAAATGTCTTGAGGTCAACAGCAACCAATCAGCTTCCAGCTGTCATCTCTGCAGTTTTGATTTGAAGATAAAGCAATGATTCTTACTGAGCAGCAAAAAAAATTTGTGTACACGATTTTCATATATCAGCTCCACCAGGTGCTACTGCCGGGATGAAATTTAGCAAAATCAAACTAAACATATTTTTATTTCAACATAGAACTGCATTGGGTATACAAAACAAATTCAGTTTGCTGTAGCGGTAAATGGGGATTTTTTGATGGTTTCTATACGATTACCATAGGTAAGAAGAATTAGGGGGAAAAAAGGGCCGAAGCACATGATGTGGTGATGCAAAGCATAGTCTGCTTTATTAAAACATCAAATTACTTTATTTCACTGAACAAAATGCATTTTGTGGCTTTAAATTGCCATTTTCTAGTCCAGTATTATCTAGTGGTGTGCTCCAATTGGGAAATATTCGAAATCAGCCACTAGGTAGAGTGCAGAGTTGTGGCAAATGATGTCATTATTGTACATGTACCTAGACACCAATTTTATCACCTTGAACTAGGAAAGAAGTGGCACTTTAAAGCCACGAAACATGTTTTATTTTTGGAAATATAGTAATTGGATATTTTACTAAAGTAGATGGCCCCATACACACGAGAGAATTTATCCGCGGATACGGTCCAGCGGACCGTTTCCACGGATAAATCCTCTCAAAGATTTCCGCAGATTTCTATGCGATGGAGTGTACACACCATCGCATTGAAATCCGCGCGGAAATCCTCTGGCGATGACGTGACGCGACGCTGTCATATAAGGAATTCCACGCATGCGTCAAATCATTACGACGCGTGCGGGGAATCCCTTTGGACGGATGGATCCGGTAAATCTGTACAGACGAGCGGATCCATCCGTTGGAATGGATTCCAGCAGATGGATTTGTTGTGCATGTCAGCAAATATCCGATCTGCTGGAATCCATCCCAGAGGAGATTTCTCCGCGGAAACAGATCCGCTGGCGTGTACACACCATAGGATCTATCCGCAGAAACCTATTTGCTGGGATTTATCTGCGGATGGATTCTATCGTGTGTATGGGGCCGATGACTCAAGCCTATTCTCGGAATAACCACATGAGGTGCCTTTGCCAAACTACCGACATGACTCTTCTTCCGTATTTGTTCATCCACCTGAGAACCCCACAAAGCACCCAGAATAGGAATGCCCATAGAGAGTGACCACACTGGCCCTGTGAGGACAAGTTTTCTCCACCTGCACACCGGGAAGACTTCGAGTGCCCGCCTTGCTGGGTGACCACAGACCCAACAGCTGCCCATTTAGACCTTTTATTGTGGAAGCACTTTTGTTTCTGAATGAATCTACTACACTATAGGGGCTCACCCATCTCCCTCTGTTTTCTTTGGTAGACACTCTAAGCTATACCAAAGACCACTGGTCAGCTCCTCAGGATCCTTCGCTCCGCAATCTACCACTACACCCTAGACCACGGGTCTCCAAACTATGGCCCTCCAGTTGTTCAGGAACTGCAATTCCCATCATGTCTAGTCATGTCTGTAAATGTCCAGAGTTTTACAATGCCTCGTGGGATGTATTGTTCCGCAACAGCTGGAAGGCCGTAGTTTGGAGATCCTGCCCTAGACCAGTGATGGCGAACCTTGGCACCCCAGATGTTTCGGAACTACATTTCCCATGATGCTCCAACTACATTGCAAAGTGCATGAACATCATGGGAAATGTAGTTCCAAACATCTGGGGTGCCAGGGTTCACCACCACAGCCCTAGATCCTATGCAATTATCATGGGCACATTAGATAGTAAGCTTATTTGAGGCAAGGACTGATGAGAATGACTTCATAAGTTCCCTGGGAGGAGCAAAACATATATGGATCAACTGTGGGTATAGGATTGTGTATAAAACATTGAAAAAAAAAAGTCTTTCTTTTTATGGATGGACTTGTGTCTTTTTTCAACCAGACTAACTATATAACATCTGAGTGTAGGACACAAAAATGGGATGTAGGCTCAGATTTAACACTGAATTGTAATAAATAGCTACATAATCCCAAAATTGAATGGGTGGGGTAGCCTTAATTTGTTTATACTCTATACAGCATTGCAGATTTTGCCTGTGCTATATACGTAAATCATTAAAATACATAGTTATTAACATATAAAAATACCATAATACTTCCTGTAATAAGCCTACATAACAAAACATACCATTACTTCTATACCGTGACAGACTATAACAGTAAAATAGCAAAAAGTCTACTTGCTTTTGGTGTATGTTTAGATGCCACCTGTCTAAAAGGTAAAGACCTCTAAAAATAGGACTTTTGTATTCTAAAATCTGTGTACATTGAAGGACTTAAAGCGCGGGTTCACCCAAAAAATATTTTTTTAACATTACATTCAGCCGAGTTGTCAGAATGACAATCGGCTGTTTTTTTTTTTAGTTTATTGCCGTGCATACCGTATTTTCACCGCCGCTTCCGGGTATGTAATCTGCGGGACTGGGCGTTCCTAATTGATTGACATCCTTCCGACCGGCGCATACAGCGCGTCACAAGTTGCCGAAAGAAGCTGAACGACTCGCAGTCCGGCTTCTTTCGGCAACTCGTGACGCGCTGTATGCGCCGGTTGGAAGGATGTCTATCAATTAGGAACGCCCAGTCCCGCAGATTACATACCCGGAAGCGGCGGTGAAAATACAGTATGTACGGCAATACAATAAAAAAAACAGCCGATTGTCATTCTGACAACTCGGCTGAATGTAATGTTAAAACATTTTTTGGGGTGAACCCCCGCATTAACTTGATAAAAGATATTCAACCTAGGGTTATACTGCCGCCTACAGGAGAAGTGGATACTAGACACAAGAACTCTTGAAGCAATAACCCCTTTACGTCCTACATACTCAGTTGTAGGAAACAGTTCAAGGGAAAACAATAGCATACAATGCTTTCATCAAAATAGATTTTACTTTGAGCAAACAAAAAAAAATATCTATGTCCTTCATTGGGGGGACAAAGCTTGAATATAATTAAACAACCTAGGGATGCCCAAAAGCAGTTAGAAAACAAAGGAAATGGGGAAGTGGAGACGGCCGCTTAGAAAACCTTTTGATCAAAACTAACATCAACCTATATAGAACTTAGGGATGAAAGTACAGAAGATCAGGCCATGGCTGCACAGATATGATGATGAAAAAACACAAGCACTCGCGGTCGAGGAAAAGGAGGCCTAAAGTAGAACTATAGGCACATTTTTTTTTTCCCATTTCGGATAGCGCAAAGGAGGGTTATAACCCCTATCAGATTCTTTTTTTCACCAGTGTCCCATTAGGAAGATTTCCCTTCACTTCCTGTCCCATAGCCAAACAGGAAGAGAGGGGAAATCCATGCAAATTAAGGACATTTCTTGAGGACCCCTGGTTACCAGAACAGTCTCCCCATTAGAAGATATCCCCTCTATTGCTTTTTTTGGGGACAACACAAAATTTGGGATTTTCTTTCACTTTTAATAATAATGGTAAACGGGACAAATAGAGAGGGCAAATCTCTATTTCAGAAAGCAATAAAACTGACAGGGGTTCTAATTCATCTCCACTCTATCCAAAACGGAAAAAGAAGTTTTGCGTTCAGTTATACTTTAACCTATTGGCACTGGCCGCACGCAAATATGCGGACTCTCGGCAGATGGGCCTCATATTTGCATGAATTGGTGTGAATACAGATGTGCCGAGAGCGCTCCTGACACAGTTACCTGCGGCTAACAGAAAGCTCACAATCTGGAGTTCACCTGTCAGAAAAAATAAAAATGAAAATCTTTTTGCAGGTTACAAAATGTGCATTTTTTTTTCTTTTTAGGAGCCTATATAAAGCATTGCACCTGTAGTCAGCAGTTAATAAGTGCAATTTTTTAGGCTCCTGCAGATTGTCTGTGGAGCCATTGGGCAGGCAGCATCAATGACCTATCTAGAGCGCTCATCAGCATCCTGGTAGTTCATTGAGAACTGCAATCCTTCAACCTTTAGTTGTAGTTTTCCTATTCACAGAACTCTGTGAATGAATGCTGTGACTACCTGGATGGAGACCCACACAGACAGTCTTTTTAAATTGTGACAGTGGGTGTGGGGAGAAGATCCCCCGGCCCGCTGTCACAATTAAAAGGGGGAGAGGCTGCAAGCTGCAGGAGTAGGTGGAGTGTGTAACATGTTCCCAAAGGTAAACTTATCCTTTAAGTGCATGCTAAACACAGAAAGATTACAACTTTAAAGGCTTCACCTCCTGCTACCAATTTATCCCACAGTTCCTTTATGTGAACTTCCCACTAATGCCTGCTTCACACCTATGCATTATTTAGTGCTTTTTGTAGAAAACGCACTGTAACAGAATGACCCGTGACAAACAGAGACTTTGGAAGGATGAGGGGTACTCCTGTGCCAGCGTCACTAATAACTATTGTGTCTAGGGTCACCCTGTGTCCCTTTTGGGCATAGGGTGACTGAGAAATATCAATTAGAAATTACAGGACAGGGGACATTACTGATGGCTCATATTGCAGGATCTTGAGATATTGCAAAGTGTTGGTTTATTCTGACCCTACCGGTCAATAGAATGACTCTTTCAATGCTTAGCCCAGGCTATTGAGTCGTTAAATGAGGCTGGCTCCTGAAAGGCCTTTCATTGTGTGATAACACTGTTTAGAGCCTATTGATGATCAGGTGTGAATACCTTTCTGTCGGAGACAGACCGTCTGTCTAAATATGTGGATTGAGGGGAAATCATTGTGTGATGGTGTTTTGTTTGAATTCTATTAATAAAGGAATGTGACTTTTCAGGTGTAGTGATTAGGTCATGTTAATTATAGACCGATGCCGAAATGTCTGGAATGTTTAGTAATTAGCCCACCTGAAGGTGTATTGAAGCCCCTCCAGTGTGTGATGTGTGGGTGGAGAGTTTGATTGTTCCTGTGATAACTGAAACATGCCTTGTAAACTGTATATAAACTTGAGAGCTAACCATTAAAACTGGTCATACATTTGAAACCAGAACCCAGAGCTGTGTGTCTCAGTTATTCTGGGAAATGGGATGGATCGGGTCCTGTTGATTTGAGTGTCAGATAAGCTGTCGTGGTTGATGGAAGGTCGTAAACGGTGGTGACTGTTACACGCACTACAGTCCATTTAGCATAATTTACTATGAAACACGTTAACATTTATGCTTTTTTCAGCTGCTTTTTTTTGGAAAGGGTGAGGGACTTTTTTAAATGATTTTTGGTTCAATTGACTCCAATTCTTAAGGCGCCCCAACAGGTCATGTTTTCAGGATTTCCCTCAGATGAAACGGCTGCGGTAAATACTAAGGCATTGAAACTGATCAAATCACCTGTGCAAAATAAGGGAAAACCTGAAAAAATGACCTGCTAGGGCGCCTTGAGGACTGAAGTTGAGAAACACTGTAATAGACGTCAATGGAGAAGCTTCATAAAAGTTATTATGTTGTTTTTGGCTGTGATTTTTCCCACAATTTGCATTTTTAGTCTGCCCAACAACAAATTGGCCATAAAAATGCAAAATTCATCAAAAACCCAGTGAAAAGCACATGTGCAAAAACGCAAAACGCACCACAAACAGATCAAAAGCAACCTGCATAGGTGTAAACCAGGCCTAAAGCAATGTACACTGTAATGTGTTGAAATACTTGTGTCTGCCTATTCTCTTGTTCTGTTTATATTAGTCCACAAAACTTAATTCATAATTTTTGCATGTTTCTTTTCTAGGCATTACAATATTAAATACTACACATAACTTTGTCCTTCAGCTTCAGATAATTTAACATTTTTTGGTGCTATGCCATTTGTAAACGGAAATGCCAAACAAAATGAACGGCAGATGGGTCCAATAGTCACCTTTTGTAGGACATCCAAAGCTGTAAGCACAGTTTCTTGCAGGCTTGTCAACACTGCTTCTGTATAAGAGGGGAGGATGAAAGGCGAGGCATCTGAGCTTATAGGCACTGACACAGTCCCGTGTAATATGACCCCAAGCTTTTGAAGCTCATCCATATTAAAAGCAGTTTTGATGTGATGATAAAGAGCTGGGAAAATCTGAATTAAAGCTGTGAGGAAAGACTGGCTTGGAATGAATGTCAGTTTCTCACATGTAGCTGGTGGCTTTGTACTTTCCGTACCAATCCTATACCAGGTGTTCCAGGCTGCCCACCACAGAGCTGAGTCTTCAATCTCATCCATAGCTATGGGCTGATCAGAGTTAAATCTCGCAAGTCTTTCTCCTGTCGAGTCAGCTCTCATCAATGGTCTTCCTGGTCCAGAAGCGCTAACTGGCCCAATAAGAGCAGGAACCGAGATACAGGAAAGGGGCTCTGGCCTATCCATCTCTCTAGTTGGGCTCACAATCTGTAGGATTTCCTGAAAGCTTTTCAGAGCCGCTACGGAGACTTCATTGTTTTTGCTGAGAGCTGCTGACTGAATGTGATCCAGAAGAACATCCCATGCCTTTGAAAAGTCACCTGCATTATTAAAAAGAAACCAAAGTAGTTTACAAATACAACAACTGTATACGTGACCATTGCCAAGTGCAAGGCTATATTTCTCCAAATTTCCAAGAAGAGGCGTGGGTATGGTTCTGCAAAGACATCTGGAAAACATGATCTGTTAGCGGCTATAGGATGGGGAAACACTGCTAAGAGTATTAAAACTTCCAGTAATCTGCATTTTGCAGAAGTTGTTTATTTGAAGAATTTCACGTTAGACAGAACAAAGGTCCTTATTCACTGAAGTACCTGGTCTTCCAACTCAGATTTTAAATTAGTCAGAGGGGATGGAAAACAATATCTTTGTTAACCACTTTCCTACTGGGCACTTAAACCCCCTTCTTGCCCAGGCCAATTTTCAGCTTTCAGCGCTGTCACACTTTGAATGACTATTGCGCGGTCATGCGACGCTGTACCCATATGAATGTTTTATAATTTTTTCCCCACAAATAGAGCTTTCTTTGGTGGTATTTAATCACTACTGGGGTTTTTAATTTTTGCTAAACAAAAAAAAAGACCAAAATTTTTTTTTCATAGTTTGTTATAACATTTTGCAAATAGGTAATTTTTCTCCTTCATTGATGTGTGCTGATGAGGCTGCACCGATAGGCACTGATACGGCGGCACTGAAAAGCAGCACTGGTGGGCACCGATTTACACTGGTAGGTGGCACAGGTGGGCACAGATGAGGCGGCAATGGGTCTAGCCATTCGGGACCAATATCCCTCTGACAGAAGCCGGCGATTGGCTTGTTTTTTTTTTTTCTAATAGCCGATTACCAGCTCTGTTCACATCATGTGATCAGCTCTCATTGGCTGACAGCTGATCACGTGGTAAGGGGTTGGGATCTTGCTGATCACAGAGCTGGGTGCGCAGGCAGCTCATGCAAGGGGGGACGTACATGGATGCTCTCCAGGCAATTTAGGGCCACGCTGTAGCAGTCTTTCAACTATAGAGCTGGGACGTGAAGAGGTTAAAGAGGCACAGGAAATCTGAACAGGCATCCAACGTATTTGTATAATGTATGGCCAGCCTTAGATTTTCACAATTTTCATATTCAATTTCCTTTCGATTTACCCTCAACTATGTATTGCAAGGGCCTGTCTGATTGCATACACATTGAAAGTGTTTAGGTTTGACCAAATACAGTATATAGTTTTGCTAAATCTAGAGGAAAATTGTACAAGAAAATTGCCTGGTTCACACTAGTAGCTTTATTTAGTTTAACCCAGAAGGCTGAACTAACAGTCCGACGTTAGTACTGCGATCTCCCCAGCTGTGCTATTGTGTTCTGACAGTGGGATGACCTCCCTGCCAGAACACTCTGGTCAACACTCTCAGCCATTGGCTAACTGTATAACTGGTGTGGCAATGATCAGGTACACTGACTGATGACAGTACAAAATATATATATATATATATATATATTTTTTTTTTATTACATTGATTTTAACACACTGTGACCAGATCAATATAATGCTATGCTGGTAAAATGATCAGGATTTCTTTTTCTTTTTTTCACACATTATGTTTGCTTACAGCACTGACTTACAATGCTATAAGCAAGCATTTTACTGATGGAAAATTATTTATTCAGTTTGTTTTGTTGGGACTAGCTGTGATTGGTCAAAGCTAATCACATGGTACAGACAGGGCCAATCACAGCCCTTCTGTACCATAAATCAAATCCACCAATCACAGCTAGCAACACAATTGTACACAATGGAAGCCATTCATTGTGTGACCTGCTGTGATGTGTCCCATGGACAGATAGCAGCACTACATGGCCCCACGGTCGCGCAAGTGGAGCTTCATGACAGGACATCATATGACGTCCAGTCAGGATGGGAAAGTCACCGCCCAGCCGTCATCCTGCTATAGGCTGGGAGGGAAGGTGTTAAATAAGACAGTGACTGAGTATTTTACCTAGAGGCTGCAGCAAGTATCTCCTAGTGTTAAATATTCGGGCAACACCAGCTAGTGTTAGCACCCATGTCTCAGCCCACTGCTTCTCTGCAGTGTCCCTGGAGTGATGAATGAGGATGTTGCCTCCTCCTGACTCAATTTTCTCTTTATCGGCTGTTGTAGAAGATTCTCGTACTTGGTCCAATAAGTTGAACAGTACCTAAAGCAGTAAAAAAAAAAAAAAAACGTAAATTACAATTACATCTTTATTTATTCAAAAACAATATAAGTATGTACAGCACATTTCTTTATACCTTCCAAATGACAGTGTGCCATGTTGGATGCTGCAGCAAAGTTCCGTGTGCCCCTATTGTGGAGAACAGGGTCTGGCCTGCACTCTTCCTGACAGCAGGGCGCACATCAATACACAGCTCCCCTAACTTGGCATAAAGACACAGCCAGAGGCAATCAAATGGTGGTGCTGGGTGGAAAGGCCGGTTCAGAGTCACTCCTTTCTCTTTTGCCTGCATCTGAAGCAAATCTTCTTCTCTGTTCAATTCTTTTTCTATATTTTCTCCTCGTTGGAAGAAGTAATCAGAAATATTCCACTGTTAAAAAAAACAAAAAAAAAAAACACTTGCTTTAAAAAGTAATACTCTTTTGTCAAATACACTAAATGCAATACATATAAGTAATATTAAACACCTATCAACCTATTCCTATACCATATAAAACAATACTAAACAGTAAACGCATAGAAAAAAGCTCACTGAAAACAGAAATCTTGGTCACTATTAAAGCGGTTCTCCACCCTAAAGTGGAGTCCCGCTGATCGGAACCCGCCCCCCCCTCCGGTGTCACATTTGACACCTTTGAGGCTGGGTTCACACTACTACACTACTTTCATCCTACTTTGCTCTGTGTTCAATGTTTCCCTAGGAGAGCGTCTTGTAGTGTCCTACACAAGTCGGTCCTACTTTGAAAATGCTCCCTGTACTACTTTTGGTCCTACATTGATCCTACTTCAGGCCCATTGAATATCATTGAAGTCGGACCAAAGTAGTATCCTGTTCATGAAAGTAGGATGGATGTAGGACCAATGTAGGATAAATGTAGGACCAATGTAGCAGAGCAAAGTAGGATGAAAGTAGTGTAGTAGTGTGAACCCAGCCTCAGGGGGGAGGGGGGTGCAGATACCTGTCTAAAGACAGGTATTTGCACCCACTTCCGGCCACACGCTACGGGCAAAAGACGGGTTTTTCTGACTTCCCGTCTGTCGCCCGTTGTGTGCTGGGAACACTCGGCTCCCAGCACAAAGCGTGTGAGCCAATCGGCGGGCGCAGCGCGACTCGCGCATGCGCCGTAGGGAACCGGGCAGTGAACCCGCAGCGCTTCACTTCCTGGTTCCCTCAGCGTGGATGGCGGGGGGAGCAGCAGAGAGACGAGCGATCGCTCGTGCTCTGCTGCGATCAGCGCTGGACTCCAGGACAGGTAAGTGTCCTAATATTAAAAGTAAGCAGCTGCAGTATTTGTAGCTGCTGGCTTTTAATATTTTTTCCCCATGGCACATCCGCTTTAACTACTAAAATATTTTTTTAAGCAGTCAGGCCTTGATTCTGCAAGAGTCACCTATGTATTATAGCTGACTAAATGAAATCAACCGTGCCGATTTTAAAATGTGACAGCAGGTGTGGGGAGAGTAACCCCTGTCTGCATGTCAAAGGAGAGGTTAAGGGGGGTGTAGAGTGACATGTTACATACCTTTATTTTATTACAGATGTTATATGTTACTAAAGGTGAACCCAGCCTTTAAAAAGTGAACCTGTGGGCTCTAATCTTGCCTTGTAAGAGGCACCA
This sequence comes from Rana temporaria, assembly GCF_905171775.1. Classification (NCBI taxonomy): domain Eukaryota; kingdom Metazoa; phylum Chordata; class Amphibia; order Anura; family Ranidae; genus Rana; species Rana temporaria. The sequence goes on along the minus strand of NC_053491.1, from coordinate 212,118,825 downwards.
GATATTTACTGTCAGGCAGTGATCACAAGAAAATCCACTGTGCAAGAGAATATGTTCACCACATTTACAGCTGCCAATCGCTAAAGGAAGCACAGTAACTTATATGTGGGCTAAATGTGTCTGCTTACGCGGTTCCGTTTACCACTTTGGAGAACGTAGGCTCTTGATTAAAAACAGGGTCTTTTACAGGCAGGCATAGAGATCTAAGCAAAATAACTCCTGAATAGAAACTGCGCGACAATTTCAAGTGGCGGCATTAGCAAATTGAGCAAGAATTTAGCACTGCTACTGCACCTTTATGTAGTATATAAACTCTAAATTATTAAGCTAAGACAACCAAAAAAAAGACTGGGTCTTGGATTATTTTTGGTTACAAAAAAACACACTAGGGCTTATTTTCAGGGGATCTCTTATTTATTTACAGTATGTACAAAAAAGTTCCTCCCCGCCAGCTCAGGAGTCAGCTTTGTGAAATTCTGTAATCCCAGAATTACAGAAGGAGACACTGCACATTATATCATTTTTACAGAACAGATTACATGATTTTACAAGGACTTTAACTAGGGCTTATTTTCGGGTTAGGGCTTATATTGCAGCTATACCATAAACTCATGCTAGGTCTTATTTTCAGGGTAGGGCTTATTTATTTTCGGGAGAAACCGGGTATTAGCACCAAGATGATGTAAAAAAATGTACATAGTCACAATCCAGACAAAAGGTTAAATTAGAACTATAGGCAAACGTTTTTTTATTTGGATAGGGCAAGGGAGCGATATAACATTCCTGTCAGGGTTGTTTTTTTTTCACCATCCGTGTCCCATTTTTGAGATTTCCTTTCACTTCCTGTCTTATAGCAAAACAAGAAGTGAGAGTACATCCCTGCAAATTAAAGGGAATTTCCTGGGGACCCCCAGGTAACCAAAATTAGTGTCCCATTAGGATGATTTCCCCTTTATTACTTTTCTGGGGACAATCCAAAATGTGGGATTTTCTTTTACTTTCAATGATAATGGTAAACAGGACAATTAGAGAGGGTGAATCTACTTAAAGCGGATTTCCTACTAAAATAAAAATATTAAAAGTCAGCAGCTACAAATACTGCAGCTTCTGACTTTGAATAATCGGACACTCATCTGTCCCAGGGTCCAGTGATGTGGGGAAACAAAGCCCTGCTCGTCTCCCCCTCCTCTCCACGGCATCACTACTGTGGTGCCCAGCTGTGGCTCCACAGCTGGGCACGCACTGTGCGTACCGCGCTGCGCACCGCGATTGGACGAGCAATCTGGGACCTGTGACGTGTCGCAGATGATTGCCGAGAGGAAGGGGGGAAATGTGGCCTTACTTCCGGCGCCGCGGTGCCCAGGGAGGAAGTGAGAGCTGAAACCCTCTAAAAAAGAGGGTTTACGCTCCTCCCCCCAAAAAATGGAAATGCCAAATGTGGCATGTAAGGGGGTCACCTTCCCTTAAAGCGGAAGTTCCATTTTTGGGTAGAACTCTGCTTTAACAGGGGCACAGACCACAAAAAACACTGAAAGGGGTTCTAATCCCTCTCCACTCTATCCAAAAATAAATAAAAAAAAGACTTGCCTAAAGTTATACTTTAAGAAACACAGGTATAAATAATTGTTGGTGTTTTTTAAATGGTCAGTTGGCCCAAAAAAGTATAATTCGAGTTATAGAGAGAGAGAGAGAAACTTGTAAAGCGCAACACATAGGAACTGAATCGCCTCTGGGCGCTGTATCCATTTCATGGGTAAGGAACCCCTTGACCTCAGAAGAGATGGGTTTTAATCTTTCTCCTGAAGGCCAAGTGGTCCGACTCCAATCGGATGGTGGTTGGTAGTGCATTCCACAGGCGAGGTCCCTGGACTGCAAATCTTCGATCTCCTTTGGACTTGTATCTGGCTTTGGGTATCTGGAGGAGGTTTTGATTGGTACAATGGGGCACCTTCCCCCAATCCTATTGGCCCTGTTGCTGCCCACTGCAGAGTGCTGAGTGTTTCACTCTAGCTTTGGGTGAGCCCATTCTATCTGTCGCATTCTTCTTTATATCAAATACTTCAAAAGTCTCACAGGAAGACTGGGACCTACTGGCAATGAACTCAGCAGGCGTGCAGTTCTTGGAGGCTGCAGATGCTGGAACATGTTACCATAAAAAGTTCCAAAAGTGAACTTATCCTTTAAAAGCCATTGTACAATCACACATTTGCATTGGGCAAACATGTAAGTTCTGTTCTATGCAATAGGAAGAGGAGAGCCCTTAAGCATTCGCAGCTAAACTTGGTCAGTAGATATCAAGAAGAACTTCTAGGAAATAAAAAAACATGTCTGCAGCCAGCTTTACTCATAGATGCCACATAGATTGCACCTGTGACCAGACCTGCATGCATCAGAGCATAATATATAAGGATGTAAAAGTACACAGACTCACCAACAAACCAATAGACGTTAAACTAATATTAAGTTCTTGATTCTGAAGTCCGAAGCTTCCAGCCACTTCTACAACTATCTGCAAACAAGTGCAAGGCATTGTGGGAAGAAAGTCTGTCACGACCAATTGAAGGCACTGGAAAGCAGTCCGTATTAAAGACTCCCTACAAAGAGATAAATGTACCACATTACAAATGACAAGGAGGCAGAGTGACCCGACATGAGGGCAATGTTCTCAGCACTCACCCCTGATCATTTCTTATTGCTCCTATAACTCCCAGAACCAGAGGCCAACCCGGTCCTAGACTGTCTCCTTGATTCTGCAGGATCTGTAATACGCACTCCAGTTGTTTGAGGCGGATATCATGGTGAGCTATAGCCGACAGCTCCTTCAACGGATTTAATAACAGCAACTGCAGTCTCTAGAAAACAAAAGCTTAAAGAGTGAGTACTACATAGGAATAAATAGGCCTCATGCATACAGGACATTTGCTTTTCTCCTCTGAACGCCAGAACTCCTGGCAGAAGAAAAGCGGTTAAAAAAATGCATCCAAAGCCGCATATGCCACACGTTTGTGTGCGTCAAGTGTTGAAGTGTTAATGGATTCCATAGGCCAAAATATTACATTTATTGTGTCCACAGAAATGCATTACTGCTTACCTAAATGCATCTAGTGTTTGGACGCGTTTAGGCACATTCAGCATTTTTTCTGCTTTCGGTTCTTCTCCTGAACCCACATGATTTTTTTTTTTTCTAATTGGACTGCCTCCAAAATTTTTGTTTACATTTTCTGTGCACAGGCTTGCATTTACTGCTTCATAAAGAGAACCAGTAACACATCTCCTGTATTACTGACACACATCTGTGGAGGAATGACCATAGGTGGCACAGTAGCATTATCAGTCTGGGCGGGATAGTATTGTTAAATGTATTAGCAGATTTAGATGTACTAACTGAAGCAAACTCCAGCTCACACTTTATAACCAGTTAAAGCAAACAGGTTTTCCTTTTGGCATAAAGGTTTTGAACGAATAAATAAAAGCTGATCATTTTAATCACCACTGCCAGTATTACGTGGTTTGTCTCACCCATGTAAATTGATACAATCTGCTGGAGCGCTTGAGCTTGTGAAAAGCAGCAGACTTTTTTTTCCAGATCACCAAATAAAAATAGAAGCTAAAAAGGAAAACGAATGCAGCCACTGCATTTAAGAATTGGTAAGCTGCAAGGAGGTCACCAACGTGCTTTTTAGCAGCTCTTCCATGCTGGTCAAACGTTCACTCAGTTGGGGTTCAAATCCCAACCATGACACTACCTGCATGAAGTTTGCATGTTCTCCCTGTGCCTGTGTGCGTTTCCTCCGGGTAGTCAGGTTTCCTCTCACACTCCAAAGACATGCTGGTAGGTTAATTGGATCGTGTTTAAATTGGCCCAAGTATGTGTATGAATGAATGAATGAATGAGAGTTAGGGACCTTAGATTGCAAGCTCCTTGAGGTCAAGGACTGATGTGAATGTACAATATACATGTGAAGTGCTGCGTAAACTGACGGCGCTACATAAATACCTGTAATAAATATATTGTATTCTGACATCTGTTTGGCTGACAATTTTCCACTTGGCTCCTCCAACAAAAGTTGATTGAACAATTGACTTTTGCTGAGCTGAGCTGGGTGGAACAATGCAGCAAAAATCGACTGAAATTCGACCAGTATATGGCAGCCTTTAAATTAAGAGATCTAAATAGTTCTGATGTTAGAGGTTATAAAAACATTTAAGAATGGTGTTTTCCTTTATTAGAGAGACTTAACGCAGGAGGCCGATTTATCCTTAAACGTGCCATAAAATAGGTTTTAGAAAACACTTTACAGCTTTTTACAGACTGTCAAACCTAATCTTCAGTAACACTGAGCATAGTTGAAGGCTTCCCTGCCACATTTCAAACAGATTATCCGGAAAGTCCATCTGCCAACAGCTTGAAAAGTTCTGGCCAAAATCTGCAACTGAAACAAGCACATGAAGGTGTAATACAGTACCTGGTTTTGAGAGAGTTCTGGCTCATGTTTAAAAGCCAGGCCTGATTTGATTAGTGATGTCAATGCTTCAGCTCCCCACTCTCTCATCCTGGAGTTTGGATGCTGGCAAACCTAGAAACCAACAAAAGAACATAGACGTGTGTTTTATTTTGGTCCATTTCCTATATTCTCCCACAAACCAAAAGCTCATGAAGCAAGCCTTGTCAGAGCATTTCCATAAAACAGTAATACAGCTGAACTCCATGCAGATATAAAAGGCACAAATTAATGCAGTAATGTATTAAATAAAAAAATTCGTCAAGGGCCAGTTCACATCAAACATCGGTGTGGGAAAGGCACGTTCTGTGTCAGTTTCTTGCACTGCAAGTGAACGTGCTGCCCTTGTCGAAGTGTACGGATGCCAATGGGTTGATAAAGGCACACCAGACGCATCTCCCAAACGCAACGTGTTTGCGGGCACTGAACACCAGCACCATGTTGTTTGGTGCAGTGCGTTCTGAAAAAGTAGTGCTTTCACAACTATTTGTGTTCCAGTGCATTTTGCATCCCATTCAAAAATGACTGCAAAACCGGGCCGCACTGATGTGAACCAACCTTAACCTAATTTTTAAAAGAGCGCAAGTATCTAAATCTGTGTCGAAAAAACCCTCCGGTATGTATTGCAGGGCTCACACTAGCAGCTATTCATTCTCAAGTGCATGACTGTGTTGTCTGGCAGGAGTGGTCAAGGATTAGATTCCCCAGTAATGTTTCAATTGTTCTCTCTGTCCCCAGTGGGGAAGGTTTCTTATCATTTTCAGTCCAGGTGACAGGTGACAATGCAACAGGAAATGAGAGAAAATCTCAAAAACATACTTTCCAATAATGCTATACACACAGGGGTTGGATAAATATATGGAAAGACCAGGGGATTGACAAATAATAAAGTCTTGGATGGTGGATAATGGAATCCGATATGCAAAAATCGTTCCAATTCTCACAGAGATGACAGAGGCAGAAAACAAGCCTGAACCATGTTCTCCAAAATGGATTATAGTGGCTCCATGATGCTGAGGTCCGGCGACTGTGGCACCCAGGAAAGGTGCAAGACTTCATCTGTATGCTCATCAAACCACGATTTGACCACAGCTGTGTGAATCGGAGCATTTTCAGCTTCGTAAATAGCGCTGTCTTCAGGAAACTCTGCACTATGGGGTGCACATAGTATGCCAAAATGTGTACACAGTCATTGGCAGTTACTCTACCTTTCAAGGTGATGATGGGGCTTACAGAATACCAAGATGTGACTGCCCAAACCACGATTGCGCCGCCACCATGCTTTACCGCTGGCACAAAACAGTTCCGATCGTAAGCTCGGAACGGTGTTCGCCACAAGTAAACACGTTGGGTGGTTGGGAACAATGTGAAGTCTGATTCATTGGACTATATTACAGTCTTCCATTGATCAATAGTCTACGATAGTCCAAGAATTATGAGTGTTGCACCACTCCCTCCTCTTCTAAACATTAACATCGGTGAATAGTGGTTTGGCAATTGCAGTTTGCCCGTTAATGTTTTGCCTATGGAGTTTAAACAAAGCTGAGGAAAGGGGGATAGGCCTCCCTTTCTCTCATGGGATGGTGGTGGTAGGAGTTTCAAGCCCCTCATTGATTGATTTTAATAGGGGATTATGTGATGGGTCAAAAAAAGTTAACCGATTGAAAATGTTCTTGAAGTTCTGGGGGGGGGGGGGGGGGCTAGGATAGGTCACTTAAGGTCTCTTTAGCAAATAAATAAGGTTAACTTATCAAGAAAGGTCACAGTTAATAGCAATTAAGGTCATCATAATCTTTTTGTTAAATAAACCCATCATGCAACACTAGTTTATGTCAGATTTATACAACGCATAGATGGAAGAGTCAAAGATGCTGTACATGTGAAGCATGCTGTGCAAACGTACCTTCTGATCAGGGCAAAAGCAAGCACAGGAAAAAGATAGGACAGTTACATGAATACAGATCACAAGAAACATAATGAAGGCATAATGCACAATTCTAACTGCTAACACATTCATTGTGGTCTGAGACACAAGCAGACATTTAAGCTAAATACTGCATTACATTTACTACCTTAACCATTACTGGACTGCACCATAGCAGATTTATTGCTACAGTGTGTATGTATGTATGTATGTATGTATGTATGTATGTATGTATGTATGTATGTATGTATGTATGTGTATATATATATTATATATATATATATATATATATATATATATATATATATATATATATATATATATATATATATATATACATACACACACACACACACACACACATACATACACACAAGATTTTGCACTTCTGCCAAGGGGGCATGTGCGGGGCACTTCTGCTGTGATTACTCACAGAAGAAGCCAGGCAGAGACACAGAACAGAGCTCTGCCTATGTAAACAAGGCAAAGCTCTGTTCTGAAAGGGGGAAGTAATGGATTTTCTTTACCTGTAAAGCAGGGAATAAAATCTATCACTTTCCTTAGTAAAATCAGCACATACAGTACACAGAAACACTGGCTAGGCACACACTTAACCCTTTGATCGCCCTAGATGTTAAACCCCTTCCCAGCCTGTGTCCTTAGTACAGTGACAGTGCATATTTTTAGCAATGATCATTGTATTAGTATCACTGGTTCCCACAAAGTGTCAAAAGTGTAATTTGGTGTCCAACTGTCTGCCGCAATATCAATCCCGCTAATAGTTGCTGATCACCGCCATTACTAGTATGAAAAAATAAATAAAAAAATCTAGTATATATACACACACACCATAGTTTGAAGACACTAACTTTTGCGCAAACCAATCAATATACCAAAAATATGTAATAGAATACATATTGGCATAAATTTTATTGGATATGTTTTATAGAAGAAAGTGAAAAATCGTTCTTGTTGGTATTTTTTTTTGTTTACAGCGCAAAAAAAAAAAATCCAGTGGTGATCATATACCACCAAAAGAAAACTATATATTTGTGGGAAAAAAATTACATACATTTTTATTGGGTACAGCGTTGCACGACTGCGAAATTGTCAGGTAAAGCAACGCAGTGCCGTATCGTAAAAAATTGCCTGGCCATAAAGGGGGTAAATCTTCAGGAGGTCAATATCTACTAAAAGAAGTCTTTCTGGACAAAAATAGTGAGCTGGCATTACTGACTTGCTTACAAAGCATTCCCAAAGGGTGCCATGCTGATCTTTGCTGCACTACGTAGGGCCCTTTCACACAGGTGTTTAGTCTGGATCAGTGAGTTTTTCAGGTGAATACAGGCTGAACCACAATGTATGTCTAATGCTGCGTACACACCATCACTTTATGTGATGAAAAAAAAACGACATTTTCTGTGAAGTAAAAAATGACGTTTTTGAAACTTCAATTTTCAAAGACGAAGTTGCCTACACACCATCGTTTTTCTCACAATGTTCTAGCAAAGCGAGGTTACGTTCTCACCACTTTTTCCATTGAAGCTCGCTTCATAAGTAGCTTCTGGGCATGCGCGGGTGAAAAAACGTTGTTTTAAACAACGTTTTTTACTACACACGGTCAATTTCTGTGAAGTAAAAGTTGACGTTTTGAAAAATGACACATAAAATTGAAGCATGCTTCAATTTTTTTTGGTCGTTTTTTAGAAGACATAAAACGACGTTTTCCCCCACACACGGTCAATTAAAGTGACGTTTTTAAAAACGTCATTTTTTTTCATCACATAAAGTGATGGTGTGTACGCGGCATAAGAGCACGCACATGTAAACAGATGTACAGACGTACCTCCGTTTACATCTGCTTACATACAAGTCGGTTTATTTCCTTGGAAAATAAATGGAAAAGGTTTGCATCCTTTTCTATTTTTGCAGACATGAACTGATGAAAATGGATGTTGTCTGCTTAAGTTCGTTTTAAGGCAAGAAACATTTTTAAATTAATAATTTTGTCCACCTATATTTTTTTTTTAACAACTTAACCATTTGACCCTGGAAGGTTTTACCCCCTTGATGACCAGGGCATTTTTTGATATTCAGCACTGCGCTACTTTAACCACTTAAGGACCGCCCAACGCCGATATACGTCGGCAGAATGGCACGGCTGGGCACAATCACGTACCTGTACGTGATTGTTAAATGCCAAGCCGGCGGTGATCGGGTCCGCGGGTACCGCGGCCACGCGCCCGCGGTACCCACGGACCCAATCACAGCCGGAGTCCCGCTATAGGTCCCCGGAGCTGAAGAACGGGGAGAGGCGTGTGTAAACACACCTTCCCTGTGCTTCACAGTGGCGCTGTCATTGATCGTCTGTTCCCTGATATAGGGAAAGGCGATCAATGACATTGCACGTCAAGCCCCGCCCCCCTACAGTTAGAAACACATATGAGGTCACACTTAACCCCTTCAGCGCCCCCTAGTGGTTAACTCCCAAACTGCAATTTTCACAGTAAACAATGCATTTTTATAGCATTTTTTGCTGTGAAAATGACAATGGTCCCAAAAATGTGTAAAAATTGTCCGATGTGTCCGCCATAATGTCGCAGTCACGAAAAAAAAAATCGCTGATCGCCGCCATTAGTAGTAAAAAAAAAAAAAAATATTAATAAAAATGCAATAAAACTATCCCCTATTTTGTAAACGCTATAAATTTTGCGCAAACCAATCGATGAACGCTTATTTCGATTTTTTTTTACCAAAAATAGGTAGAAGAATACGTATCGGCCTAAACTGAGGAAGAAAACGTTTTTTTTTTATATATTTTGGGGGGATATATATTATAGCAAAAAGTTAAAAATATTGAATTTTTTTCAAAATTGTCACTCTATTTTTGTTTATAGCGCAAAAAATAAAAACCGCAGAGGTGATCAAATACCACCAAAAGAAAGCTCTATTTGTGGGAAAAAAGGACGCAAATTTTGTTTGGGAGCCAAGTCGCACGACCGCGCAATTGTCAGTTAAAGCGATGCAGTGCCAAATTGCAAAAAGGGGCCTGGTCCTTTACCTGCATATTGGTCCGGGTCTTAAGTGGTTAACTGGCAATTGTTCAGTCATGCAACACTGTAACCAAATGCAATTCATATACATTTTTCACACAAATAGAGCTTTCTTTTGGTGGTATTTGATCACTACTGGATTTTGTATTTTCTATTTATATATATATATATATATATATATATATATATATATATATATATATATATATATATATATATATATATATAAAAAATTGAAATATTTTGGAAAAAAGAAAATCAATATTTTCTACTTTCTCCTATAAACCATATCCAATAAAATCCAATGTATTCATAAATTTAGGCCAATGTGTATTCTGCTGCATGTCTTTGGTAAAAAAAAAAAAAAAAAAAAGAAATCCCATATTTAACACGTTTTTAGAGACACTATACTACTTGGGACACTAGTATAGTACTATACTAGTAATGGCGGTGATCAGTGACTCATGCCGCATACATGATCATTTTTCGGCATGAAAAAAAACGTTGTTTTTTAAAAATGTCATTTAAAATGATCATGTGTGGGCTTTACATCATTTTTCAGGTTCTGAAAAACGTAAAAAGAAAATCCGAACATGCTGCATTTTTTAACGTCGTTTTAAACTATGACGTTTTTCGGGTTGTAAAAAAATGATCGTGTGTGGGCTAAAACAACGTAAAAAACCTGCGCATGCTCAGAAGCGAGTTTTGAGACGGGAACGCTCGTTCTGGTAAAATTACCGTTCATAATGGAGTAAGCATATTCATCACGCTGTAACAGACAAAAAAAGCGCGAAACGTCTTTTACTAACACGGAATCAGCTAAAACAGCCCCAAGGCGAATGGAACTTCCCCTTTATAGTGCCGTCATGCTAGATCATTTTTTTAAAACGATGGTGTGTAGGCAACGTCGTTTTAATGATGAAGTTGGGAAAACTTTGTTTTTTCGACATGCTGAAAAACAACGTTTTTTTTTAATGCTGAAAAATGATCGCGTGTACGCGGCATTAGGCCCCGTTCACACACTTTTTATGTATTTTAGAATGTAATTATAATTCATAATGTTGGTACATGTTCAAGTAATTGATTATGAAGAGTGATTTTTATTGAAAGATCCACAGTTCATAATCAATTCCAGGTTTATGACCCATCATATTAAAATGTGCAATGTTTTGTCATATATGATAATTTGTTTAAAGGCGTTGTGAAAGGTAAACATTTAATAAATAGACAAGCATTATTAAAAAGACACTCTACATGTTAAAAGAAAGTATTGTTTACCTCTATTAAATGTCCCGTTAGAGGCCTCCATAGAATTTCGATCCTGTGCATGTTCACTAATCCGGTCTCCAGCAACTTGGCTACAGCAAAGAGGGATGGTTCCTACAATCAAACATCCAGCTCATGAAATGATTCTAGTCAAGCCTTTCTCAAATTTCTTAACACAAAGGAACCATTAAATTACATTTAGATGCCAATAATAATTATATCTGTAGCTCACAAGAAATCAGTGTGAACAGGAAATTGTAGATACAAGAATAAATAAAAGAACAAGGGACGGGGTATACTTGCAGATTTGACACCCAGGGCTTCAATATACTATATAACAATATTCTTTCAGTATTACTAAGAAAATAAGGCAAATAATAATAGTGTCCACAAAAGACCGTAAAAAAATGAATCAAATTTAGGTGAGTTCAGTGGAAAAGTGACTTTTCACATCAGCGAAGAGCCCTAGTAAGAATGCCACTTATGTAGGGTACACACTAGAATTTTTTTTTTCTGTCCAAGCCAGCAAGCTGACCAAAAAAAAAAACCTTGCAGATCTGATTTACTGATTTTAGTGCGGTGATGGTTTTCCAGCATGCTCGTTTGACAGAAGCCAGTTATGAGACCAGCTTCTGTCAGGCGAAGAAAGAGCTGTACCCACAGGCTGAAAGTCGGCCGATTCCTGCTGAACCAACCGTTTTCCAATGATTTAGACCATGTGTACCCAGCTTAACATTTGATAGTAGGTAATGGTTGTTAGTAGGGAGAATGCCCCCACCCCTTACAGATGCCTAATAAGATCACTGAGGCCAAACATTGTTCATTACTCTAGGAACCCCAAGCAACCTCTGAAGCAGGCATGTCCAAAGTCCGGCCCGCGGGCCAATTGCCGCCCTCGTTTCGGTTCAATGTGGCCCCCCTGGTCATTTGGAGAGATTATATATATCTTTTGTGGTCCCCAGGGCCACAAAACATATATACTGTATTTATCGGCGCTGCCTCAGAGGGGACAGGGAGGGGACGGAAAGAGTGCTGTCAGATTACATACAGGAGAATCTTCTGTTTACTCGGCAGCGTCTGTAATAGGAAGTCCCGTCTCCTGGGCTGCCATTGGACGACTGTTCTGTCTATCATAGGAGGTGGGACTTTGTATTAAAGAGGCCCCATACAGGAAATTCTCCTGTATGTATCCTCTTGGCACTCGTCCCACCCCTCTCCCTGTCCCCTCTGAGGCTGCAGATGGGCATTGATCAGGCTGCACTGATGGCAATGGTGAGGCTGCAAAAGGGTACGGATTAGGCTGCATTGATGGGCTCTGACTCTTATTTTGCTTCACATTTATTTATTTTTTTAAATAATTCCTGAAACTTCCCTCTTAAAGTGAAGGCGTGTGTTATACGCTGATACTGTATATCCAAATATCACGCCCGAGCTCATCCTTAGTCCTGAGCGGCACTCAGGGATTCGTTGGGGCTACAAAGATATATATATATATATATCTTATATATATCTTATATATATATATATATATATATATATATATATATATATCCAAATAACACGCCCAAGCTCATTTCTTCACCACACACAGCCACAAAGACAAGACAATTCTTGTTGGGCAGTGTATTAGTTGCTCGGATGAACACACTTAGACCGAATTTTTTTTGTTTTTTGTTTACAAAAGTTTTTTTGGAAGTTTATGTGTACAAAAACAGCATAATATCAGTACTGAGCTTAAGCAATGGTTCACAGAATGGTCGGCCCTCACACATGTTCACTTCATGAAATCTGGCCCTCTATGAAAAAAGTTTGGACACACCCTGCTCTGAAGGAACCCCAGGGGCCTAAAAGGGCCATTCTACTCTGATACTGAGAAGATTAAAAGCACATTAAGCCTAATCAGAATGTATTTCTTACTGATCTGATAACAGTACATTAAAAGCTAGTTAATTTGACCTACTTCAACTCATGATTGCTTTACAACTGCTCAGCTAAATAAGCCAATAAATGAAATATAAATTCAAAGAGGGTGGGGCAGACTCTTGGTCTCCATTATAGACATACGGTAAAAGAGGTCTCTTGTATCCCAAGTGCTGAAAGGAAAACTTACTGTGCACTCAGCAGCAATTCTTCAAAGTGTCCACAACTTTCAAGAATTGTTTTTTGAGCACGCGATTTTCACATCTCATCCCTTTTTCATGCACAAGCACTTTATTATTTGGGACTTATTTTTTTTTTTTTTTATGTAAAATCAGATGAATATCTGCTTTTGATTCAAGGACTCTCTCACTGTTTCGCATATCGCATATTACTGTATATTTTCTTTTTAATTAGGGTTCGTCATTTAATGCGTATTTATCCATTTTTGCTGTTTAGGCTTCTTTACTTAGTGCACTTTATCACTGTTTCACATATCGCATATTACTGCAAGTTTTTTTGTGATTTTTTTATTTTAATTATGGATTCATGCATATTTGTCTATTTTTGCTCCATAGCTTCTTGAATTAGCGCACCATTTTTATTATTTGTGTTAGCCTGTTGGAGTCACTTGCTAATGGTTGTATCTTTTTCATGCCTATTTTTACAGTGATTTATTATTCTCTGGTATTTATTGTGTACACTAGTTTTGGTTGATTGCGAGGTCCATAGCCACACACAAGTACTTCATTTTAATTACATTTACATAGGTTACATCCCCCCCCCCTTCAGTCCATCATGAATGCTGCTGCACCCAACAAATTAAATTAAAAAAACTAACAACAACTTGCAAAACCATCCGCAACAAGCCTAACCTATCACTAACCTAGTTATAAAATACCAACCTAATCATTCTCTTCGTTCCTCCTAATCGTTCTCCTCGTTCCTCCCAAGACCTTCTGTTCTCTAGCTCCCTTGTCAACTCCTCTCATGCTTGCCTCCAGGACTTTTCCTGAGCCTCTCCCATCCTATGGAACTCCCTATCCCAAATCTGTCACTATTTCCTACCCTGTCCACTGTTAAACGATCCCTGAAAACCCTTCTATTCAGAGAAGCCTATTCTGCCCCCACCTAACAATTGTACTTTTATTTTCTCCATCAGATCATCCCCCATAGCTATTAAATTTTGAATCACTGGACCCTACCTCCTAGATTGCAAGCTCTAATGAGCACAGTCCTCCAATCCCTCCTGTATTAAATTGTATTGTAACTGTACTGTCTGCCCTCATGCGTAAGCTGTTGGCGTTATATAAATCCTGTAAAATAATTAATAAGGCAGTCATCAGTCACATCGGTTTTTGGAATACATGCAGTACAGTAGTCTGAGTCAGCGATATATGGTGTCTTGATTTTTGTGAAAAGTCTAGATTCAACCCAACCCTCCTAATGCTGAGCTTTACTCCCATCATTTACCTGTCCAATGATAGAGTCTCTACTGTTCAAACTTCTGACATTTGAGAGCTAAACGATGGTGTTGGTCCTAGTCACATTGCTGACACTTTACAGGGACACATGGGCCAATTTAAGCACCAACAACAAATTTCAGGCACCACTTCACAGGTACCTGTCCCCAGTTTCGAGAGATCACTCGAAGTTCGGCCCCCCTCCTCCTTCCCCCACCGCTGGGCAATTCAGAAAGTGCAGCGTGCTTCGCGCATGCGCAACAGGGAACCGGTTGTGAAAGTGCGAAGCTTCACTGCCGGTTTCCTCTATAGACAATGGCGGTGGTAGCACCAAAGAGCTGATGGAAACATCAGCTAGGGTGCTGACACCACTGTATTCCAAGACAGGTACGTGTCCCAATATTAAAAGTCAGCAGCTACAGTATGTATCAATTTTTGCTGGGGGGGGGGGGGCAGGGATGGTTGGGGTGGTCCTTCGCTTTAAAGGGACATAAAAAAAAATTCTAATTAAAAAAAACTTGACGTAAGGTCATAGGATAAAACTTGAGCAAAATATAGTTTTGGAATGAAATATCAATCAACGCCAAATATCTTCATAGCACAATCTGTGAAGGGTCTTTGTTAGTTGTATACTAGAAAATGCATTTCCTGCAGAAAATGCGTGGGAATGCTGAATAGCTGAAGCTAACTGGATGAATAGCTTAAATCCGTAAGAGAAAGTTGAAGGGAGAATCAGCATTCCCACTAATTAGCATCTTTTTAAAAGTAATTACCTTTTGCAGGAGCTGCCGCATAACATTTTTACCATCAAAACTGCCCCCATCATATTAACACCACCAAACTACCATCAAACCTGCCCCATCCAAAACTGCACCATCAAAATTCCCCCCATCAAAATTGCCCTCATCCTATTGCACCATCAAAAATTGGCCCCATTCTATTGCCATCAAAAACGGCCCCATCCTATTGCCCCATCAAACTGCCCCATCAAAAACCGCACTATCAAAATGGCCCCCATCCTATTGCCCCATCAAAAACTGCCCCATCCTATTGCCCCATCAAAATTGCCCCATCCTATTGCCCCATCAAAAACTGTCCCATCCTATTGCCCCATCAAAACCTGGCCCCATCAAAAAGTGCGCCATCCTATTGCTCCATCAAAAACTGCCCCATCATATTGCCCCATCCTATTGCCCCATCAAAAACGGACACATGCTCTCATTGACTTCAATGTTAAAAAAAGTGTCTAAAAGCTTAATATTTTAAAAAGCATAAATAGTAGGGAAAAAAAGAAGAAGTCCCATCATTGAAAGAGCTGAACATTTTAAACGTTGAATGGTCTTAATAGCTGAAAGTATGCAGAAGTTACGCAGAAAAAGAATAATAAAAAACGAATAACAATACTGGGAATGCCATTGAGCAATCCCACTAATACCAATACTGGGAATGCCATTGAGCAATCCCACTAATACCAATACTGGGAATGCTATACTGGGAGTGCATGGCATTCAGTGATGTTTATGATTACAAGATTCATGTACTTAATAGTTTAATATTCGGTACATAATCCTTGTGTTATCAGAACTTGCATCAATCATAGTACGTCTTCAAAATTTCATAAAACTTTTAGATCAAATATATATTTCAAGATAAAAGGTTATTAGTTGTTATGTGCTGGGAACAGAAACTCAGTTAACAGCTTTGATATCAATACTTATAAAATGACAGCACATGACAACACAAACTAAAGCTTTTAACACAAGCAGCGATTATATTAAGCCTGCTCCTCAGTTTTCTTGCAATGACAATAATCTTCAAGCAGTAAAATGATTCCAAAGAGTGGAGTTTAATAAAAAATAATAAAATGTTGCAGCTTACACAGCAGGGATAGTAAATCTACGGAAAAAAAAAATGTTCCTGTTTATCTGCACATACTGTATTTCAAGCAAGCTGTAGCCAATGTGCAGAAGAACTCTTACTGACAAGGAATAGGACTGTTGCCATGCCCAGCTTGTTTACAGGATCATTGCCAGTCATTTTTGGAACAAGCACTGATATCAGCTGAAATTAATATCAGAACAGTGACGTATGCAAAAAGGTAAAGACGACAAGTTTTAATCATTCCAGCTCAACGCAATTACAATAAAGCAAATCACATATTACAATACTACATTAGCCAGAAAAGTCTGGCCTAATTGGCATTGTTTAATAAGATGCCCAAACCAAACAGGCTTCAGTGGCCACTATCAAATATCAAGATCAGTTTTAATTAGCAGGTTATGAGAAGAAAAAAAGAACCTGGACTGTGAAAGCTATGCTGAAAAAAGCAGAGAGAAAACATGTCACCAGTATTGCCTCTGAGCTCCATCTCGATAGAAGAACAGGGTTTTTCTTCCTCATGTCAGAGCTAACCCCCGATAAGAAGTCACCCCATTACCAGTGGGAGAATATTCAAGAAAAAGCAGGAGAGGTGCAGAAAGTAAAGATCCACACAATGATGAAGCAGAAGCAGGGAGATCCTTGCACTGCAGGTCCTCCTGTACAGCTTTCTCTTCATCAAAGAGCAGTAAAGCAGTTATATTACCAAATCTCACTCCAAATATGGTAAGACTAGCAATCTAAAGGGTGGTCAATATAAGCAGGAGAGAAACCCAGTGTTGCAATAAACCCATCAGCTGAAATATGACATTTCAAAGACCGGCTCCTGTACATTTAAGTCGGCACTTTAAAGATGGATATCTCGGTAACGGCAGCACAACCGAGATATCCATCTTTTCAGCGGCCGGTCCTGTAAACGATAATGGTGGTCTCTGCGGCGTATTCGCCGTGAGATCACCGTTATCGGCGGTGGGATGGGGACCTGTCAGTGGCTGGGTATGGACACGAGTGAGGGCAAGAAGGCCCCTATCCGTCTCCATACCATAGCAGGACGGAAGCAACGTTTTAAAGTCACTTCCGCCCATACGTCTTAAAGGGACATTTTAAGTCCAAATATGAGATCTGAGGTCTTTTTGACCCCCAGATCTCATATTTAAGAGGACCTGTCATGCTTTTTTCTAATAGGAATAGAAGTGAAAACTGTTTTAAAAACAATAAAATAAAGTAAAATAAATAAGAATTTTTTTATTTTATTTTTTTAAAGCACCCCGTCCTGATGAGCGAACGCATACGTGAGAAGCGCCTGCATATGAAAATGGTGTTCAAACCACACATGTGGGGTATCACCGCGATCGTTAGAGGAGGGCAGTAATTCTAGCCCTAGACCTCCTTTGTAACTCAAAATATGCATCCTGTAGAATTTTTTTTTTTTTATTCTTTATTTTCTTCACAAATTTCACATTACATGTTATCGTATTTCATGTCGTTTGCTTATTCCAGCCAATATAGAAAGAAAATTTAATTCTTACTATCTTGTATTTACCCTGTCACCTTAATGTTTCACTTATCCCACCTAATTTCTCTTTTCCTCTTTGGCCTTTCTTTTCATCGTATTACTCCCCATCCTCCACCCTCCCAACCCACACAACATAAAAAAAAAAAAAAAAAAAAAAAACCCTAGCAAGTTACATTCTCCTCTCCTCCTCTCCCCTGCTCCTCCCTATATTTCAGATATGGTGCCCATATCGTCCGGTATCTCCCATCCTGGTCTTTCATTGTCATTGTAAGATTTTCCATTTGTTGGATCTCTGCAATTCTAGTGAACCAATGTGCTCTAGATGGAGGGCTCTCCTTTTTCCACAGGACAGGGATACACGTCCTCGCAGCTATACTGAGGTGTCTTAATGAGTTTTTATATTTTTCTACTGACATTGGGATACCCAGTATTAAAATGGCTGCTGGTCTGTCTTCTAGAGAGATTCCTGTAAATTTTTTAATGGTTTCGATTACCATTTTCCCGCACTCCCAAAAAATATGCAGTAGTGTCCCTTTTGCTACATGGCACCTCCAGCAGATATCGGACGTCTGAGGATATATTCGATGCAATACTGTTGGTGTTCTATACCATCTGGTTAAAATGTTATATCCTTCCTCCTGATATCTGCTTGCTACTAAGGCCTTGTGAGTAAACAACAAAATCCTGTCTTTCTGTTCTTGGGAAAATGTTAATCCCAATTTCCCTCCCATGCCTGAAGGAACATAAGTTCTTGTGGTATCTCTATAATGATTAGCATTGCATAAAAATAAGACAACAAATGTCTCAGAGGTTTTCCCTTTAAGCATATCTGTTTGAATTTTGATAGTGTTCTAACTTCTGTAAATGTCTTAACTTTTGTCCGTAAAAACGCTTCTAATTGCAGCATCCGAAAAAAATCTAATTCTGGGGAGGCCTCTCTTTCAATCTCACTCTTTGTCATTAGTTGAGAGTCTTTTGAGAAGTGAATAATTCTACTAATGCCCCTTTGTATTAGAGCATTTTTGATCTTTTAGCCCTGGTTGAAATGCCTTGGTGCCCAATATCGGAGTCATCGGACTCGGGCACACAGACATATTTGTTTTATCAAAAATCTTTTTAGTTGTTCGTATGGTGGCTCCTATTGTTGGGTGTTTTTTTATCTCTGTTGACATTTCGGCTTCTGGAATCCACACCAGACCTTCCAGAGGTATATTTACCGTTGCTTGCTCCATTTCCGGTTTCTTATTTCTCCCCCACCATTCCACTACTCTAACTAGATGGGATACTTCCTGGTACTTTACTGGGTCCGGGAGCCCAATCCATCCTTCTCCTTTGGGCAATGACAAAATGGTTCTTCGCATCCTCGCCGGTTTTCCGCCCATATGAATTTCAGGAATCTTGATCTCAGATCTCTTAGGCCCCGTACACACAATAGAATCCATCCGCTGAAAAATCTCAGCGGATCGGTTTCAGCGGATAGATTCTATGGTGTGTACATTCCTGCGGATATTTATCCGCGGAAATTTCCCAATTCCAGCAGATAAAAATTTGTAGACATGTCTACAAATCTATCCGCTTGAATTGGCTCCCGCGGATCGATCCGGTGGTCTGTACAGACTCACCGGATCGATCCGTCTGAAGGGATCCCCGCATGCGTCGTAATGATTCGACGCATGCGTGGAATTCCTTTTATGACAGCGTCGCGCACGTCGCCGCGTCATCATCGCGGCGACGGCGCGACACGTCATCGCGAGGGGATTTCGGCGCGGATTTCGATCCGATGGTGAGTACACTCCATCGGATCCAAATCCGTGGAAATCCTCCGGTGGACCGTATCCGCGGATCAATCCTCTCGTGTGTACTAGGCCTCAGAAAACTCTGGGGGATCTTAATTGGTAACGTCTGAATTAAATACAAAAGTCTCGGTAGTACATTCATCTTTATTATGTTTGTCCGCCCAAACCAAGTAAAGATTTCCTTATCCCATCTTCCTAAATCGAGTTTTATTTGTCTTCTCAGGGCTACATAATTAAGTTCAAATTGTTTATTTAAGTTCCTCGTTATCTTAGTTCCTAGATAACTTATATTGGAATCTGTCCATCGGAAATCAAATTGCGTGGTTATCTTCTGTTATTATGCCCTTAATTTTCGGATTTACCCGTATCTTCCTTAGGAAGGGTTCTATTGTGAAGATAAAAATAATAGGCGACATTGGGCAGTCTTGTCTTGTCCCATTTCGAATAAGAAATGGCTCTGAGATTTTATCATCTATTTTAACCCTTGCACTCGGTTCTGAATATAAATTCGAGAACCAGCTCATCATGCCTTCTTTCAGTCCTATGTTCTGTAGTATTGCTTTTAGAAACATCCATTCGACTCGATCGAAGGCTTTTTCTGCATCAGCCGATACTAATATTCATTGGCTTCTTCTGTTTAGAATTTTTTTAAACGTCGCCTATGGAGATTTTTAAGGGTAAAAGTTTGACGCCATTCCACAAGCGGGCGCAATTTTGAAGCGTGACATGTTGGGTATCAATTTACTCGGCATAACATTATCTTGCACAATATTAAAAAAAATTGGGCTAACTTTACGGTTGTCTTATTTTTTTTTCAAAAAATGTGCGCTTGCTAGACTGCTATGCAAATACGTTGTGACAAAAAGTATTGCAATGACCGCCATTTTATTCTCTAGTGTTAGAAAAACAAATGTATAATGTTTGGGGGTTCCAAGTAATTTTCTAGAAAAAAAACTTGTTTATAACTTGTAAACACAGAGTCTGAAAAACGGGCTTAGTCCTTAAGTGGTTAAAAGGACCAATCTTTGCAGTCCATTGTGTTATATTCTTACTTACACTTATATATGTGTACACTGCAATTAAAACTGTATACCTAGCACGTTTTTTTTTTCTCACTGGTTTGCTCCCAACATCTTTTCTCAATACTCTTGCTTTCACATTTCCTACAATTCCCTCCCTCGTAGCATTCTCTTTGGGAGTTATTTACGAAAGGCAAATCCACTTTGCACTACAAGTGCACTCGCTGTAGATCGCTGTTGATCTGAGGGGTATTTCTGAAATAAGGAGAAGCTCTGCTGATTTTATCATCCATTCATGTGCAAGCAAAAATTCTGTTTTTTATTTTCCTTGCATGTCCCCCTCAGATCTACAGCGACTGCACTTGAAATTTCACTTTCAAGTGCACTTGCAGTGTACTTGTAGTGCAAAGTGGATTTGCCTTTCGTAAATAAGCCCCTTTGTCTCTAGTAGTTCAACCACAATTTCCCAATCAGTCCTTCACATATTTATAACGTTGCTATCTCCAGTCCAGTCTAGTCCAGTCCACCCCTTACCCTGTCTCTGTTCACAATTCACAACTTACCACAGTCCATTGCCGATCTCTTGTCACAATGCTTATGTGCCCTTACCAATCAAATCACAACCTACAATCCTTAGTGGTCTTTACCAGTGTTGCTCATCTTCCTTTAAAAAAGTAACTAGTTACAATTACAAGTTACTTGTCCGAAAAAGTAATTGGGTTAGTGACTCAGTTACTTTATTGGCAAAGTAACTAGTTACTCAGCAAAGTAACTGAGATTTTTTTTTTTATATTCTAAAATGCAATTACGGTTAATCATATGCCTTTTTTTTTCTTTGTGTGACTTTTCTACTGCAAGGCATGTTTTTTTAAAATCTATACCAAACCTAGAAATTTAGAAAGGATTTTAAAGGTTGTCCCGACACCACTTTTTTAGGACCGAGTACAAGTACCGATACTTTTTTTCAAGTACTCGCCGATACCGAATACCGATACTTTTTTTTTAAATGTGTCCCCAAATACAGCCATGTCCCCCACAGATGCAGCCATGTCCCCCGCAGATGCAGCCATGTCCCCCGCAGATGCAGCCATGTCCCCCACAGGTGCAGCCATGTCCCCCACAGGTGCAGCCATGTCCCCCACAGGTGCAGCCATGTCCCCCACAGGTGCAGCCATGTCCCCCACAGGTGCAGCCATGTCCCCCACAGATGCAGCCATGTCCCCCACAGATGCAGCCATGTCCCCCACAGATGCAGCCATGTCCCCCACAGATGCAGCCATGTCCCCCCACATACAGTATGCAGCCATATCCCCCCCACATACAGTATGCAGCCATGTCTCCCCATACCTAGATGCCACCGCCGCCTGGTTAATCAGCGTGCGGGGAACATTACAGCTTTCATTTGAATAGCTGTCTGTTTCCCGCCGCGCCGTGTATAGACACTCCCTCTTGCTCGGGATTGGACGGGTGATCTGCACTTTGATAGACAGATTAGAAAGGATTAGATATTGATTAGAAAGGATTTTAAAGGTTGTCCCGACACCACTTTTTTAGGACCGAGTACAAGTACCGATACTTTTTTTCAAGTACTCGCCGATACCGAATACCGATACTTTTTTTTAAAATGTGTCCCCAAATACAGCCATGTCCCCCACAGATGCAGCCATGTCCCCCACAGGTGCAGCCATGTCCCCCACAGGTGCAGCCATGTCCCCCACAGGTGCAGCCATGTCCCCCACAGGTGCAGCCATGTCCCCCACAGGTCCCCCACAGGTGCAGCCATGTCCCCCACAGGTGCAGCCATGTCCCCCACAGATGCAGCCATGTCCCCCACAGATGCAGCCATGTCCCCCACAGATGCAGCCATGTCCCCCACAGATGCAGCCATGTCCCCCCACATACAGTATGCAGCCATGTCTCCCCACATACAGTATGCAGCCATGTCCCCCCACATACAGTATGCAGCCATGTCCCCCCACATACAGTATGCAGCCATGTCCCCCCACATACAGTATGCAGCCATGTCTCCCCATACCTAGATGCCACCGCCGCCTGGTTAATCAGCGTGCGGGGAACATTACAGCTTTCATTTGAATAGCTGTCTGTTTCCCGCCGCGCCGCGTATAGACACTCCCTCTTGCTCGGGATTGGACGGGTGATCTGCACTTTGATAGACAGATCACCCGTCCAATCACGAGCAAGGGGGAGTGTCTATAAGGGGCGCGGCGGGGAACAGACAGCTATTCAAATGAAAGCTGTAATGTTCCCAGCACGCTGATTAACTAGGCGGCGTTGCGGTATGCGGCGACGACGGCGGCGCGGGGGGGGTGGGGAGTATCGGATCTGGCATCGGGGGCATCGATCAGTCTCGGTAATCTCGGTAACGCCGCCCATGTAGTGGGAACAGCGTTGCCGAGAGGGTAAAAGTAATCAGGTAGATTACTAGTTACCCGCAGGAGGCCAATCGTTACGTAACGGCGTTTATTTAAACGCCGTTACTTTCAACACTGGTCTTTACCCTGGCTATGATCCACTCTTCTACTTTGGTCTGTATTCATAGCTGTGCTTGCCCCATTTTACATATTTCTATCTTTTTCCCCATAGTCCAAAGAACTTATCTCCGCATAGAATATCACAGATCTAGTTAACTAAAACTTTATTTACACAATATCTGTGCTCTGAGCTTAAAAGTTATTCCTCCTTTCACTTTAACTTCTAGTCTGCAAAAGAAGAAAGATATGGACAGCCGCACTCCAATTTCTTAAAAAAGACGTGCCCTTTATTGGGTAAAGGAAAAATGCACTACAAGTATCAGCACACAGTGGGAAAAACAGCTGACGCGTTTCGCATTGGATATCAATGCTTAGAAATTGGAGTGCAGCTGTCCATATCTTTCTTCTTTTGCATATCCTGTGCATTGCCGGCACCCATTGGTTCCTGAGTGGACATTGATTGTTCTAGTGTGCTCACCTGGAGCGGCAGCCTTCCTACCTGTTAACTTCTAGTCTCTTTAAAGGAAAAGTACAGCCAAAGCTCATCTGGCTGTACTTCTGTGTATCACAAGAGTGCAGTTTGTTCTGCACTCCTGTGATCTGTTTTCAGCAGACAGAGGGCTGGAGCCAGGGGAGAACCAGAAAGCTGATGACTGGCAGCAGCTCTCTGCTCAGGGAGCCCTGAGAATCAAGCGATCAGCGGTGTTTGATCGCTCGGTTCTCGGTGTTAGAGGCAGTGGGGGACAGATGCAGCATCCAACTAGGTAAGTAAAATTCTACAGAAAACCGAAACCTCATACTTCTCTTTTAATCTAACCAAGTGCTGACAAAGTACCCAAGAAGGAACAAGCCCAAGCTGAGTATGCGTCACACACACACACACAGACATATACACAGTCAATGGGTAAAACAAAGTACCCAAGAAGGAACAAGCCCAAGCTGAGTATGCGTCACACACACACACACAGACATATACACAGTCAATGGGTAAATCTATATGAATGAAGTGGAAAATCAAACATGTCTGCTAAAATTGCCCTTTATTCTGTATAAATGAACTACTTCAATACTGGGCACTTTCACCCTCTTCCTGCCCAGGCCAATTTTCAGCACTGCCGCACTTTAAATGACAATTGTACGGTCAATTAATGCTGAACCCAAATAACATTTTTATAATTTTCTTTCCCCCAAAAATAGAGCTTTCTTTTAGTGGTTTTGATCACCACTGGGTTTTTCTATTTTTTTGCTAAACAAATGAAAAAAAGTTTTTCTCTGTTTCTGTTATAAAATGTTGTAAATAAGTACGTTTTCTCCTTCACTGACTGGCATTGATGAGGCAGCGCCGTTAGGCAGCACTGATGAGGAGGCACTGACCGGCATCTCTGGCTGATTATCAGCACAGACCGACCCCCCCCCCCCCCCCCCGCAGTTAAAGGTAGGGGTGAAACAACTAATCGGTTAATCGACTACTAATCGATTATGAAAATAATCGATTACAATCTCCAGAATCGATTAATCGGCTAGTAACATAATGGGGTTAAAAAAACGAAAATTAGCCCTTTTATATCACAAAAAAGCAAATCGCTACTGTAAATATTACTTTCACAGTAAAAAAATGAACCCCTTACAGTAGCGATTATTTGCTCTTTTTGTACTTATTTTTGTTTTTTTAACTCCCCATTATGTTACTAAACATCTCAGGCCTGGGTCACACCTCTGTGTTTTTTGGTGCTTTTTGCAGAAACACACTACAGTTCATTTACATGTTTTCCTATGGGACACGTTCACATGCATGATTTTTTTTTTCAGCTGCTTCGTATTTGGAAAGGGCAAGGACTTTTTAACGCAAAACGATGTTATTTTGGTTTTTTTTGGTTCAATATACTTCAATGGAGAAGCTGCAGAAAAACATGTAGGGCCAGATTCACGAAGCAGTTACGACGGCGTATCTATTGATACGCCGCGTAACTTATATTTTTCCCCGGCGTATCTTTGTTTTGTATCCACAAAACAAGATACGCCTGAAGCTGGGCTAGATCCGACTGACGTACGTCTTAGTACGCCGTCGGATCTAAGGTGCATATTTACGCTGGCCGCTAGGTGGCGCTTCCGTTGATTTCCGCGTCGAGTATGCAAATTAGCTAGATACGCCAATCCACAAACGTACGTCCGGCTGGCGCATTTTTTTCCGTCGTTTGCGTTTAGCTTTTTCCGGCGTAAAGTTACCCCTGCTATATGAGTTAAGTATGGACGTCGGGCCAGCATCGAATTTTCCGTCGTTTACGTAAAACGTTCGCGAATAGGGCTTTGCGTAGAATTATGTTCACGTCGAAAGCATTGGCTTGTTGCGGGTTAATTTGGAGCATGCGCACTGGGATTACCCCCACGGACGGCGCATGCGCCGCACCAAAAAACGTCATTTACGTGGGGTCAATAGGAATTACCATAAAACACGCCCACATCTTATCCATTTGAATTGCGCGCCCTTACGCCGACACAGTTACACTACACCGCCGTAACTTACGGCGCAAATTCTATGTGGATACGGAAAATACGCTGTAAGTTACGGCGGCGTAGTGTATCTGAGATACACTACGCTGGACTTACAAATGCGCCGCGCTACGTGGATCTGGGCCTTAATGTGTTTTTGCGGCAATTTGTGTTTTTGTAATCTGCCCAACAACAAATTGGCCCCAAAAAAATTTAAAATGAGAATTTTTTTTTTTTAAGGCTATTATCCGATTAATCAATTAATCGAAACAATAAATCAGCCAACTAATCGATTATGAAAATAATCGTTAGTTGCAGCCCTAGTTAAAGGATTATAAAAAAAGCTATTTGCATGGCTTTACCAACTATCCTAAAGTCAGGCATAAACCTCATGTTTTTTGATTATGTATTGAAAGTTCTGACACCTTTTAATGTACGAAGATATACTATAATAAATAAAATGATTGAATTTGTCCTACAACATAATGTCTTTGTTATTTGTTTCACAGAAATTATTGGGAAGAATGCATGTTAACCTTCTGAAAGGTCCAAGAATCGCTCACAATGTTTATACATCAGCAAGTCCAGTAAAGACATAAAAGCAGTAAATATAGTCTTAAGTCTCACCTTGCTATTTCCATATGCCATATCCATAGCCTCCAGAGACAATGAGCACAGGGCATTAATCATATGGTGTAGAGATACATCATCCAGGTATCTAGATGGAATATACAAAGCCAGGTAAAATTTAACTATTTACATTAAATCATTAATATTTAAAGCAGAACTTTACCCATAACAATTTGATTAAAAAAAAGAAAGAAAAAAAGTTCTTTAGCGAGGAACATACATTCAACATTAATAATTATGCTATCAAAATTAGTGTGTGCTGTAAATTGCCTCCAGCATTGCTTCTGTTTCTTCTTGGCAGAGGTTGTCTTTTTACTGAAGCCCGGAGCCCCTGAACAGCAGTAAATCATAAAGCGGAACTAAACCCATCAATTTAAAAAAAGTTACATTTCTGGAATGCCAGAATTGGCAACTGTAACATTTGCTTGTGTCCTCGACCAAACTGTCAAACCATCAAATGGCTGGTGTCATAACTAATGTACAGTACCATGGCAGTTGCAGATCAAACACAAGCAGCTTCCTTGGCTGTAAAGGATAAACAAGTTTAATTCTGCTTTAAAGGTTGTCAGCAGATCGGCCTCTACAAGCTTAGCAGTGCCTTAAAATAGAGAGCAACTGAGCATGTGCAGAGAAGGGCGAAACAGTGTATTACTGGATTCTAAAGAGTACAGGCACTCAGATTAAATGTTTTACATAGCTATACCTGCAAAAGGAGCCAGCCTGAAATGATCTAGTAGGACCTAATTTTCTGACTAAAGTTCCACTTTAAGCCATTAACTCTAAATAATCTTGTATTTGATGTTCAACAGTAGCAAAAACTTTTTTTTTCCCCCAGTTGTGATGAACAAAGTAAACAAATTGTATTGCTGATTCTCCCTAACACAGCAGGTCACTTACTGAGAGCTTTCAAACAGTCGTGAAAGGATAGTAGAGATTACAGGTAAATCGGTCATAACTGCCGTGGTTAAAACCTGAAAAGACATGAGTGGAAATAGAAGCAAAACATAAGACAGTCTTTAGTTAACAAAAAATGGTGGCATAGACGTGGTTTCATTTGAATGATGTGTAATTACGGTACATTAAACCCAAACAGTGAATTAAAAAGGAAAAAATAAATAAAAAATGAGGAGCGTGCTGAAGCCAGGAGTAAGGCAAGCATTATACTTGGCCATGCTTGTTGTGCGTCAATTTAGAGTACACTGGCTAGTTTAAAGCAGAGGTAGGGCCAAAGCTTTTTTTGGCCCAACTTCTTCTGTGGGTCACAGGACAGGTGTGCAGTTAGTTCTGCACTCATGTGACCCGAATTAAATGGACTAAAGTCCACTGTCAGCTGACATCACTCAGCCAATCCAGGCTCTCTAGAGATCCGACTTTATTGTTGGGATCCACCCAGATCCCTGACCGGCTGCTGACTCAGCCTCTCTGTGCACTGCTGAGAGCCTGAGGCAGCCGCTTCCTTTCCCTGTACAGCCTGATGTTCCAGTAGGTGCTGAAGGGAAAGAGCAGAGAGACTGGCAGTCAACGGTATTCTGCTCACTGAAGACTGAGAACCAAGCAATCAGTCACATTTGATAGCTTGGTTCTTGGTATTAGAGGCAGCGGGGGACAGATGCATACACCTGGGTATGTATTTATTTATTTATTTTTAAAAGCTGTGCTTCTCTTTTAAGCATAATAGTGTGTACTGCACATGGATTCACAATTTGGCCCCTTTTCACACAACCGTGCCAATAAGGTCTGCCTGTCAGTTTTCAGACAGACCTGATCAGTCTGTCCATTCACCCCTATGGACCAGAATGTGTAAACAGCCTTGTGTTTGTTTACAGCCGCCTACCTTCGATCCGATCTGCTAAACCAAACGTAATAAGAACTGTCCTTCTCTGTGTATGTGGATCGAAGGTAGCCAAAAAGAGCAGCAGGCTTTGTCAGTATCTGTTCTGCATAAACAAAACTGACACAGACCCGTCATCAGCCTGCTCTGATCAACAGGGGATCAGTGGACAGATCCCTTGCTGATCAGGATGGAGTCTACCCTATGTGAAAGAGGCTTAAAAATCACTCAAAATAATATACTATGTAGTTGATTAACTAAAGGCAAATAGACAGTTTACTTTGCCAGAGAAGTTGCACTTTGCAAGGACATTTTCCCCAGAGCTTTCTAAATGAGATGAAGGACTGCCGACTTCTGTCATACAATTATGTACAAGCAAAAATGCAGGTTTTTTTTTCCTTGTACATGATTGGGTATTCTATGCAAAGTGAAATTGCACCACATTCAATAAGCTTTGGAGAATATTCCCTTGCAACATGAACAGCCTTTTGTCCCCTTTAGTAAATACACACCTATGTGTTGCATTTCCAAAAGTAACGCAAAGTACAAGGTGTGACAATTTAATGCCTGGGATGGGCTATAAAAAAGTTTTTTTTTTAAAAGGTTTGCATGAGCATTGTTGTGGTGGAGAATCCACTTGTTATGTCAAAGTTCTGGCCTTTTCCTCCAAATAGATTCTCGTAACCTTTTCAGAATTTCAAAGTAACAATGTTGGTTGACCATTGTACTATGAACTCGTAATGAACCATCCCCTTGTTAAAAAAAATCATCACGTCCCTCCTTAAACAGCTTATGCCATATGATTTCTTCATGGAATGTTCACCATAAACCTGTTGCAACAGCTAAAGTTTCACTCGCACTTTTGACAATTTTTACGCAAAATGTAATGGTAATCCGCTGCTCCAGATTCCTGTCACTCATTTTCTGCCAACAACGCAAAGCACACACGTTATTTCTTCTACTACTCCAAAGTCAATTGGTCTACGAGCCAGGCAAGTGTAAGTTAGAACACATCAGAATACAATCTAGTGTGGATGACTGTGTGATTCACCACCATAGTGCTACGCCGCGGGTATCCTGGGAATGAAATTTTCACACCTTGTATGTGCAATCCAATCATCAATATGCAGGTGATCCAACAATAAATACTCACTGTGCTAGGACCTTCCACTGCTCTCCCTGGCTTCAATGCCCCACCACTGCTGGGTTTCAATCCTAGGATCCACACCAAGTGCTAAAATAAATAATAATTATTATTTAAAATTGTATATATATATATATATATATATATATATATATATATATATATATATATATATATATATATATATATATATTTTTTTTTCTTTATTCTCATTGTATATTCCTATCTTTATTGGTCAAAGTGTTTTAATAATGTTTTGTAAATCCATTTTCTTCATGCCGCTTCTTTCCCATTTTTGGTCCTTTAAGATTTTGTTTAATGTGCATTTTGTATTTTTTTTTATTTTATTTTTTTACACAAGATGGTGATGTTGGTGACCGGCTTTTATTCTCATTATACATTCTCTTATTTTGAACACATCATGGCACTGTCAGAGCATCTGAGCCTGTACCTGAACCCTCGAACTCTACTCCTTTCAGTCTTTACTATTGGTTGGTTGCCTTACTGGGCAACGCCACTCAGCTGGTGCCATATCGCTCATAATTGGGAGCATGCGCACTTACGCCCTCCTCGATCCGGGTCACTATATATAGCTTGGGTACGTGACACCGCCTCTTGGCTACTCCCCCTAATGACGTTCGCTATGACGAAGTGAGTCGGTCGGGCCAGCGTAGGTGACGTGATCACGCAATCTGGGACCTGGAAGTGGGTGAGTGTGCAGCACTAGGAGAAAGTTTGGATGTTCATTTGATGGAATATTTGATTATGCTCGTTTTAACTTGTTACCCTGCGAGTATTTTTAATCCTTTCATTAAACTGGTTACTTACCTATGAGAGTTTTTATACCTATCTTTGACTTTTCGGTGGATGCATTTTGAGCGATGAATTGAAGGTAATTTGGCGATCTTGTGATTCACCAGCATTGATCATATTAAGAGCGTGCTTTGACCATCTGTCATAGGTGGTCTTGCCATCTGGTAAGGTGGATCTATATACACAAGTGGTGTTCGGGTGAAGCTTTTTCTGCCATTTCTCTTGTTAAAGGAGAAATTGTTTTCTCATTTTCTCAGAGGATTTACCATGTGAGAACCTGGGACAATATATATATATTTATATATATATATATATATATTTTTTTTTTACATATCTGTTGAGGTGGATTGTTTTACACATTTCCTTTATGATTTTGCACAGTGTATGGACTTTTTCATTGGATAGTGATTTTTTTTCTCCATTATATATTTATAAATATAATGCAAATGTAATTAACACTTTTTTTTTTTTTTTTTTTTTTTTTTTAAATCTGCGCTTATTCATAAGCTTTTAAAATAAAATAAACCATTTTAATTACACAATAAAATGCCAGCAACAAAACCAACACACAATTGTATGCCACATATGACTCGAGTCATTACATAGTATTTAAATGTAAAAAAAATGTTCGAGCTTAGTGAAAAATAAACAAACAGCATCTGAACACTATAATTCAGATATTGGGCGCTAAAGCAAAATGTAAAATATAAAGTACAGCGCTAAAAATTAGGCAATTCTAAATTATACAAATGTATGTGTAACATAACATATGATAACTATAAAGTGCAAATGTAGCTGTGACTGTTATACAATAATAGTTTCATGTGTGACCAACACAATGCATAGATACACACGTTATGCTGTAACGTGCAATAACATATAAAAGTGCCAAAATAGTGAAATCATTTAACAGTGCAAATGTGAAAAGTTCATAGATGGCTTGAGTTCAATGAAAAAGATCCCATGATCCCATGCATGCACTGTACTCAGCCTAGCTGTGAAAACCAGCCTGAAAGGAAAGCCATAATTGGAATTGCGGAGATCTCATTCTCCTGGTGTGAAGTGGCGAAATGTTATTAACTGGTTTAAACGATAGACGTATGAAGAACCAAAAGGATATCTGATCATCGCCCGGTGTTTGTGGAGGCTTCTGTAGGGAGATGCTCAGGACATCTGGACATCCTTTCAGTGGATCCTTGATCCAACAAGCGCTTTGTGACCCCCTGAATAAGGATGGTCGCTGGCTTTCTGGATAAGCCTTTTACCTCACTGTGGTGATGGGTATCACGCGGTCAAGTATTTG
Source organism: Rana temporaria (assembly GCF_905171775.1). Classification (NCBI taxonomy): domain Eukaryota; kingdom Metazoa; phylum Chordata; class Amphibia; order Anura; family Ranidae; genus Rana; species Rana temporaria. The sequence goes on along the minus strand of NC_053491.1, from coordinate 212,087,788 downwards.
ATCCATGCTCCATATCTCGCATGAGATCTTTTTCATTGAACTCCAGCCATCTATGAACTTTTCAAATTTGCACTGTTAAATGATTTCACTATTTTGCACTTTATATGTTATTGCACTTTAGAGAATAATGTATGTATCTATGCATTGTGTTGGTTACACATGAAACTATTATATAGCAGTCACAGCTACTTTTGCACTTTATAGTTAACAAATATTAATACATCTGTATCATTTTGAATTGCCCAATTTTTTGCGCTGCACTTTATATTTTACATTAAACAGCGTTTATGCCTAAAACCATAATCTAATCTTTCTGTGATATGCTAGCGAGTCAAAAAACAAAACAAAAAAAAACACAAGAAATAGGGCAAGGTGGTATTTTATGCTGTAAAAAAAAAAGGCACTTTCCTTTACAATATTGACATTTAACACACATTTTTGCCAGCAAAAATATGGTTCTAGCGAGGCACAACCTATGGGTATCCAAACATATTATGTATTGAGTTTCTAAATATTTTTTGGTGCATGGCTAATGGCTTTTACAATTTTTTTACCAAAACTATTGTTGTAAATGTTTTTGCCCCTACACCTATTATTTATACCCCCTGTCACATTTCTTTAAATAAGTAACTGCAGCACTAAAACTAAACCCCAACATTAACCTGATCGGGCTAAAACAGTTTTAAGTACTAAAGCGCCAGATCCTTACATTCCTGCAGGTATCTGTGTAAAGCCTCATACACACGACCGGACTTCCATCTGACTTTTCCGTGAATTTACGTCTGAAGGGGGGCGTTGGCCGTGAACTTGGTATGCATACAACATTTTCAGCCAACATTCACCAAATCACGTTTTTTAGCTCTTTACCGCCACCCTTTGGGCAACTTCTGCTATTGTTGTCTGATGTTTAGCATTGGTTCTGAGCATGCATGTTTGTACTTTGGATTTTAGTCCGATGGACTTGTGTACACATGATCCGATGAAACACATTTGTTGTCGGAAAGTTTTATAGCATGCACAGCGAACATTTGTCCGTGGAAATTCAGACAATTGTCCGATGGAGCACACAGATGGTCGGATTGTCCGATAAAACACGTCCGTCGGACCGTTGTTGTCGGAAAGTCAGATCACGTGTATGGGCCTTTATTCTCCTCATCAATCCTTGTGTCCATGTGAAGCCCCCTAAAACATTAGGGGGCTTCACATTTCCTAAAACACGTGGTGAACAAACTTTTGTAAAGCAGTCATGAAACCTTACAACAGCATAACTACATTACCTGAAGTGTTGCAAGTACTAGCTGCCAGGACGTCCCGAGGTATCCACCATGGCAATGAGCTAAGTTAAGTAGTGTCCGCATACACTGGATGTTCTTAGCAGTAAGCTGTAAAGAAACAAAATATAGCAAGAGAGTTCTCCAAAATAAAAACTAATACCTTTTACCACCTGATACTTGCATAACAACAGAACAGAGAAAACTAAATTAAATGTACTCTACCATAACTGTTCCTTGTGGCTGCAGGGCTAGAGGCTGACCAACAGCTACTACTTGCTGATGTGAATCACTAGAGGGACTAATCATCTGTACATTCTGCCCCTGGATTGAATAAGCTATAGAAAATTCCAAAGAAAAAAAAACAAATACAATGAAAATAACATTACTTACAAGAGGTGTACAAAATGAACAGGGATTTGGAACACAATTTTACAGCAGCTCATTGCTATCCATTTTGAGTCTTCCTATAGCCCAAAGACAGAATGCAGTGTATTCTGCCTCTTCTCTCACAGTTACAATTTATTTCTGAAGGCAACAATTATAGCAGTATTTGATAATTAGAGAAAATCTAAGCAAGTCATACGAATACTGGTTCTAATGAGTAAAAAAAAAAAAATTCTCACCATGTTCCTAATTTCTGAAAATTTACGCAAGAATTTTTTATAATTGACCTAAACATAATTAAAGTCCAACTCCAGACATTTTTGTATTTATTTTAACTTTTTAATAGGCTAGGAAAGAATAAATACTATGGTCAAGTTTGTATTTCTACCCTTGAGGAGCTTTTATCTCACTTTCTGTGAAAGCTGGACAATAAATGAGGGTTGCAGTTGTCACCATGACAGAAAGACAGACCGTAATAATCTGACAGAGGTTCTAACCCTTCCCAATTTGTTGCACTCTGTGTGCAGAGACTGCCATCGTGAGTGGTCTTGGCAAGAAACAGAAGAAAATCTCTGCAATGAGGACACAATTTTTACAAGGGTTCTATCCCATTGTTTTCTCTCTGACCGAAACTAAAAATTGACCAACTTGGGTTAGGCTTTAAAATGGAATTCCAGTTAAAGTGGTTGTTAACCCATTAAGACCACTTTAACCTACAGGTAAGCCTAGATTAAGGATTACCTGTAGGTGCAAGAAATATCTCCCAATCCTAAAAGGTTTAGGAGATATTTGCAGAAATAACGGCACCATTGGGAGTAGGCACACTGAGCGTGCCGTTTCTAGTGGCGGCACCTCACCGCATGCAAGGGAGTGACATCATCGAAGCGCCAGCCAGTCACAGCGCCGGAGCAGCGATACCCGGTCGTCACTCTGGGAAAGATGGCGGCGTCAAAGGAGGCAAACGAGGGCCGCTGCGGGGGGGGGGGGGGGGGGGTTCGATCACAGATAAGTAATTTATAATGAGCTAGTATGCTATGCATACTAGCTCATTATGCCTTTGCCTTGCAGGGTGTATTTTTTTTTTCTTTTTTTTAACGAGAGGGTTTACTTCATCTTTAAAATATGTATTTTTTTGGATAATGCTGTTTTTTTCCATCATTTTCTGTCCAGGTTCCAACTGATGTAAACATAAAATAATGAGCTGTGAAATCATAATTTTCTTACATTTGTTGCTTAGAGCAGCCGATGAACTGTTCAGCACAGTGAGGGCATAGTGTGGAGGTAAGGAACCTTTACAAATGGCAGTAATGAAGGCATCCCTTGGTGTTACAAGCCCCAACTTTCCACAAAGAGCTGCCATGGTCATTTCAGCTTTCAAGATGTTTTCAGTGGCCGCTTCATCCGTGCTGCAGCAAAAGAAATTGATTCAGTGTTTAGTCAGTGCAAGCAGAGAGTCTACTTCTACACTTAATCTAAACATGTTAGCACAAAAATGTAAAATAAATATGTAAAACATTTTTCTTGTAGACAACTGAGGGACACAGAAATTCTATTACAGTTTTACTGACAGCCACAGGAGGTTGGGACAGTGGCAAACAGAAATGTAGTAAACCCCTCCTCAACCCAGCATGCCTCAGTTTTGTGAGAAAGCTATATATATTATATATATATATATATATTGTATTTATTGGCGTATAACACTCACTTTTTTACCCTGAAAATAGAGGGTAAACTGTGCCTGCGTGTTATACGCAGGGGGCTGTGGAAAGTTTTTTTCTAACACGCACCCTAACTTTAAGAAAAAAGTTTCAAGAAAAAAAACTTTCCACAGCCCCCTGCGTATAATACGCAGGCACAGTTTATCCTCTATTTTTAGGGTAAAAAAGTGAGTGTTATACGCCAATATATATATATATATATATATATATATATATATATATATATATATATATATACACACACACACACACACACACACACACAGTACAGACCAAAAGTTTCGACACACCTTCTCATTCAAAGCAAAGAGTTTTCTTAATTTTCATGAGTATGAAAATTGTAGATTCACACTGAAGGCATCAAAACTATGAATTAACACATGTGGAATTATACATAACAAAAAAGTGTGAAACAACTGAAAATAAATTTCATATTCTAGGTTCTTCAAAGTAGTCACCTTTTGCAGCAGACACATCTCTAGAACTGGTAAGAGGAGACTGTGTGAATCAGGCCTTCATGGTAGAATATCTGCTAGAAAACCACTGCTAAAGAAAGGTAACAAGCAGAAGAGACTTGTTTGGGCTAAAGAACACAAGGAATGGACATTAGACCAGTGGAAATCTGTGCTTTGGTCTGATGAGTCCAAACTTGAGATCTTTGGTTCCAACCCCTGTGTCTTTGTGCGACGCAGAAAAGGTGAACGGATGGACTCTACATGCCTGGTTCCCACCGTGAGGCATGGAGGAGGAGGTGTGATGGTGTGGGGGTGCTTTGCTGGTGACACTGTTGGGGATTTATTCAAAATTGAAGGCATACTGAACCAGCATGGCTACCACAGCATCTTGCAGCGGCATGCTATTCCATCCGGTTTGCGTTTAGTTGGACATCATTTATTTTTCCACAGGACAATGACCCCAAACACACCTCCAGGCTGTGTAAGGGCTATTTGACCAAGTGGAGAGTGATGGGGTGCTGCGACAGGTGACTACCTCTTGAAGCTCATCAAGAGAATGCTAAGAGTGTGCCAAGCAGTAATCAAAGCAAAAGGTGGCTACTTTGAAGAACCTAGAATATGAAATATATTTTCAGTTGTTTCACGCTTTTTTGTTATATATAATTTCCACATGTGTTAATTCATAGTTTTGATGCCTTCAGTGTGAATCTACAATTTTCATAGTCATGAAAATAAAGAAAACTCTTTGAATGAGAAGGTGTGTCCAAACTTTTGGTCTGCAGCAGCGGGATTATGGTTCCTCAAGGCTGAATGGCGGAACAGTGTAGATCACACGAGAGGTGCACTCTACTCAAAAAATGATCTCAGCACTCGATCTCTCAACCTTAACCCTTATCGTGGCAAACTGGCAGTGGTGAGAAATTTAAAGAAACACCCATTGGTGGAACAGTGGTAGTTTACTATGCTACAGTCCAACCACCCCTACTTACAAAGTGAGTCTTCAGTGACAAGATGACACCTGGGACTGTGCCACAGTTCAGGACTCCGACAGCGATCAATGCCTAATAAACCAGTACGTACACACAGAAGTGAAAAGCACCAAATGCAGAGTCTAGTGCCTGAGCACCATATTCCAGGCTAGTCTCGCACTTATTTACTGGAATCCAGTACTTGATGAAGTAATGGATCTTTATTTTGACTTCAAAAGCCCATACAACTCTACTGATCTGTATAATGTTACTTGAAATAAATTATATATATATATATATATATATATATATATATATATATATATATATATATATATATATATATATATATATATATATATACATATACACACACACACACACACACACTGTATATTCTTCAACGGTGCCCAAAACAAAAAAAAAACATCATAGTGTTTTCTGTAACTACATTTATTCAAGTATAAAAACATTTGGTAATGTGCACTATATCAGGTTTGCACTGTCCCCTTAAAGGGGTTGTAAAGGTACAATTTATTTTCCCTAAATAGCTTCCTTTACCTTAGTGCAGTTCTCCTTCACTTACCTCATCCTTCGATTTTGTTTTTTAAATGTCCTTATTTCTGCTGAGAAATGCTCACTTCCTGTTCTTCTGTCTGTAACTCCACACTAAGGGTCGGTTCCCACTGGCGCAATGTCGGACATCGGGTGTGATTCACACCGCACTGCAGTGCAAAGCGATTTCAGCCATACAAATGGTATGGCCGAATTCACATCGCATTCGGACCAAACTCGCACAGGACTCTTTTTTTTGGTCCGCAGAAAAATCTGATCGCATGGGTGTTCACACCCATGCGATCCGATTCCTGCCCGAATATGCAGTTCGCACTGCGATATGCGAATGGATTTGGGGGCGTCATTAACTTTCAATTGGCACTCCCAGCAGTTTGCATAGGGCAGTGTGAACTGCTGCCAGGAGACATACGATGGGGGAACCCGCAGTAGATTTGCAGGGTTCCCGCATTGCTGCAGTGTGAACTGAGCCTAATTCTGGAAGATATCTAGTAAATATAAACATAACTTTACTAGTGGTAAGCAGGAAACTACCGGTATACACAATAATTAAATAAAAAAACAAAAAAAACGGACATCTGTTAAATACACAATTTGTGATGATAAAGTGGATGTACATGGAGCAGCCATATTTGCTATGATTTACAGCTTGTGTAAAGGTCAGTTTGCTATACAATAGACTCCCCTGTGTGGGTAATATATTTTCTCAACGGTTGTTAAATCTGAACTCCAGGAATTCAGCCACATTATAAAATGTTCGGTTAAGTCCAACAAGGTGCACGTAACTTTGTGAATGTATCTCTTTTATTCACAATACTTCTGATGCTCCAAAGTTAGACCTTCTGGTCTAAGCTCCTATAGCTGCAGAGTCACATGTAGCAACTGTGCCCAGCCCTTCCCTTTTCCTACCCAATCACAGAGTACTTTGTAATATTTGAAGTCATCGCAAAAAAAACAGTGGAGGGGAGGAGCAGGCAGAGATGCGGCCTGTGAAAAGGCAGCATCTCTCCTGTCAGGAAAATGGGAGTATAGTGACAGTTGAACTCCTAGAGCTCCATAAAAAACTGTCAGATAATAATGAAATAAGTTCAGGAGATGGCATACACTTTGTTGGACTTAATTCATTGTATGGCAGCACATTTTCCAAAGTGGCTGAATTCATGTAGTTCAGCTTAAAAGTGGAACTTTACCCCAAATAACTTGATAAAAAAGAATGTTCATTAGCAAGGAACATACATTCCACACTATTAATTATGCTACCAAAATTAGTGTGCACTGTAAATTGCCTCCAGCATTGCTTCTGTTTCTTCTTGCTGGAGGCTGCCATTTTGCTGAAGCCCAAAGCCCCTAAAAAGCAGCATTAAGTGGAACTAAACCCATTGATTTAACAGTTTCAAAAAACCGGTTACATTCCTGGAAAGCTGGGGTTGCCAACTGTCACATTTGCTTGTGTCCTCAACCAAACTGTCAAACTATCAAATGGCTGGTGTCAGATCAAACAGAAGCAGCTTTAACAGGGAAGTTTCAGGAGAAAAACTTTCCACAGCCCCCTGCGTATAACACTCAGGCACAGTTTACCCTCTATTTTCAGAGTAAAAAAAGTGAGTGTTATAAACCAATAAATATAGTATTTTACTCAAAAAGGCGTCGTTCACACGGCCGCAAAAAACGTTACTGATGCCATTACACGTGCCCAGGAGAAAAGTTCCTGCGTAACGATCAGTAAAAAACTTGCGTATAGCTATGTTTAAAAGGTGAATAAATGTGTATATAAATTTTATAATTATGTATTTTTCCCCTTTGTTGATATAAGCACTTATAAGGCTGTCAGCAGATTGGCCTCTACAAATTTAGCAGTGCTTAAAAATAGAGAGCAACTGAGCATGTGCAGAGCAGGGAGAGACAGTGTATTTGTGGGTTTTAAACAGTATAGGCACTTGTTTTTTTAAGTTTTACATATTTATACCTGCAAAAGGGGGCAGCCTGAAGTGATCTAGCAAGACTTACGGTAATTTTCTGACTAAAGTTCCACTTTAAGCAGGGGATAGTGGCTAATCTAGCCAGCCTCTACTGGCCAATGTACACATTTAACACTTATACACTGGGTATTGTAAACTCTTTGTGAAAGTACTGTGCTTCATTTAAAGTGGGCTGTCTTTACCACAGGTGGAATCCCCCTAAAGCAGGGACTATACACAGAGTTTGATAAACTGTATAGGGAAAATAGTAGAACTGTGCTCAATTTGAAGTGGGCTCTCTTAACCACCGCTGAAATGTAGCACTTCGGGAATTTTTACACAAGGTTTGATAAACTCTATGGGGAAAGTATTGTGCCAGTGCTTCATTTGAAGTGGGTTCTACTTACCATCGCTGGAATGTAGTAAAGCAGGAACTATACACAGGGTTCACTAAACTCTATGGGGAATGTAAAGGGCAGTAAACATAAACCTTTAAAGTAAATTCTAAACTGAATGCAGCTGGATATGTGGTATTACCATCTATTCACGGCCCTTTGAAACATTTTCTTTGAATGCTTGTGTTATTCACCCAGCACATTCTCCTCAAGAGCCAGTAATCCTATAATGTACTGCCAGTTTGTCCAAGTTCAACCTGAGGGGAAGAGAACACCCACATACACAATGCTTCTCAGCAGTGCCTTACCAAATGAAGCATGAATGGCCTATTATGCCAGGTGTGACCTGCAGTAAGGATATATGAAGAATATATCTAATAGTAAGGCAAGCAAACAGAAGATCCCTTTTAGGTGGTGCTCACAATTAACATATCATATCCTTTCAGAAACCAAGTAGGGGTAGCTTTGAGGTGACTTTGCATGAATTTCCATTTATTCATGGGGATGAATATATATCATCAGGTAGGGGCTCTATTGGTATACTTAACAAGTTCACCTAGGATCGTTAGAATTCTAACAATCAGGCAGATGTCTAAAAATAGCAGCAGTTAGGATGTATGTCCCTGCTACTGTCGAATCTCTCTTTTTTTGTTGTTTTATAAAAGGTTTAACCACTTCGCCACCAGCCGCCGTCTGGAAACGGCGGCAAGGTGGTTGCTTAACTGGGGGTCGCCGTTCTGAAACGGCGCCCCGCAGAAGCAGCAATGCGCGCCGCCTCGGGCGCGCACACAGAAATTTCTGTGCGCGCCGGGTCTATGAGACCCGGCGCTACACAGATCTAGGTAAATGACCAGCAACAACGGTCATTTACCTTGTGATCGCGCCGTCCAATGACGGCGCGATCACAATGTAAACACAGGAGGTCAGGGAAAGTTTACCTCCTCTCCTCTCCTCACACAGTATCAGCGGGAGAGAAGAGGAGATAAACTGTGAGTTTTCTATTGCCCATAGTGTCACATCAGTGCCCAATCTGTGCCCTAAAGTGCCCAATCTGTGCCATAAAGTGCCCAATCTGTGCCCTAAAGTGCCCAATCTGTGCCTAAATTGCCCAATCTGTGCCTAAAGTGCCCAATCTGTGCCCATCAGTGCCACATCTGTGCCCAACAGTGCCACATCTGTGCCCAACAGTGCCACATCTGTGCCCAGTAGTGCCACATCTGTGCCGCATCAGTGTCACCAGAGCCGCACCAGTGTCACCAGAGCCGCACCAGTCACCAGAGTCCTATAATATTGCCACAACAGTGCCGTACCAGTGCCGCCTGCGCCCACCAGTGCCGCCTGCGCCCACCAGTGCCGCCTGCGCCCACCAGTGCCGTCTGCGCCCGCCAGTGCCGTCTGCGCCCGCCAGTGCCGTCTGCGCCCGCCAGTGCCACCACGGCCACCTGTGCCCTCCAGTGCCGCCTGTGCCCACCAGTGCTGCCTGTGCCCACCAGTGCTGCCTGTGTCCACCAGTGCTGCTAATCGGTGCACACCAGAGCCACCTGTGCCCACCAGAGCCACCTGTGCCGCCTGTGCCCACCAGTGCCGCCTGTGCCCACCAGAGCCACACCCGTGCCACTACAGTGCACATAAGTGCCGCCTGTGCCCACCTGTGTCCACCAGTGCCACCACAGTACTCTGCAGTACAGCCTCACCAGCCACCAGTATGGCAAAAAAATTCTTTACCGGCGAGCAGGCCGTACATCTTCTGCTTGCCATGAGCGATGAGAGCAGCGAGGAGTCTCTGTCCGATTCTGATTCGGCCTATGAACCCGTTATAGACAGTGGGTCCGATTCAGAGTCTGAAGAAGAACATGTGCCCAGGAAAAAAAGGGGTGCTGGCGTGGAGAAGCGGCCTACTCCCAGACGCGCAGGGCCGTCCACCTCAAGCGCTGTGCCTACAACCCCAAGCGATGTGCCGTCCACCCCAAGCGCTGTGCCGTCCACTCCAAGCGCTGTGCCGTCCACTCCAAGCGCTGTGCCGTCCACCCCAAGCGATGTGCCGTCCACCCCAAGAGCTGTGCCGTCCACCTCAAGAGCTGTGCCGTCCACCTCAAGAGCTGTGCCGTCCACCTCAAGAGCTGTGCCGTCCACCTCAAGCGATGTGCCACTGCAACAAAGCCCAGGCACCAGTAGGGTGTCATCTCAGCCCCAAAGGGATAGGGGCCATGCCAGCCTTCCCTATGGCCTTCAAAACCCCCTGTGGCTTCCCCCCAATTCCGGAGCAGCAAATATCCCCCCCTTCACTGCCCAGCCAGGTGTCCAGGTGAACACAGAAAACTTTTCTATGATAATTTTTTTTAATTTAGTTTTCACCGAAGATTTCCTTTCCTCCATTGTGGCCCAGTGCAATCTCTACGCACAACAGTACGTAAGAAGTAACCCTGGTTCCAGATATGCCCGCCCCTTTGAGTGGAGAGAACTAACCGTGGACGAATTTAAAATGTTCTTAGGCCTAACCTTTACTATGGCACTTTCAAAAAAAAAACAATTGTACTCCTACTGGTCCACCAAACCCATTCACCACATGCCACTCTTCTCCTCCCTTATGCCAAGATCCCGATATTTAATAATTATGCGGTTCCTCCACTTTAACGACAACGCCCAGTGCCCTCCCCGAAATGACCCTGCTTTTGACAAGCTATATAAAATTCGGCCACTTCTAAATTTTTTCGCTCAACAATTTCCCCAATTATATACCCCTGACCAGAACATATCTGTGGACGAGTCCCTTGTCAAATTCTCAGGCAGGCTGGGCATCAAGCAGTTCATCCCCAGCAAAAGGGCCCGATATGGGGTCAAAATGTACAAGCTTTGCGACAGAGCCACAGGGTACCTCTACTCATTCATGGTGTATGAAGGAAAGGACTCCCAACTGCATCCCCCTGAATGTCCAGAGTATATGGGAGTCAGCGGAAAAGTGGTCTGGGATCTGATGTATCCACTCTTTGGAAAGGGATACCACCTTTATGTGGATAATTTCTACACCAGCTTGCCCCTGTTTCGCTGTCTTTACCTTCAGAATACCCCAGCATGTGGCACAATAAGACCCAACAGGAAAGGCTTCCCGCAAAAACTGGTGGATCAAAAGCTCAGACGAGGGGAGTCTGCAGCATTGAGGAACCAGGAGATATTGGCTGTCAGGTGGAGGGACAAACGGAACGTCCACATGCTTTCATCAATCCACAATGACACCCACGTGGAAGTCCCCAAAAGAACCGGCCCAATCCAAAAACCAAAATGCATATATGATTATAATTTGTTCATGGGGGGAGTGGACTTCAACGACCAGATGTTAGAACCCTACCTGCCCACAAGAAAATCCCGCCACTGGTACAAGAAAGTGTCCATTTATTTTTTTAGTTTGGCCTTCTACAATTCCTATGTAATTTACAAAAAATCATCCGAGAACCCCGTATCATATCTGGACTATCAAGAAGAAGTCATCACCGCCCTTTTGTACCCTGAAAACCCACCGGAAAATATTCGCTCTGATTCTGTGAGCAGACTGCACGAGCGTCACTTTCCTGAGCAAACCCCCTCCCGTGAAACAGGCAACAGACATCAGAAGAGGTGCCGGGTGTGCTCCAGAAGAGGAATTCGAAAAGACACCACATATTACTGTCCCGATTGTACTTCCCAACCAGGCCTCTGTATTGGAACATGTTTCCGCCGTTACCATACGTTTCTTCATTATTAGGGACGTATGGTAAACGCAATTCTAATTTCCTGTACTTTCCCCCCCCCCACACCCCTTATGCCACTGCACTCATACCTCTGCCTTCTCCGGAACCGACCATGGCCTGTTATACAACCACTCTTTTGCCTAACCCTAAACATACTTCTGCCTTCTCCGGAACCGACCATGGCCTGTTATACGACCACTCTTTTGCCTAACCCTAAACATACCTCTGCCTTCTCTGGAACTGACCCTGGCTTGTTATACGACCACTCTTTTGCCTAACCCTAAACTGTACCTACCTCTGCCTGCTCTGGAACTGACCCTGGACTGTTTGACCACGTTTTTTGCCTGCCCCTTGGATTGATCTTTTACCCTGCTATACTAGTGGGAACACAGGGGTCTCACATATGTGAGGGGCTCCAGAATTGTTTTTCTGGATGAAAAAACTAATTTTTTAGTTTTCTCATTCCCGGATTAGGGTCTGGTTGCCCGGAGGCTTCAAAGAGATTTGGGTGGGAGAAGCCTCTACCCCTGTCCCCATTCCCCTACCCATGGCCCGCTACTTGGACCATGTTCCTACCAGGACAAATATTTTGCCACTGCTGGCACTGTACTGACTATGGACAATATTCCTGCCTGCTGCCTGCTGCCTGGACAATTCCATTCACTGTCGCTGACCAGTGACCACGTCCCTGCCTGCTGCCTGGATCGGGGCTCTCCTTCTGTGGACAATTGCACTACTAAAACCACAGGTAATCTTTTTTTTTTACCCATTACTCAGCAGAATGTATTTTAGGGTGTAATTCTTGGTATGTACATGCTGTGTTAGAAATATGAAGGCCCTTCAAAAATGTGATAGATTGTAAGGAAATTGGATGTGTAATTTATGTCCCTAGAACACCTGATGGTGCTTCTTGGATGTTGGGCCTCTGTATGTGGCCACGCTGTGTAAAAGTCTCACACATGTGGTATCGCCATACTCAGGAGGAGCAGCAGAATATATTTTGGGGTGTAATTTTTTCTATGTACATGCTATGTGTTGGAAATATCCTATAAATGGACAACTTTCTGTAAAAAAAATGCGTTTTTATTTTTTTCCACATTTTCCAAGAACATCTGGAAAAAAATGAACTGTTCAAAAGACTCATTATGCCTCATAGATTATACGTTGGGGTGTTAGCTTTCCAAAATGGGGTCACTTTGTGGGCGTTTCCATTGTCCTGGTGCTCCAGGGCCTTCAAAAGTGTAATAGGTGGTTGAGAGATTAGATGTGTAATTTATGCTCCTAGAATGCTTGAAGTTGCTACTTCGGTGTTGGGCCTCTGTATGTGGCCACGCTGTGTAAAAGTCTCACACATGTGGTATCGCCATACTCAGGAGGAGCAGCAGAATATATTTTGGGGTGTAATTTTTTCTATGTACATGCTATGTGTTGGAAATATCCTATAAATGGACAACTTTCTGTAAAAAAAAAATGCGTTTTTATTTTTTTCCACATTTTCCAAGAACATCTGGAAAAAAATGAACTGTTCAAAAGACTCATTATGCCTCATAGATTATACGTTGGGGTGTTAGCTTTCCAAAATGGGGTCACTTTGTGGGCGTTTCCATTGTCCTGGTGCTCCAGGGCCTTCAAAAGTGTAATAGGTGGTTGAGAGATTAGATGTGTAATTTATGCTCCTAGAATGCTTGAAGTTGCTACTTCGGTGTTGGGCCTCTGTATGTGGCCACGCTGTGTAAAAGTCTCACACATGTGGTATCGCCATACTCAGGAGGAGCAGCAGAATATATTTTGGGGTGTAATTTTTTCTATGTACATGCTATGTGTTGGAAATATCCTATAAATGGACAACTTTCTGTAAAAAAAAATGCGTTTTTATTTTTTTCCACATTTTCCAAGAACATCTGGAAAAAAATGAACTGTTCAAAAGACTCATTATGCCTCATAGATTATACGTTGGGGTGTTAGCTTTCCAAAATGGGGTCACTTTGTGGGCGTTTCCATTGTCCTGGTGCTCCAGGGCCTTCAAAAGTGTAATAGGTGGGTGAGAGATTAGATGTGTAATTTATGCTCCTAGAATGCTTGAAGTTGCTACTTCGGTGTTGGGCCTCTGTATGTGGCCACGCTGTGTAAAAGTCTCACGCATGTGGTATCGCCATACTCAGGAGGAGCAGCAGAATATATTTTGGGGTGTCATTTGTGGAATATACATGCCATGTGAGAGAAATAACCTGTTATAATGACAATATTGGTATGAAAAAAAAAAAAAAAAAAAAAAAAAAAATCTTCATTTTGCAAAGAATTGTGGGAACAAATGACAACTTCAAAAAACTAACTATGACTCTTACTAACTACCTTGGAATGTCTACTTTCCAAAAAGGGGTCATTTGGGGGGTATTTGTACTTTATTGGCTTGTTAGGGTCTCAAGAAATGAGAGAAGCTGTCAGTAATTCAGGTGTGATCAAATTGTTCAATTTTCAGAAATTGGTACCATAGCTTGTAGACCCTATAACTTTCACCCAGACTAAATAATATCCAAATTTTTTTTTTTTTTTTTACCAAAAATATGTAGCAGTATGCATTTTAGGCCAAATGTATGAGGAAAAATTACTTTTTTACAAAATGATATGATAGAAATGAAGAAAAAATCATTTTTTTACAAAATTTTCGTTCTTTTTTCATTAATAGCGAAAAAAATAAAAACCGCAGAGGTGATCAAATACCACCAAAAGAAAGCTCTATTTGTGGGAAAAAAAGGACAAAAATTTCATTTGGTTACAATGTTGTATGACTGAGTTATTGTCATTCAAAACGTGAGAGCACCAAAAGCTGAAAATTGGTCTGGTTATTAAGGGTGTTTAAGTGCCCAGTTGTCAAGTGGTTAAAATTGCTGTATATATCCATACATACACTAAATTAGCCCCTTAGTTCCAGTGAAGGGAACTCTTAAGGCGTCAGCATACCAAAACATTTTGGACAATTTCATGCTCCCAACTTTGTGGGAACAGTTTGGGGATGGCCCCTTCCCGTTCCAACTTGACTGCACCCCAGTGCAAAGAGCAAGGTCCATAAAGACATAAATGAGCAAGTTTGGAGTGAAGTCACTTGACTGGCCTGCACACAAGTCCTGACCTCAATCAGATAGAAAACTTTTGGGATAAATTAGAGCAGAGACTGCAAGCCAGGCCTTCTCGTCAACATCAGTGCCTGACCTCACAAATGCGCTTCTGGAAGAATGGTCAAACATTCCCGTAGACCAGGGGTGCCCAACCAGTGGTCCGCGGAGCCCTTTGATATAGCCCTTGACCTCCTGCTCTGGGATGGCAGGTTGGCAAGCTAAGATCGTGGGTTGCCGACCCGTCATCCCAAAGCATCAGTGTTGTGAATGAAGCTGGCGGTAGAGGAAGCAAGCAACTGTGGAGCAGAGCAGCATAAGCTGATGCTTCCTGTATAGCACCGGCTCCTGTGACAGGCGGAGTGATACCTAATGCACTCTGCCTGGGACAGCAACAGACTTGAGGCACTTTCACACGATCGGTTCAACCCAATCGGACCTTCCATTCTCCTCTATGGAGCGGCAGATGTAGACAGACTTGTGTCCATTTACACCCGCATACCTCCAATTCCCTAAAAAAAAAAAAAAGGGGGATCCACCTCTTTCCATCTGGGCGGATCGTATAAGAGGGCCCATTCAGTACAGTAGGCTGTGTTTGTGTCTGCTCTGCATATGTAGAGCGCACACGAACCAGACATCTGCCCGCTCCGCTCATTGTGGCCCACGACCAGTTATTAAGTCGCTTAAGTGGCCCTTGCCCTTCAAAAGGTTGGGCACCCCCTGCCATAGACACACTCCTAAACCTTGTGGACAGCCTTCCCAGAAGAGTTGAAGCTGTTATAGCTGCAAAGGGTGGGCCAACTCAATATTGAGCCCTACGGACTAAAACTCGGATGCCATTAAAGTTCATGTGCGCGTAAAGGCAAGTGTCCCAATACATTTGGTAATATAGTTTATAAGTAAATACAGAATAATGATACACAGATCAACATTTCATAGTAACATATTTACTATACATGGCATTGAGGAAACGGTTAGTGCATATGTAGTACAATAGCATGGTAATATCTACCCAACCCTCATTCACTGTTCTTTAAATGGGGATAGAGAATGAGAAGATACAGTAGGTTATAACGTGAAAATAATAAGGAACTCAGAAAGAAATAAAGCAGTTAGCTCTATGGAGCGCAGTGGCCATAAACATGACCAGAAGCTATTCCTGTGTGTTCAATTTTCTGCTTGTATTCTGCCTATTTACTTTGACTGGATTGTTATTTTGCTTCTTGAATAACTGCTGTACAGACAGTAGTCTCAACTCCTGAACCAAGTTAATTATGAATAAATATCTCCTGTCTCACTCAGAACTGTTATTGTATCCTTTGACTCTACCCATCAAAACTGTATGTTTTCAACATTTTGGGGCATTCTCTAGCTATACAAATCAGTTTGTATATTGGTATAACTTTGTATATCCATTCTTCCAGTGTATTAGGCTGACAGGATCTGTATATATCCATTTTATCACAATCATTTTTCATGCATTACCGGCTTGCAAACATTTGGAAACCAAAAGCGAACTGCAATTAAATTTGTCACTTTCAACCAAAAAGGCTTAGCCCCTCCACACTCCTACACCATAGGGGGGAAAGTCCCTTTAGTCATATGGCACATACAATGGATTGGATTTACTCTCTTCGTCATCTTATATAGTCTGATGGGAGTGCAGTATATTATGCTTGGTGGACATACCTTATTTGTATAACTTTATCTTTGGAAAATATGACAGTATCCAAAATATGTAATTAGAACTTTTGACCCAACCTCCTTAGATAGCTTAGGTATACGAGCATGCCTTCTACCAACAATAGTGTATTACTTTTGCAGATTGCCCTTTTCCTTCTAAAAGCTCCCTTTCAGTAGCCAGGCCGTCACCTCTGGATGATTTACTGTCCCTTGATGCAAGAGATCTGGCCTGCAACAAAGTCTCCAGGGATCCTCTGTGTTTTAGTAGCCTTGAGAACCATGCTCTCCTTGGCCAGAAAGAAGCGACTAAAACGACCTTTGCTCTTGAGAATATTATTTTACGGATGATCTTCAGTAAAAGGTGCAAACAGTGGAAATGTGTATACCAGGTTTGCTTCCCAAGATTGGGATAGGGCATCTAGACCCAAACTGGAGGGGTCCCTCTGGAGAGAGAAGAATTGGTTCCCCTTCCTGTTCTCTCTTGTAGCAAAAAGGTATATTTGGAGAACTCCCCATTTTGCCACCACTCTGTTTGGGACAGAGTCTCCCTGCTTAGAGCATCTGCCAGGGAGTATAATTCCCCTTTTATATGTACAAAAGATAGGGGTAGCATATTTACTTATGCCCACCCTAGAATGTCATCTGCTATACTCAAAAGGCATGCCACTCTTGTACCTACCTGTTCGTTAATATAACTTACAGAAGTGATATTGCTCGAAAGGAATTGTACATGCTTTAATATCAGGGCAGGGTCAAAAGCTTTGAAGGCCATTTGAACAGCTTTCAATTCTCTTGCATTGGAACGAAATCGAGCTGTTTGCTTGTTCCAGACTCCCTGGACCATCTGTTCTTCCGAGTGGGCTCCCCACCTCCGACCACTCGCATCCGTAGTGATCATTACTGGATGGTGTTGTGACCAAAGATGCCCTGCTGAGAGGTTTTCAACCACCACTTGATTGATAATATTTTTTTTCTCTGGGATCTTAGCCCAGTTTGGGAGAGAATCCTTCTTCCAATCCCTGATCGAGAGCATGAAAGACTGGAGTGCTCTTATGTGAAATTGGGCCAAATGAACCCCTGGGATAGCTGCCGTCATTAATCCGAGAATCCTCATTATGTTCGATTGAGGTCTCTGGATTTGTACAGAGGTTGCCCACCTCTGAAATTAACAATCACTATTTTTTCTTCCATCAGAAATGTTTTGGTAAAGTTGAATTTATTATGTATCCCAAGAATACAATTTTTTGAGTAGAGATGAGTTGGGACTTTTGACCCCTTTCTGGAATGTACAGAATCTTAGGGTATTTAGTAAGAGGCATGAAAAGTTTTTTGAAGTTGTAGATTTTTTGCCAAAAACTTTCTGGAAAATTAAGAAATGGAAAAAAAAATTATATATACCGTATTTATCGGCGTATAACACACACAGGCGTATAACACGCACCCTAACTTTAAGAGGGAAGTTTAATGAAAAAAAACTTTCCACAGCCCCCTGCGTATAACACGCAGGCACAGTTTACCCTCTATTTTCTGGGAAAAAATATGAGTGTTATACACCAATAAATACAGTATATATTTATTTTTACATACTGTCACCAGTGCAGTACAGCATCATCATATAACTGGTGTGGCAGTGATCAGAGACACTGATTGGTGGCAGTACGAAAAAAATGATATATTTTATTTTTAAACACACTTTGACCAGAGCAATATAATGTTACCATAGTAACATTGTACTACTCTGGGGAAGTAAGTGATCAGTATTTTTTTTCAATACTGAAGCATTTTACTAAATGAAATTGATTGTTTTGTTGTGATTAGCTGTGATTGGCCACAGCTGTTTACATGGGCCAGATGGGCTGTAATTGGCACTGTCTGTACCATGTGGTCACTGTGACCAATCACAGCTAGCAACATAATTGTACACAATGGATGGCTTGAAAGGAAGCCATCCATTGTGTACAACTGTCATGTGACCAGCTGTGATTAATTACAGCAGCCACATGGTACCGGCAGTGGGCCAGTACAGCGAACAGTCATCAGTTGTGTCCGATGCACACTGCTGTTGACAGATCGATCTGCAGCATAGCCACGATCCAGAAGGACGCCATATGATGCCCACCCGGATCGATGAGAGCCCTGCTGTCATTTTGCTATAGGCTGGGCGGGAGGTGGTTGCTATAGTATAATAAATATAATTTCTTTTTTCCATATTTGGCCCATCTAAAGCTGTCCGCCAACATAGAAAATCCTCCAAGTACAGATTAAATCATAAATGAGTACTGGGAGATCAGTGGGGTGCCTGAGATAGGTTAAAACAGATAAAAGTTTTTTGGGGGAGCAAATGAAAGACGAACTTCCTCCTCTCTCAGTGAGGATATTCAGCCTATAGAGGTTTATAAAGATTTCTTAAAAAGTAGCAATTAGTTGCCTTTGTTGTTGCGGAAGTATCAAAATGATGGATATATTGGTTGGGATGCCAATAGTATACCCTTAAATCTGGCAGTGCTACTCCTATGATCCTAGGTGTTTGGTAGCTGCAATGAATCAAGTGAAAGTCTCAATTTAAAGTTTGGTAAAATAAAGGGTTTGAGAGTAGATAAAAAATTTGGCCAAAAATATAATTTGGCCCATCAAAGCCAAGGGGAGATATTTTCATTTCAGTGTAAGTTTTAAATGCTTGAACAACTCGTTTCAAGTTGTTATTTATGTATGTAGACAAGGTAAATGGTATATTTATACCTAGATATTTGAACAGAGATTTAGCAGAGATTGTCCTGGGATAAATCGAGGGAAAATCTATCCTTCTCTTATAATCAGTGGGGAAAATAGCCAGATGTTTTTACTCACATTTCTCATTTTTTTTCTCATTTTGGACTACACGATTTTATTAAAATTTTAATTTTTCTGCTTTCAAATATTGTTTGTACACCTAATGTTGATTATGTTTTAACAGCGCTACTGATAGAGTGGTGAATTTTGCACGGAGATAAGATTTATACTTTGATATACATATATTTTGTGAAGTCCCAGATGTCGTTTTGACAGCTGGAAATTTCCGATATCGGCAGTGGGGAAGCACAGGCAGGAGAATGGGACAGGGTGTGTTATGTATGCCTGTGTACTTCAATTTAATTTATCAGGGCATACGCAGCATGCCTAATGCCCACATTACGTTAAACACAATAGACATGCTTCGACATTTTTATTTGCATTTAAGCAGAACTCAAAGTAGATAACAGATCAAATTTAAGGAAGGTAAAGCTGACAAGTTAATACCTTTTTAATTGTATATTGTTCATGGCTTCTTTATCCTACAGAGATTATAGCCCTCCAGCTAAGGGCAGCAAACTGGTAGTCCTCTTTTTCCCTGTAATTCTGCCAATCACAGGAAAAACAATGAAAATATCCTTGGATCCAGAGTAGTTTAAGATGGGAAAATATTACAATGAAACGTAATGAAATGGAAACATGGCTAGATTTAATGTCAACCTCGAATAAATTGTGGAAATATTTTCTGGAAAATACAATTTTTTTTATATAATTCAGGGGGACTGAATACTAGCAGAAAACTATGAAGGGAGATAGGCCACACAGAAGGAAGGAGGAGGGTAACAACAAATGAGGACACGGTGCATGTTTTCTTTTACTGCAAAACCTAGTATTTTTATTTTTTAGATTTTACTACTTACAGTTGAGTTTACTGTAAGGTTTCAGTTCTGCTCTAAGCTCACATTCACCAATACACAGTAAACACATTACAAGACAACATGCACATCTTCTATCATATTAGAGAACCAGGTCCAACACTGTTAATCTTATGCTGAGAAGTCTATCTTGGATTTTATCTGCAATGCAAAGCAATGACAGTGCCTTGAAATAACCTCTCACTACATTGCCTTCTATGTTTTTAATCTGATAGAAAATTTGTGCTGGTGCATAGTTTTACAACTTACCTTGCATCTAGAAGCAGAGAGAGAGCAGCGAGAAGGCCGCACCAGCAGGCGTTAATCATTTCTTCCCAAACAGTTCTACCAACTAAACAAGAATGACAATAAAGAGAATTATACTAACAGATTTGAAAATACACACTACTATTTATGGCTTCTGGACCGCTCCACTGACATTTACTCTGGCAGGGCAGTCCGGGTGCACGAAAACGCGTAACTGTACGTGATTTTGTGCACACGGTTTAGGGGGCATGCCACTACCTGCCGATCGTTCTGTGGAGAGATGGATCAGCGGTGTGCTGGTGTACACGAAGCACACCGCTGATCTGTTAGGGAGGAAAAGTGAGAGATCATGTTTGAGCTTAACCAAAATCAAGATCTCGCTTTTCCTCCAGTGTCGCCCCCTAGAGTTAACCCCTTCCCGTGCCATTTATACAGTGATCAGTGCATTTTCATATAACTGATTTCCGTATTGGTGTCACTGGTCACCAAAAAGTGTCACTTGAGGTCAGATTTGTCTGCCGCATTGTCACAATCCCAGTAAAAATTGCAGATTGCTGCCATTACAAGAAAAAATAAACTAATGTCCCTAAATCTATCCCGTAGTTTGTAGACGCTAGAACTTTTGCGCAAACCAATCAATATACGCTTATATGGCTTTTTTTTTTTTATATATTAAAGCTTGTAGAGGTACAAAATAGTTATTTTTTTTTCAAAATTGTTGGTCTTTTTTTGTTTATGGCGCAAAAAATAAAAACCAAAGTGGTGATCAAGTACCACCAAAAGAAAGCTCTATTTGTGGGGAAAAATTGGATTTTTGTACTCACCGTAAAATCAATTCCTCTGAGTTCGAAAGACACAGCGTCTCCTTAATCTTGACCCATGCGCCGTCATCAGTCAGTATATAACCCCCTCCCTGCTCTAGGTATTCAGCTTAGTAGCAAGCAGTGATAGAAGTATCAAAACTCCATAGAGGGGTGGGTGCTGTGTCCGTCGATGAACTCGGAAGAAATGGATTTTACAGTGTGTACAAAAATCCAATTTTCTCCTTCATTCATTGACGGACACAGCGCCTCCTAGGTAATAGCCACTAACAATGCCACCTTCTGGTACAATGTAGGTAAGGGAATCTCCCGAATATTCTTGAATGGAAGTTTCTGGAGAACCGATAGTGCCAAGTTTAAAATTCCATGGTGGCAAAATAAACTGTACAGGTGGAGCCACGTGCCAGACTCCTTGAATGAAGGTACGAACTAAAGAGTGAGTGGCTAGGGGTCACTGAAAGAAGATTGCTAAGGCAGACACCTGGCCCTTGATGGTACTCAAGGCCAACCTTTGCTCAACACCCTGTTACAGGAAGGGCAAGATCAGACTAACAGAAAAGGAGCGAGGGTGAACGCCAATCATTTCACACCAAGAAATGTACGCTTCCATGTTTGATGGTATATCTTACTAGAAGTCGACTTCCTCGACTTCAACATAGTAGGGGTCACTGATCCCGACAAACCTCTATCTCTCAGTACCTGGCTTTCAATGGCTAGGCCATTAAAACCGGCAACTGTAAAGCAGGGTGGTAAATCAGACCTTGGAACAACTGATCCTCTCTGAGAGGTAGCTCCCAAAAGACGTTTATGGTCACGAGAATGACCAGAAGACTTTTGCCCTCGGTCCTTCGCAGGCACCGCAGAAGAGGAAGGTGTTGGCCCTGCAGTGGCACTAGGACCACTGCAGCATCTACCAAAGGAACCCACAAGATTGTCATGAGTCTTGGTAACTTCCTGTTGAACTGAACCTGCTGAAGGGGCCAAAGTTTGGGTAGGAAAACTACTAATCTGGTCAGCATTATCTCCATAGTCAGACCTAGGTAATTTAACTTTCTGGACAGGGATAGAGGGGACTTTGGGTAGTTCAGACGTCACTCAAACCTTTTCAGGAACAAACTCCTAAAAGGTTCCATTCATGGACCCCCTTGATGCTCACAAAGGAGGTCCACGAAGCTGTAGACCAGCAAAAATGTCCCCCCACCCCAGTAATGGATGAGGGCAGACCTTCATGCTGAAAGAGTTTTGTCAGGGGATGCGGAGAAGCCAGCTCTAGGCTTACCAGACCATCATTGCTTGGAACTTCCCGGGCAGTCTTGAGAGATCCGTTTCCATTATCTGCAGTCTCGGGAGCCCAAAATAATTTCCTATGGACGGAGAAGGAAGGCCCCCATCTGCGACAAGGCTTCTCTTGCCTAGATTGTGGCAGGAAGGTACTCTTTTTTCCCCCTGTGACACCCTCAATGATGTCATCCAAGGTAGCCCCAAACAGGCGATCGCCTTGAAAGGGCAGATCAATAAGAGCTTTCTTAGGGGCTTGGTCTCCTTAAGCTACAGCACACATCTAATCACCCTTGCTGAAACAGAAAGCTTTAACAGCACAGGAGCTGCACCCAAGGCTGCATTCCAAATAAACTGCAGCCCATGGACCAATTGGTCCACTAAATCAACATAATCGGCGGGAACCTTCTTACTACTCAGAGCCTGGTCCAGAAGCTTGCCCATTCAGTTAGGGTCTGCGACAACAGGGCCCCTCGGCCCAAGACTGGACGCATTGCCAAACCAGCCATAATAAAAATGCTGCATGCCACAGCCTCTGCTTTCCTTAAAGGATTGGGATTCCTCTACTGGCATCATGATTGCTTTATTCAACCTGGAGGCAGAAGGGTCTACCACGGTTGGAGTACTCCACTTTTTTCAAAGTGATTCCTCAAAGGAATAACATACTAAGAAACGTTTGGGGATCACAAAGGGTGACTTTAGTTGTCCCCATTCCTTATGGGAAGCTGGGGTTCCGAGGGACCTGCCACCTCCATGAGAAGGTCAATGGGGTAGATGTGCCCCCGAGGCTCTATAGGGAAAAGGAAGACCCTGCAGTACAAAAAGATTTTTGGCACCACTAAAGGATCCCCCAATGCTCAAGGTACCTATCAGGAGAATGAGAAGTATACAGGGACCCACAAAGACTCAATCCTACCAGCCGGAGGAGCGCTGCAATTCGGACCCAGCAACACCATGGACGCCATCTAATTCATATATCCCAGGACAGGAAGAGAGGAAGAGGATAAGAAGGGAGGAAGAGGCCCAGCCCAGCTCAACTGAGGGACTTTAAGTATAGGAGGAAGGAAACCCGCAGACAGGCACGACCATCCCTGGAGGGTACCCGTGTCCACCCCAAACCGCACAAAGGGGGAGAGGGGGGACTGTATTTACCGATCCATGGTGTGGCTGACTCTCCAGACAGAACTCAGTGGAGGCGCTGTCAGCCAAATGGCCGCTGCGACTTGGACCAGAGCCCGGTCGTATACCCTGCTAGACGTTTAACTTGCAGGCCACCCTCCGTTCGTTGAGGCCATGTCATGGCCATCTTGGCATGTAGCCGTGGTCTGCACGTGCTCGCTGGCTGGGCAGACCACTAGATCTATATTATTCAGCCCAGAAGTTGATTTTAGATCTTCCAAGAGAAAATGCAAAATTTGCTAGGGCCACAAGATCCCAGCAAGGAGCAAGGTCCTTACTCCTGACTAGACAGAAATAAACTGAATACCTAGAGCAGGGAGGAAGTTACAGACTAAGGACGGCCCATGAAGCGTAGCCAAGTTCTATGTTCTGCCTAGTCCTACTCCTGCAGTGGCAATATAACCCAATGGTCAAGATTAAGGAGGCGCTGTGTCCGTTGATGAACGAAGGAGAAAAAAGGACTTACATTTTACTTGGGTACAGTGTCACACGATCTCGCAATTGTCTGTTAAATAAACGCAGTGTCGTATCACAAAAAATGGCCTGGTCAGGAAGAGGGTAAAACCTTCTGGGGCTGAAGTGGTTAAAAAAGATAGACAACAAGGTGATGTAGAATACATATATAGTGTTATACAAGTCAAAAAATATATAGACCTTGGAAATTTAAGTGAAAAAAAAAAAAAAAACACATGCAGTCTAATAGGGAAGTCTCCCCTTAGAATTTGAGACAAAAAAACATGTTACCTAACAGGGAAGTCTCTCCTTTAGAGGCTGAGGCAAAAAAAAAAAAAACACGTGCCCTAACAGAGGAGTCTACCCATAATCAAAAAAAGAAAAAAATCTGACAAACGTCCAGCTGTCGATCAATCAAGGAGCTCTCTGTTGCGTTTTGCAGAAACAACTCGCAATGGCCCATTTTGCCACTACCCATTATAAAACAGACCCTCAGAAAAGTTGAAAGATACATTGTATTTAATGCATTAGTCCTATAAAAACAAATCATCACATAATAACCTGGTTCTTGCTCCGGTGGGTCAGACACAGTTCTTAGGTCTTTTTGATCACTAGTTTGTGATGGAGTCTCTTCCGCTGAAATCTGGGAGTCTGTTTCAGCCTGGCCAATTTCTCCTTCAATCATGGTGGTGATGCCCCGCACAAGATCTAACAGGCAGTGAAATGCCACTGACATGGCATATCCCTCTGGGATGGTAGGTGGCTCAACCTTATCCAGCATTTCAAGACTAAAAAGAATAAGTGAATTTGTTTAGTTGGATTACTGTAAAATGTAATGCATATTTATAATTCAAGGTACCTGTACGCCAAACATTCCCTTTAAATCATTATAAGTAACACGAAAATCCTCATTGAAGAAAAGGACATTTCAGGCTAAAGTCCAATACACTGAAAAATCATACTACGTTTTCCGTTTTTCTTTCCAGATTAAGCAATAAAGTTGACTGGTTGAAAGCAAAGTGCTAGCCGCCCATTCACAACAATACTATCATTTATGAATGTTCAAACCAGGGAACTATATAAACTAGGACTGATTAGGATTTACAGCAAAGAGTGTCAGGGTGATGAACCTAAAATCAATTGGTTTTGTCACTGGAGATCCGGAGGCATGCAAAAGATTGTGCCTAAAAAGTGTTGAACACATCTAAAATTGTATTTTTCATCAAAAATCTAAATGTAGAGAAAAATAATTAAAATGCACTGAAATGCCCTGTCCCGATGCAAAAATATTTAAAAGACTAACTGGCTGAAACCATATTTTAATTGTCTCAACTTACTAAGTTGCCTTGGCGCTGCCTTGAATAGAAATGGTCATTATAGGGATCCAGGTACCTCTGTACTCAAAGGCAGGAAGTACACTTGCATTGCCAGCAGCTACTACCATCCCTGGAGTGCTTTGATTAGCAGCAGGACCACTGGAGATGGAACCAGCTGTTGTTAAGAAGAAAAGGAAAAAAAAAAAGAAAAAAACATTTATAAAGTAAAATATGCTAAACAAATTCTAATCATAAGAGCTACATACTATTTCTATGTAAAGATGGTTTCCCCGAGCACTGCTTGCATCTAAATTGGTAAACATAAGCAATATAGATACACTGGAACAAATGTTATTGCTAAGCTGTTCCCATGCCTTAATCTGTCATCCAAACTTTGAGACACTAAGGGCCAGATTCTCAGTGGAGATACGACGGCGTATCTCCAGATACGCCGTCGTATCTCTGAGTTGCGCCGTCGTATCTATGCGCCTGATTCATAGAATCAGTTACGCATAGATTTCCCTTAGATCCGACAGGCGTAAGTCTCTTACGCCGTCGGATCGTAACTGCATATTTACGCTGGCCGCTAGGGGCGTGTACGCTGATTTACGCATCAAAATATGTAAATCAGCTAGATACGCGAATTCACGAACGTACGCCCGGCCAACACAGTATATTTATGCCGTTTACGTTAGGCTTTTCCCGGCGTATAGTTACCCCTGCTATATGGTGGCGTAAGTGCGGCGTACCAATGTTAAGTATGGCCGTCGTTCCCGCGTCGAAATTTGAAAAAGTTACGTCGTTTGCGTAAGTCGTCCGTGAATGGGGCTGGACGTCATTTACGTTCACGTCGAAACCAATGACTTCCTTGCGGCATATTAGGAGCAATGCACACTGGGAAATTCCACGGACGGCGCATGCTCCGTTTGGGGAAAAACATCAATCACATCGGGTCACAGAACATTAACATAAAACATGCCGCCCCCTGTCCCACATTTGAATTAGGTGGGCTTACGTCGGCCGATTTACGCTACGCCGCCGCAACTTTCGGAGCAAGTGCTTTGAGAATACAGCACTTGCCCGTCTAAGTTGCGGAGGCGTAACGTAAATCGGATACGTTACGCCGCCGCAAAGATATGCGGATCTACGTGAATCTACCCCTAGAACTTTAGCCTTAAGACAAGGCATTCATCCTGCCAAACCTGTCACTGCTGATGATGTATGAACTAGAGAAAGACATCAGCTCCTAAAACTCAATAGAAGAGTCACAACATTTTCTGTCACTCTGCATTATGTAAAGGAGGGATGTACAGAGACACAATTGCTTCTAGGCTGCTAGATAAGGAATTGCATATCTATCCCCTTCTCGCTGCTTGGAAAAATAAATACATATGACTATAAAAATATGTTTAAGGGCCATACACACAGCAGGATATCGAGAATCATTGTCCGGTTCAATAGAAACCAGCCAACATTCAGCCTGTGTGTACAGCAGCTGGTGCGACAGAAGCAGGCAGTTCGACTGGCTTCTGTCAAAGGGGCATGACAGAAAAAGGTCTGCTGATCGGCATCTGACATCAGACATTGTTAGTACAGCGACTCCTCTGGAGCTCTTGAGTTTTTTTTGTTCACCCGGCTGGTGTGTATGCTACTGTGTTCTGACAGGGGGTCTGCCCTGACTCACAAGAAGCCATCCATGAGACTCACAGAAGCTGTCCATGAAATTGGCTTCTGTCAAACAAGGACCCGTACACACGGGCCGAAGGTTGGCTGGTATCTACTGTACCGGCTGATTTCAGCCGATATTTGGCCGAGGCTGTCATTTTCAAAAACATTCCATTTGATTAGTTCTTTCGTTTTAACCAAAACATACAAAATTATAGAAACATTCCACAAAAAGGAAAAGAATACCATTTGGGTTGGATGTGTTTGATGAATTTCCAGAACTTGGAATAAGGAAAAGTGACTGAATAAAGGATCCCAGAGCATTGACAATATCCCGGAAAACTTTAGTGGAGTGTTGCTTCATGTCATAGGACTGGCAGAAAGACCTGGGTGTGGAAAAAGTATTCTTGTTATGATTTCTGCATTGATATAAAACCAGTATTTTCAGAACATACAAGGGCTTTAACAATACCAATGTAAAATACACAAATACATAAAAATACTTTGAGGACTCTGCTAAAGTAAGGGGAGATCTTAAAGCAATAGATTTGAAAAATCAGAAGTGTTATATATTGAGGTTCCAAGTCTTTCAGAAAGGTCGGGTTCTATGCATGGATTTAAAGGAGAAGTGTGGAAAATAAAAAAAATACACATATAGGTACAGACTCACATAAATTGCTGCAGCATCAGTCCAATGCTGCAGTCTTTCAGAAAGGTCGGGTTCTATGCATGGATTTAAAGGAGAAGTGTGGAAAATAAAAAAAATACACATATAGGTACAGACTCACATAAATTGCTGCAGAATCAGTCCAATGCTGCGGCGGTCCCCCTCTGGCTCCAAGACCAGGAACTAAGCGATAACATGACCAATGATTGCTCAGTTCTCAGTCTGCTCTGAGCAGAGATAGGTAACTTTCAGTCACAGCTCACTGCTCTGTCCCTCCAGCACTCACTGGAGAGCCAGGCTGTGGAGGGAGCAGGAGCAGCTGACTCAGTCTTTCAGCGGCGTGCTGAGAGGCTGAGCCAGCTGCTGGTCAGGCATCTGGGTGGATCCTGACACTATTGTCAAGATCCTTCCAGAGCCTGTACCAGCTCTGTGACATCAGCCAACAATGGGCCGTTGCCTGCTGTCAGCTGATTCTGGGTCAAAAGAGTGCAAAAGTAAGTGCACTCCTGTGACCAAGAAGACAAGTATGGCCATAAAAACTTTGACCATACCTCTTTTAAATACTTAGAGGGAGGGTGAATGTTTTAATGAATGCAAAGAATAGTTTCACAGTAAGGAAGCAGCACAAAAAAATTATCGAAAGTTTAAGGGCTCTTTCACACGGGCGGACCATTCAGGTCCGCCTGCCAGTTTTTTAGGCAGACCTGAACAGGCGCTCCGTGCTCCTCTATGGATCCACAAATGTCAGCGGTGACATGCCAGCCGACATCCGCCCCGCTCCGATCCGCCAAAAGTGTGACGGAGGAAAACACTATTTTCCATCCGTCTGGCGGATCAGATCGGGTGACAACGGACTCTACGGTCCGTCGTCATCCGATCCCCCATAGGGGAGAGCGGTGCTCCGACAGGTCGGTCCCTGCACAGTGTGCAGAGACAGACCTGTCATCTGCCGGCTCAGCGGGGATCGCT
This sequence comes from Rana temporaria, assembly GCF_905171775.1. Lineage (NCBI taxonomy): Eukaryota > Metazoa > Chordata > Amphibia > Anura > Ranidae > Rana > Rana temporaria. The sequence continues at coordinate 212,059,244 of NC_053491.1, read as the reverse complement.
CCGTCGAGCAAAGCGGAGCCTGAAAACGGTCTGCCCCATGTGAAAGAGCCCTAAGACAAACGTGTGAAAAGTTGTTTATAAGCAGAGAAAAGTTTGTAAAGGAGTTCATATCCAAACAGCCTAAAAGGAAGACAACAAAAAGAAGCGAATTGCTAAAGCCTTTGTACAGTAGGCAAGAATGAGAATTTTCTATTGTATCCTGTAGGAAATTGGTAAATTAAAAAAAACTGTAGTTTTTACAGCAGACTGGATTAAAGCTAGTCTGTTAAAGATAAAACATAAGTAATGAAGCATGCTGGCTGATCCTACGCCAGGTGTAAAACACATGAATTAATTTTCTTTTATTGATTTTCGTTATTTGATTAGGGTCCATGCTGTAACATAAAAGTTCTAAAGCTTAGGGGTTTAAAAGACCACTGTTATCACCTGCTGGTGACACATGGAATTACAAGACTACCATAAAATACGCATGGGAACAATTTCACTGGGTGAAATCTGGTAACAACAACAGAGATGGCAAAAAAATAAATTGGAAGGCTTGGGGCTTCACAATATTACTACATAGAGCGGTTCGAACCAAACCAAGATTTGTTGATGAAAAATGTATTTAAAATCCAAATCCAAACCATAGGGTTAACATGATCCAACCACTGAAATTGGATTTTCTAAATCTGTCTATACGCCTAGATTGTAAGCTCTAATGAGCAAGGCCCCATATTGAACTGTATTGTAATTGTACTGTCAGCCCTCATGTCGTAAAGCAATGCGCAAACTGTTGGCACTATATAAATCCTGATAGCCATCGGATATAGCTTTGAGATGTAAATCATTTACCTGAGAAGCTGAGGCTGGACACAAAGCCTATGTATGGACTCTACAGCTACAGCTCGGAGCCACTGTGGTTTATCAGCATCCAGGAATTTCACTAGCAGCGATAAAAATATTTCACACTCTGTCACCTAAAAGAGTTCAGGTTAAATAGGTTAATTTAGCACAATTTGAAAGAAAATTACCATTTGTGTTAAACCAAATAGGAATCTTTAAAACCACAAGTAATAATATTGTATCACGCACTGTTGTGTTTTGGTGCAGTTTTCGAGTTTTTGTTTCACAGGTACAAAATGCAGCAGAAGCAAAACAGAAGCACAGTAAAAATGCATACAGTAGGTGTTTGCGATATTGTGTTTTTAGCATGACAGCATCGCGCTGATTCTCGGCGACATGGTGCCGAGAGCTTGCCGACATCTCGCACTCACTGGAATAGTGACAGCACATTCCAACGTGCGCGTCATAGAAGCGACGGGAGATCCGACTTGGATTCCCGCCAATTCTACACGTGTGCGGCGTTTGTTATGAATCCTGAGGGGGAAGTCCCCGCCGGATTTTAAATAAAAATTCGGCATGGGTTCCCCCCTCTGGAGCATACCGGGCCCTTAGGTCTGTTATGGGTTGTAAGGAGAGCCCCCCTACGCTGAAAAAAACGGCGTAGGGGGTCCCCCTACAATCCATACCAGACCCGTATCCAAAGCACGCTACCCAGCCGGTCAGGAAAGGAGTGGGGACGAGCGAGCGGGCCCCCCCCTCCTAGGGGTACATCGTACCCCTACCCATTCACCTGGAGGAAAAGTGGTAAAAACACAAATAAAAAACACAGGGTATTAAAATATTTTATTAGTCTGCTCCGGAGGCTCCCCCTGTCTTCTTTAGCTCTGTTTACCAGGGGGGGGGGATTCTTCTTTCACGTCTTCGGGTGGGGGACGCTCTTCGCCGCCGTCCGGTTCTCTTCCACCGCCGGGGGGGGTCGATTTTATAAAAGCGCCCACTCCTCGGCGGGTTTCCTCCGACGTCTTCGGCGGGGGGTGGTGTGCTTCTTCTTCCGCTATCCGGGGGGGGTCTTCTTCGGCTATCCGGGGGTCTTCTTCACTCTCCGGGGGTCTTCTGCTATGTTCGCCGCTCTCCGCTGTTGACTCGGCGCACCCCGGTTCTTCCTCCAGCTGTCCGGTGCCTTCTCCTTCAGCGCTGAACGTCTATCTTCTTCTTCCGTGCTGTGAGGTATTCTTCTTCTTCCGGGCTGTGACGTCATCTTCTTCTCTTCTCCAGATGTTGACACGCCGGCTCTTCTCGCTGAAATGACAGGTGCGCTGCTTTCATCGGACCTATATAGGCCTCACAGTCCCATCATGCTCTGTACCTACCCATGTGATACCTACCCTACGCTCGTCCCCACTCCCTTCCTGGCCGGCCGGGTAGCGTGCTTTGGATACGGGTCTGGTATGGATTGTAGGGGGACCCCCTACGCCGTTTTTTTCTCTCCTTACAACCCATAACAGACCTAAGGGCCCGGTATGCTCCTGAGGGGGGAACCCATGCCGGATTTTTATTTAAAATACGGCGGGGACTTCCCCCTCAGGATTCATAACAAACGCCGCACACGTGTAGAATTGGCAGGAATCCAAGTCGGATCTCCCGTCGCTTCTATGACTGCTCTGTCTCCATCGCGGCAAGCCAGCTCGGCGCTGGCTCCCGCGATGGGGCTCGTAGGTGCTCAATCTCGCTGAGAAAGGGAGCGAGATTGACACAATATCGCGTTCACCTACTGTATGTGTTTTAAACGTGCTTTTGCAACAGAGCAGTGTGAAAGTAGCCTAATGCCGCGTACACACAGTCGGCTCCATCTGACTTTTTCTGGTTCTTAATTTTTTACTACAAGAAAAGTTCTTGTCGGAAATTTCCGATCATCTGTTTGCAATTCCGACGCGCCCAAAAAAAACACACAAGCTCGGAATCAAGTCAACGCATGCTCGGAAGCATTGAACTTAATTTTTCTCAGCTCGTTGTGGTGTTGTACGTCACCGCGTACTTGACGGTCGGAATTTTGTGTGACCGTGTCTATGCAACACAAGTTCGAGCCAAAATTCCGTTGGAAAAAAAACCACGTACTTGACGGTCGTAATCTCCGACCGTGTGCCAGTCTTTATACAGATTATATACACAGATATGACTAATGCTGGCCATACACTCTACGAAAAGTCGTCTAAACAAACTTTCAAAAAACGAACGTTCGGCCGTGAGCGCAAACCATAGTGCCATCATGTAATGACCGATAAATCGTCCAGTGGACATAAATATACATATACTTAGTGCAGAAAGTTAGGACGGAAAACACATTAACCTTCCGATTTATTGTTCGTTCGGCAGAAAATTTCCAAATGTGTCCTTCGTTTTTTCGGCTCAAAAACGTCCCAACGATTATCGATTTTGTGCCCATTAACTGTTCAAAAAAACGAAAGAACTGTCTGAACGACCGAATTTCGGTCGAATTTTCGTATAGTGTATGGCCAGTGTAGTAAACAGCCTGCTAGAGAGAACGACACCCTTCCTTCACAATCTATACAACTTCAAAGGCTAAGGTAAGTCTGTCATAATGTGCTAGCATGCAATTATGGCTTAAACTGTCCAGGGTCCCCCCCCCCTTTTTTTTTTATGCAGTTTACTACCGCTTCAAGGAGAATCACCCTTCTCTGTTTGTCCTGTTTACCATTATGAATGAAAGTAAAAGAAAATGCCACATTTTGGGTTGTCCCCAGGAAAGTATAGAGGAGGAAGTCTTCCAATGGGGACACTAGTTTTGGGGAACCGAGGGGACCCAAAGGGATTATCCTAAATTTGGAGGGCTTTCTTCTCACTTTCTGATTCGCTAAGGGACAGGAAGTCAAAGTAAATCTCCGTAGGGACACAGATGGCGAAAATCTCACAGGGATTAGAACCCTCCCTTACTCTATCCAAAATGCAAAAAAATGGTTTTGCCCATAGTTCTACTTTAAGGCAAATACCTTTAGCCTTTACAACCACTTGAAAGTAAAAAGGCAAGTTCAGAATAAAATCTGAATTTTAACCCACATAACATGGCAAGTCAGATGAGTTTCTTCTGAAGCAAACACCAGTACAAAACTGAGGAAACCTCAACCCACCATAATCTCACAAGGAATTCAAAACGTTAGGAACAGAGACAGGGACAGGAAAGCTGCCTCAGCTCTAAAATAATAACTATCTAAGGAATCGCCATATACTGGCAAGACTTGAATAGCAGGGTCATGTGTAAAATAAACACAGAAGGGTAGTCATTGCTGACTGTAGCACTGTCACATCAGAATAGATAATGAACAGGGAAACTGCGTTCCTTGGCTGACTGGACAGGATTTTTTATATCTGGCCTGAATCTATCAGCAGATGTAGATGACTAAGTGACTTCAAAAAACATAGTGCTGTCACACAAGAATCATCAGTATTAACTGGAAACCCTGCACTCAATGGCCGACTTGGAAGACATCCTGAATTCCAAAAAAACAGGTCCACTCATGTGAGGACACTAGCAAAAACCGAGACATGATGGCTGTGGGTGGGGTTATCCTGCTGACCAACTTTTCTTTTATTGCCAGTGTCCATTTCTCCTGTGAGTAACAGATATCCAACAGCCTAGAAATTCCCATGTTTCTCAATGGAAAAGAAAAAATAAATAAAATTACTCTTTTTTTTTTTCTATGAAACCTTCCCTTCTTTGGGGAGAGCCAGTAACGTCACTTCCAGGTTCAGTGGAAACCGTAAGTGTGGTAAGAAACGCCATCTGAAGATTGGGAACACTGCCTTTTATGGTTTTATTTTATTTAAATGCATAACGTGTAGTATTTAAAGCTTTTTAATATACATACACGGGGTTGTGCTATGAAATGTGGCCCTTTCTTTTGAGCGATATATCTGCAGTGGAGATGGAGAGGAGTAGTCTCTTAAAAAAGACTCCATGAGAAATATGGCCACTAATACCGTGTTTCCCCGAAAATAAGACCGGGTCTTATATTAATTTTGGCTACAAAAAACACACTAGGGCTTATTTTCAGGGAATGTCTTATTTATTTATGGTATGTACAAAAAAGTTTCCCCCCCTGTCAGCTCTGGAGTCAGCATTGTGAAATTCTGTAATCCCAAAAATAAACCTTTGTTTAAAGACCCTATAAAATGATGTAATCCGTTATGTAAAAAGATAATATGTGCAGTGTGTCTCCTTGTGTAACATTATTGTGGAAAATACCTTACTTACAGTGCCGCTTACGTGAGCCGCTGGAGCTCTTCTTCCCTACTCCAAATACTGCAGAGGGAGGGGCCAAGATCCCCAATGACGTCAGCCCCACTCTTAAATACTGCAGTGGGAGGGGCTTGATAACGTTTTATTGGGGAAAAAAACAGCTGACATCAGCCGGGAGGAAAGGAGAAGAGCTCCGGCGGGTCACGTGAGCGCCCAGCAGTGCTGTAAATAAGGTATTTTCCACAATAAAGTTACAAAAGGGAGACACACTGCACATTATATAATCTTTTTACAGAACGGATTACATGTTTTTACAAGGACTTTAACTAGGGCTTATTTTTGGGGTAGGGCTTATATTGCAACCATCCCAGAAACTCACGCTAGGTCTTATTTTCGGGGTAGGGCTTATTTTCGGAGAAACAGGGTAGCTGGAGGTGGAGTCACACCAGTACTTTGACCAAGTGTAAGTAACCCAACGTAGGTCAAAGATTAAGAGGAGGCATGGCACATAGTGGATTGTAACTTTTGCCATGCAAGCACTTTTAAAAAGCACTCTACGGAAGATTTATTGTCTTAAGTCGCGCAATAAGCACATTCAATAGGACTTTTATTAAGCCAATTTAAGGACTTGAATTATGTACTTTTGATGCAATTTGGATTTTATGTCACGTAGGACTGTTTAAAGTTGTTTAATGTTTATGATCAATTGCTACTATTTTTGAATAGGTTGATTTAAATGAACAGTGCACCATTATTTTTGGTTTGCCATATGGGAGTGTGTGAGTACACTGCATTAATGGGAGCAGCGGTTCCTGTAACGCATAATTTTATCAGTCAGTGTTATTTCATGATTAGAGTTTTATTCATTTATTTCCTTTTTCTAGTACATAGTAGTGCACATGTACACATATCACATTAAAGTGGATGTAAACCCGATTTTTTTTTTTTTTTGCTGTCACAATGTAGAGCAGTTGTCTCCAAACTGTGGCCCTTTGCTTGCCTGAATCCGGCCCTTGGAGCACTATTCCTCCCACTATTCTTCCAATTGACATCAACAATGGGGCACCATTTCTCCCACTGACATTAACAATGGGGCACGTTTCCGCCCAATGATACCAACCATAGGGCACTATTCCTCCTTCTGATACCAAATGGAGCGATGTTTGCTCCCACCGATGCCAGAAAAATTTCCTCTCCTGCTGGCCACAGTCCGGCCCACCTCAAGTCTAAAGGACAATAAACTGGCCCTTTGTTTAGAAAGTTTGGAGACCCCTGATGTAGAGTATACGATTTACTATCCATCTGTGCCCAGTCTTGCCACACAGAGTTAATCTAGCTCTGAGAAATCCTCTTTTATTGTTCAGTGAAATAAAACGGACTTACAGAGAAAAACCTTATTCCGTTCCGCCCCCTTGCTGTGAGTGACAGGTTATTTACATATCTCATGCACTAGCCTGAAAACAGGCATTCTTTTTTAATTCCCACCCCCACTCCTTTTCTGAAGTCATGTGGTTACTTTTCTGAATTTTGACTGGATCTTAGTGATCATAGCAGAATTTAGTGTAAGGAATACACAGGAGAAAATGCATATTGACAAGGCGAGTGTAGAGGTGGGCGCGAAGTCTACTGACATCACGACTCCACCCACCGAGCTCCAGACAACAGAGCCACCCACAGAATCTGCAGTTTTTCAGTTCTTATAACAGAAAGAGGGGAGACATTTGACAGGTAAGGATACATGCAGGAGGCATGTACAGTATATCCTTATAGATCAGCACTATAGGGAGAGGGTTTACATCCACTTTAAGGGGGGGGGGGAAACGATTTTTCTTCTAGTTGCAGATATATCGATACCCCTACATACTTCATTTGTTAGTATTATTTGTTATATATTTGTAGTATATGCCAAAACGGCAACAAATTATGTTGTGTATTGCAACAATTACAGAAAAAAAAAAACACATCAAGTTAGCTTACCAGAAGGCCGTAAAAATGTTTGATGAGGACCGAAACAACTCGGAGCAATCTCATACAAATAGGAAAATAAGGTTTTTCAACTGGAGCAGGTGAAGAATTACTACTAGAGCCTTGCCGGAACTTAATATTTGGAGAAAACAGCTTAATCACAAGTGGGCACACTCTTTCTTTCAGGAGGAAGCTAAATTCTTGATGCTGTAAAAACAAGAGATATCAAGTAAACACAATACGGAAACCGCACAGAAGGAAAAAAAAAATTAGACAAGGTAGCCTGCAGATAATAACAAAAAAGCCAGTAAAGACATATGTTTTTTTTTCAATACCATTTTTATGCAGAAAGGGGCAGGAAATGTAAAAAAATGACTTAATGTGAAAATATGGGGTTGATTTACTAAAACTGGAGAGTGAAAAATCTGGTGCAGCTCTGCATAGAAACCAATCAGCATCCAGGTTTTTTTTGTGAAAGCTTAATTGGGTAAACAGAAGTTAGAAACTACCATGCACAGCTGCACCAAATCTTGCATTTTGTCCACCAAGACCACAGTAAGATCCCGTTCACACCTGTGCGATGCGATTTGACAGTTCCAAAATCGCATAACAAGTCACCCTCCATTGCCGCCAATGGAACCATTTATATCATTGCGACTCATGTCACAGTGATTATAAAAAAGTCTGATGGACTAGTCTGTACACACGATCAGACTTTGCTTCATCACAGGAGATGACCTCGCAATCTGACAGATTTTAAGTGTTTCTGCAAAGAAGAGTGGGCAAATATTGCCAAGTCAAGATGTGCCATGCTGATAGACTCATAGCTAAAAAGACCGAGTACTGTAATAAAATCGAGAGGTGCTTCAATAAAGTGTTAGTTTAAGGGTATGCACACTTATGCAACAATATTATTTTTACTTCTCTTTTTTTTTTTTTTTATCCAGGTTCTTACCAGGGATTTGGGATACACCTACACCTACGTCACTACGGTGTCCTGAGTACGGGGAGAGGAAATTACCATTAACCTGCCATTAATGATGCCAATTGTGGAAATTGTATTCCTTTTTTTTTTCTTTTTTTTTCCAATTATTCTTTATTTTTTATTTTTTTTAACCCAAAATACAGTGTTTACAGGATTACTCACTTTTGTGACATTAAAGTGCGTAGTTCATGCAGCAAAATACATAATCATCGTCAACCATGATTGTGATATAAATACTGTACAATGAGTTGTCTTAACCCTTCCCGCCCTCTCCATTGTCTTTCACCCTCCTCCCTCCCCCGACCCCTCTATCCCCCTTCTCCCACCTCCCACCCCCCATCCCCCCCTTCTCCTACCCCCTCTCTGCTCCCCCCAATATAACTCTAACAATGCATCTCTGATATCCTCTTAACGGACCAACCGAGGTGGGAGAGGGAAGTTGCCTCTTTCGAAGCTGCAACTCGTAGTCTTTATTTCTTTTTTTTCTCTTTTTCCTTTCCCCTTTCTTCCTTCTTTTAGACCCTTCCCTTTTCCTTTCTCTTGAGAGGGTTTTATGATATTTATCTTGGTTTTTGGTTGTTGGAAATTTGTAATTGGGGGAGATTTCTAACGGTGATAGTCTTTTATCTCTACGGAGGGAGACCTGTGTGTCTCAACCAGGGACCCCACACTTTTTCTACCTTTTTATAATTGCCTTGTTTGATGAAGACCACTCTCTCGCTCTCAATCAACATATTAATAGTTCCAATCCAGTTCCTAACTGATGGAGGGTCGTGTGCTTGCCAACGTAACGCAATTAATTTGCGTGCCTGACATATGAGCAAGATCTCCTGTATCCTTACATCTGGGTCACTCGTCTCTCGTTTTCCAACCTAATTGGAACTTTTTTTTTGGCGTATAATAGGCCCGGTGCAATAAAAACAGGTGAGACATTCTTTGTGCTGGGGCAATGGATACTAGAGTCCCTCTATTTAGGATCCTATTCCATCGCTCCTGCGTTATCGGTCCCAAATCCCGTTCCCATCTCTCCTTATTTTTAAGCAAACCAGATTGGTTTATAGTTCTGGTCCCCAATTTATTGTACATCTCTGAGATAAACCCTTTCATTGAGTCTCTTTGGGCTATTTTGTTAAGAATAGGGGTCTGGATCTTATCTAACGATTGAGACTTAAACTGAGCCTGAATGGCATGTCTGACCTGAAGGAATTTAAAAAAGGTTTTATTTGGGATATTAAATTCTTGTCTCAGATCTGAGAAAGATTTCAATATATTTCCCACATATAGCTGGGCGAGGCGCGTGATTCCCTGTCTCTCCCAGATATTGCATTTTCCCACTCCCTCGATTTCTGAAAAGTTTTTATTGTTCCAAAGGGGGGCTAGCTCGGTCACTCCAAGGTATCCCAATAGAGCCTTTGTTGTCCTCCATACCTTATTTAATAGATTTATGGTCGGGCACTTATAGGCAAATGAATTTGCCTCCAGAACTTCAACTAGTGTTTTATGCGGGGCTCCTGTTGTCACCAGTCTAAAGCGGTCTTTTCTTTGGTCTAATATTCCGCAACCTGCAATGTGCTGTAGCTGGGACGCCAAGAAGTAAATTCTCGGTTGTGGTACCGCCATCCCTCCCTCCCGACCGAGAGCTGCATGGTCCGCAGCCCAATTCTGATTAAACTGCATCTCCCGGCCGCGGAGAGAGGGAGGCGGCCTCAAATGTCCTTCTTTTGCCTCAGCTTTAGTAATAAGGGGGCCAGGTTTGTAGCGATGTATTCATTGATATCCCGGGAAATCCATATCCCCAAATATTTAAGTGTGGTCAGGATTTTTAACTGGGGCATATCAGCCAGTGGCGTAAATTGCATCGTATCCATTGGAAGCAGAGCCGACTTGTCCCAGTTAATAGTTAATCCTGACAACCTACCGAACTCCCTAACCATTTGAACTACTGGGACCAGTGAGTTATTGGTGTCACCTATAAAAAAAAGGATATCGTCTGCAAACAGCGATATCCTATCTTCATCTGGGCCCCTTTTAAATCCCAAAGTGCCTTCCTTAAGCCTGGCTTTCATAGCTAAGGGTTCCATAGCCAATGCGAATAGGAGTGGGGACAGAGGACAGCCTTGTCTTGTTCCCCTCTCCAATTCGAATAGGTCCGACACTTCACCATTTATCTTAACTTTTGCGCATGGTTTGTTGTATAGGAGCTTGACCAACCTAGTAAAAGGTTGGACCGAACCCAAAGCCTTCTAATACCCGCCACAAATACATCCACTCAAGGCTATCAAACGCTTTAGCAGCGTCTAACGCCAACAGTGCCCTGGGGCCCTCATTATCGGTGGGAACCTGCATATTTAGAAAAACCCGTCTTATATTTAGGCTTGTCGACCTATTAGGAATAAATCCAGACTGGTCGGGGTGGATAAGGCTCTCGATACACCCAATCGTGTTGCTAATACCTTTGCCAGAATTTTTACATCCGTGCAAAGTAGTGATATTGGACGATATGAAGAGGGATCAAGTTGGTCTTTTCCCTCTTTATGGATTATAATGATTGTTGCCTCCATCATGGAGGGAGGGAGATGTCCTTTAGAGAAAGCATAGTTCAAAGTGTGTAGTAGCTCTGGCAGCAATATGTCCCCATATTGCTTAAAGATTTCAATTGGAAGCCCGTCTGGGCCTGGCGATTTGTGGTTAGCCATTTCCGCCACAGCACACTGCAGTTCTTCCAGCGTGATCGGGGATTCCAGTTTCCTTTTCTCCCTGTCTGGCAGATTTGGGAACAGTAACCCCTGAAAGAAGGCCTCCATATTTACATTCTCGCCTTTTGATTTATATAGGAGTTTATAGTACTCATGAAACACGTACCTTATCCCCCTACCTTCTGTTATAATTTCACCAGCAGGGCCCCTAATAGCCCCAATATTAGAAGAAGGGGTATTGGTCGGTACCAAGAGTGACAGAGCACGCCTCGCCTTTTCTCGTTCTCCAAATTGAAGTTGTTTTTGAAAAATTTGGCGGTTCTCAACCTTTCTCCTGATTATTGTTTTGTAGACCTGCTGTTTTTCCAGCCATGCGCCTTGTGTACTTTGGGATGGATTTTCTATGCAACACTGTTCTGCTAGTACCACTTCGGTCCTGGCCTCTTCTTCCCAATCTCTAGACTCCCTTTGCATTCTTGCTACCTTTTGTATCAACAGACCACTCAAGTACGCCTTCAAGGAGTCCCAGACCACCCCAGCCTCTGCCGTGCCCGCATTAATGTGGATATATTCCCTCAGACTATCTGATAGTACTTGTGATTTACCGATCAACTCTACACCTAAAAGATTTCATATATTTCAGTTTGTTGTTCAATGGAGTTGTACAGTTTATAGGTCACATTAAAGGTGGAAAAGGTTCTGAAATGATTGATCTTTGTATTTTTTTTACATCACGGAACCCTGTAATTTTAATAGGGGGTGTGAAGACTTTTTATATCCACTGTAAAAACAAATCAGCAATTTCAATTTCCATATATCTATTTCATCAGGTTTATCCAAACCTAGTAAAAAAAAAAAAACTGAACGATGTGTGTGGCCAGATCAAGGACAATAAACTGTATTTGAGTAAAGACATTTGTTAATGGTATTCGTACAAAATGTTGAATTTTGAATCCTCGCATTAAAATGATAGGTTGTGTATTTGAGTTAAGGAGCTAAAAGTTAGAAAAAGATTATGCCTAAAACGTACAGTGTTTTTTCCAGCAGATTGGAGGAAAAAACAAAGTCTAGATTTCTCAGATTTTGAAAAGGGGATCTTTAAAGGGGTTGTAAAGGTTTGTTTTTATTTTCTAAATGGGTTCCTTTAAGCTAGTTCATTTCCCTTCTAAATGTTTTTTTTCTTTGTCTGAATTTCTCACTCCCTGTTTCTCCTCAGTAAGCGGTTCTGGCTGACTAACCCCCAGCCAGAACGGCTCGGATGATGGTGGAAAGCTTACCGAGGAAAAACAGGAAGTAAGAAATTCAGACAAAGAAAAAAAACATTTAGAAGGGAAATCGAAGGAAAAGGTAGGTGAACCAACAATGCACTAGCTTAAAAGGAACCTATTTAGAAAAAAAAAACCTTTACAACCCCTTTAAGCACCATGATATGCATGTTCCATTAAAGCAATTATTTTTGCCATTAGAAGGTACCTACGTGTTTATGTTAAAGCAACCAAATTTGTTCCCATACCTATTCATTTATAATGTTCACAAGCGTGTACTGATATTCATTTAAGTTTTCCTAGAGTGGTCTACCCCATACATTTGCATTTTGTAAGCTTTGGGGACAGACCACCAAAAGTGTAGCCTGTCAAATTGTGAAATGGCAACATTCTCCAAGCATGTAGCTGTAAAATTCCGATGGCATATTTTTGTACATAATTTAAAACATTTCCATTAGTGTTTAGGATGGGTTAACATCTGTTTTGGGCTACACAGCCATTGATAACCAAGGCTAGCATGCTAAGAGATGCAAAAAGTAGTAAACTACTTTAAGCTTTTAAAGGGCAAAGAAGATTAGGTCAGTAAACAGTCAGCTGAAATAGTGCATTCTGTTATCACATACTGACTTTAAAAATTACGGTCGTTTTACTTTTTTTTAAACAAATGTTACCTCTGAACTTTGCATGTTTTAAACACTCCAGCCTTACCTGTAAGAAAACCTGTGGAAAATCATTAAGGACCGATTCCAAAAGTTCCAGGCCAAATGTCCGTGTCATTTCGGTCATTCCCACCAGCCAATAGGGAGCATCGGCATTTACCAGCTGACATAGATCCTAAAAAAATAACAAAAACAACATGTAGTTTGCATACAAGAAGATGTATCATTAAAAAAAAAAAGTTCAATTATCCTATGAGAATGTATAATTCAAATCAGCCAGATACGAATCAAAAACCAAAATGCAAATTGTCAATCATCAAATCGTTCTCTTTTGCATCATTAGTTTGCCAGCTGCGAAACACAATTTATGTGAAGCAATCGAAAGTGCCTGATCCAACTTGCTGGATTTTGTGTACAAAAACAAAACAAATGATGGCACAATTGTATGCGCAGCGGCGGCTTCAGTGTGTGTGTGAGAGTGTTCAGGAGAGGAAGCAGACAACGGAAGTCCCATATTAAGTATGGGTGATGTCACTTGCCAGGCATTCCACAGCCAATGTAGGATTTCTCTCTCTACACAGCATCAGCCGCTGGAGACCTGGACCGGACCGGCTTCAGAAAAGGTAAGTATAGCATTTTTTTCTTTACAGGGCTAGACAGATTAGGCTTATGCCGCGTACACACGATAATTTTTCGGGTTCTAAAAAATTACGTTTTTTTTTTTAATGTCATTAAAAACGATCGTGTGTGGGCTTCAGAGAATTTTCCGGGTTCTAAAAAATGGGCAAAAAAATAATTTGAACATGCTCTATTTTTTCACGACATTTTTAACGTTGTCGTTTTCAGGTTGTAAAAAATGGTCGTGTGTGGGCTTTAATGACGTGAAAAATCTGCGCATGCTCAGAAGTTATGAGACGGGAGTGCTCGTTCTGGTAAAACTAGCGTTCGTAATGGAGTAAGCACATTCATCACGCTGTAACAGACAGAAAAGCGCAAATCGTCTTTTACTAACACAAAATCAGCTAAAGCAGACCTAAGGGTGGCGTCATCCGAATGGAACTTCCCCTTTATAGTGCCGTCGTACGTGTTGTACGTCACCGCACTTTGCTAGAGCATTTTTTTCACGATCGTGTGTGGGCAACGTCGTTTTAATGATCAAGTTGAAAAAAAAAGAGATTTTTAATACAGCTTACCTGTAAAATCTTTTTCTTGGAGTACATCACGGGACACAGAGCGGCATTCATTACTATATGGGTTATATGGAGTACCTTCAGGTGTAGACACTGGCAATCTCAAACAGGAAATGCCCCTCCCTATATAACCCCCTCCCATAGGAGGAGTACCTCAGTTTTGTAGCAAGCAGTATGCCTCCCAAAATGGTCCTCAAAAAAGAGGGGTGGGAGCTCTGTGTCCCGTGATGTACTCCAAGAAAAAGATTTTACAGGTAAGCTGTATTAAAAATCTCTTTTTCTTTATCGTACATCACGGGACACAGAGCGGCATTCATTACTATATGGGATGTCCCAAAGCAATGCTTACAATGAGGGGAGGGAGAACATCTCCAAGACAAAAGGATTTAATTTAGAGATATACTCAAATCATAATAAATCCAACTTAGTTGAGAAAAATAATTTTTAAATTTTAAATTTAACTCAAAAAAGAGGAGCCCCCGGAATCCGAGGGTCTCAAACTGCAGCCTGCAGCACTGCCTGCCCGAAGGCAGTATCAGTATTCCTTCTTACGTCCAACTTGTAGAATTTTGTAAACGTGTGGACAGAAGACCAGGTTGCCGCCTTGCAAACTTGAGCCATAGAGATCTGGTGGTGTGCTGCCCAGGAGGCGCCCATGGCTCTAGTAGAATGAGCCTTTAATGATACTGGAGGAGGCAACCCTTTCAAGCCGTAGGCCTGAGTGATTAATTGCTTAATCCACCTAGAAATGGTGGACTTTGCAGCTGCCTGCCCCTTCTTGGGCCCATCCGGTAGAATGAACAGCACATCTGTTTTCCGGATCTTCTTTGTAGCTTTAAGATAGGCCTTCATGGCCCTGACGATATCCAAGGTATGCAGCAACCCTTCCTTTCTGGAAGTAGGTTTAGGGAAGAAGGATGGTAATACCAAATCCTGGTTCAAATGAAAACTGGATATGACCTTCGGTAGGAAGGAAGGATGAGGGCGGAGAACGACCCTGTCCTTATGAAAAACAAGATATGGTTCCTTACAGGATAAGGCCGCCAGCTCCGAAACTCTTCTTGCGGAAACTATGGCAACCAAAAATACTAACTTCCTTGTCAGTAGAACCAAAGGAATATCAGCCAACGGCTCAAACGGTTGTTTCTGTAAACTTGACAGAACAAGATTTAAATCCCACGGACAAAGCGGGGATTTAACTGGAGGTCTAATACGTAAGACCCCTTGAAGGAAGGTCTTAACCAGCGAGTGGGTGGCCAGCGGCCGCTGAAACCACACTGACAGAGCAGAAATCTGTCCTTTGATTGTGCTTAATGCCAATCCTTTATCCACTCCTAGCTGGAGAAAACTTAATACTCTATCGATGGTAAATTTGCGAGAAAGCCATCGCTTGGACTCACACCAGCCTACATAGGCCTTCCAGACCCTGTAATAAATCACCCTAGAGACCGGTTTCCTGGCTCTGATTAGGGTAGAGATTACTTTCTGAGACAGACCTCTACCCCTGAGAATCAGGGATTCAGCTTCCAGGCCGTCAAATTTAGATGCCGTAAGGCAGGGTGGAGGATCGGACCTTGCGATAGCAGGTCTGGCCGTAGAGGAAGAGTCCAAGGGTCTCCCACTACCATCCTTAAGATTAGTGAGTACCATGCCCTTCTGGGCCATGCTGGAGCTACCAGGATGACTGGTATGTGCTCCACCCGGATCCTGCGCAGCAGGCGGGGTAGTAACTGGAGCGGGGGAAACGCATAAAGAAGTTTGAACTGATGCCAAGGGCAAACCAACGCATCGGTTCCGCAGGCCATCGGATCCCTTGAGCGGGATATGAACCTGTCTAGTTTCTTGTTGAGTCTCGATGCCATGATATCCACGTCCGGCACTCCCCATCTTTGGCAGAGTGCTTGAAAGACTTGTGGATGCAGAGACCATTCCCCCGGCCATAGAGTCTGGCGGCTTAAGAAGTCCGCCTGAAAGTTGTCCACTCCTGGAATGAATATTGCCGATATGCAGGGCACATGAGCCTCTGCCCATAGGAGAATCAAGCTCACCTCTCTCTGAGCGGCTTGACTCCTGGTTCCCCCTTGGTGATTTATGTATGCCACGGCCGTGGCATTGTCTGATTGAATTCTCACCGGGAACCCCTGCAATTTTGACGTCCAAGCCCTGAGGGCTAGTCGAGCAGCTCTGAGCTCCAAGATGTTGATGGGCAACTGCTTCTCTGGCTTTGCCCAAGTACCTTGGCGAGTGCAACCATCCAAAATTGCTCCCCAGCCCGTCAGGCTGGCGTCTGTGGTCACTATCTTCCAAGCCACTGGGCTGAAAGACTTCCCTTTCAGTAGATTCTGAGGGTCTAACCACCAACACAGACTTTGTCGGACTCTTGATGAGAGCGGCAACGGGATATCCAAGGCCTGTGGCCTTCTGCTCCATGCTGACAGGATGGCTGCCTGTAGGATGCGAGTGTGGCTCTGGGCGTATGGTACCGCCTCGAATGTGGCCACCAGCTTGCCTAGTAACCTCATACATAGGCGAATAGTCGGTTCTTTCTTGCTTAGAACCAGTAGGATTAATTCCTTGATGGCTTTTACCTTCCTCAGAGGTAGGAACACTCCTTGTTGTTCTGTGTCTAATCTCATGCCGAGATATTCCAACTGCCTTGTGGGCTGGAAAGCTGACTTTTCTCGATTTAGGACCCAGCCGAACCTCTCGAGGTATTGGACCGTGAGGGCCACTGCTCGCTCCAAGCCGGGAGACGAGTGGTCTATGACTAGGAGGTCGTCCAGGTATGCTAGGATCGTGACCCCTTGGATCCTTAGCTTGGCTAGGATCGGAGCTAGGACCTTCGTGAACACCCGGGGGGCCGTAGCCAACCCGAAGGGAAGCGCCACGAATTGGAAGTGACGCGAAGCCACCATGAAGCGTAGATATCTTTGATGTGGCTGATAAATTGGAACATGAAGGTAGGCATCCTTTATGTCTATGGACGCCATGAAGTCGTCCTTCTGGAGTGTGGCAGCTGCTGACCGCACGGATTCCATCCGAAATGAGCGGATCTTTAGATATGCATTTACCATCTTTAGGTCCAAAATTGGCCTGACATCTCCATTGGGGATGATGAATAGGTTGGAGTAGAAACCCAGCCCCTGTTCCAGGCTGGCCGGAATCCGAGGCGGATCGTTTGGAATCCTCGACTCCTGGAAATGAGGAGGAGGAAACCTTAGGAAATCTAATTTGTAGCCTGTGGCCACGGAAGACCGTACCCACTCGTCGGGAATGCTGGCTTCCCAAATCTCTGAAAAGAGTCGCAGCCTTCCCCCCACCTTCGTGGGTGGGGGCGCCCCTTCATAAGGTTGGCTTGGGGGCTGGTTTTGCTGGTTTGCGAAACCACTGCCTTTTGCCTCTAACAGCCTGTCCTTGTGATTTGCTGTTGAAGCCGAAGTTTGCTTTTGCAGGAGG
Source organism: Rana temporaria (assembly GCF_905171775.1). Lineage (NCBI taxonomy): Eukaryota > Metazoa > Chordata > Amphibia > Anura > Ranidae > Rana > Rana temporaria. The sequence continues at coordinate 212,041,948 of NC_053491.1, read as the reverse complement.
CCGTCGATACTGCTTGGCATTAGAGGGCCCCTGCCCAGGGGAATACTGTCGTTTAAACGCAGGCCCCTGAACCTTCTTCTTAGTTGGCAAGAGAGTACTCTTGCCGTTTGAAATGGTCTGAATGTATTTATCTAGGTCTTCTCCGAAGAGTCGTCCTCCATGGAAGGGGAACCCTACCAGGAGCTTCTTGCATGGGGGCTCAGCCTCCCAGCTTTTTAACCATAAGAGTCTTCTCATATGGATAAGGGATAACGATAAACGTGACGCTTGCTGGATAGAATCCTTGATTGCGTCTACCGTAAAACATATGGCCTTAGGGACATCCGAAAATTCTTCTGCCTGCTGGGCAGGAATAAGTTTAAGCATCTGCTTAAATTGATCCGATAATGCTTGAGCGACCCCAATCGCAGCCACAGCTGGCTGTACTACTGCCCCTGCAGTAGTGAAGGAGTTCTTAAGTAGTGCTTCCAAGCGCTTATCAACTGGATCCTTGAACACCTGTATGTTTTCTACAGGGCATGTTAACGATTTGTTAACACATGAGATGGCTGCGTCCACTGCAGGAGTAGCCCATCTTTTGGAAAATTTTTCTTCCATAGGATATAGGACAGAGAACTTCTTAGGTGGTAAGAAGATCTTATCTGGCTTGTTCCAATCTTGGAACAAAACTCCCTCTAATAGAGGATGGATCGGAAACACAGCATTGCTTTGAGGCGCCCTCAGTGAACCCAAAGCTGAAACCGTCGATACCTGGAGATCTGGTACTGGCAAGTTGAATGCCCTATGGACCAAGTCCGACAATCCTTGAATCCACCAGCTCTCCCTCAGGGAGACTGCCCCAGACTCCTCTGTATCCGGATCTTCGATCCCTGAACCTACTTGGTCCTTGTCCAAGAGGTCGTCCAATTCCCCTGAGGAAAGGACCTCCTCTTCTGAGGGTCCGCGCTCGGGTGACGGAGATCTATTCCGCTTACTGCCCCGCATAGCTGCGGCTATCATTTTACCCATGCTTTTCTGCATCTCTTTTAAAGAGGTGAGTAATACCTCCTCCGTGACCATCTTAGGGTTGGACTGACCCGCGTCAGCTCCAGCCCCAGATCCCGATGGCCCCAAGGCTCCCTGTGGGGAAAGCAGCGGCATAGCATTGTCCGAGACCTCAGACTCTCTGGGGGAATCCCCACCTCTTGTACCCTTGTTTTTTGATGCCATGGTACAATACCGAGGTACACCTGCTACTTATTGGTAACTGGGACTTATAAATAGTTAAATGCCCAAACACCTGTTTGGGGGATAAAAAATGCTTCCTCTCCCCTAGATGACACTTCTCTTTTTTTTTTTTTTTTTTTTCAAAAAAAAATCTTTTTTTTTTTTTTTTTTTTCAAATCTAGGAAAGAAAAAACATTCTGTCCCCCTGAGTAGTATTGCAAGAAAAACTATGAGATGGAAAAGAAACAGCCTATTCCTAGGCTTGAAAACAGTCTTTCTGAAGACTGCAATATTCTTTCTGGCCACTGTGTGTCCTCGGCGCCCCGTGCTTGCCGTTCTGGTCTTTCCTCCTCAGTTCCAAAGTATTGAATGAGCTATATGGAACAAACAAGGAAGGGCCGCCCCTTCCTTAAGCCACTGACCCGCCCTTCCCCCCCAGCAATCTCAAACAGGAAATGCCCCTCCCGACAGGGGGGGGGTGGGGTTGGGAGGAAGGGACCTCTCTGCTCCAGCAAACTGCAGCCATGAGGAGGTCAGCGTTTTGCCTGCTTTGCAGGCCGTGAGGAGGAAGACTGAATGGAGCATCGCCTGGAGGCTTGCAGGTAAGCACAGCTCTCTGACACACACATATATTTTTATATAACACAGGCCCCACTCAATGCTTTTCCAACACTACAAGGGAGGTCACATCTTATGGGGAATAATACATATAGAGCCATCCTATCTTTATGATATGTGACTAGTTTGCCAGATGCAGTGCATAACTTTAGGCATGTCCCCTGTGACCCCCCAGAAAAAACCTGCTAAGAACCAAGTTCCGCAAGTTTTCCCCTCACTTACCTGCTCCATGCCGCAGGACTTTGCCAAGCAAGAGGCCCAATCTTCCCCCATCTCGGTGGGGATGTCTAGACCTTCAGGCCCTGGGTTCCTATGAAGGATCCACTGTCCTGGGCCCATATAGCACTCTGGCAACAGAAACATTAGGCACCCAAAGGTTTCTAAGTTCTGGGCCCAGGGTCCAGCTCTCTAAAAAGAAAAGCATTATGGGCTATACCCCAAGGGTTTGGGGTCCGGTTACTGACCACTTTAGCGCTGAGGCTTTTTTGGACAGAACCGGTTAGCTCACCTAATCCCAAGGATGTGGAGGCAAGCTAAACCATGACTAACACCTAAGACACTGGCGGAAAAACTGAGGTACTCCTCCTATGGGAGGGGGTTATATAGGGAGGGGCATTTCCTGTTTGAGATTGCCAGTGTCTACACCTGAAGGTACTCCATATAACCCATATAGTAATGAATGCCGCTCTGTGTCCCGTGATGTACGATAAAGAAACTTTGTTTTTTCTAGAGTCTGAAAAACTTCGTTATTTTACAACCCGAAAAATGATCGTGTGTACGCGGCATTAGATTATGGCAGAGAGTATTATTAAGGCCTGATGGTCGAAACACATTGGCATTTTTTACTTCCGTTAACCTGCAACAAGAGTACAATGTTTTAGCCGACTTTCATGGCACAAGCCATTCTCCCTTTTATGCATGGCAGTGCGTAGGTTTGGCATTCGATTTTGGCTGAAATTCCACTTTAAGAGCCAGTTCGCACCATAGAAACACAACCTGGATGCGTTCCGGATGCATTTCTGCATGCATGTTTTTGCAATGCAATTATGATGCATTTTGGTGCTTTCCAGTGCTTTTTTTTCCTCTTTTTCTCCTTCACCTTAAGTGGGGACATGTGCATTTTTTGCGTGTTTCAGTGCGTTTTACCACGTTCCAGTACAGTTCGGTGCAGAAAAACGCAGCATGTTCTACTTTTTTTTCTGGAACTGACTGCACTGGTGTGAACTATGCCATTGGAAACCATATAACCTACCATCCATGAGTTTCTGATGCAGGAAAAAAAATGCATTGGACTGCATGTGGTGTGAACTGGCCCCGATGGTAGATGTGATCTTAATTATAATTTTAAATATATAAAATTAAATACAATATCAGTTATGTATGAATTATTATTCACACATTTTTTATGAGCTACAGAATGGTTCTTTGTGGGCACACAGTTTAGCCAATAACATATAAATAGAACATAGTTCTGAGTCAGAATCTGTTACATGCTGGCACTTCTAAAGGGGTACATTGGAAAAATCACATGCCAACCTCAGATAATTTTCTGCATTGCATTTATTAGACATGGGGGGTTATTTACGAAAGGCAAATCCACTTTGCACTACAAGTGCAAAATAAAAGTGCATATGAAATTGCACTGAAAGTGCACTTGGAAGTGCAGTCGCTGTAAATCTGAGGCGGTAGATCTGAAAGGAAGCTCTGCTGATTTTATTATCCAATCATGTGCAAGCTAAGATGCAGTTTTTTATTTTCCTTGCATGTCCCCCTCGGATCTACAGTGCCTGCACTTCCAAGTGTACTTTCAGTGCAATTTAATTTCTAATTTGCCTTTAGTAAATAACCCCCATGGCGTCTAATTATTAGCAAATCTCCAATACTGGATTAAATGAAAGTCTCAAGTTTCTAAAGCTGCTTACAAACAGCAGATGGCAGTGTATGCGCAGCTTGGTTGCCGAACAATCTTTCTAATAGAGGATCTTCATACAAACATGAAAGTTCTCACTAGGTGAACCTGCATGCCTTTGCCTATAAAGAAAAGGGATGGGGGCGCCAGTCTGTCTTTGTGGAAACAATAGTGAACGGATAGGAAAATCCATCCTGGCCTATTGACTTTCCCTGAAGCAGGCCTGGGCAGTGAGAATCAGCTAGAGCTGTGGAAATGCCTAAAAAACATACAAACCTTCCTCAATCTGACTGCAACCATCTGCAATGGGGAAATGTTTTTTTATGTGTTTAGGTACCATAAGAAAAATCCAGACAAACCTGTGCTTAGTTTGATAAACAGGAACTGATTACAGGCAAAAAATAATAGCTAGAGAATAATGCACACACTTAATTCCAGTGGAATATTATACTTTGTATGTGCTGTACCAGAGCATACCTGTGTTGGAACAGCTTTTTGCCAGTGCATCGTATTTAATAGCAACCACAAGTATAATACAAGTTCACCTAAGGCAGGCATGTCCAAAGTCAGGCCCGGGGGCCAAATGCGGCCCCCCTGTTGATTTAATATGGCCCCCCTGGGGATTTGGATGTATATATTGTTTGTGGCCCCCAGGGCCACAAAAGATATATACTGTATTTATTGGCGCAGCCTTGGAGGGGACAGGGAGGGGGCAGGACGAGCGCCGTCAGATTACATGAAGAGAATCTCCTGTTTACTCAGCAGCGTCTGTATTGTAAGTCCCGTCTGCTGGGATGCCATTGGACGACTGTTCTGTCTATTAAAGAGGCCACAGGATAAACAAGGCATTCTCCTGTTTGTAATCTGTTGGCACTCGTCCCGCCCCCTCCCTCTGCCCTCCGAGGCTGCAGATGGGCATCGTTCAGGCTGCACTGATGGCAATGGTAAGGCTTCATTTATGGCACATATGAGGCTGCATTTATGGCACATGTGAGGCTGCATTGGTTGCAATGGTAAGGCTGCATTGGTTGCAATGGTAAGGCTGCATTCATGGTAATTGTAAGGCTGCATTCATGGCAATGGTGAGGCTGCATACATGGATATGGTAAGCCTGTGAGTGTTATACGCCGATAAATACGGTATATCCAAATAACACGCCCAAGCTCATCCTTAGTCCTAAGCAGCGCTCTGGGATTCGTTGGGGCCACAAATAAAATATATACAGTAGATCCAAATAACACGCCCGAGCTCATCTCTTCACCACACACAGCCACAAAGGCAAGAGAATTCTTGTTGGGCCGTGTATTAGTGCTCAGACGAACACACTTAGGCAGAATTTTAATGGTTCAAAGAATGTCAGGCAAAATAGTCGGCCATTCACGCATTTTCATTTAATCAAATCTGGCCCTCTTTGAAAAAAGTTTGGACACCCCTGACCTAAGGGCTCTTTCACATGGACGGGCTCGGTCATTGGATCTGGTGGATGAAAGGTCCTTGTCTGCTCCGCTTATACAGAGCTGACACAGACAGCCCGGTTTCCTCTATGGGCGGATGAAAAAGGGCCACCTGTTTTTTTACATTCGACTGTCATCTGATGCAATCCGCCAGATGAATGGGGAACGGGAGCCCAATCCAACAGTTTTTAGAGGATCGGATTGGATAACAGCAGGTATAAACGGACACATGTCCATTTACATCTGCCGCTTCATAGAGAGCAATGGATGGTCCACCTGTGTGAAAGAGCCCTAAACAATTGCAGGTTTCTGCTTTTAAAAAATGCCTACAAATAGGTTAAATTTTAGTTACAATGCAAACCTTTTTTTCGGTTACAATAACTTGACAGTCCAAAAGACAAACTTTTGGAATAATTATAAAAACATGCATACACTGATCTGATAACTGCTGCTGCTTTGCTTTCTAATCTGGAAAAAAAACAAAATTATTTTGATAGTGCTTTGTTTTCTTAAATTGTTTTAAGCTGAGATTCACACTGAGGGGGGGAATAAAAGCGTGCAAGTTCAGCTGAACTCGCACGCTTTCATTCCCGCTTGTCAGTCCCGATTTCAGCGACATCTGTGAAGGTTTCTGCACAGATGTCAATGGAAATCGCACCACGAAATCGCCAAAAGTAGTACAGAAACTACTTTTGGAAATTGTGCACCAATGTGAACCAGTGCGAAGGGTCAAATGTCTGACAGCCTATAAATGCCTGCTAACCACTAGTCAGATTCGACCCTACATCCTTACCATTGTTGGTCAAGCTGGAATCTGATTGGCTGCTATGAGGCAGCACAAACTGTTGCATACAGTTTTTTCATAAGACACTGACAAATAATGGCCATACTTGATAAGGGACTACAGTTCTTTTAAAAAATATGTAGGAGATCAGCCCAATAAAAAATATTTTATTAATGTGTGTTATATGTCTGAAAGAGGGAGAATAATAATGTGATTTGGTAGTACAGTGTACTAGAAATAATTTCCTAGTTAGGTCTTATGCACAAGGACTCTTACAGGCATTTTATATGCTTAGAGTAAAATTCCTGGAGCTTTCCTGTACCTGGGGAGCCACAGCTGGTGTGTACAGCCTGCCATACAAGTGAATGGCTGTACATGACCGTAGTTGTGTAACTACTGATGAGTCAGCGGTTTTACCCGCGTATGCAGGTATGACATATTTCCTGAACGCCAGTGTTCATTTTGGTCGACCAAAATATTCAGTGATGAAAACTGAACAAAAATAAAAATAAAATTTTCAGTTTAACCACTTAAAGCGGAGGTTCACCCTAAAACAATGATATACCATTCCATCCAGCATACTGCCGATATGTACATTATGCTGTTTTTTTTTCACTGTACATACCGTTTTATACTTCTTTTTCTTTTCTGACTCCCGCGGGGAATAGGCGTTCCTATGAAGAGGCGTAGATGATTGACGTGCAGATTAGGGGCGCCACGTGTTCAGAAAATAGCCGGACTGGGACTCGGCTCTATGCGGCCCCTGCGCACAGACTAGGAGCCGTGTAGAGCTGACTGCGCAGGCGTCGCATAGAGCCGAGTCCCAGTTCGGCTATTTTCGGAAAGCGTGACGCGCCTTATCCGCATGTCAATCATCTACGCCTCTTCATAGGAACGTCTATTCCCCGTGGGAGTCAAAAAAGAAAAAGAAGTATAAAACGGTATGTACAGCGGGAAAAAACAGCATACTGTACATGTCGGCAGTATGCTGGATGGAATGGTATATAACTGTTTTAGGGTGAACCTCCGCTTTAAGGACCAGGCCAATTTTTAAAACTTGTTGTTTTTTTTTTTAATTTCTTAGAACCCCTCTAGGTTGTTTTTAAGACACCCTAGAGAATAAAATGGCGACCATTGCAATACTTTATGTCACAACGTATTTGCGCAGTGATCTTACAAACTATTTTTTTTTTTGTGAAAAAACACACTTTTTTTAATAAAATAAGAAAACCGTAAAGTCAGCCCAATTTTTTTCTTTATATTGTGAAAGATAATGATGTTACGCTGAGTAAATCAATACCCAACATGTCATACTTCAAAATTGCACCAGCTCGTGGAACGGCGACAAACTTTGACACTATAAAATCTCCATAGGTGATGTTTAAAAATGTCTAGAGGTTACCAATTTTGAGTTACAGAGGAGGTCTACTGTTAGAATTATTGCTCTCACTCTAACAATCGCGGCGATACCTCACATGTATGGTTTGAACACCGTTTACATGTGCGGGCGCAACTTACATATGTGTTGGATTTACGGGGGACAGGGCGCTTTAAAAAATATATATATATTATTATTTATTTTACTTTTTATTTTTACACTGTCCCCTTTAAAAAAAAAAAAAAATGTGGATCACTTTTATTCCTATTACAAGGAATGTAAACATCCCTTGTAACAGAAAAAAAAGCATGACCTCTGTAATGTGAGATCTGGGGTCAAAAAGACCTCAGATCTCATATTTACACTTAAATGCAATACATTTTTTTTTTTTTAAAGTCTTTTTTTTTTTTTTCAAAGAAAATGTCCCTTTAAAGCGGTAGTTCCCCCTTTAAAAAAAAAAAATGTTACCCTTAGGCCCCATGCACACGAGACGCTGCTAAACTCGAGTTCAGAGGCATTTGGGCATTTTTTTCAACTGCCCCTGAACACATTTAATGTTATCCTATGTGTCCATGCACACAATCACGTTTTTTGGCGTTTCAAAGCAGTTGGGTTTAGGGCCGTTTTTCCAAACCCAAAATTTTGGGTTCAGAAGCTTTCAGCTTTTGCGTTTTAGACGCAAATCGCGGCAAATCGCGGTACCGGCGTTTTGCCGCGATTTCGTTTATAGGCGTTTTTAAAGGTGACCTATTTTTTTACATTAGAAATCTCAAAAATGATGGCAAATGATGAAAAACCATAAAAAAAACATAAAAAATGTAATTGCTTGCATTGCATTGTGGACAATCCACAACTTGTGGCAGGTGACGTGGCCAGTGGACAATCCACAACTTGTGGCAGGTGACATGGCCAGGTGACGTGGCAAGTGGACAACCCACAACTTGTTGTAGGTGACGTGGCCAGGTGATGTGGCAGGTGACGTGGCCAGGTCACGTGGCCAGTGGACAATCCACAACTTGTGGCAGGTAACATGGCCAGGTGACGTGGCAAGTGTACAATCCACAACTTGTGGTAGGTGACGTGGCCAGGTGACGTGGCAGGTGATGTGGCCAGGTGACGTGGCAGGTGACGTAGCCAGGTGACATGGCAAGTGGACAATCCACAACTTGTGGCAGGTAACGTGGCCAGGTGACATGGCAGGTGACGTGGCTTGGTAACGTGGCCAGTGGACAATCCACAACTTGTGGCAGGTGACATGGCGAGTTGATGTGGCAGGTGACGTGGCCAGTGGACAATCCACAACTTGTGGCAGGTGACGTGGCCAGGTGATGTGGCAGGTGACGTGGCCAGGTGACATGGCAAGTGGACAATCCACAACTTGCGGCAGGTGACGTGGCCAGGTGACGTAGCCAGGTGACATGGCAAGTGGACAATCCACAACTTGTGGCAGGTAACGTGGCCAGGTGACGTGGCAGGTGACGTGGCCAGGTGACGTGGCCAGTGGACAATCCACAACTTGTGGCAGGTGACGTGGCCAGTTGATGTGGCAGGTGACGTGGCCAGTGGACAATCCACAACTTGTGGCAGGTGACGTGGCCAGGTGATGTGGCAAGTGGACAATCCACAACTTGCGGCAGGTGACGTGGCCAGGTGATGTAGCCAGGTGACATGGCAAGTGGACAATCCACAACTTGTGGCAGGTAACGTGGCCAGGTGACATGGCAGGTGACGTGGCTTGGTGACGTGGCCAGTGGACAATCCACAACTTGTGGCAGGTGACGTGGCCAGTTGATGTGGCAGGTGAAGTGGCCAGTGGACAATCCACAACTTGTGGCAGGTGACGTGGCCAGGTGATGTGGCAGGTGACATGGCCAGGTGACATGGCAAGTGGACAATCCACAACTTGCGGCAGGTGACGTGGCCAGGTGACGTGGCCAGTGGACAATCCACAACTTGTGGCAGGTGACGTGGCCAGTTGACGTGGCAGGTGGCGTGGCCAGTGGACAATCCACAACTTGTGGCAGGTGACATGGCCAGGTGACGTGGCCAGGTGACGTGGCAGGTGACATAGCCAGGTGACATGATCAGTGGACAATCCACAGCTTGTGGCAGGTGGCGTGGCCAGGTGACGTGGCAAGTGGACAATTCACAACTTGGCAGGTGACGTGGCCAGTTGATGTGGCAGGTGACGTGGACAATCCACAACTTGTGGCAGGTGACGTGGCCAGGTGACGTGGCAGGTGATGTGGCCAGGTGACGTGGCCAGGTGACATGGCAAGTGGACAATCCACAACTTGTGGCAGGTGACGTGGCCAGGTGACGTGGCCAGGTGACGTGGCAGGTGACATAGCCAGGTGACGTGGACAATCCACAACTTGTGGCAGGTGGCGTGGCCAGGTGATGTGGCAAGTGGACAATTCACAACTTGGCAGGTGACGTGGCCAGTTGATGTGGCAGGTGACGTGGCCAGTGGACAATCCACAACTTGTGGCAGGTGACGTGGCCAGGTGACGTGGCAGGTGATGTGGCCAGGTGACGTGGCAGGTGACGTGGCCAGGTGACGTGGCAAGTGACACGCTAAATACACGTACACTGCTGCTCTCTCAGCTGCTCTGGTCTCACAAAATAGCTGAAATGGTTAAATAATATTGTTTTTTGAGCTTAGGGAGGGTCTTATGATGTTTCTTAACCAAATGCTTATAAACGCAAACGCGGTAAAACGCGGTAAATCGCGGTAAAACGCCGCGAAATTCGCGGCAAAAACGGGTGTTTTAAACGCCGGTTTTTGCGTTTGAAAACTTGTGTTTAGATGAGTTTGCATTTGCTTCTCGTGTGCATGGGGCCTTAGATTGATGCTCATTTTGTCTAGGGGAATCGGCTAGTTGTTTTAAAATCGAAGCTGTACTTACCGTTGGAGAGAGCGATATTCTACGCTGCTTCCGGGTATGGTCTTCAGGACTGGGCGTTCCTATTTTGATTGACAGTCTTCAGACAGGCTTCCGACGGTCGCATCCATCGCGTCACGAGTAGCCGAAAGAAGCCGAACGTCGGCGCGGCTCTATAGGGCGCCTGCGCACCGATGTTCGGCTACTTTCGGAAAATCGTGACGCGATAGATGCGACCGTCGGAAGCCTGTCAATCAAGAAGGAACACCCAGACCCGAAGACCATACTTGGAAGCGGCAGAGAAGATCGCTCTCTACAACGGTAAGTACAGCTTCGATTTTAAAACAACTAGCGGATTCCCCTAGACAAAATGAGCATCAATCTAAGGGTAACAATTTTTTTGAGGGGGAACTACCGCTTTAAGCCAGTTGGGCCGAAGTGACGTTTAATGTCGCTTCCGTCATCCAACGTCATTGAGTCAAGTGGGGGTCATCATTCCATCACTCGACTTAGTGCCTCTGAGGGGAAAGGATCAGATTGTCTCTGTCGCTACTGACGGCTCTGGTAAGCGGAGACGACTGGAACGCGGCGGTAGGGGGGTGGGGGAACTTTCCCGCCGCCGATAAAAGTGATCCTATGGCGAATCCACCGGCAGTGACCACTTTTATCGTAAAGCGGACCGACCTCCGTTTAAGAAAATACAGAGGTTATGGCAGATATCTGCTGCCATAACAACGGTATTCAACATCAAAGTACCAATGTATAACGACGGCAGGCGGTCCGGAAGTGGTAAATTCAAAATACTAAAATACGACCAAAACTAAAATAGCATTTTGGTCAAAAGACTGACTAAAACTAAATCGAAGTTTGACGTAAATAATTAACACTGCTGCATGCACAGGTTTCGGGATCCCCAGGAATTTGACCCTAGGCATATAAAATGCCTTCAAATGTCTGTGAGCATTAGACCTAATGCCGCGTACACACGATCATTTTTCGGCATGAATAAAAAGTTGTTTTTAAAAAATATGTAATTTAAAATGATCGTGTGTGGGCTTCACATCATTTTTCGGGTTCTGAAAAACTACAAAAAAAAAATTCTAACATGCTGCATTTTTTAACGACATTTTAAACAATGTCGTTTTTCGGGTTGTAAAAAAACAGCGCATGCTCAGAAGCAAGTTATGAGACGGGAGCGCTCGTTCTGGTAAAACTACCGTTCGTAATGGAGTAAGCACATTCATCACGCTGTAACAGACAGAAAAGCGCAAATCGCCTTTTACTAACACGGAATCAGCTAAAGCAGCCCCAAGGGTGGCGTCATCTGCATGGAACTTCCCCTTTATAGTGTCGTCGTACGTGTTGTACGTCACCGCGCTTTGCTAGAGCATTTTTTTAAAACGATGGTGTGTGGGCAACGTCGTTTTAAAGATGAAGTTGGAAAAACTTTATTTTTCTACATGCCGAAAAACATATTTTTTTTCATGCTGAAAAATGATCGTGTGTATGCGGCATAAGAAGTAAAAGCCATCAACTGTTCCAAGAAGCATCTTCTCAGTCAAAAAGAGAGCAAACAAGGCAATACATTTTATGTACACGTCTACTTACACAACTGGACCCTCAACAAACAGGCATTTGTGTGATTCCCAGCAGTACAGTAAAGGCTCCATACTAAACAGGCACAATGATATATACTATAATGTGTTTGCATCTTTATATTAGAGCAAGGCCAACAGAGCTGGCAAAGGATCATAAATACAAGTCGACTATTGCAGCAGGTCATCATAGAAACACAGCAATCTAAATATTCCTATACCTGAAAGAGCATGTATGCATCTTTAGCACATGGCTTAAGAGTGCTGACAGATCTCCTATTACTGTTTCCAGTGACAGGCACGGGTTGCTCCACAGCATCTGCATACAATAAAGAGACAGAATTAAATCTTTCACACACACTAACAAATTACCCTCATGTTTTACCAGAATATCTACATTCATTTCAGCAAATTACCAAAATACATAGGTCACATTTGGCTTTTATTACACAGAAATGATGAACAGGACCCCTTAACACATAATCGTAAAAGATAACGTCCTAAACTCCCACTACGAGCTGAGCGCCTGGCCTTGTGGGTCAAGTATTGTATAATTCATGATGTGGGCAAATTCATGGGAGGTCCTGAGAAATTGACAGCACAGCAAAAAAAATAAAAAATTCACATCAAAGTATATCTAAACCAAAACAAAAAACAATTTAGCATACTACACCTTTCCAGTATCCAGTAAACAAACTTATTTGTATGCACTTGCTTGCATTTGGAAAAAGGTCTGCGAATCTTTAGGGCCTTTAGGTTTTTATTGACTTTAGAATTGCTTTTCTCCCTGTACAAATCTATGGGATTTCTAAATTAGCTGAGCAGTGGCTCTCTCTCCCCCCCCCCTTCTCGCAGGGCAGACTGATAGCAGCGGGAGCCATCAGCTCCTGCTGCTGCCAATCAAATTCTGTGACAAGGGAGTAGGAGCGAGACACACTTTTTGTGTCTACAGACGCAGGCAGTGTGGTTCAGGATCAAGCCCACACAGGAATCAGCTTCCCATGGGGAAACTTGCAGAAGGAGGAGCCAGGAATGCAAGCGGAGGAACCCAAAAGAAGAGGATCAGGATCAAACCATTGCACAGAGCAGATAAGTGTGACATGTCATGTAAAAAATGTTGACAATCACAATAAAATATAGATATATGGACAACCTTCTGCATCTCTGTACTGTCCTTCAGCAGTGGTGTCAACCTTCTACCTTAGTGTAATAGAATTCTGCTAAGCTAAGCTCCATCAGTATGAGTACAAAATACAGGACTAGTAGGACAGTGATTTTTAACTTGTGGTTTACAAGCAGGTTCCAAGTGGGCAATAATTATCTATCTTCCTCAATTACTATTGTAGCTTCCTAACAGACTTTCCAGCACTAAAGATGCACAAATCAAAAAACAGCCGACACACGAATGCAGCAATAACAAGACAAATGCTGGAAAAAACTGAATTAAGAAGAAGCATTTGTGTGTCGGGTGTTTTTTGATTTGTGGAACTGTTGTGGACTTTCCAGCCTGAACTCTGCATTTATCTTATCCTACCATGGAGCTTGGGTAAACTATAGTGTTTTCCAGCACTTAGACCCCTTTCACACTGAGGCAGTTTTCAGGCGTTTTAATGCTAGAAATACCGCCTAAAAACCGCCTCCCATTCATTTCGGTGTGACCTTTCACACTGGGGCGGGGGGTTTGCGGACGTTAGGAAAAGTCCTGCAAGCAGCATCTTTGGGGTGGTTTAGAGGTGCTGTATACAGCGCTCCCAAAACGTCCTGCCCATTGAAATGATTGAGCAGCACTTCCAAAGTGCCTGAAAAGCACTGAAGCGCCGGAAAACTGGCATTTTTAACCCCTTCTTCATGGTTAAAAGCCCCCCGCTGTTGGCTGAAAGGTGATGTAATAAAGCGATAAAGCGCAGCTAAAACGAGAGGCGCTTTATCGCTACCGAACAGCACTCATAGCGTGAAAGGAGTCTAAATATGATGCACACTATGGAAAAACCCTGGTAGTTTTAGGGTCAGTTCACACCATATGCAGTCCAGGTCGTTTTTTTTCTGCATCAAAAGCACATGAAAAGTAGGTTATATGTTTACAGAGCCATAGTTCACACCAGTGCTTGCAGTTCCAGAAAAAAAATAAGTAGAAACATGTTGCATTTTACCTGCAATAAACTTTATGCTGTAAAATGCATCAAAAATGCACTAAAATGCACTAAAAACGCACTGGAACACACGTCCTTATTTAAGGTTTAAAAAAAATAAAAAATAAAAAAAAAAAAAAAAGAAGAGGGATAAAAGCACTGTACTACATCAAAAACATGCAAAAAGTATCTAGAACGCATCCGGACTGCGTTTCTATGGTGTGAACTGGCCCTTAAAGGTTAAGAAAAAAAGAAGAGGGGGGGGGAAGATGCACTGGATTGCATCAAAAACGCGCATGCAGAAAAGCATCTGGAATGCATCCAGACTGCGTTTCTATGGTGATACCTGGCCCTTAGTTTAAAAAAGGTGCCATTTCCTAACCATCAATTCTGGGAAAATAAAATCTCACTATGATAAAAAGGCCCGGTCACTGGCATTCATTTTTATATTAAAACCCTGCAAGAGCATAATACATACAGGACTGATCATGGAGACCTGGGTGCCATAATATCCACTTACAGGTAATAGGATAAACCTCCACATTGTAGCAGAATCCTCCAGTGAGAACAAGAAAGTGTAATAGCATTTTATAATATCTAGAATTATTGTTTTTTATTTGACAGTTTGGCACGTCACTTTTTTTTCTACCTTTACCTTTATGCCTTTCATCTTCTGCCACCATCCTCTCAAATACCACAGTAACTACTTGTCGTACGGTTGCTGCCGCTGTGTTATTTGTTATGCTGTCTTTTGTGAAGTGCAGTCTAAAGCAAAGAACAATTGCCTGAAAAAAAAAATTGGGAATGTTACTAAGGTTTGAAAAAGACAAACAGTGTAGAATCTTTGGCTAGCTTCATCAGTCTACATTCAATTTATATTGCTTAACCTGAATTGCTGACTCTCTCTTATGAACACCATAGGATTCTATATCGGAGCCAATTCATATTTCGTAATTCACAGATATACAGAATGGGGCAGATCCACATAGATCTGCACCCGCGCAGCGTATCAGAGATATGCTACACCGCCGTACCTTCCCTGGCGTTCTTTCAAATCCTCAAAGATTTTGCGCCGTAAGTTACGTCAGCGTAGTGTATTTCTGGCGGCGGAATTCAAATCGGCGATTAGGTGGCGTGTTTCATTTAAATGAAGCGCGTCCCCGCGCCAAATGAACTGCGCATGCTCCGCTTTGAAATTTCCCACCGTGCATTGCGCGAAAATGACGTCGCAAGGACGTCATTTTTTAAACTTAGACGTGACTTACGTCCATCCCGATTCACGGACGACTTACGAAAAAAAAAGAAAAAATTTAAATTTCGACGCGGGAACGACGGCCATACTTAACATGGCAAATCTAACTATACGCCGCAAAAAAGCAGCTTTAACTATACGCCGGTAAAAGCCGACTAGAGACGACGTAAGTGAATGCGACGGCCGCGCGTACGTTCGTGGATCGTCGGAAATAGCCAATTTGTATACCCGACGCGGAAAAAACGACGCGGACGCCGAAGTATTGCATCTACGATCCGAAGGCGTACGAAGCCGCACGCCTGTCGGATCAAACCCAGATGCCGTCATATCTTGGTTTAAGGATTCAAACTAAAGATACGACGTGGGAAATTTGAAAGTACGCCGGCGTATCAGTAGATACGCCGGCGTACTCTCACTGTGGATCTGGCCCTATATCTTTACTTTCAAGGCAAAGCTGTGTGTAAAGGCATTATAAACCTTCTTGCCTGCACCTTGTGTCTTTCACCTATATAAGATGTGCACGGACTGTGTAGTGTCATCATGTCATTTGTTGGTCTGGAACAGTCTATAGCAGAGTAAATCTTCACATTCCTTTATCATTAATTTCAGTTTGTGTACAAACTTGCTGCATGGTACTGCACGGGTTATTGACTTGTCTGAAAACCAACACTTCATGTGAAGAAACTACATAAGCCACAATCTGTGGGTCTTTCAGTCTATTGCTCTGCAGGTGAGAGCTACAGAGCAACTAAATCTGACACAGACACGCACAGGCAGAACAACTTACAGAGTTCAAGTGATATGAAATATTTCATAGTGGGCTCTAACATTTGTGATGCAGAAGGAAACATTTGTGATGCAGGAAATGGAAAACCACGAACTGGATGCTGAGTGACTCAGAACAGAAAGTTTATTCGTCCTTTTACTGGATAGGGACAGGCTAACTGCAGCATGGAATTTATCAGACACTAAAAACAGCAGCTAGATAATGTAAACCCATCATTACAATGTAAAAACAAACAGGGAATATAATTATACTAAAGCTATTTTTTTTTCTATTCTGTGGGTTGTACTGGATGGACCGGTGTCTTTTTATAACCAGATTAACAAGGTTGTAAACTCTTTAAAAAAAAAAAAACTGCAAGACAAAAAGGCATAATGAGCTAGTAGTAGCTTGTAAATACTTACCTTAAAACAAAGCTCTCTCAGAGGCGCCCGCACACCGCTGACATTTTCCCCCGAAGTTTCTTCCAAGTTCACCGGCTCCAGCGATGTGATTGGCCTGAGATGCGATGATGTCACTGTGGCATATGCGCGCGGGAGCCGACTTTCACAGCACAGGACTCTGAAGGAATGGCCATGGGTCGCTGGTGATGTCACTGACTGCATGCAATGTAAATATCTCCTAAACGGTACATGTTTAGGAGATATTTTCACTACCTATAGGTAAGCCTTGTTATAGGCTTACTTATAGGTTATAGGCATACTTATAGGTAAATGTCTGCAGAGGAAGTTTACTTAAAGCGGAGTTCCGGCCACAATTTCACTTTTTAAATATAAATACCCCTGTAATACACAAGCTTAATGTATTCTAGTAAAGTTAGTCAGTAAACTAAGGCCCGTTTTGTTAGGTTGTTACAGCATTTAGACACTTTATAAAATAGAAATTGACTGGGGCCATCTTAAGTGTGGGCATCATGAAGCCAGACTGTATGACTTCCTGGATTTCAGCCTTGCAGATCTCGCACATGCTCAGTGCTGCACAAGCAGTGTAATAGGTTTCAGATCAGGTTTCAGCACCTGTACTGTCCAAGTCACATTCTTCGAGACTGGGGAGTGCACAGACTCCTGGAAAGTTACACCCACTACATTCCCAGGAGTCTGTGCGGTGTAGGTTAGGAAGCTTAAGCACCTAGGTGCAGGAAGTGGGAAGATTAACTGTTCTGCCTAGCAACAACACTTTGAAGGCATCTAAAAAAAAAACTTTTTTCTTAAAGGACTAATGCCATTTTTTTTTTAAACTACTGATGTAATGTTATATTTATGTGTGGAACTCCACTTTAATCTTTAACTATGCAAATAAAACGAACATGAAAGTGTACAATGCCTCCAAGAATAAATATAGAAAGATGATAGGACATGGAAAACAGAAAATATGAGCATCACTGAAGAAAACACAAAATATGCTAACTGAATAATTATTACCTTTGACAGAGCATCGTCATGGACCACTGTATTAGTTGTCAGAAGTACCAAAACCGTCTGTAGCAGCTTCAGTTCCTCTAAACAATTCTCCATGAGCTGCCATAACATGTTGATGATGTTTCCAGCAGCAGCCTTAAAACATACATAAAAATCTTAAATAGAAATCTGCATGATTGGTTCCTATTAATAACTGTGGTCAGGCAAAAATAAAATATGTTGCATTAAAACTGACTAAGGTGTCGCAGGTAACATGCTGAGTGGCTAAAATGTTTCATCCTCTGCAGTTGGTCACTTGTTAACGTCAAAAAATATATATTTAATTATTTCAAGTAATTGTATAGCGCCAATAATTTATGCAGCACTTTACATACATTAGATGTGTGTGTGTGTGTGTGTGTGTGTGTGTGTGTGTGTGTGTGTGTGTATATATATATATAGATAGATAGATAGATAGATAGATAGATAGATAGATAGATAGATAGATAGATAGATAGATAGATAGATAGATAGATAGATAGAGATATCTCTCCATCTCACACACACACACTGTACTTTCACATTAGTAAACCAATTAACCTACCAGCATGTCTTTGGAGTGTGAGAGGAAACCGGAACACCCAGAGGAAACCCATGCAGGCACAGGGAGAACATGCAAACTCCAGGCAGGTAGCGGCGTGGTTGGGATTTGAACCGACTACTCTGATGCTGCCGGGCAAAAATGCCAACTACTGCCCAATCTAGTAACATTTTCTTATAAACAACCCTGAAGCAAAGCTTATGGATATATATGCCAGTATGTTCCCCTTATCCAATACCATCATATCTCACCAACATACACACCAGAGCATGAAAGGGGGTTACTCAGCAAAAAATCAACCAACAGGAGGCTCCAGCTCTGTTCCGTGAGAAACTTGCTAAATCTGAATCTTTGAGTGTCGAGTTTGAATCCAAAGCTGACCATATACCATATATTTTTAACAGATTCCTCCATCCACACAAACCAGGTGGATGGAGAATGTCACCCCCCCCCCCCCACACTGATTAGTGACTGCAGCCACCGATTGAGAATTTTTTTTTTGCATGTTCCTTAGACAGATGTTGATAAAATGGCTGACTTCTGTCGAGCAGGGACAGCCACACACTGATCAAAAATCATCCTGTTCTTGCTAAAACTGCAAAACTCAATTTAAACTTTTACAGAGAGCTGCTGAATGATAGTCAGCAGCTCTTTGAGAACCGAGCGATCAGCACTGTTAAATTGCCTGGTTTCAAGTCTTAGGCTGGGTTCACACTACGGTTTTCCCGTCCGTCAGCCGCATACGATTTATATGAAAAACCGTATGCGGCTGAAACGGACGGGAACGTATGGAACCGCACATATGTGCGTTTTCCATTGACATTAATGTTAAAAGGAAAACGTATGCGTTTGCCATACTGTTTTAAAAACGACCGCAAAACCGTGGTTGAACACGGTTTTGCGTACGTTTAAAAAACATTTTGCCAGCAAATCGTACGCACCCGGATGCATCTGAGTGCATACGATTTGCAATGCATTGTCTATCTATACGTTTTCCCGTCCGGGCCCGTACGTTTTCAATACTGAAATCGTATGCGGCTGATGGACGGGAAAACCGTAGTGTGAACCCAGCCTTAGAGGCGACCTGGGACAGAGGCAGCATCAGACCCATGCTGCATCCACCTAGGCAAGTATGCCTAACAAAAAAAAAAAAAAATATATACTTCTGTTTTAAGGCAAATATGCACAATGAAGATGTTTAATCCCCATACCTCAGATACCACTTCATGTGACATGAGCCTCTGGATAGCAGCAAGGCAAAGCTGAGTGATTTTCGGTTCTTTTGTTCCGCAACCCATAAGAAAGGGTTGAACTACTTCAGAACTATTCTCCTTCAAAGCTTCGGGAAGGATGAGAAAAGATACAATAATCATGATTAAAATACACTTACTTGTCTGTGTTAGAAATATTAAACAGCCAGAAGGAGACAATATCGTTACGCCACAAAAGTGTGCTCTTTTTAACAAAAATTCTTATGTAAAAGGACTAAAATTACCTGGTGATCCTATTTACAAGCCTCTTGCCACATGTACCGTTTAGGAGATATTTACTAACTCACCGACAACGCTATACAGCCACAATACAAATGGCTTCTCCCCTCAGCATTGCCAGGAGCCGTAAGCTACTGCGTCTGATTATCTATGCAAGAGAGCGCTGTTTGCGTGGATCCACTTTGCATATGCTGGAATTATCAGACTGACCTCCAGGACTGCTCATGTAGTGTCTATGTGTGATGCCACGTACACACGGTCGTTTTTTGTCTTGTAAGAAAACGTTGTTTTTTCTCATAAAAAAACGACGTTGCCTACACACCATCGTTTTTTCAAAATGCTCTAGCAAAAGGTGGTTACGTACAACACGTACGACGGCACTCTGTTCCATTCAAGCCCGCGCCATAACTTGCTTCTGAGCATGCGCGGGGTTAAAAACGTTGTTTTAAACGTCCTTTTAGCCCACACACGATCATTTTTGATGACACAAAAAACGACGTTTTGAAAAACGACATAAAAAATTGAAGCATGTTTGAAAAAAAAAAATTTCGTTTTTCAGAAGACATAAAAACGACGGTATGCCCCACACACGATCATTTTAAATGACGTTTTTAAAAATGTTGTTTTTTTTCATCACAAAAAACGACCGTGTGTACGCGGCATAAGGCTAATGCCACGTACACGAGATCGGAAATTCCGACAAGAAAAACGTGGATTTTTCCTGACAGAATGTTGGCTCAAACTTGTGTTGCATACACACCGTCACACAAATTTTGCCGAAAATTACGACCGTCAAGAACGCAGTGACGTACGACGAGCCGAGGCCAAGTTCAATAGGTAGTATGACTCTTCTGCGTGATTCTGAGCATGCATGTTTTTTTGCGCATCGGAATTGCATACATGACGAGTGGATTTTCTGATAGGAACTTGTTCCGTCGGAAAAAATAGAGAACCAGCACTCAATCTTTTGTTGGCGGAAATTCTGACAGCAAAAGTCCGATGGAGAATACTCACTGTCGGAATTTCCATCCAAAAGCTCACATCGGACTTTTCTCGTCGTAATTTCCGATGTGTACGTGGCATTATTAGTGCAAATGTAGACATATTTGCTGAAAATATATTAAAAAGATGAGAATATTGGCCTGAAAATATTTTTAGCAGACCTAAAAAATATAAAGATAAAGCCCTGCTCCCTTCTGACACTAAGCTCTGCCCTCTTTATTCAAACAAATGTCTTGTATTGAGCACTTGAAAAAAAAGAAGAAAAAAAAACATGGGGCTCATCCCCATTCAGAAATATGAAAAAGAGAATCTGTTTGTAAACAGTAATAGAATACAATACACTCATAGGTGTGTAATTTATTATACAATTCCTGTACATATATGAAATCAAGCATCTTAGCTAGAGAAGTAAACACCATAATAATAATAACCTGTCAGTATGTCAGCGTTCCGTGCAGCTATATTCTTCACCTTCACTATGCCGGATTCCGCAGCCTGGAAGACATAATACATGTGATCAAGTACAAAGCAGTAAAATGATGGTCTTTGATGACATAATATGAGGAAAACGCTTTGAATACGATCAAAAAGCTATTCTTGTTCGCAGTCTCTTTATATTTCTGGATCATCGTATGCATTATTCAGACTTTTCTGTATTAGTACATTAAGTTTTCAGATTATGCACATATTTCTCTACAAAACCTATTTGTAAATATGTTTTTATGGTAGAGAAAAAAAGTAATCTGCACTAGAGAAGTAGCAAACGGACTCCGTGAACAGTTATGCGGCGTACACACGATTGGAAATTCCGACAAGAAAACCATGTTTTTTTTCTGACGCAATGTTGGCTCAAACTTATTTATTTATTTATTAAAATGCGTATTGGGAGCGCAGTCATTACCAGAAGGCCTCAATGCGCTCAAACTTGTGTTGCATACACACGGTCACACAAATCTTGTCGGAAATTCCGACCCTCAAGAACGCGGTGACGTACAAGACGTATGACGAGCCGAGATCAATGAAGTTCAATAGGCAGTTCGGCTCTTATGCTTGATTCGGAGCATGCATGTTTTTTTGCGCGTTGGAATTGCATACAGACGAGTGGATTTTCCGATACAAATTTTTTCTGTCGGAAAAATAGAGAACCAGCTCTCAATCTTTTGTTGGTGGAAATTCTGACAGCAAAAGTTCGATGGAGCATACACACGGTCGGAATTTCCGACCAATAGCTCACATTGGACTTTTCTTGTCGGAATTCCTGATCGTGTGTACGCAGCATTACAGTTTTAGGTAATATTTTCTTCTATTCCTTCTACAGACCTTTCCCTGTCCTCCTCATATAGTAGTCAACCCAAAGCCTACAGCCCATAGGTGTGCATCGCAAAGCTCCACTCACTTACTCGCCCGCTCACTCCGGAAAGTATTCACAGAAAGTATTCACAGCGCTTCATGTTTTTCCACATTTTGTTATGTTACAGCTAGGGTTGTCCCGATACCACTTTTTTAGGACTGAGTACAAGTACCGATACTTTTTTTCAAGTACTCGCCGATACCGAATACCGATACTTTTTTTTAAATGTGTCCCCAAATGCAGCCATGTCCCCCCACAAATGCAGCCATGTCCCCCCCATATATGCAGCCATGTCCCCCCCATATATGCAGCCATGTCCCCCCCATATATGCAGCCATGTCCCGAATACCGATACTTTTTTTTAAATGTGTCCCCAAATGCAGCCATGTCCCCCCACAAATGCAGCCATGTCCCCCCCATATATGCAGCCATGTCCCCCCCATATATGCAGCCATGTCCCCCCCATATATGCAGCCATGTCCCCCCCATATATGCAGCCATGTCCCCCCCATATATGCAGCCATGTCCCCCCCATATATGCAGCCATGTCCCCCCCATATCCAGCCATGTCCCCCCCATATCCAGCCATGTCCCCCCCATATCCAGCCATGTCCCCCCCATATCCAGCCATGATCCAGCCATGTCCCCCCCATATGCAGCCATGTCCCCCCCATATATGCAGCCATGTCCCCCTTACCGTACATGCTGCCGCGCCGCTGCTTGGTTAATACGGGCGGGGAAAATTACAGCTTTCATTTGAATAGCTGTAGTCTTTCGCGCCGCGCTGCGTATAGATGCTCCCCCTTGCTTGGGATTGGACAGTTCACCCGAGCAAGGGGGAGTGTCTATACGCGGCACGGCGGGAAACACTACAGCTATTCAAATGAAAGCTGTAATGTTCCCCGCCCGTATTAACCAAGCAGGGATGCGGCGGGGGGGAAGTATTCTATTTCGGTATCAGGGGTATTTGCGGGAGTACGAGTACTCCCGCAAATACTCGGAATCGGTCCCGATACCGATACTAGTATCGGTATCGGGACAACCCTAGTTACAGCCTTATTCCAAAATGAATTAAATTCATTATTTTCCTCAAAATTCCACAAACAATACCCCATAATGACAACACGAAAGAAGTTGGTTTCAAATCTTTGCAAATGTATTAAAAAAATAAAAATCCCATGTACATAAGTATTTACAGCCTTTGCTCAATACTTTGTTGAAGCACCTTTGGCACCAATTACAGCCTCAGGACTTTTTGAGTATGATGGTACAAGCTTGGCACACCTATTTTTGGGCAGTTTCTCCCATTCTGCTTTGCAGGGCCTCTCAAGCTCCATCAGGTTGGATGGGGAGCATTGGTGTACAGACGTTTTCAGATCTTTACAAAGACGTTCAATCCGGTTTAAGTCTGGGCTCTGACTCGATCAACTTTAGGACATTCACAGAGTTGTCCCATAGCCACTCCTTTGTAATTTTGGCTGTGTGCTTAGGGTCGTTGCCCTGTTGGAAAATGATCCTTCGCCCCAGTCTGAGGTCCAGAGCGGTCTCGGGGGAAGGTTTTCATCAAGGATGTCTCTGGACATTGCTGCTTTTATCTTTTCCTCGATCCCGACGCTGAAAAACATCCCCACAGCATGATGCTGCCACCACAATGCTACACTGTAGAGATGGTATTGGCCGGGTGATGAGCGGTGCCTGGTTTCCTCCAGACATGACACTCGCCATTCAGGCCAAACAGTTTAATCCTTTTTTCATCCGCATAGGGCGATTAGGGTGTTCCCAGGCACACCCTGTGTGCATGCTTATAGGGGAACCAAAGATTTGCACCATACTCAATTTTTGGGATGACATCAGCCATCATATTCTGGTCTTTGATTTCCTGGTTCAAAGGCAATTCCACATGCTAGGTAGGATATCCTTGTATTTTGGCACCAGCAACTGCTACTCCATATTAACATGCCTTGTGCAGGATAGTAGCTCCTGTACAAGGAATATCAGACAAGGAAGAGATCTCAGAACATATCCAGACCAGGAAATGTGGCAGGCTTACATCTCCCAGCTGGCCTGGATTTATCTCCAGAAAGAGATGGTGGTCATGACCAGGCAAATTAAAGATCCGTACTGACCGATTCTGCCTCTCTCCCCTGAAACCCATACGCAGTTTGAAATGATAATGGACCTTTTATCTAATGTTTTAATTGAGACATTGAGCCCAATCCAAACAGCCGAAGATGAGGAACCTGGAAGAAAACTGGCCAAAGATGTCATTGGCCAGAGAGGGAGCTCCAGGACACCGCATTGCTGGAGTGGAGTGGATTATATAAGAAATAATGAGCCACTCACAGCAAAACATTGGTGAGGATCACAAGGAATCTTTTAAGAAGTGAAAACCTTAAAGTAGCTGTCATTCCCTGACTCCAAGGCTGTAGAAAAGGAGGAACCTGCTCAGTCTCACTACATGGTACAGGTACTATGCAGTATGGGAAACACAAAATCAATAGCTTCAATTCGATTTTTCTCAGGAAATATATATTATATATATATATATATATATATATATATATATATATATATATTTTTTTTTTAATTTTTTCCTTAGAAGAATCAAATTGAAACTATTGATTTTGTGATATATATATAT
Source organism: Rana temporaria (assembly GCF_905171775.1). Taxonomy (NCBI): domain Eukaryota; kingdom Metazoa; phylum Chordata; class Amphibia; order Anura; family Ranidae; genus Rana; species Rana temporaria. The sequence goes on along the minus strand of NC_053491.1, from coordinate 212,017,472 downwards.
ATATTTTTATTATTATTTACACACATATACATACACACACTGTATATATACAGTGCCTTGAAAAAGTATTCATACCCATTGAAATTTTCCACATTTTGTCATGTTACACCCAAAAACGTAAATGTGTTTTATTGGAATTTTATGTGATAGACCAACACAAAGTGGCACATAATTGTCAAGTGGAAGGAAAATGATAAATGGTTTTCAAATCTTTTTACAAATAAATATTTGAAAAGTGTGGCATGCATTTGAATTCAGCCCCCCTCCTGGGTCAATACTTTGTAGAACCAACTTTAGCTGCAATTACAGCTGTAAGTCTTTTTTGGGATGTCTCTACCAGCTTTGCACATCTAGAGAGTGACATTTTTGCCCATTCTACTTTGCAAAATAGCTCAAGCTCCGTCAGATTGGATGGAGAGTGTCTGAACAGAAATTTTCAAGTCTTGCCACAGATTCTCAATTGGATTTTGACTGGGCCATTCTAACACATGAATTTGCTTTAATCTCCATTGTAGCTCTGGCTGTATGTTTAGGGTCATTGTCCTGTTGGAAAGTGAACCTCCGTCCCAGTCTCAAGTCTTTTGCAGACTCTAACAGGGTTTTCTTCTAAGATTGCCCTGTATTTGGCTCCATCCATCTTCCCATCAACTCTGCCCAGATTTCCTGTCCTTCCTGAAGAAATGCACCCCCACAAAATGATGCTGCCACCACCATGTTTCACGGTGAGGATGGTGTATTCAGGATGATGTGCAGTGTTAGATTTCTGCCCCACAAGTTCAGTTTTGGTCTCATCTGACCAAAGCACCATCTTCCACATGTTTGCTGTGTCCCCATCATGGCTTCTCACAAACTGCAAATGGGACTTATGGCTTTATTTCAACAATGGTTTTCTTCTTGCCACTCTTCCATAAAGGCCAAATTTGTGGAGTGCTTGACTAATAGTTGTCCTGTGGACAGATTCTCCCACCTGAGCTGTGGATCTCTGCAGCTCCTTCAGATTTACCATGGGACGCTTTGCTGCTTCTCTGATTAATGCTCTCCTTGCCTGGCCTGTCAGTTTAGGTGGACAGCAATGTCTTGGTAGGTTTGCAGTTGTGCCATATTCTTTCCATATTCAGATGATAGATTGAACAGAGCTCTGTGAGATGTTCAAAGCTTGGGATATTGTTTTATAACCTAACCCTACTTTAAACTTTATCCCCGACCTGTCTGTTGTGTTCCTTGGCATGCATGATGCAGTTTGTTCACTAAGGTTCTCTAAAAAATCTCTGAGGGCTTCACAGAACAGCTGTATATATACTGAGATTAAATTACACACAGGTGGACTCTATTAACTAATTAGGTGACTTCTGAAGGCAATTGGTTCCACTAGATTTTAGTTAGGGGTATCAGAGTAAGGGCCAGGTTAACACTGGTGCGATGTCTGAGATCGGATGTGATTCACACCACACTGCAGTGCAAATCACATGCAATCTCTGTACGATGCGATTTCAGCCATTTGCATCGCATTCAGACCAAACACGCACAGGACACTTTTTTTTTGTCCACAGCAGAATCGGATTGCATGGGTGTTCACACCCATACGATCCGATTCCTGTCCGAATTTTCAGTTCACACCGCGATATGCAAATTGATTTGAGGGTGTCATTAACTTTTAATTGACACTCTCAGCAGTTCGCATAGGGCAGTGTGAACTGTCACCGGGAAACATGCGATGCGGGAAGTGGATTTGCAGGGTTCCCGCATCAATGCAGTGAGAACCGTCCCTTAAGAGGAATAAATACAAATGCATGCCACACTTTTCAGATTTTTTCTGTAAAAAAATAAATTAAAAACCATTTAGCATTTTCCTTCCGCTTCACAATTCTGTGCCACTTTGTGTTGGTCTATATCACATAAAATGGTGGTATGAATACTTTTTCATGTGTGTGTTTTATCAGTGCATTTCTATAATAGTAGAAAACAGGGAGACATAGCAATGTATAAAACAATGTCGTTTTCCCAAGCTCCTAAAGAGGTTGATTCAAGCAAGACATATTACACACTTTCCATGGCAACAGACTTTAACTACAAACATGGGAGTTCCTTGTTTGTGGCCTGTACAGATGAATTTGAATATTTCCCCTTATTCAATGGCGCAGAGCGGTGCCAACAGTTATAAGAAGCTTTCCTTGTTCGTACCAGCCTCTCGAAGCAGGCATCGCCAGCCAGCACAACCACCAAAGGAATGAGCTCACAGCTTTTATGACAGAACGGGAAGTTAGATACATATTATCAGATCAGTTACGGCCTTTCATATAATGTTACCATGCAATAATAGTACACATCTGAGCACAATCTACTCAAAGCAAATGCTACATATGGAAGAGCAAACATGCTTTAGTCCAATAAACACATGTTGCATGACGTCTATCAAGATCAACAAGATAAATCTGCAGCGATCACATGGGGAAAATACTAATTATTCCAGAACAAATCTGTTCCCATAATAATTAAATCACAAGAGAGAAAGGGGATAACAGACTTTTGAAATGCCCAAAAATTACACATAATATGAATACCGTATATAAAAAAAAAAAAAAAAAAAAAAAAAGGAAAAGTAGATAAAAAAAAAAAAAAAAAAAAAAAAAAAAGAAAGATAAAAAAAAATAAAAAAAAAAAAAAAAAAAAAAATCTCAATCATGCATAACGTTCTATTCTGCACCTTCTAGCAGTTATGTTACTTTGTTAAATCCACTCTCACAAGGGATTACATATATTATCGTCTAGTTACGTGGTGAACTAGGGATCTATGAACAGAGCTTCTTCTTTGGAGTATTTAAAGGACCATTCTAGGTTGAGTAATTGCAGAAGGCATAGTCACTAAACTGTCCCTGTATGTAGTGGAATAAGGAAATCTAAGGCTGCAATTATCCCCAAAAATACATGTAAACATAGCAAGAGCCTCTGTGTGTGGGGACTTTAAGACCCCTTTCACACTGGGGCTTTTTTTCAGGCGCTTTAGCGCTAAAAATAGTGCCTGTAAAGCGCTCTCGTTATTTCTGCCTGAAAACTCCCCTCCATGTTAGCCAATGTGTTCTTGCACACTATTAGGTAGATTCAGGTACATAGGATTAACTTTAGGGCGGCCTAGCCTAGCCTGTTTAGGCTACACCGCCGTAAATTAGTTAGGCTAGTAGTGATTTTCAATCTACTTACCTGCTAATCTATGGCGGCGTAGCCTCAAACGAGCAGGCGTAAGGGCGCCTAATTCAAATTGGTTGGAGGGGGGCGTGCTGTATGGAAATAAGGCTTGACCTCACGTTTTTTGCTACTGCGCATGCGCTGGGCGCCTACATCTCCCAGTGCGCATTGCGGCTAAGTACGCCGTACGGGCCTATTGATTTCGACGTGGACGTAAACGACGTAACTCTCGATTCGCGGACGACTTACGCAATCGACGTAAAAAATTCGAACCTCGCGGCGGGAACGGCGGCCATACTTTAACATTGTTATTCCACCTCATAGGTGGAATAACTTTAGGCCGCCTAAGGCCTTACGGAAACAACGTAATTCGACTGCGGCGGGCTGGCGTACGTTCGGGAATCGGCGTACAAGCTCATTTACATAATGTACGCCGTCCACAATGGAAGCGCCACCTAGCGGCCATCCGAAAAATTGCAATCTAAGATAGGACGGCTTGCGCCGGCCTATCTTAGCTTTGTTTAAGCGTATCTCTGTTTGAGCATATGCTTAAACATACGGCGGCGTAGATTCGGAGTTAGGTCGGCTTATCTACTGATAAGCCGGCCTAACTCTTTGTGAATCTACCTATATGCCCTTACAGGCAGAAAAAAAAATCCAATCAAATTTGTGTTTGCTTTTGCGTTAAATAGCATGACAAAGCTCAAAAAAGCTCAAAGAAGCTCAAAAACACACCCAAATTTTTTTTTAAAAAATAGCAATAATGAGCTGGGGGGAAGGTTGTGAAAAAACGGTTATGTTAAAAAAAAAGCTCAATAAATTGCTTATTCAAGTTGAAATAAAAGCACCTTTTTTTTTTTTTGAGATGCCATGTGCATGAGCCCTTACGGATAAACAAAGCAGGGCTCGGGAGCAAGCACACAAGAGTGCTCCCATAGCAAGCCGCTTGTTATGGGGGCACTCTGTGGGGGAGGAGCCAGGAGCATCGGCAGGGGACCCAACAAGAGGAAGATCAGGGCTGCTCTGTGCAACACCATTGTGCAGGGCAGGTAAGTATGACATGTTTGTTATTTAAAAATAAGCTTTACAATCACTTTCACCTTTGGGAACAGGTTCCACCCCCTTTTCAGGGTTGAACACGTAACATGTTCCCAATGCTACATTTATTTATTTATTTTGTAAAGTGAACTTTAAGTGCATGCACATTTGGCCAGTGCTGCCACGGCCACTCCAACCTGCTGCCATACTCTTCATGCTGGCCAGTTTTGGAGTCAATCACACCTTATAGATAACATGGAAACAGAAGGGTGGAGCACGGCATGACCATGTGTGCATACACACAAAGTAATGCTTTTCAAGGTACCAAGGTTCTCAGAAATAAACCACACCTCTGTGCAGGAAACTAGTTATACCTACATCATAATGATCATTTTTTTAATGTGCCATGAAACCTATAGGCCATTACCTAGAGCAGTGTTCCCCAACCCCCGGTCCGCGGCCCACTACCGGGCCGCGGCACTTCTGCAGCCGGGCCGCCAGCAGGCGGCATGAGAGAGTCCCACATGCGGACCGCGGCACTATGCCATTCGGACCGCAAGGAGACTTTTCTTCCTCCTGCGTCGCTCATAGAGCCGACAACGGGAGGCGGAACAATTCTGGGTGGAGGGCGGAGCTGCCCGAGGTTATCAAACAGGCGATTGGCTGCTACGACTGTCCTTCATCCTAGCAGCCAATCACCTGTTTGTTACCTCGGCCCTCCATCCAGAACTGATCCGCCTCCCTCCCTGCAACTTTTCTCCTCATGCTGTGCCTCCCTCCGATCTGTCCCTAAGTGTGGGGGACGGAACCGAGGACTGTAATGTGTGGGGGACGGAACCGAGGACTGTAATGTGTGGGGGACGGAACCGAGGACTGTAATGTGTGGGGGGGGAAGGCTGAGGACTGTAATGTGTGTGGGGGGGGAGGCTGAGGACTGTAATGTGTGTGGGGGGGGGGGAAGGCTGAGGACTGTAATGTGTGTGGGGGGGGAGGCTGAGGACTGTAATGTGTGTGGGGGGGAGGCTGAGGACTGTAATGTGTGTGGGGGGAGGCTGAGGACTGTAATGTGTGTGGGGGGGAGGCTGAGGACTGTAATGTGTGGGGGGGAAGGCTGAGGACTGTAATGTGTGGGGGGGTAGGCTGAGGACTGTAATGTGTGGGGGGGAAGGCTGAGGACTGTAATGTGTGGGGGGGAAGGCTGAGGACTGTAATGTGTGGGGGGGAGGCTGAGGACTGTAATGTGTGGGGGGGAGGCTGAGGACTGTAATGTGTGGGGGGGAAGGCTGAGGACTGTAATGTGGGGTTATGATATAAATAGGGGCAGATGACAGTACTGTTAATGGGGGAGCCCAGAGTATGACAATACTACCAGTGACAGGGTGAGTGTGAGCAGGGCCTAGTGGGGGCACTAGCTTCATCTGTTGGGGCCTTACCACATCTGGTGGCAGGCAGCATGGCAAGTGACAATCCGCATCTGGTGGCAGGCAGCGTGGCAAGTGACAATCCGCATCTGGTGGCAGGCAGCGTGGTAAGTGGCACACTCAAAGCTCCCACTGATTCTGCATTATGGTGGGTTTAACTTTATTTTTTACTACAATGTAATAAATAGAAATAATGCGCTGACAAATTGATTGCGAAAAATCGCTTACCCCCCGCATGCCACCCCCCACACGCCCCCCCCCCCCCCAACCGGGCCTTGGAAAATTTTCTTCCATGCAGCCGGTCCCCGGTGCCAAAAAGGTTGGGGACCACTGACCTAGAGCACAGGTGTCAAAACACAAGGCCCGCGGGCTGAATCTGGCCCTCCAGGCCATTTCATGTGGCCCTCGCACCTCTCCTGCAGCTGCAAGAAAGCTCCAGCCCTCCTCTGGTCCTCCTCCAGACCCTTAATTTCTGCTTTCAAGCAATGCATCCAGCTTCTTCCCAGCAGCAGTACAATGAAAGGGGGTGCACCGTGATGTAAGGGAGAGTGGGGGACTCAACTTCTGATGGTGGGTTGGCTCTTAACATCAAATCTTACAGATACAATCAATCGGCCCTTTTGAGGGCAATCATAATGCTGATGTGGCCCACAATGAAATTGAGTTTGACACCCCTGCCCTATAGGATTCAAAAATTTTCTTAAGCTGTAGATTTTTGAATGAACATTTGGAAAAAATATCCACAAGAACATTTCCTATTGAAAATTATTTTCAATTGGTGGACAAATTTCGTTTGAAAATACTTCAAAATTCTGTTTGCCTTTAACCACTTAAAGTGGAGGTTCACCCGGAAATGTAAATTTTTAACCTTAGATTAATGCTCATTTTGTGAAGGGGAATCGGCTAGTTTTTTTTAAATCGAAGCAGTACTTACCGTTTTAGAGAGCGATCTTCTCCGCCGCTTCCGGGTATGGGCTGCGGGACTTGGCGTTCCTATTTGATTGACAGTCTTCCGACAGGCTTCCGACGGTCGCATACATCACGTCACGATTTTCCGAAAGTAGCCGAACGTCGGTGCGCAGGAGCCTTATAGAGCCGCACCGACGTTCGGCTTCTTTCGGCTACTTGTGACGCGATGGATGCGACCGTCGGAAGCCTGTCAATCAAATAGGAATGCCCGCTCCCGAAGACCTTACCCGGAAGCGCCGGAGAAGATCGCTCTCTAAAACGGTAAGTACTGCTTCGATTTTAAAAAAACTAGCCGATTCCCCTTGACAATATGCGCATCAATCTAAGGTTAAAAAAAAAAATTTCGGGTGAACTACCGCTTTGAGGACTGCCTCCTGAACATATACGTCGGCAGAATGGCACAGCTGGGCACAAGCATGTACCTGTACGTCGCCTTTAAGAGCCCAGCCGTGGGTCGCGGCTCCGTGACCGATCGCAGGCCCCGCGGACCCGATCGCCACCGCCGGTATCCCGCGATCGGTCACAGGAGCTGAAGAACGGGGAGAGGTGTGTGTAAACACACCTTCCCCGTTCTTCACAGTGGCACTGTCATTGATCGTCTGTTCCTGTTCTAACCGCCCCCCTACAGTTAGAAACACATATGAGGTCACACTTAACCCCTACAGCGCCCCCTAGTGGTTAACTCCTAAACTGCAATTGTCATTTTCACAGTAATCTGTGCATTTTTATAGCACTTTTTGCTGTGAAAATGACAATGGTCCCAAAAATGTGTCAAAATTGTCCGATGTGTCCGCCATAATGTCGCAGTTATGAAAAAAAACGCTGATCGCCGCCATTAGTAGTAAAAAAAAAAAAAAAATTATTAATAAAAATGCAATAAAACTATCCCCTATTTTATAAACCCTATAAATTTTGCGCAAACCAATCGTTAAACGTTTTTGTTTTTTATATCTATATTTATTATAGCAAAAAGTAAAAAATATAGCATTTTTTTTAAAAAAATTCGCTCTATTTTTGTTTATAGCGCAAAAAATAAAAACCGCAGAGGTGATCAAATACCACCAAAAGAAAAGATCTATTTGTGGGGAAAAAAAAGGACGCCAATTTTGTTTGGGAGCCACGTCGCATGACCGCGCAATTGTCAGTTAAAGCGACGCAGTGCCGAATTGCAAAAAGGGGCAAGGTCCTTAGCCTGCATATTGGTCCGGGTCTTCAGTGGTTAACATTCAGTTTTGGAAGGAATGCAATTTCCCGAACGAAAACCTCAAAACGCTGGTAGAAATGTTTTCATTTGAGAACAAATTTCCATCCTGCTCCTTCAAGTTTACTCACCACTGTGGTCGAAGAGGAACATTGATTTTACCCACTAATGGAAAATCAAACAAACGTTCTTGAAACGAATCATTTTAAATGAAAGTATATTCGTTTTAAAGGCAGCTTTAGGGCCTGTATACACATCCATACCCATCTACAGTATGAGGAACACACATGGATAACAACCAGTTGTACCAGTTGAGTCATGAGGCTGCAGATCTATCCTGCAAGAGAGATAATTACACTTCATACTCACTAACAAAAGGGAACATAAAGGGCACAATGATCATATTACTTCACCCACATTACATAAACTTCACCTAATACACATCATTCAGAATTACACAATCTACCTGAACATACATCCACAATACAACGTCTTCTTAACCAGGCCATACATCAGCCACTTATAGGAATAATTACACTTTATGAAGAAACACATACATAAAAAAGCCAAGATCTTAGGGCCAGATTCATATAGAATTGCCCTGGCGCAGCGTATCAGAGATACGCTACGCCGCCGTATCTTACCTGGCTCTAAGTCGAATCCAGGAAGATTTTGCGCCGTAAGTTACGGCGGCGTAGTGTATCTCTTGGCGTGTATTTCAAATTGGGCGGGTAGGGGGCGTGATTCATTTAAATTAAGCGCGTCCCCGTGCCGATTGAACTGCGCATGCTCCGTTTTGAAATTTCCCGCCGTGCTTTGCGCGAAATGACGTCGCACCGACGTCATTTTTTTAACTTAGACGTGAGTCACGTCCTTTCCTATTCACGGACGACTTATGCAAAAAAAAAAAAAAAATTTTTCAATTTGACGCAGGAACGACGGCCATACTTTAACCACTTGACAACTGGGCACTTAAACCCACTTAATAACCAGACCAATTTTCAGCTTTCGGTGCTCTCACATTTTGAATGACAATAACTCAGTCATACAACACTGTAACCAAATGAAATTTTTGTCCTTTTTTTTCCCACAAATAGAGCTTTCTTTTGGTGGTATTTGATCACCTCTGCGGTTTTTATTTTTTTCGCTATAAATGAAAAAAGAACGAAAATTTTGTAAAAAAAATAATTTTTCTTAATTTCTATTATAAAATTTTGCAAAAAATGAATTTTTCTTCATAAATTTGGCCTAAAATGTATACTGCTACATATCTTTGGTTAAAAAAAAAAAATTGGGTTATTATTTAGTCTGGGTGAAAGTTATAGGGTCTACAAGCTATGGTACCAATTACTGAAAATTGATCAATTTGATCACATCTGAAGTACTGACGGCCTATCTCATTTCTTGAGACCCTAACATGCCAGAAAAGTACAAATACCCCCTAAATGACCCCTTTTTGGAAAGAAGACATTCCAAGGTATTTAGAAAGAGGCATGGTGAGTTTTTTGAAGTTGTAATTTTTTCACACAATTCTTTGCAAAATCAAGGTTTTTTTTATTTTTATTTTTTTTCCCACAAAAGTTTCATATTAGCAGGTTATTTCTCACACACAGCATATGCATACCACAAATTACACCCCAAAACACATTCTGCTATTCCTCCTGAGTATGGCGATACCACGTGTGAGACTTTTACACAGCGTGGCCACATACAGAGGCCCAACATGCAGGGAGCACCATCAGGCGTTCTGGAGCACCCAGACCAGTTCTGACATTTCTCTCCTACATGTAAAAATCATCATTTATTTGCTAGAAAATTACATAGAACCCCAAAACATTATATATGCTTTTTTAGCAAGGACCCTAGAGAATACAATGGCGGTCGTTGCAACTTTTTATCGCGCATGGTATTTGCACAGCAATTTTTCGAACGCATTTTTTTGGGAAATAAAACAGTTTTGTGCTTTTTTTTAAAAAAAAACATTAAAGTTAGCCCAATGTTTTTGCATAATATGAAAGATGAAGTTACGCCGAGTAAATAGATACCCAACATGTCACCCTTCAATATTGCACACGCTTGTGGAATGGCGCCAAACTTCGCTACTTAAAAATCCCCATAGGTGACGTTTTAAATGTTTTTACTGGTTACATGTTTTTAGTTACAGAGGAGGTCTGGGGCCAAAATTATTGCTCACGCTCTAACGTTCGCAGCGATACCCCACATGTGTGGTTTGAACACCGTTTTCATATGTGGGCGGGACTTACGTACACATTCGCTTCTGTATACGAGCACGCGGGAACAGGGGCGCTTTAAATATTTATTTTTTATTTTTATTGTTCATTTTACTTTATTTATTTTAGTTTGACACGTTTTTCCCCAAAAATAAATGTTTTGATCACTTTTATTCCAATTACAAGGAATGGAAACATCCCTTGTAATAGGAATATAGCATGACAGGTCCTCTTTACAGTGAGATATGGGGTCAATAAGACCCCACATCTCACCTCTAGGCTGGGAAGCCTGAAAAAAAACAAGAAAAAAAAAACGATCCTGGCTTCGATCGCAGCGGTGAGTCAGAAGAAGCACCGGAGGGCGAAGGGAGTGGGGACGTCCCTTTTTGCCTCCCGTAAGAACGATCAAGAGGCGGAACAGCCGTCATGATCGTTCTTATGGTGTAGAGAATCGCCGGCTGAAAAAAATGATATCTGAATGATGCCTGTAGCTGCAGGCATCATTTAGATATCCCTGCACAAAGTCAAGGACCTCATATGACGTGGACGGGAAGTGGTTAAAACACATTTTTTTCCCCAGAGTATTTTCTGGGTATTGCAGAGTATTGGCCGTGGTATTGCAAAGTATTGGTCGGGGTATTGCAAAGTATTGGTGCGGGGGTATTGCAGAGTATGGTGCGGGGGTATTGCAGAGTATTGGTGCGGGGGTATTGCAGAGTATTGGTGCGGGGGTATTGCAGAGTATTGTGTGGGGGGTATTGCAGAGTATTGTGTGGGGGGTATTGCAGAGTATTGTGTGGGGGGTATTGCAGAGTATTGTGTGGGGGGTATTGCAGAGTATTGTGTGGGGGGTATTGCAGAGTATTGTGCGGGGGGTATTGCAGAGTATTGTGCGGGGGGTATTGCAGAGTATTGTGCGGGGGGTATTGCAGAGTATTGTGCGGGGGGTATTGCAGAGTATTGTTGCGGGGGGTATTGCAGAGTATTGTGCGGGGGGTATTGCAGAGTATTGTGCGGGGGGTATTGCAGAGTATTGTGCGGGGGGTATTGCAGAGTATTGTGCGGGGGGTATTGCAGAGTATTGGTGCGGGGGTATTGCAGAGTATTGGTGCGGGGGTATTGCAGAGTATTGGTGCGGGGGTATTGCAGAGTATTGGTGCGGGGGTATTGCAGAGTATTGGTGCGGGGGTATTGCAGAGTATTGGTGCGGGGGTATTGCAGAGTATTGTGTGGGGGGTATTGCAGAGTATGGTGCGGGGGTATTGCAGAGTATTGTGCGGGGGGTATTGCAGAGTATTGTGCGGGGGGTATTGCAGAGTATTGTGCGGGGGGTATTGCAGAGTATTGTGCGGGGGGTATTGCAGAGTATTGTGCGGGGGGTATTGCAGAGTATTGTGCGGGGGGTATTGCAGAGTATTGTGCGGGGGGTATTGCAGAGTATTGCGCGGGGGTTTTGCAGAGTATTGCGCGGGGGTTTTGCAGAGTATTGCGCAGGGGGTATTGCAGAGTAATTGCGCAGGGAAGGCAGAGCATTGCAGAGTATTGCGCAGGGAATGCAGAGTATTGCAGGGGTTAATGCAGGGATGGCTGAGCAGGGATGGATGGATCTGTGACTGCAATAGTCACAGATCCATCCCACACTGCTGCTGCCATCCGCGCTCTCCTCTCACACTGTACCGATCGGTACAGCGAGAGGAGGGAGGAACCGGCGTCATCAAATGACGCCGGTTTGTTTACCTGTGATCGCGCCGGCGCGATCACATGGTAAAAGACCGCTGTTGTCGGTCAGTTACCGAGATCTGTGTAGCGCCGGGTCTCATAGACCCGGCGCGCACAGAATTTTCTGTGTGCGCGCCCGAGGCGACGCGCATCACTGCTTCTGCTGGGCGCCGTTTCAGAACGGCGACCCCCAGTTAAGCAACCACCTTGCCGCCGTTTTTGGACGGCGGCTGGTGGTTAACTGGTTAACATGGCAAGTCTATCTATACACCGCAAAATAGCAGTCTATCTATACGCCGGGAAAAGCCGACTAGCGACGACGCAAGAGAATGCGACGGCCGCGCGTACCTTCGTGGATCGACGGAAAAAGCTAATTTGCATACCCGACGCGGAAAACGACGCAAACTCCACCCAGCGGGCGCCGAAGTATTGCACCTACGATCCGAGGCTTCGTACGCCTGTCGGATCGAAGCCAGAAGCCGTCGTATCTTTGTTTGAGGATTCAAACTAAAGATACGACGTGGGAAATTTGAAAGTACGCCGGTGTATCAGTAAATACGCCGGCGTACTTGCTCTGTGAATCTGGCCCTTAGAGTCCATAATAAATGAATTCAGATGAAAAGATCTGTGATCCTTCCAGGCCTGATTACATCATTCTCCATGGATCTACATTTTTTTATGGAGCAGATAAAATGATCATATAGAATGTCCAAATATGCACGATAAATTAAAATTCTGTATTTATATATTTTTTTGATTTTATATGATATAGCTGGACAAATTCCAGGAAGCAGCTAACCAATACCACTAAAAAATGATAGCGAATCTCCGACTTTAGATTTATTGATGACATAATATGTTCCTTGGCATGTCAACATCTATTATTTAAGTAAAACAAATATTTTAAATCTATTTCTGTTATATACAAGGCATGGGTAAAATAACAGAAACACCTAACAATATAATAATTCAACGATTTAAAGCAGAACTCCAATCAAAATAACAAGATAAACATATTTAGCCAATTAAAAGAAAAAAAATTAAACCAGCATATATTGCAATATCAGCCTAAACCAGGAACAGTTTCCCGCAGTACTTTTTTTCTGCCGCTAGATATTCTCAGTCTGATGGGCAGCATAATTCAAGCCATTTCCTCTGAGCCCAGGTCATCCCACACCCACCCCAGCGAGTAAAAGAAGCACAATGATGAGCTCATGTCTGATTTGCACCACTCTGCTTTCTCTTCTTAGCACATGATTGGCTCCCTGTGCTGCTTCGTCCTTGTACACACAAGCTGCGCTGTACATAGACTGCAATAGCCTTAAAACCAGTCATGCCGGTACCGCGGCTCACTGGGGTTTATTTACTAAAGGCAAATAGAGCGACTGCACTTGGAAATGCAGTCGCTGTAGATCTGAGGGGGACATGCAAGGAGAATAAAAAACAAAATTTTTGCTTGCACGTAATTGGATGATAAAATCAACAGAGCTTCCCCTCAGATCTACAGCGACTACACTTACAAGTGCACTTGTAGTGCAGAGTGGATTTTCCTTTGGTAAATCAACCCCACTGTATCCAACGCCAATGTAAGGTAAATAAAAGACAGGCTTCAGCTCAGCTCCCAAGCCCGTCGGCCACACCCCTCTGACATGTTTCACCCACACTAGGCTTAAAGGGGTTGTAAAGGAAATTTATTTTTTTCATAATAAGCATCCTTTACCTGCAGACATTCCTCTTTTCACTTCCTCATTGTTCATTTTTGCTCAGAAGTTGCTCTATTTCTTCTCTGTTCTGTTCACTTCCTGCTTGTCTGATTTTACTCACCACCGTGATGGGAGGCTTTACTGCGGTGGTCAGTGACGTGCTCGCCCCCTCCTGGGAACTACATCTGTGCGGCAGGACGCTCTCTACGTGTTAGAGACTTCAAGGAGGTGTGAATTACTGGGCGTGCCGCAATGCACACTGGGAAATTTAGTTCTTACATGAACGAGCGATGCAAACCAGGAAGTGAAAGAGAACAGAAACTAAAATGCCGGAGGTGATATAGATGAAGGAATATAATAGGTATTTACTCGTTTTTTTAACAGAATCATTACACTATTCTGTCTGTCTACCTTGCAGACATAAATTTTAGGAAAAATTATTTTTTCCTTTAGTGACCCTTTAATCGTAGAGGCTTGGCCTGGGATCTGAACTGAAGCCGGTCTTTTACCATACATTGGAAATGAATACAGCGTGCGGCGGTATCTGTATGCCATAAGTTTTGGAGTGAGATGTACGCCATCCCTGCCAGCACCTGAACACAATGTAAACCTGGGAGACCGACACCACAGGCTTGGAGCGGCGCCGATCTGTTATGGTATTTGAAAACCTTAAAACCAGGTCAGATCTAGGTACTTACACTGCTTGCATTTACAAAACACATTTAACATTGTATTAGTGATTACAAAGCAAAATAAATTTTGCCTTCAAAATCTTAACTTTAATAAAACTAGGAAAGCTATTAGCAAATTGAACAGCTTTTTCAGACTTTTGTACCCCCTCCAAACCATTTCCCTTCTGCTGCGCCATAAAAATGTGCAAAGATTACAAAACGCTCTATCAAATTTTCTATGGCACAGACGTCGCCCCCTTTCATTTCCTAAACTCTTCCTCCTGAGGAGCGAGGGGGGAGCTAATCTCCCTAATATAAGGGTATACAATTTGTCATGTTTACTGAGGGTATGCTTGGATTGGATATCCCAAAGCTCTAAATATTCCAACTTTGGAGTCCCAAATGGTAAGCCCATACAACCTGCCGGCCTTGATGCATTGTAAGCTGCATTCCCTGCCACTACACCTTAAGCCAGGGATCCTCAAACTACGGCCCTCCAGTTGTTGTATAACTACACGTCCCATGAGGCATTGTAACACACTGACATTCGCAGACATGACTAGGCATGATGGGAATTGTAGTTCCTGAACAACTGGAGGGCCGTAGTTTGAAGACCAATGCCTTAAGCAATACCTTCCGATACTGGATACGCTGGTAGCCTGGCATGAGACCAGAAGCAAACTAAATCTCTCTTCCTGGGTTTCCTGACATCTACCAAATCATGGGAACCCATCCTTCCTTAATACTCAACTTCACGCTGGCTATGTTGTATAGGCCTCCCATGACCTCTCTCAATGTACAATTGTTTGATTTGACTACTGGTTCTGCCCTACCAATTTCTCGAATCCTGTCCCGCTTCAATCTACCGAAGCACCACTACATTGGTGTCCATCAGACAGTGCATCATACTTCGAGCCTATGTCCAAACATACTCCAAAGATTTCATTCCACTATCCTGGACACTTTACTGGAAAGACAACAATTTAAACATTTTGGACATCTATAAGCCACTACCCTTCCATCTAAGCAAAACACTGAAGTCTACCTCTAGTGTCTTTAAACTAGGAGGCAGTGGACTGGATACTGGCTGGTTACAACTCCAAATGTGCTTTTGTATGTAAATGAGTTCTGGCGTGAACAACAGTTCAAGATAATGCACCAAGCCTACATACCACACTTGACCATAGCGAAACAACCACTCAAACATCAATGCCCCCTTCGTGTCCAGAATAGACCGACACTGCTCCATAGGCTTGGTCATACTCTCAAATTTCTATCTTCTGGTACCAAGTCAAAAAAAACGTAGCTGCTACAGTCAGGCCGCTTTCCAAAAAAATAAATTTTCCCATAGCTCTTCGGTTACCTGGAAGCCACCTCCCCAGGCCATTCGAAAGCTCAAGCAGCAGCCACCCAACGTAATAAAGCCTGGTTTTCAACATGCTTTATGTCTGCTAGACGTGCCAACCTCAGAAAGTGGTCCTCCACCAACCATCCCACAATTACAGATGTCAAACAGGATCTTTTGAGCCTACTATGCAAAGAGAAACTCGAAACAGACCTTTCTACCCATGGAACACTGACTCCCTTTCAGAATAAATGGGCATAACATATCACAAAAATCCTGCCAGTAAGTGACCAACCAAAATTCCTATCTCTCCTCAACTGACCCCCTTTGCAACATCACTCCTCCTGATGGATCCACTGTCGGCTCAAATCAGCTTTTTGACTGGACCTATGGTACACAACCAGGAATTACTCTTTCAGATGCTACTACAATATTTCTGGTGTCACCCTTGAAACACTACTTCTGGACATAAGTATATTTCTGGTTCCCCCCTCTACCCATGTGTAGATTACTACTAGAGACCCCCCCAATTGTATAAATGTTTGATACTAGCATTTTATGGACCACTTCCAGCATCTCCTTCCCCCTAACTTTCAATGATCAGAAACACATACTGTTTTCTTCAGCCGGTTCCCTACTGTGCATGCGCAAAGCACGCTGGACATTGTGATTGGGCCAGCTGCGGGGGGGGGGGGGACCTCCAGGTGAGTTTGAAGTGGGAGCGGGTAACTTTCAAAACCAGGTACCCACTCCCCCACAAAAGGTGCCATATGTGGCACCACGGGGGCGGGGGGGGTGTAAGGAAGACAAGTGGAGCTTCCCCTTTTGGGTGGCATTCTGCTTTATGTTTATATAGTCTTTACAGATACAACCAGCACTTTGAAGGCAACCATAATGCTGATGTGGCCCGCAATGAAACTGAGCTCGACACGCCTGCTCTGGAACTTTACATAAAGGTTTAATGATTGTAATGGTCACTCCTTTCAGGGGTAGGGAATTAGCATGTCAATTATGTCTAGTAAAGGAATGTGTTTTGTGTAACAGGTGAGGGGAACTTGTCGGAGACAGAACGTCTGGGGGATAATTAACTCACCTGAATGTCATTATCTAAGAGAATGTGATTGAAGCCCCATTGTGTGATGTGTGGGTGGAGTGTGTCTTTGTTCCTTTGATTACTGTAACATATTTGTACTGTATATAAGAAAGCTAAGGAACCATTAAAAGTGTTCATTCATACTTTTTGAAACCAGTAACAGAGCTTGTCGGTCTCGTTATTCTGGGGAATGGAATGGATCGGGTCCTGTCGGCTGGATTGTCGGATAAGCTGTCGTGGCTGATGGAATGGGAATATCGTAAACGGTGGTGACCGTTACAATAATGTTGACTTCTGTAACTGGGGAGGCCATGCAAAGTATCTGACTTCATCCTGATGTTCCAGAAACCCTTTCCAGGGTAGCAAATGAGGCGCAGAACACTAGAGGAACATCAATGGCTTATTATTTCTGGAGAGAGAAAAGTGAAAAAATGTAATCTAGAAATGTGAAAAGCAATCACCGAGTCTACATGTACCGTTAGGCCCCATTCACACGAGGCGGACTCCGTCGCTACGGAGTCCGCCTGCTCCCACCAGCTCAGCGGGAGATCAGTCCGCAGATCTCCGCTGAGCTGGCGGAAGACAAGCTCTTCTCTGCTCACTGAGCGGGGAGGGGCTTGAGCAGCGCCGCTGATTCTTATGGAGCGATCTGATCAAAACGGACAGCATGTCCGTTTTCATCAGATCTCACGCGATCCGATATGGATGGATATGGACGTATCACCATACGTCTGATTTTGGCGGATCGGATTGGGTCGGATGTCAGCGGACAGGTCTCCGCTGACATCCAACGCTCCCATAGGACTGCATGGAGCGGCCGTCCAGGTCCACCGTCAAAACTGACAGGCGGACCTGAACGGTCCGTCCGTGTGAATGGGGCCTTAGGACCCACTAAAAGGCCAGGTTTGCAAGATAACTGAAATACATCACAGGTGATATAATTTGCTGCTCAGTGAATGCAGTATTCTAGTCTGCATCTCCCCAAGATAATACTTAAAATCTGGCCTGTTAGTGGGTCAGGAGTTGAGAACCACTGCTCTAGGGTTAACACACACTATGCTGAACTGCTACAATCACCATTTCAGTCAATCATTCTCCTGTGCAATGTGGCTCGACAATGCTATATATTGCATTTAAATAGTTTGAATAGTTAATAGCTTCTCCAGTACATTAGAACTACTTATGGTTTCAGACAGCAGAGCGCATGATTTACAAGTCACACTTTTAAGTAAACTCTATTTCTAAAACAATTACTCTGTGTCCATAATTTTAAATGCACATTTGATTTTGTATCCGTCAGCTGCCAGAAGGATACCACAGCAAACAAAGCTCAGACAAATTCATTACACACCGATAAACACAACAGAGTGGCAGAATCAACACAATGCAACAATGTGGACTGTGTTAGCTTTGGCTCATCGAGCACCAGGTAGTACTCAGCATTACAATGAACTAAAATCATTCAATATTGTTTTTGGGCAGTTTCTAAAAAAAGTTTTTTAACACTGGCTAAATAGGTCCTACTTAGGGGCCTTTCACATGAGTGGTGTCCATACTGATCAGCAGGGACCCCTGATCAAGAATCAGAGCAGAACGAAGGTCACTTTTGTGATATTTGTGTCCATTTAGATTTTACCTCATGTCTGGGTGCACTTTAGGTCTATGGGATGTAAACAGGCGTGCATTTGTTTACATCCTTTGACCAAAAAAAAGGGAAAGTGGCACATCTTTTTTTTGGCCCTAGACAGAGGTAGTTGGATGTCAATAGACACGCATCTGTTTACATCCAACCGCCTTTAGACCAACATTGAGCTTCCAGTGATATCTGCCCGAAAAACTGTCAGGCGACCTGACTGGAACATCTAACAAACAGTAAAAAAAAGGGGAGAGAAACTAATGAAAGTCCCAAAGCCCAGTATGATACTGTACCACCGTTTGAAAGCCCTCTATATGTTACACATAGGATCTGACTGGAACACTCGTCTGAAAGGACCACAAGGCACCAGTCACACTAGCGTGACTGAAAAGTGGTGTGTTTTTGAGTGCCACTTTGATGTGGCTTTCCACTGTCTCGCACTCAAGTCACAAGAAAGTTGAATTAAAGTTTGCAGGAACCTTTTTTTAAGTGTCATAGAATTGAACAGGCATTGAAATCAATGGGCTGCAACATGTTATGCATCTTTATGTGTCCAAAGTCACATTACAAGTCACACAAGTGTGAATGGAGCATAAATGAGAAGTCCGATTCCCCAGGATCCAAAAGCAGAGTGGATAAAAATCTATGTTTTTTTTTGTTGTTTTTTTTAAATAAATCCCCCTCCAAAAAAAACCTTGAGTGTGCCTTCTTCCTGTGCTGCAATGCATTCAACATGATTGCAAGGCAGCTGTGCCATGGCCCCTGCCAAACATGAGAAGGAGGATCATTTCTGTCAGGGCTGCAAGGCATCTGGCCACATGGCATATGTACACCCCTGTTTTGATTCAATCACCTGTTTTTACCATTCAAATTCCCCCTCTCCCTCTTTCAATGCTAATGCTAATGAGCGCTTAAAGTAGTTCTAAAGGCTGAAGGTTTGTTACCATCATGCATTCTATGCACAAAGGTAAAAAAGTGTGAACTTCAGTGTGCAGCCGCCCCCCACCCCCATAATCTCCTGAACCTGATCTCAACCCAGCAATGTGCACAAGAGCAGCAGCCCTCCGAGGTCTCTGCCTCCTCATCGGCTGAGACGCTGGCTGTCAATCACAGCCAGTGGGGTGGGGGTGGGGGCAAGCTGCACCCTATGTGTCCCATAGACAAACAGAGGCAGCTCGGGAGCAAGCAGCTTACTATGGGGACACTCAGCAAGAGGGAGGGGCAGGGAGCACCAGTGGGGGACCCAAAAAGAGGAGGATTGGGACTGCTCTGTGAAAAAACACTGCACAGAGCAGGTAAGTATAACATGGTTGTTAATTAAAAGAAAAAAAAGAAAAAACACAGGAGTCTTTACAAACCCTTAAGAAACTGGGATCAGTAGGGCTCCTCTCCCTAGACCCCCGATGCACAAGCTGTAGCTCTTTGGTACTTAAAGTGGATGTAAACCCAAAAATTTGCCACACAGAGTTAATCCAGTGCTGAGCAATCCTCTTTTTATTGTACAAGATATGTAAATAACCTGTCACTCAAGCAAGGACTTTGGTCTTTATCTGGAAGTCTGTTTTATTTCACTGAACAATAAAAAGAGGATTGCTCAGAGCTGGATTTACTCTGTGTGGCAAGACTGGGCACAGATGATAGGAAATCGTATTCTCTACATTGAGACATCAAAAAAAAAATTGGGTTTACATCCACTTTATTGTGTAGGCCCCAGCAGCCAATGTTTTCCTTGCGCGGGTCTATAAACAGCTGGCTTCTAGTTATGAGACTAGGTTTATTTCTTTAACGCTAGCTATCCATTCCATTATAAGTTCTTATGTATTTGTTTTATAATGGATTTGCAGAGAGGACTGTCAGATGTGGTGTTAGTAATGGTAATGGGGCTGGCTACAAAGGGTGCAAAATGAGAGCACAGATCTTTAAAAGGATCACAATAACAGTGATCTCTAACATTGTCTGGGTCTGTCCATTTCATGTAGCTAGTAAAATGTATAAAAGGGTGTTTGTTGAAGAGAAACCGCACTCCTGAAGTTGTGCCCAAGAAAGGAATGCAGAAGACAAATGACTGGTCCACAGTATTGCCCGTAGTCTCCAAGCTGCTGATCTTTTCCCATCTATGACTTATTGTGCCCTTCTCTACACTGTTTCTCTGTGTGGAGCTGGCTATCTTGGCCATCAGAGCCTTTGCTTCCCTACATCAGAGCCTCCGGCAAGAACAACAGTAAGCAGCACAGTGGTGACATCACCAAATCTTCCAATACTAAGTCAGAGGAGGCAGTGCTTTAAACAGAAGTATGGGAATGTTTTTTTTTTTCAGAATCATACTTACCTAGCTGAATGTAGCATCGGTCTGATGCTGCATCTGTCCCCTGCCAGCTCTAAAACTGAGAACTGAGTGATCGGCAGTGTTTGATCGCTCTGTTCTCAGTGAGCAGAAAGCTGGTGACTGTAAGGCATACCGTATATACTCGAGTATAAGCCGAGTTTTTCAGCACATCTTTTGGTGCTGAAAATGCCCCCCTCGGCTTATACTCGAGTCACCTTTTTGCGCCTGATCTCCCGGAATTTGGGGACACGGTACCGGCCGGCCCCACTCTTCCTCTACAAGTGTGCAAAGTTTGTTGTCCGGGGGACCTATGGACGGGGAGCATCGATTTTTTCAAAGTCGGGCACCACTTCTATATACTCCCATGTTAAACGTAAGTCTAGGCATGGACACAGTGAGGCATGGGCACAGTGGGGCATGGACACAGTGGGGCATGGACACAGTGGGGCATGGACACAGTGGGGCATGGACACAGTGAGGCATGGACACAGTGAGGCATGGACACAGTGAGTAGGGGTGCAACGGATCAAAAAAACTCACGGATCGGATCATTTTCGGGTCAGCAAAAAAAAAAAAAAGACAAATCTTGTTACACCCACCAGAGTTTTAGATTTCACAGTTATTCTCAACACAAAACGGAGCTTATGTGCTTAAAAACAGTGTTTGGAAATCCGACGGACTGTTTATTGCTAATGTGACAGAACACCTCTGATTTTCACATTAAATGTAACATTTAAACAGTCCGTCGGATTTACAAATACTGTATTTAAGCGTATAAGCTCTGTTTTGTGATGAAAATAACTGAATCTAAAACTCTGTTGGGTGTAATGAAAGATGTCCACTTGCCCCCTAATCACTATCATTACTCTGGTGTCACCCCCTCCTCTGGTGTACAGACAGCAAATTCAGTATTCTTTGAATATTACATACCAGCTCTCCTCTTGTTTTAAATGTTGCATGTCCTCCCATTACAGATGCAGCTGTTAGGGGGCCTCTCCACAAATACCTCTGGCCCCTCATCTCCCTCTGCCTTGCTATTTTCAGGTGCAACGCATCTCCTACCTGCAGGTGCAGAGCTCACAGATGCTGTCTCCACATGTCTGCAGTCCCGGGTCTGTAGTGAGCGCGCTGAGGCAGGGAGGCGTGTCACGCTGTGCACTGGGCTCTGGCAAGCACACAGGGTGGAGCAAGATGGCCGCCGCTCTGGAGCTAGTCCAAAGCCGGGGACTTTCCTACGGCCGAGGCTCCGGAGCGCTCCGCGGATCGCGTGGTGTGCCGATCCGAACGGGGTGACCCGTTCGGATCACGGATCGGTGACGATCCGTTGCACCCCTAACAGTGAGGCATGGACACAGTGAGGCATGGACACAGTGAGGCATGGACACAGTGAGGCATGGACACAGTGAGGCATGGACACAGTAAGGCATGCGCATGGACACAGTAAGGCATGCGCATGGACACAGTAAGGCATGCGCATGGACACAGTAAGGCATGCGCATGGACACAGTAAGGCATGCGCATGGACACAGTAAGGCATGCGCATGGACACAGTAAGGCATGCGCATGGACACAGTAAGGCATGCGCATGGACACAGTGAGGCATGCACATGGACACCCAAGGCTTAGGTGCCTCGGCTTATACTCGAGTAAATACGGTAATTGTTTAAAAAGGCTACTCTGATATCTCAGGCTGGGTGAAAATGAACATCTAAGACGCATCAATGACATCTCCACAGTCAATAGTACTGTACATGTCAAGCGTGAGCTAACATTTTTAAAGAAAGCAGCATGTGAATGAAAGCATCCATGACCTGTACAGGGAGACACACCTCACAAGCTGTAACTATATGAAACAATGCTTGAAACTGGAAAGACAAGAGGGACTGCCACTGGAAGACAATAAACATATCATGGAAACCTGTACACTGGAGACAATTAGGTAGATTCAAGTACATCTGCCTAAACTTGCGGCGGCGTAGCTTAGCCTGTTTAGGCTACGCCGCCGTAAATTAGCTAGGCTAGTAATGATTCTCAATATACTTGCCTGCTAATATACGGCGGCGTAGCCTAAAGCGGGCGGGCGTAAGGGCGCCAAATTCAAATGTGTTGGAGGGGGGCGTGTTTGATGGTAATGAGGCTTGACCTCAAGTTTTTTACGTTTTTTCTTAACTGCGCATGCGCCGGGCGCCTACATTTCTCAGTGTGCATTGCGGCTACGTACGCCGCACGGGCCTATTGATTTTCGATGTGGACGTAAACTACGTAAATCCCGATTCGCGGACGACTTACGCAAACGACGTAAAAAAATTGAATCTCGCGGCGGGAACGGCGGCCATACTTTAACATTGTTATTCCACCTAATAGATGGAATAACTTTAGGCCTGCTAATGCCTTACGGATACGGCGTAAATCGACTGCGGCGGCCGGGCGTACGTTCGTGAATCGGCGTATCCCCTCATTTACATATTCTACGCCGACCGCAATGGAAGCGCCACCTAGCGGCCATCCAAAATATTGCAATCTAAGATAGGACGGCGCAAGCCGTCGTATCTTAGATATGTTTAAGCGTATCTCTGTTTGAGCCTACGCTTAAACATAGGTCGGCGTAGATTCTGAGTTAGGTCGGCTTATCTACTGATAAGCCGGCCTAACTCTACCTGAATCTACCTAAATTGCTATGTCCATATTTTTTGTACATCCTTGCTGCTATTTTTGGATTAATTACTTTACGGTGCAATATCCTACTGGACATGGCAGAGATTTGCAGCTCCAGCCATCAATGTTTTTCTACATTACAATTTTACAAGCACCCAATCAATGTGGGATGACTCTTGCCCTACAGCCGCCACCATCCTGGTATTGGGTGTTGCGGTAAGAACCCACCTTTACTCTAATTAGGTGCAACAGGGGATCCATCCTCCTTCACGGACTCAAATGACTTTGAAACTCCTCTGATCCTTAAAAAATGTTTGTAAAGTCTTGTTTTTTAAATAAAAAAATAAATAAAATAACGAACATGTTATACTTACCTGCCTTGTTGCAGTGGTTTTGCACAGAGCAGCCTGGATCCTCCTCTTCTCGGGTCCTGAGTGCTTTCACACTGGAGCAGTGCGCTTGCAGGACAGGGAAAAAAAAAGTCATGCCAGCAGCATATTTGGGACGGTGTGGGAGCAGTCTATTTAGAGCTCCTAAACTGCCCCTGCCATCAAAATGGATGGCCATCGCTTTGCGGGCGCTTTTAACCCTTTTTTCGGGCGCCAGCGGGGGAAAAAATCGCCCCGCCAAAATTAGTGACACTTTACTTCTAGCGTGGTCAGTGCCTCAGTGTGAAAGTGCCCTAATAGAAGCACACAGCATGGAGGATTTCCCCCATCTACCTCGAATGTGTGAATGGAGAAATGGTGTGGTTGCACGAAATAATGTAGTAATGTATGGCTAGCTTTAAAGGGATTTTTCCATAATAAGCATCCTTTACCTGCAGACATTCCTCTTTTCACTTCCTCATTGTTCATTTTTGCTCAGAAGTTGCTATATTTCTTCTCTGTTCACTTCCTGCTTGTCTGATTGGGACTCAACACTGTGAAGGGAGGCTTTACTGCGGTGGTCAGTAACGTGCTCGCCCCCTCCTGGGAACTACATCTGTGCGGCAGGACGCTCTCTACGTGTTAGAGACTTCAAGGAGGTGTGAATTACTGGACGTGCCGCAATGCATACTGGGAAATGTAGTTCTTACATAAACGAGCGCCACAAACCAGGAAGTGAATGAGAGAACAGAAATTGGGGGAGTCCAGGCTGCTATGATGGAGGACATGTACGACAGACATGAAGCTGTCAGATCTCGTGGGGTTATACATGGTACCATCAAACACAGGCTGCTACGATGAAGGACATGTATGACAGAAATTAAGCCGTCAGATCTCCCGAGGTCATGCACAGTACCATCACACACAGGCGACTATGATGAGGCCATGAATGACATAGACATGGATCTGTCAGATCTCCTGAGGCCATACATGATACCATCACATACAGGCTGCTATAATGGAGGACATGTATGACCAGAGCTTTTTTTCTCAGAAAATAGGTGCAGGAACTCAACCACGACCCCGTTCAGATTTCACAAACATTAGAAGGGTCTTAACCACTTCCTTACTGGGCACTTAAACCCCTTCCTGACCAGAGGACTTTTTGCGATTCGGCACTGCGTCGCTTTAACTGACAATTGCGCGGTCGTGCGACGTGGCTCGAAAACAAAATTAACGTCCTTTTTTCCCCACAAATAGAGCTTTCTTTTGGTGGTATTTGATCACCTCTGCGGTTTTTATTTTTTGCGCTATAAACAAAAATAGAGCGACAATTTTGAAAAAAAAAAAAATATTTTTACTTGTTGCTATAATAAATAGCTCAATTTTTTTTTTTTACGTTTTTTTTTATCCTCAGTCTAGGCCGATACGTATTCTACATATTTTTAGTAAAAAAAAAATAAAAAAAAATCGCAATAAGCGACTGGTTTGCGCAAAAGTTATAGCGCCTACAAAATAAGGGACAGAATTATTATTATTATTTTTTTTTTTTTACTAGAAATGGCGGCGATCTGCGATTTTTATTGGGACTGCGACGTTATGGCGGACACATCGGACACTTTTGACACGTTTTTGGCGCCATTCACATTTATACTGCAATCAGTGCTATAAATATGCACTAATTACTGTATAAAAAAATTTTTTTACTAGAAATGGCGGCGATCTGCGATTTTTATTGGGACTGCGACGTTATGGCGGACACATCGGACACTTTTGACACATTTTTGGCGCCATTCACATTTATACTGCAATCAGTGCTATAAATATGCACTAATTACTGTATAAATGTGACTGGCAGGGAAGGGGTTAACACTAGGGGTGAGGAAGGGGTTAAATGTGTATCCTAATTAGTGTTCTAACTGTGGGGGAGGGGGGGTGACTGGGGGAGGTGACCGATCTGTGTCCCTATGTACAAGAGACACAGATCCGTCTCCTCTCTCCCCTGACAGCACCGCTGTCTGCGAGAGCCGGGAATGAGAGATGATCTCATATGTAAACATATGAGATCATCTCTCATTGGCCGCACAGATCGCCTAGGAAACGGCCGCTCCGATTGGCCGTTCACGGCGATCTGTGACTGGCTGTGTCCAAGGGACACGGCCAGCACAGCAGTTCCCCGCTGCGCGCTCGGGAGCGCGCGCGGGGAACGCGAAAAGGGGCGGCCGTAAAAACACGGCCTCCCAGAGAAGTAGAGCCACCCGGCGGCCGTATATAGTCGTACGGCCGTCGGGAAGTGGTTAAAGGGGCATTAAATACCAGAATTGCATTACATACAGAGTGCAGAGTTCAGGGGGTTACAAAGCTGTCACTTGTAAACACAGAAACCAGACTTCTGTGTTTACAAGTGATTGTGGTGAGCAGGCACCAAAGGGTCTGAGCCAGAGGTGGTGGAACTGAGTTCCCCCAAGTTCCCCCTGAAAAAAAGCCCTGTGTATGACACAGACATGGAGCTGTCAGATCTCCGGAGGTCATACATGATACCATTACACACATGGTGCTATGATGGAGGACATGTATGACAGACATGGATATGTCAGATCTCCTGAGGCCATACATGATACCATCACACACAGGCTGCTATGATGGGGCCATGAATGACACAGACATGGAGCTGTCAGATCTCCTTGGCCATACATGATCCCATCACACACTGATAGAATCCAGGTTGCTATGATGGAGGGTATGTATGACACAGACATGGAGCTGTCAGATCTCCTTGGCCATACATGGACCATCACACACTGATAGAATCCAGGTTGCTATGATGGAGGACATGTATGACACAGACATGGAGCTGTCAGATCTCCTGAGGCCATACATGATACCATCACACACAGGCTGCTATGATGGAGGACATGTGTGACACAGACATGGAGCTGTCAGATCTCCTTGGTCATACATGATCCCATCACACACAGGTTGCTATGATGGAGGACATGTATGACACAGACATGAAGCTGTCAGATCTCCTTGGTCATACATGATACCATCACATACAGGCTTCTATGATGGAGGACATGTATGACACAGACATGTAGCTGTCAGATCTCCTTGGTCATACATGGACCATCACACACTGATAGAATCCAGGTTGCTATGATGGGGGACATGTATGACACAGACATGGAGCTGTCAGATCTCCTTGGTCATACATGATACCATCACACACAGGCTGCTATGATGGAGGACATGTATGACAGACATAGAGCTGTCAGATCTCCTTGGTCATACATGATACCATCACACACATGCTGCTATGATGGGGGACATGTATGACACAGACATGGAACTGTCAGATCTCCTTGGCCATGCATGATACCATCACACACTGATAGAATCCAGGTTGCTATGATGGAGGACATATATGACACAGACATGGATCTGTCAGATCTCCTTGGTCATACATGATACCATCACACACATGCTGCTATGATGGGGGACATGTATGACACAGACATGGAACTGTCAGATCTCCTTGGCCATGCATGATACCATCACACACTGATAGAATCCAGGTTGCTATGATGGGGGACATGTAGTAGACTGTACACACACATTACCTCTTTGACAGGAGGGAACTTCTTCTTGCACTCCATGGACAGGCCCCTTAGGTCGCTCTGCATGTTCTCCAGCAGCTTCTTGATGGCCTCGGGGCTGCTGGTGTTGGAAGCCATGTCTCCGGCTCACGATGTCCGGCCTCCACCCGAAGACAAGAGAAGTGAAACTACGAGGTGCAGCAGATAGAGAGCAGGCCTCTGCTCAGCCCTCCCGTCCTCCTATAACATGGCCCTGGCTCGGTACAGAGCTGTCAGCCCCTCGACTCGGCCATCAGTCCGACTCCCACAATTCCCTGCTCTCCGCACTGACACGTAACAGCCGCTTCCGTAAACACAGGAGGTGAGCCGGGCTGAGCATGCGCACATTAGCCGGGTGACATGGCTAGAGAAGAGCTGCCTGTCATCCGGATAGGAGAGGAATGCCAGCACTGGGTGCCTCATACTACATACTATAGAGCTGGTGTTACAGAAACATTACAGCCTATCACGGGAAGGAGTCTAAAACTTTCCATCATTTTATTCCTAATTCCCTGGGAAGATGTCCCCTCACTTCCTGTGACACCAGGACCAGAAATGGAGGAGTGCTTGTCACAGACATGAAGAAAAGGAAGGGATTGCATATCCCTGTCTGATAGACAGGGTTGCTCTTGATAGGATCAGTAATATTTTATGTATTTGTATTATTTTCCTATGTCCATTGTTCACTACATTATGTAACCGTCTATCGGTATTCCTGTTAATGTTGGCTAACTTGCTAATAAAGCTTTGTAAAAGAAGAAAAGGAAGTTTTAGGACCCAGTCATACCAATGTGCTATGTTGATGGGCACTGATAAAAGTAGGACAGCACTTATTGTTCCGCAGCTCGTTGTTCCGCACTACACTATATTACAATGTAGTGCATGTAGTTGAATAAAGAGTCATTTTGTGACATTGCAATAAAGTAACAATGTACTGCACCGTCCCTATACAGTAGGGTGACCAGACATCCCCGGTTTCAGGGGACAGTACCCAGATTGAGGACACTGTCCCCGGTCCAAGACTGTCCCCGGTTTTGTCCCCAGATTGCAGGGGCGGACTTAGGGTTAATGTAGAGTTTCAAAAAGGGATGGACAGCCGCACTCCAAGGAAACTTCAAAAGTTGTCTTTATTGGTAAAAATGGGCATGCATCACAAAACACAGCAAGAGGAAGGGACAGCCGACGCGTTTCACACTATTTCAGTGCTTAGTCATGGCTGATTTGTAATTAAAACAAACTAAAATTTATATGATTCCAATAAAACACATGTGACCACTGTTGCCCAATGGCGGGTGAAGAGCCTATTAGTGAAAGGCACACCCAACTCTAGATAGGCAACTAAGATCACCTGTACACACAAAAGAATCTAGAAACCCACATATATGAAGGAAAATACTTTCAAAAAGATTTGCAATTTCACAAACGAAAATACATATATATATACTTTCAAATTAAAATTAGTTTGGAAGAAAAATACCGCAAACTAACATGATGCATGAGTCCACATGAAAAAACTAGACGATGCAAAAACATACATATTTACACAATAATATGTGTGTGGGTATACAACTAGAGATCATATGGATATATGAAAATACCTGAGTGAATAAAAATGTGTGGACATAGGATCTTTCCGATAGTGGTAGCTGATAAGGTAAACAGAGACACTCGTGTGTGTAGGCACGTGATGTATACTATAGAATGTGGAATATGTGGCCAAAGGATAAATATGATGACCACAACGGGTGTTGCATGAATACATCTACACCAAGCTTGAAGTGTAGTGTCTCTTGTTATAGTGTACCAAAAAGAAAGAAAACCAAAATATGAATAAAGGATATGATATCCATTATAATAGTGTATTGTGCAAAAAGATGTATGTGTTAATGAATACCAGAAATATATATGACTCTGGTCAAGTAACCAAAAAATGTGCAAAAAATGAAAATAATGTATTGAAAATATATTATATGAAGAGTGTAGCTGCATTACACTCATGGGCCCAGATTCTCAAAGGGCTTACGACGGCGCAGCGCCATGTACGCCGTCGTAAGTCCTAATCTGGGCCGTCGTATCTATGCGACTGATTCTTAGAATCAGTTACGCATAGATAACCATTAGATCCGACAGGCGTAAGTCTCTTACGCAGTCGGATCTTAAATGCAATTTTTTTTTTGTCGCTTCCGTCGTTTTCCCCGTCGAGTATGCAAATTAGCTAGATACGCAAATTCCCTAACGCACGCGTGGCCGACGCAGTAAAGTTACGACGTTTACGTTAGGCTTGTCCCGGCGTAAAGTTGCCCCTGGGTATATGAGGCGCAACCAATGTTAAATATGGCCGTCGTTCCCGCGTCGAAATTGATAAATTTACGTCGTTTGCGTAAGTCGTCCGTGAATGGTGCTGGACGTAATTTACGTCCACGTCAAAACCAATGACGTCCTTGCGACGTCATTTAGAGCAATGCACGCCGGGATATTTTAGGGACGGCGCATGCGCAGTTTGTTCATCGCGGGGACGCGCTTCATTTAAATGAAACACGCCCCCTACCCGCCAAATTTGAATTCCGCCGGGTGATTTACGTTACGCCGCCGCAACTTTACACGCAAGTGCTTTGTGAATAAAGCACTTGCCTGAAAAACTTGCGGCGGCGTAACGTAAATCAGATACGTTACGCCCGCCCAGTTTTACGCCATTCTACGAGAATCTGGGCCTTCGTATTTAATGTGAATTGGGTTGGATAAAATTGCTGAAGTGCATGCCTGAAATACAAATATGAATCTCGTGTATAGTGATGGTGTGGTGTCCAATGTATCCACATATATGTAAAATGTATGTAGAAACATATATATGTAAAAACATATTTTATAGTTTAATTGTGGCATATACATAAAAAAAAGGACAACTTTTGAAGTTTCCTTGGAGTGCGGCTGTCCATCCCTTTTTGAAACTCTAAATTTGCCTCGTGCATTGCCAGCATCTTGGTTTCCTGAGAGGTGCCTAAATTGCATACAAGATCCACCTGGAGCGGTGACTCCCTTTCTGCGGACTTAGGGTTACCGCCTGTCTGTTTTTTGAGACGTGTCTGTGTCTCTGCCTGCCTCTAACCAGACAGTGCCTCACCCGACCCACTTGTGGCTCACTGTGCCGCCATGTCTGCAGTGATATCTGCTTCTGCCGGCCAAACTTTTTCCCTCCCCATCTACCCCCTGCACTCGGCACCTCCATCCACTCAGTGTGCTACAGGTGGGACACGGAGGTGGAGCCTCCATCTTGCTTTGGGCTCTTGCTAGCTGCAGGAGGCATACAGAAGTGGGGTTTCAGGTAGAACCTCCATATTACCTGCTGCTCTCTTGAAAACTGTGCGGAGATCATAGGCGTGCGCAGCCTATTGCATTAGGGTGTGCACCCCAAAGCTCAAACACACGTGTGTGTGTGTATATATATTTATATATATATATATTTATATATATTGTCAACATAGGGACAATGTGCTTTGTGGGGGGGTACACCCCTGCCCCAAAGAACCCCCCATGATGAGGGCATGGTATTGTTCAGGATTTGCTGGCCTGCCAGGCTGCATGCTTGGATAAGGGTCTGGTATGGAATTTGGGGGCCCCCACACCATTTTACCTTAAATTGGGGGGTTCCCCTTAAAATCCATACCAGAGGGTCTGGTATGGATTGGAGGGGTGGTGCTGTTTTTTTTTTTTTTTAAAGCTGGTATTGTTTACATTCTGCTGTCGGCAGGGAATCCCACTGATAGCAGATGAGTCATGGTTGTTAAGGACGTGGCGGCCGTCCGCTCCTTAACCACTTGCCGCCCGCCAATGACGAATTGACGTCGGCAAAGTGGTTGTAGAATCCTGACTGGACGTCATATGACGTCCTCAGGATTTTAAACCGCTGCGCGCCCCCGGGAGCGCGCATCGCGGCGATCGTTGTTTCAGGGTGTCAGTCTGACACCCCGCAAACACAGATCAAGGTAAACAGTCTCTCACGGAGACTCTTTACCACATGATCAGCCGTGTCCAATCACGGCTGATCACGATGTAAACAGGAAAAGCCGGTAATCGGCTTTTCCTCACTCGCGTCTGTCAGACGCGAGTAGAGGAGAGCCGATCGGCTGCTCCTCTGACAGGGGGGGTTTGTGCTGATCGATTATCAGCACAGCCCCCCAGAGGATGCCCACTGGACCACCAGGGATGCCCACTGGACCACCAGAGATGCCCACTAGACCACCAGGGATTTAAAAAAAAGGTATGCCACCCTAGACCACCAGGGATGAGAAGGACACAAAAAATGGATGCCAATCAGTGCCGCAATGGATGCCAATCAGTGCCCACAATGGGCATCACTGATTGGCAGGCATTGTTTGGCACTGATTGGCATCCATTAGTACAACACATACGATAGTGCCCATCTATGCCCATCCGTGCCACCTATCAGTGCCCATCCATGCCACCTATCAGTGCCCATCCATGCCGCCTATCAGTGCCCAGCCGTGCCGCCTATCTGTGCCCATCTGTGCCACCTATCTGTGCCCATCCGTGCCGCCTATCCAAGCCCATCCATGCCGCCTATCAGTGCCCATCAGTGCCGCATATTAGTGCCCATCAATGCCACCACATCAGTGCCACCTCATCGGTGCCCATCAGTGCCGCCTTTTCAGTGCCCGTCAGTGCAGTACCATCAGTGCCCATCAGTGAAGAGAAAACTTACTTATTTACAATGTTTTATAACAGAAACAAAAAAACCTTTTTTTTTCTAAATTTTTGGTAATTTTTTTTTTTTTTTTGCAGAAAATAAATATCCCAGAGGTGATCAAATACCACCAAAAGAAATCTCTATTTGTGGGTACAAAATGATAAAAAATTAGTTTGGGTACAGTGTAGCATGACCGCGCAATTATCAAAGTGCAACAGCGCTGAAAGCTAAAAATTGGTCTGGGCGGGAAGGTGTTTAAGTGCCCTGTATGGAAGTGGTTAATAACAACCAGCAATTCTTCATTTCTAGGGTCCTACTACAACCTCAAATCCAGAAAAAGTTGGAATGCTTCGTCAAATCTACAGAAAAACAGAATGCAATGATTTGCAAATCTCATACACCCATATTTTATTTACAATGAAAAACATCAAATGTACCATTTTAAGAAAGAAAGAAAAAAAGGTAACTTTGAAATTAATGGAAGCAATCTGAGTATCTGAGCACCACAAATGCTGTTTAATTCATTTTTTATATTCAAAAACAAATTCCCCCATCCCCCCATGTCTCTATGCTTTATTTTTCTGAGAAATCACATTGAATAACACCCCCTAGCATTTCTGGCTGTGGAAATCTTGCAAAAGGGTATGTAGTGTCCCCCTTGCTTTCAGCATGGGCACTACGCTAAAGTTAGTGGGAATGGGAGAGTTATTTTGCTCCCATTCGTGGTTTGTCTAAATTTGGGACTTCTGTCAACCCAGAAATGTCCACTGGGTCAGTCTGTGGTCAAGGGGTGCAATACCACCCCTTGACGGCAGTTGGCGCCAGAGGGGTTCTGGCAGAGCAA
Organism: Rana temporaria; assembly: GCF_905171775.1. Classification (NCBI taxonomy): domain Eukaryota; kingdom Metazoa; phylum Chordata; class Amphibia; order Anura; family Ranidae; genus Rana; species Rana temporaria. Next base: position 211,984,729 of record NC_053491.1, on the reverse strand, counting down.
GTTTTCCCCAGCAGCCAATTAGAGGAATTTTCCCTCGCGGGGCATGCTGGGGGAGAGTATATCTGTGACAGGGGTCATGTGTTGAGAAATCTTTGCGGGGTCCCCGTTCCAGGTGCGATATCCACCTTCAGGGTACGCACATCTATGGACCCCGCCAGGGGGCCCACCTGGCCAAAGCTGAAAACTGCATCGAACCTCATCCTGAGGAGAAAAGGGACCCCAGTGTTTCGCTGGGTTCCATGACCTGTTGAGAGAATCCCAGTCTGGGATCGGGCGTCCGGACCACTGACAGGTATGCTTGCTGTCATCCAGGGGCCTATATAGGAAAAGTCAACTGGGAGGATTTGCTCTCTTTATTCACCTAAGTCCTTTATTGAAATTGGCCTGTGGCAGAGGCCCTAGAGCCGGGTCTGTGAGAGAGACCTGTTCCTCCCAGCTAGTTCAGAGTGACGCTTCAGCTGCCAGGCCCATTATAGGGGTCTGTAGAGTGGCGACGAGTTACAAAATTGGTACTATACAGAGCAGTGTTGACTGCTCCATTTAATATCCAAGCCTGATACCGCAATGTTCTCTTCTCTTTCCTTCATCAACCTTGACCTTCCCAATACATGTTGATGTTGGCCGTGTTTGGCCTGGACAATAAAGCATTGAAAACCCTTTCATGGGCTGTCTGGACCTTCGCTCTCTATTGCTGTTCTCACAACTACACCCCTAGACACCGCCAGGGAAACTTAGTAGGCCCATCCCAAAATCAACCAGCGGCTCCTTCGGGGGTGAGCGCTACAGGTAGATAATAAATGTAGAATTTATATCCTGAAATCCATTTGTATAACACACATAGTGAGGAGGCGGTGCTTAGCTGAGAAAACTCCTCCTCCTTCCTGAAGACTCCTGGGATGTATGACATCATTTGCCTAGGCCTAGAAACCAGATAGTAACTTAGAATACCATTAAAAAAAATCAAAATAAGTGAATATAATATATGGTCCTATCTATTTGGTAGCAAAAGGATTAAAAATAGAGGTGCAACGAAATGGAAATTTCAGAACTGAAACGACTTTTCTTTTTTTCCCCTATTTCAATTTTTTTTAAATAATTGTATGTATTACATGAGACATTTTAATTAGCTTCATTGATTTAAAATAACCAGAATTGAAAAGCTCCAAGTCAATATAATAAAATAAATAGGGTTGTCCCGATACCAAGCATTTGCCCAAGTACTTGTAGTACCCTCCATGTCCCCCGCCGTGTTTCTCTCTCTCTCTCTGTGCCCCACGTGTTTCTCTCTCCCTCCGTGTATCCCTCCGTGTATCCCGCCGTGTATCCCTCCATGTATCCCGCCGTGTATATCGCCGTGTATCCTGCCGTGCTCTCTCCCCTTCCGTGCTCCTCCTCCACCCCCTGGAATTGTCAGGATGGAGAGCGGGGTAGGAGCCGGTAAATCCGGCTCCTTACTGCTCCAAATGGACAGAGTCAGTAAACACTGACTCTGTCCATTCACATAACTGAAACATCGTAACCTGTGTTTACAATGTTTCAGTTTATGAATGAAGAGAAGACATTTTCAGCGCAGCTGATGCTGCTGAGAAAGGGACTGGGGAACATGTGTCCCTAGTCCCTTTCCCTGTCTCAAAGGGGAGATGTCAGAGGTCTGTTAAGACCCCTGATATCTCACCAAAGCCCCCCAACAGGGCTGAAAAAATAAATAAAAAAAATAAAGAATAAAAAAACAAAAGAATAAAAAAAATTATTGTAGAAAATAAAATAAAAAACACACTGACACGGTCCACCCCCCCCCCTTAAAAATAGAAAGCATTATAAATAAAAAAAATTGTAAAAAAAAAAAATTATAAAAAATTAAAAACAAATTGTTCAAGATAAAAAAATGTGCCGCTGTCACATGAGATTAAAAAAAGTATCGGTATTCGGTATCGGCGAGTACTTGAAAAAAAGTACCGGTACTTGTACTCGGTCTTAAAAAAGTGGTATCGGGACAACCCTAAAAAAAAAAAAAACTTTTATTTAAAAATTGGACAAAAAAACATAGTATATTAAACTGCCCATCCAATGCAGCCTCACCAGTGCCCATCCAATGCAGCCTCACCAATGTCCATCAATGCAGCCTCACCAGTGTGTATAAATGCAGCCTCACTAGTGTCCATAAATGCAGCCTGACCAGTGCCAATCAATGCAGCCTCACCAGTGGCCATAAATGCAGCTTCACCGCGCCCATCATTGCCGCCTTACCATGCCCTCATTGCAGCCTCACTGTGCCCTCATTGCAGCCTCACTGTGCCCTCATTGCCGCCTCACTGTGCCCATCATTGCAGCCATACTGTGACCATCATTGCCGCCTTACAGTACCCTCATTGCCGTCTCACTGTGCCCATCATTGCCGCCTTACTGTGCCCTTATTGTCGCATTACTGTACCCTTATTGCCACCTTACTGTGCCCTTATTGCCACCTTACTGTGCCCTATTGCCATCTTTCTGTGTCCTCATTGCAGCCTCATCATCATCATTGTAAATCACCATAATCACACTTACTTTGCCAGTCAGTGCGTGGACTACGCATCTCCCGCAGCTCTCACACAACGCTGTCTGTCGGCCGCGTTGTGATGGAAGTCCCGCTCTCCTCCTAGACCAGCTTGTGTGATAGACGCAGTGTTCCATCCATCACACGAGCTGGTCTAGGAGGAGGGCGGGACCTTTTGCACGGTGCGGCCGAAAATTTCACAGTCCAGCCAGCCCCCAGGCTGAGCCAGTCACAGGATGCGTCCCCTGCCATGCCCTGCTTCTGCCTGCCTCCGAGACGCCTGGCAGTTGTAGTTTGCTGCAGTTCCACCCATCGCCACCAGGAACGATGCAGCAGTGCAGACTACAACTCCCACAATGCAGCAGCCAGCCAGCCAATCGGTGTTATGACCCTGAAAATGATAAGACTCTACTTAATGTTTAGACCGCAGGTGTAGAGGCTTATCAGAAATCAACCACCACTTCACTCTCACAGAACAATAAGAGTTTGGGGTATTATCATCATATCCTCTAATGAAGGTAACACATAAAAGTAGTAGCTTAATTCCTCTTAAGCTTAATTGATAGACACAACCCAGATACTATAAGCGTAAATCTAATTTAGGTATTTGCATCAAATAAAGGTAGTAGAAATTACTGGTATTATAGTATCTCACCACACACATATGAATAGTATGAAGTACTCTGCTGTATCTGGTGCTAGTATATAGTAATAAGTATAGAGTCTAGGATATAGTTCAGGCATATACTAGCAATCACTATTAGCAACAAGCTGGTATTACATATACTTGCGGTTTAGGAGGTGGTCTGTACCAGGAAAGTCCGCACAGGTGTTGATGGTACCTTATACAGCAGTAATGTGGTTTAGATATACTTGCGGTTTAGGAGGTGGTTTGTACCAGGAAAGTCCGCACAGGTGGTGGTGGTATCTAGCCTGTAGTGAGCAATGGTGGTGAATCTCCAGCAGAAGGTAGTGATGTCTTGGGTCTCTGAACAGGTGCGCTGTGAAGAGAGGTGCTACAGGGACTCTGTAGCTCGTTCTGGGTTCCCAGGTGGCGGCAGGGTCCAACAGGAATATCCGAACACCCTGCCGCCATTCCCGGGAGTTTAAATAGCCCGGGCAGTGGCTGAGCTGAGCGCCGCACGTTGGAACGCACTTCCGCGTTCCAACGTGGAGCGCAGACGTCCGCGCACCGGAAGTGACGCGGACGTGTATCTGAATGGAGCGCAACTGTCATAAGTGACAAGTCTGCGCTCCATGTGGAAGGAGTAACGCTGACGGCGTTACATACCCCCCTCCTCAAGGGGGCACCTCCGGAGCGCCCAGTGAGACATGGTTTATCAGGATATTTATGATGAAACTGCTTAATGAGCCGAGGAGCATGAATATTTGAAGAACATTCCCAGGAATCATCTGTGGGAGAATAGCCTTTCCAACGAATCAAATATTGAATAGAGGATCCTCTTTTCCTAGAATCTAGAATCTTCTCTACCTGATATTCAGTTTCACCAAAAACTTGAATTGGAGGAGGAGGTTGTGGATCTCTATTTGGAAAGGGGTTAGATTTATAAGGCTTGATTAGTGAAACATGAAAAGATGGATGAATCTTCCAATCTGGAGGTAGAAGTAATCTAACAGCATTTTTATTTATTACATGAGAAATTGAGAAAGGTCCTGTATATTGACGACCAAGTTTCTTTGAAGGAATATTAAGTCGTAAATTCCGAGTGGATAACCATACCAAATCTCCAATCTTGTATGGAGGTGATATTGTTCTATGAGAGTCGTAATATTTCTTTTGTCTAATTTGAGCAGTCTTTAGATTAGAACGAAGAGTGTTTAGAGTGTTTTTTATGGTTGATAAGAAATTCTCAACAGCCGGAACATTACTTGGAGAAAAAGTAGAAGGTAAACTATTAGGATGAAACCCATAATTTGCGTAAAAGGGTGAAAACTGAGAAGATGAATTGGAAGCATTGTTATATGCAAACTCTGCATGTGGAAGTAAGTCAACCCAGTCATCTTGAAGATGGGTGCAATAACAGCGCAAATATTGCTCAAGAGTTTGGTTAACACGTTCCGTTTGCCCATTTGTTTGGGGATGATAAGCAGTAGATCTACAATGATCTATTTGTAAGGTTTGGCAAAGGGCTCTCCAAAACTTGGAAATAAACTGTGACCCACGATCCGAAATGATTTGGGATGGAAGGCCATGCAATTTAAGAATATTAGATACAAAAGCCCTTGCTGTTTCTTGAGAAGTAGGTAACTTTTTCAAAGGTACAAAATGGGCCATCTTGGTTAATATGTCAACAGTGACCATGATGGTGTTAAATCCATTTGATCTAGGAAGGTCTACTATGAAATCCATGGATATAACATCCCAAGGTCTGTCAGGTATTGGGATGGAGGTTAATAACCCATAGGGTGGTTTCCTCGAATGTTTGTTGATTGCACAAGTGTGGCAAGAACTCACATAGTCATGAACAGTCTTTGTCATATGGGGCCACCAATAACTTCTCTTCAGTAAAAGAATGGTTTTACTAATACCAGGATGACCTGCAAGTGGGGCATCGTGGATTTGTTTTAATAGTGTGAGTTGTAAACTTGGTGGAACGTAGATCTTGTCGTTGAAAGTAAATAGTCCATTAGACTGCTGTTGTAAACCTTTAGGGAGTTGAGATTTATCTTTAGAAAGAGTTTGAATGAGCAATTTATCGAATGTCAAAGTTGTTCCAATAATTCGGTTGGAAGGAATAATGGAAAGTGGTGGAATGTCCATGGATTGATCTTCATTCATACGAGATAGAGAATCTGCTTTGATATTTTGAGTACCAGGGAGGTATGAGATGACAAAATCAAAACGATCAAAAAATAAACTCCATCTGACTTGACGGGCAGAAAGAGTTTTACAAGTTTTGAGATGCTGTAAATTACGATGGTCAGTGAGGATAGTGATAGGGTGTGTAGAACCCTCCAGAAGGTGTCTCCAGTTTGCGAGAGCGTCCTTTATTGCTAACAGTTCCTTTTCTCCAATCGGATAGTTCTTTTCAGCTGGTGATAAAGTTCTGGAATAAAAGGCAACAGGATGTAGTGGGTGTGATAATGTGGGTCGTTGGGAAAGTACAGCACCCAAGGCAAAATGTGAAGCATCAACTTCCAACGTAAAATGAAACATTGGATTGGGAAGTTGGAGAATGGGAGCTGAAGAGTAACTAAGCTTAAGTGTTTCAAAAGATTTCTGTGCTTCCTTGGACCAAATGAAAGGTATCTTAGAACTGGTTAGACTAGTAAGTGGTCTCACAATTGATGAGAAATTTTTAATGAATTTTCTATAATAATTAGAAAATCCAAGGAATCTCTGAAGGGCCTTTCTGGACTGGGGAGAAGGCCAAGACAAAATGCAATCCACTTTAGTATGGTCCATCTGAACTCCATCTGGAGTGATTTGATAACCAAGAAAGGAGATAGTAGTCTGACTGAAGACGCACTTCTCAAGTTTTGCATATAGAGAGTGAATTCTGAGTCTCTCCAGAATCCAACGCACATGTTTGTGATGTTCCTCGAGAGTATCAGAATAAATTAATATGTCATCTAAGTAGATAACAACACAAATGTCAAGCAGATCATGAAAAATATCGTTAATAAACCACTGAAAAGTTGCTGGGGCATTACATAAGCCGAAAGGCATTACACAGTACTCGAAAAGCCTGTATCGAGTTTTAAAAGCAGTTTTCCACTCATCTCCAGAGCGAATCCTTATGAGATTATAAGCACCTCTGAGGTCTAGCTTTGTGTAGATCCTAGCTGTTTGTAACCTTTCAATAAGCTCTGGAATGAGTGGTAATGGATATCTATTCTTTATTGTGATGTTATTGAGGGATCGATAATCTATTATCGGTCGAAGTGATCCATCCTTATTTTTTACAAAAAATAGAGCTGCACTGGCAGAAGAAGTGGAGGGCCTTATAAATCCTTTTTTAAGGTTCTCATCCAAGTAAACTTTTAGGTGTATAAGCTCTGGTTGTGAAAGGGGGTAGATCCGAGCGGTAGGGATAGGACTGTCAGGAATTAAGTCAATAGGACAATCGTAAATCCTATGTGGAGGGAGTTTCTCCGCGTTAGTCTTACTGAACACATCAGCAAAATCTTGTAAGTAATCTGGTAAATTAGTAGGATGAATCTCTGAGAAGGAGATGATACATGGAGGATGACAAAATTCTGTACAGTAAGTAGACTGTAAAGAAAGAGATCTTGTGGGCCAAAGAATAGTAGGCTGATGAAGATGCAACCATGGTAGACCTAAAACTATAGGGAAAACTGGAGATGAAATAATATCAAAATTGAGAGTCTCTGTGTGGCCATTGGCACAAGAAACTATTAAAGGAACTGTCTGAGATGTAACTGGACCGAAAGAAGAGTTAGATCCATCAATAAATGTGAGTGACACTGGAATCTGCTTTAACACACTGGGAATTTTATTTGCTTTTACAACATTTGAGTCAATGAAGTTGCCACATGCCCCGCTGTCGACCATTGCTTCAATGGAAATCTTTCCTTGATCCCAGTGTAGGGTGAGAGGAACAAAAATATAATGATTAGATATGGTTCCGGGTGAATTTAATTTATTAATGTGGGAGAGATTACCTTCTGAATTCTTCTTGAGAAGAGGGCAGGTGGAAACGATGTGGTCAGGAGCAGAACAATATAGGCAAAGATTGTTAGCTCTGCGACGCTGTTTCTCTGCAGAGGTTAAAGGTCCTTTAATAACACTAAGATCCATTGGAGAATCTTTGGGAGGTGATCTAGATCTCCTGAAGGGAGTGACAGAATAGGTAGTGGCACGTTCGGTCTTTCTTTCGCGAAGGCGACGATCAATAGTGACTGAGAGGTGCATAAGATCTTCCAAAGTAGTGGGTAGGTCAACACGAGCTAACTCATCCTTCATAGCTTCAGATAAACCCAAACGGAACTGGTTTCTGAGAGAAATATCAGACCATTGAGTTTCTCTGCACCAACATTTGAATTCTGAAATAAAATCTTCAACAGGACGCCTTCCCTGTCTAAGACTCCTGATTGAATTCTCAGCTGTTAACTGTTTGTTGGGATCTTCGTATAACAAAGACATTTCATCAAGAAATGTGTCAAAATCTCCTAAGAGATCTCCGTGTTCTTCTACATAGGTGTCAGCCCATACCCTGGGCTCACCTCTAAGAAAAGAAATTAATGTAAGGATCTTTATCCTATCAGAATGATAAGTACGTGGCTGTAGTTCAAACATCAGTCGACATGAACTAATAAATTGTCTATAATTTTTTCTATCTCCAAAAAATGGTTCCGGTGAACAGGCCTTTGGTTCAGGTCTTTGCCTGGCTTGTGCCAAATTTTGATCTCTTAAAGCATCATTCTGCATACGTAACTCATTCATGTTGTTAGTAAGATTATCAACTCTTTGAGAGAGTGCAACTAAATGATTTGCAAGGTCAGCTGGATCCATTTAAAAGATATATGTAAATATATCCTTTATCTTTTTGGGTTCGGATATTATGTTATGACCCTGAAAATGATAAGACTCTACTTAATGTTTAGACCGCAGGTGTAGAGGCTTATCAGAAATCAACCACCACTTCACTCTCACAGAACAATAAGAGTTTGGGGTATTATCATCATATCCTCTAATGAAGGTAACACATAAAAGTAGTAGCTTAATTCCTCTTAAGCTTAATTGATAGACACAACCCAGATACTATAAGCGTAAATCTAATTTAGGTATTTGCATCAAATAAAGGTAGTAGAAATTACTGGTATTATAGTATCTCACCACACACATATGAATAGTATGAAGTACTCTGCTGTATCTGGTGCTAGTATATAGTAATAAGTATAGAGTCTAGGATATAGTTCAGGCATATACTAGCAATCACTATTAGCAACAAGCTGGTATTACATATACTTGCGGTTTAGGAGGTGGTCTGTACCAGGAAAGTCCGCACAGGTGTTGATGGTACCTTATACAGCAGTAATGTGGTTTAGATATACTTGCGGTTTAGGAGGTGGTTTGTACCAGGAAAGTCCGCACAGGTGGTGGTGGTATCTAGCCTGTAGTGAGCAATGGTGGTGAATCTCCAGCAGAAGGTAGTGATGTCTTGGGTCTCTGAACAGGTGCGCTGTGAAGAGAGGTGCTACAGGGACTCTGTAGCTCGTTCTGGGTTCCCAGGTGGCGGCAGGGTCCAACAGGAATATCCGAACACCCTGCCGCCATTCCCGGGAGTTTAAATAGCCCGGGCAGTGGCTGAGCTGAGCGCCGCACGTTGGAACGCACTTCCGCGTTCCAACGTGGAGCGCAGACGTCCGCGCACCGGAAGTGACGCGGACGTGTATCTGAATGGAGCGCAACTGTCATAAGTGACAAGTCTGCGCTCCATGTGGAAGGAGTAACGCTGACGGCGTTACAATCGGCGGCCGCCTTTTACAATCTTAAAGCGGGGGTTCACCCTATTAAAAAAAAAAAAATTTTTTTTTTTTTACTACCATTACATTCGGCATTGTAGCGCGAGCTACAGTATGCCGGTCTTAAATTTTTAATCCCCGTACTCACTGTGCTATGGATCATTGAAGATTCCGGGGAATGGGCGTTCCTATGGTGAGAGAAGGTGATTGACGGCCGGCCCTGGCACGTCACGCTTCTCCGGAAATAGCCGAAATAGGCTTGGCTCTTCACGGCGCCTGCGCATAGCCTGTGCGCAGGCGCCGTGAAGAGCCGAGACCTACTCCGGCTGTCTTCGGGGAGCGTGACGTGCCAGAGCCGGCCGTCAATCATCCTCCCTCTCCATAGGCACGCCCATTCCCCGCGGGAGTCGGAATCTTCAATGATCCATAGCACAGTGAGTACGGGGATTAAAAATTTAAGACCGGCATACTGTAGCTCGCGCTACGATGCCGAATTTAATGCTATAATCATGTTAAGGAGGGTGAACCACCGCTTTAAGGAAAAAATATAGCAGACAGGCAGCGCGACCGTTTGGGTCATTATCGGCAAATTTTTTGTTGTTTCGGCATTTCCCCAAAAGAGCTATTTTCAGCCGATATGTATTGGTCTCCGATATATCGGTGCATCCCTAATTAAAAATAATCAATGTTGATTAAGAGAGTGAAGTTCCGCTTTAAAGTTTTTCTGTGACTTCACCATGTAGGGTAAAACATGTCCACTTACCTTCCTTTTCACTCTCCTGTCACTCCATACAGTCACTGTGAATAAATGTCTTATGTAACCCAAGAGTTGCACCTCCTCTGATCAATGTATTACTATCTACAAGACTGGATTCAAAACTGCTTGTTGTGGTGCATTGTATTCAATTGAATGGGCTGCCAACACACCAGAATAGACAAAAAATCAGACATGCACCATTTCTTCTAACTCAGCACAGCACAGTGGCTGTATAATGTGGCAGAAGTGATTTGGGTTAATGTGTTGAGGTACCATTGACAATGGATGGCACTGCAATATGCTAACACATGTAACATTGCAGTAAAGCACAAAAGTGTAATTGGGTGCTTAAAGTAAGGTGGACATGGGCAGGGCAGTTCACAGAACCGTCCAATACATAAAATCCTACAGCATACTTACCAGATAGCCAGCAAAATAAGAAAAAAGTCTAAACTTTCCACAATTTGTGTTTAGGTTTACTTTGTGAAAATTTGCAAATATATGTGAAGCCGCACTGCCACGTCAAGGCTCCTCTGCAAAGTGCAGTCCCTAACTCTACTCTAACATTGTTTCTAAATTGTGAAATAGCAAGAAATAAACTATTTTTTTTAAAAATTTGTTAAAAAACAGAGGTTTTGGTTGCATATATTTGCAATCACATGTAAAGCCACACAGAGTTTCCAACTTGGAACATAATTCCACATTGTATTTTTTTTGCTACTTCAACACACATCTAGTGCCAGATAGCAAAAAGAAGAAAAAAACTGGCCTCCAACCTCCCCTTATAGCCAGTCCAACACACACCTAAAAAAAAAAGTACCAGCCTCCAACCTCCCCTTATAGCTGGTCCAACACACACCTGAAGGAAAAAAAGGTCTACCGGCCTCCAACCTCCCCCCATAGCTGGTCCAACACACACCTGCGGTAAAAAAGGTCTACCGGCCTCCAACCTCCCTTTATAGCCAGTCCAACACACGCCTGTGGGAAAAAAGGTACCATCAGTGCCCATCAGTGAAGAGAAAACTTACTTATTTACAATGTTTTATAACAGAAACAAAAAAACCTTTTTTTTTCAAAATTTTTGGTAATTTTTTTATTTTTTTTGCAGAAAATAAATATCCCAGAGGTGATCAAATACCACCAAAAGAAATCTCTATTTGTGGGTACAAAATGATAAAAAATTAGTTTGGGTACAGTGTAGCATGACCGCGCAATTATCAAAGTGCAACAGCGCTGAAAGCTAAAAATTGGTCTGGGCGGGAAGGTGTTTAAGTGCCCTGTATGGAAGTGGTTAATAACAACCAGCAATTCTTCATTTCTAGGGTCCTACTACAACCTCAAATCCAGAAAAAGTTGGAATGCTTCGTCAAATCTACAGAAAAACAGAATGCAATGATTTGCAAATCTCATACACCCATATTTTATTTACAATGAAAAACATCAAATGTACCATTTTAAGAAATAAAGAAAACAAGGTAACTTTGAAATTAATGGAAGCAATCTGAGTATCTGAGCACCACAAATGCTGTTTAATTCATTTTTTATATTCAAAAACAAATTCCCCCATCCCCCCATGTCTCTATGCTTTATTTTTCTGAGAAATCACATTGAATAACACCCCCTAGCATTTCTGGCTGTGGAAATCTTGCAAAAGGGTATGTAGTGTCCCCCTTGCTTTCAGCATGGGCACTACGCTAAAGTTAGTGGGAATGGGAGAGTTATTTTGCTCCCATTCGTGGTTTGTCTAAATTTGGGACTTCTGTCAACCCAGAAATGTCCACTGGGTCAGTCTGTGGTCAAGGGGTGCAATACCACCCCTTGACGGCAGTTGGCGCCAGAGGGGTTCTGGCAGAGCAAGTTTTCCCCAGCAGCCAATTAGAGGAATTTTCCCTCGCGGGGCATGCTGGGGGAGAGTATATCTGTGACAGGGGTCATGTGTTGAGAAATCTTTGCGGGGTCCCCGTTCCAGGTGCGATATCCACCTTCAGGGTACGCACATCTATGGACCCCGCCAGGGGGCCCACCTGGCCAAAGCTGAAAACTTCATCGAACCTCATCCTGAGGAGAAAAGGGACCCCAGTGTTTCGCTGGGTTCCATGACCTGTTGAGAGAATCCCAGTCTGGGATCGGGCGTCCGGACCACTGACAGGTATGCTTGCTGTCATCCAGGGGCCTATATAGGAAAAGTCAACTGGGAGGATTTGCTCTCTTTATTCACCTAAGTCCTTTATTGAAATTGGCCTGTGGCAGAGGCCCTAGAGCCGGGTCTGTGAGAGAGACCTGTTCCTCCCAGCTAGTTCAGAGTGACGCTTCAGCTGCCAGGCCCATTATAGGGGTCTGTAGAGTGGCGACGAGTTACAAAATTGGTACTATACAGAGCAGTGTTGACTGCTCCATTTAATATCCAAGCCTGATACCGCAATGTTCTCTTCTCTTTCCTTCATCAACCTTGACCTTCCCAATACATGTTGATGTTGGCCGTGTTTGGCCTGGACAATAAAGCATTGAAAACCCTTTCATGGGCTGTCTGGACCTTCGCTCTCTATTGCTGTTCTCACAACTACACCCCTAGACACCGCCAGGGAAACTTAGTAGGCCCATCCCAAAATCAACCAGCGGCTCCTTCGGGGGTGAGCGCTACAGGTAGATAATAAATGTAGAATTTATATCCTGAAATCCATTTGTATAACACACATAGTGAGGAGGCGGTGCTTAGCTGAGAAAACTCCTCCTCCTTCCTGAAGACTCCTGGGATGTATGACATCATTTGCCTAGGCCTAGAAACCAGATAGTAACTTAGAATACCATTAAAAAAAATCAAAATAAGTGAATATAATATATGGTCCTATCTATTTGGTAGCAAAAGGATTAAAAATAGAGGTGCAACGAAATGGAAATTTCAGAACTGAAACGACTTTTCTTTTTTTCCCCTATTTCAATTTTTTTTAAATAATTGTATGTATTACATGAGACATTTTAATTAGCTTCATTGATTTAAAATAACCAGAATTGAAAAGCTCCAAGTCAATATAATAAAATAAATAGGGTTGTCCCGATACCAAGCATTTGCCCAAGTACTTGTAGTACCCTCCATGTCCCCCGCCGTGTTTCTCTCTCTCTCTCTCTGTGCCCCCCGTGTTTCTCTCTCCCTCCGTGTATCCCTCCGTGTATCCCGCCGTGTATCCCTCCATGTATCCCGCCGTGTATATCGCCGTGTATCCCGCCGTGCTCTCTCCCCTTCCGTGCTCCTCCTCCACCCCCTGGAATTGTCAGGATGGAGAGCGGGGTAGGAGCCGGTAAATCCGGCTCCTTACTGCTCCAAATGGACAGAGTCAGTAAACACTGACTCTGTCCATTCACATAACTGAAACATCGTAACCTGTGTTTACAATGTTTCAGTTTATGAATGAAGAGAAGACATTTTCAGCGCAGCTGATGCTGCTGAGAAAGGGACTGGGGAACATGTGTCCCTAGTCCCTTTCCCTGTCTCAAAGGGGAGATGTCAGAGGTCTGTTAAGACCCCTGATATCTCACCAAAGCCCCCCAACAGGGCTGAAAAAATAAATAAAAAAAATAAAGAATAAAAAAACAAAAGAATAAAAAAAATTATTGTAGAAAATAAAATAAAAAACACACTGACACGGTCCACCCCCCCCCCCTTAAAAATAGAAAGCATTATAAATAAAAAAAATTGTAAAAAAAAAAAATTATAAAAAATTAAAAACAAATTGTTCAAGATAAAAAATGTGCCGCTGTCACATGAGATTAAAAAAAGTATCGGTATTCGGTATCGGCGAGTACTTGAAAAAAAGTACCGGTACTTGTACTCGGTCTTAAAAAAGTGGTATCGGGACAACCCTAAAAAAAAAAAAAACTTTTATTTAAAAATTGGACAAAAAAACATAGTATATTAAACTGCCCATCCAATGCAGCCTCACCAGTGCCCATCCAATGCAGCCTCACCAATGTCCATCAATGCAGCCTCACCAGTGTGTATAAATGCAGCCTCACTAGTGTCCATAAATGCAGCCTGACCAGTGCCAATCAATGCAGCCTCACCAGTGGCCATAAATGCAGCTTCACCGCGCCCATCATTGCCGCCTTACCATGCCCTCATTGCAGCCTCACTGTGCCCTCATTGCAGCCTCACTGTGCCCTCATTGCCGCCTCACTGTGCCCATCATTGCAGCCATACTGTGACCATCATTGCCGCCTTACAGTACCCTCATTGCCGTCTCACTGTGCCCATCATTGCCGCCTTACTGTGCCCTTATTGTCGCATTACTGTACCCTTATTGCCACCTTACTGTGCCCTTATTGCCACCTTACTGTGCCCTATTGCCGTCTTTCTGTGTCCTCATTGCAGCCTCATCATCATCATTGTAAATCACCATAATCACACTTACTTTGCCAGTCAGTGCGTGGACTACGCATCTCCCGCAGCTCTCACACAACGCTGTCTGTCGGCCGCGTTGTGATGGAAGTCCCGCTCTCCTCCTAGACCAGCTTGTGTGATAGACGCAGTGTTCCATCCATCACACGAGCTGGTCTAGGAGGAGGGCGGGACCTTTTGCACGGTGCGGCCGAAAATTTCACAGTCCAGCCAGCCCCCAGGCTGAGCCAGTCACAGGATGCGTCCCCTGCCATGCCCTGCTTCTGCCTGCCTCCGAGACGCCTGGCAGTTGTAGTTTGCTGCAGTTCCACCCATCGCCACCAGGAACGATGCAGCAGTGCAGACTACAACTCCCACAATGCAGCAGCCAGCCAGCCAATCGGCGGCCGCCTTTTACAATCTTAAAGCGGGGGTTCACCCTATTAAAAAAAAAAATATTTTTTTTTTTTACTACCATTACATTCGGCATTGTAGCGCGAGCTACAGTATGCCGGTCTTAAATTTTTAATCCCCGTACTCACTGTGCTATGGATCATTGAAGATTCCGGGGAATGGGCGTTCCTATGGTGAGAGAAGGTGATTGACGGCCGGCCCTGGCACGTCACGCTTCTCCGGAAATAGCCGAAATAGGCTTGGCTCTTCACGGCGCCTGCGCATAGCCTGTGCGCAGGCGCCGTGAAGAGCCGAGACCTACTCCGGCTGTCTTCGGGGAGCGTGACGTGCCAGAGCCGGCCGTCAATCATCCTCCCTCTCCATAGGCACGCCCATTCCCCGCGGGAGTCGGAATCTTCAATGATCCATAGCACAGTGAGTACGGGGATTAAAAATTTAAGACCGGCATACTGTAGCTCGCGCTACGATGCCGAATTTAATGCTATAATCATGTTAAGGAGGGTGAACCACCGCTTTAAGGAAAAAATATAGCAGACAGGCAGCGCGGCCGTTTGGGTCATTATCGGCAAATTTTTTGTTGTTTCGGCATTTCCCCAAAAGAGCTATTTTCAGCCGATATGTATTGGTCTCCGATATATCGGTGCATCCCTAATTAAAAATAATCAATGTTGATTAAGAGAGTGAAGTTCCGCTTTAAAGTTTTTCTGTGACTTCACCATGTAGGGTAAAACATGTCCACTTACCTTCCTTTTCACTCTCCTGTCACTCCATACAGTCACTGTGAATAAATGTCTTATGTAACCCAAGAGTTGCACCTCCTCTGATCAATGTATTACTATCTACAAGACTGGATTCAAAACTGCTTGTTGTGGTGCATTGTATTCAATTGAATGGGCTGCCAACACACCAGAATAGACACAGCACAGTGGCTGTATAATGTGGCAGAAGTGATTTGGGTTAATGTGTTGAGGTACCATTGACAATGGATGGCACTGCAATATGCTAACACATGTAACATTGCAGTAAAGCACAAAAGTGTAATTGGGTGCTTAAAGTAAGGTGGACATGGGCAGGGCAGTTCACAGAACCGTCCAATACATAAAATCCTACAGCATACTTACCAGATAGCCAGCAAAATAAGAAAAAAGTCTAAACTTTCCACAATTTGTGTTTAGGTTTACTTTGTGAAAATTTGCAAATATATGTGAAGCCGCACTGCCACGTCAAGGCTCCTCTGCAAAGTGCAGTCCCTAACTCTACTCTAACATTGTTTCTAAATTGTGACATAGCAAGAAATAAACTATTTTTTTAAAAAAATTGTTAAAAAACAGAGGTTTTGGTTGCATATATTTGCAATCACATGTAAAGCCACACAGAGTTTCCAACTTGGAACATAATTCCACATTGTATTTTTTTTGCTACTTCAACACACATCTAGTGCCAGATAGCAAAAAGAAGAAAAAAACTGGCCTCCAACCTCCCCTTATAGCCAGTCCAACACACACCTAAAAAAAAAAGTACCAGCCTCCAACCTCCCCTTATAGCTGGTCCAACACACACCTGAAGGAAAAAAAGGTCTACCGGCCTCCAACCTCCCCCCATAGCTGGTCCAACACACACCTGCGGTAAAAAAGGTCTACCGGCCTCCAACCTCCCTTTATAGCCAGTCCAACACACGCCTGTGGGAAAAAAGGTCTACCGGCCTCCAACCTCCCCTTATAGCCGGTCCAACACACGCCTGCGGGAAAAAAGGTCTACCGGCTTCCAACGTCCCCTCATAGCCGGTCCAACGCATTCCTGCAGAAAAGAAACTGTGACAATCCTAAAAAGAGCTGGTGGCATTGCTCTCTTGGAAACGGGTGCTGATGAGACTCCTTCAGTAAAGTGAAGATGTAGAAGACGCTCTAGTGATGATGATTTGACTCGGAGATCCTCTGATGCAGATCTGTTAAAGAGAAGAGACAAAGGTACAAATTGTTACAAAGCCGGCCATTTAGAAATGTGTGTGCTGTTGAAGAACTCTAACATTATATTACAGTAAGCTGGTACACTGATCCCAAAATATGATTCTATGAAGGGATAAAAGTCGGCTCCTAGAGACATATTATCCTAATGTACTATGGGAACAGATGAAGGTGCAAATTCTTCTAGGAACATATTTATAGGAAAATACAAAATTCAGACCTAAATCTGTAAGCTAAAAACCTACCTCAACTGTCTTTTCATTGTTGGCTTTTGATGATCGGGAGTTCTTCTGCAGGGAGAGCTGATGACATCTGTGGTCTTTGTACTTCTCCCCACCTGCTGTTGGTGAAAGAGAACCCACAATAAAGCTCCTGGTCTTCTTCTGTAGACTCAGTCTCCCATTGATCTTCGGGAGGAGGTATGATTTCCTCCAATTTGATCTCTGTCGTCAGGTCAATTGGTGGGCACTGTAAAGAGAAGAACATTTTATTGGAATATGTACAATGATGGCCTTTCTATTTGATATGGTTATACACACTCAAGTGCTGGGAGAAAATAGAATGCAGAACATTGGACAATGCACTGCTAAGGACCCATGTGTGGTTCCCATACTTACCGTCTTCATGGTAAATGGTGGGCTTACTTCCCCAGCCTCCAGTTCCTTCCAGTCTACGTCCATAAAGAATGGGTGGCTTCGCAGATTTTCACAAAGCATCGCTCTCATATCTTGCCATTCGCATAGGAGCTGTAACAACAGAAAAAAATAGGTTATCAATGGTAAATAGGCAATAACTCTGCAATTCTACTTTTATAATATTAATCGAATAGCCATTTTTATAGTGGCTACAGATGGTGTTTACTTACTATGTTGCCTATGAGGTCCTTGAGATCCATATTGAAATCCTCAGGGAAAGGTGGACGTTCGTTGAGGATTGAACATGCAAGCATGTTAGCGTCTAAGCCCATGAATGGGTAATATCCAGTTGCCATCATATAGACTATAACTCCCAGGGAGAAATAGTCAGCGGCATATCCATATGACAGCTCCAAATAGATCTGTGAAAATATAAAAAAATTAGACTGGTTGGTAATAATTATTTTACTGACAAGAAGACAGAAAAAACAAAACGATCCAATACTCACTTCTGGTGCCCTGAACATTGGAGTGCCGACCGAGTCATCCAGGGGTCGTTATCGGAGCCCACACCTATTGCTGATAAGCCAAAGTCTGCGATCCTCACATGTCCAACGCTGTCCAGCAATCGTAAGCACTGGAATTGCATCAATGTACAGGTGATAGCCGATGCCCAATGCCTCATATGGCACGTCCGTGCCAAACACCCAGGGGCCAGCCACGACAGCTTCATATACCGTCAAAGCAACATCCCAACAGAATTCAAACAGAACATGTACGGGGACAGCTGGCTGGTTGGTGAGTGACATGGGTGTCAGGCATGACTGTCCGACCCCATGATGCAGACATCACGAGGGGCACATTCACGACTAACATCCTCCTGTCTTTTCCCTTCCAGGTGACTCTGCATATGCACTTGGGCCCCATCTCCTGACTCCATTCCGGAATCCCCAAACCACAGGAGAGAGAAATTACAATGATGCACACGCACGTACCCGTGGAGTGGTGGAACGCACCTTTGGCCTCCTGAAGTCCCGTTTCCGATGCCTGGATAAGTCCGGGGGGACCCTGTTGTATTCCCCAAACTTTGTGTGCCAGATCATCTGTGCATGTTGCATGCTGCACAACTACGCCATGAGAAAGGGCCTGGAGATTGACATACGTGATGACCTGACCCCCGAACCACACATTGCCCCCCCTAACCGAGGCTACCCCGTCTGCTGAGGGAAGAGCAGTCAGGAGATGCCTCGTGGTAGGCATCTTTGCACGTTAAACACACACATTCATCATGGAACAAGGAGAATGCACGCATGCACACCACTGTGGTCCCTAGCTCACACACGACATCCACCTCACATTGGATTAGCCCAAGTCCACCATGCAGGACTTGGGAGAAGCAACGCCGCGCCAAGGCCCCAATGGTGTCGCTGTCCATTCATACCACATTCACACGGTCGTAGGGATAACTTCTCCCCGACGACCCAGGGTGACACCCCTTTGCTGGCAGGAGTGTCACCCCCACATTCACACTGTAGCCTGCACTCCTCACCGTGTGCAGGAACTATTAAATAAAAATGCTCATGACCTGAGCAAACATAAAAAAAAGGCTCATAACCAAAGAAGAAAAAAAAACAAGCAATTGCCCTGTCGTGGGCCAAGCCTGGTGCCACGGCTCCTTAAAGGGGTGTTCCAGCCTTTTTTTTACGTTTATTAAAAGTCAGCAGCTACAAAAAGTGTAGCTGCTGGCTTTTAATAAACAGACACTTACCTGCTCCACGGTTCCAGCGACGCGCCGGCCGGGGCTCCGCTCCTCGCCCCCCCCTCGCCGGCGGGCGTCTTCATTCCTAGTGTGGGCACCCGGCAGTGACAGCTTTCGGCTTCACGGCCAGGCACCCACTGCGCATACGCGAGCGGCACTGCGCATGTGCGAGCAGCGCGGCGCGGTCCGATTGGACAGGCGCTCGCCAACAGGGGGGGCTGCAATAAGGCGATTAAGCTCTTCGCCTTACCAGCCCCTCGGCGGAAGGAGGAAGTAGGACAGGAAGTCCCACTCCTCCTGAAGCCCCTACCCCCCCCCAAAAAAATGACATGCCAAATGTGGCATGTAAGGGGGCAAGGAGTGGATTAAGCGGAATTTCCATTTTTAGGTGGAACTCCGCTTTAATCGTCTGGTGGGAGCCTCGGATGGGGCATCAGGTGGAGGAGCATCCCCTGGTCTCTCCCTGGCTGGCTGCCTGCCCTCCAAAGCCGCGGCAATGCGGGTGAGTACCGCATTTGTCTCTGCCTGCAACAGCCTCGTCTGCCTCCCCTCCGCCTCGATGGCAGCTGTATTGGCCTGTACGGCCACGGCCAGGGACTTCACCTCTGCCACGAGGTCTGCTGTTGTTGCCTGCAGCTCCCCAAGGCAGGTGACCATCGCAGCACTGTTCCCACTAACATCCTGGAGAGTGTCATTTATGTGGCCCGAGGAGGCCAGGCTGTCTGCCACATGTCGCATCTCCACGGCAACAGCACCCATATGGCGGGTCTGGCGGTCCTGTTTCCTCACTAGATGTTCCGGGAGGATTTCAGGAACACCCCTTGTTTTCCTCGTAGCCTTCCTGAGGCCAGGAGAGGCTTGGGGCCTTCTATAGGGGGAGATCCTTGAGGGGCTTGACCTGATGGGGTTGGACCCTGAGGGGCTTGATGTGATGGGGGTGGATGTGTGAGAGGGCCCGGCCAAAAGGGAAGTATCTTCCAAATAGAGGCAAACCTCCTGATCCATATTGACCAACTCCTCCTCAACCACCTCTAGAGTAGAGGTGTGGGCACTCCCCTCCACCGCTGACTCTTGGCTTCCTAGGGGGTCAGGCTGAGCCAGATGTTCCGGGGATGATGGCGTGGGACGGCCACAGGCAGTAGATGGCCCCGCTCCCTCCAGCACATCTGTGAATGACACAAAACATTCACATGTTGGTGGACCCACACACTTGTCACATGTTCCCTTCCACCCCCCTCACATGCTACACACCAGATAGGATATAAAACACACTTACCTGTCCTCAAGGCCTGTTCAAAGGAGTCATAGCCCTCCACTCCCTCCCTCTGAAGACACCGGGCAACCACCTGCTCATCAGGAGTGAGCGTAATAGCAGTGGCTGGTCCACCTCCAGTGCCCCTGGCATGCTTCCTGATTGTGGCCACCTTCTCTCTGACCACACGACGCAGGTCATTTATCTTTTTTTAAATGTTCTTGGGGGTCCTTACCTCATTACCAAGGGCATTGACCTGTGTGGCGATCTCAAGCAGGATCTCATCCTTCTTGGCCTTACTGGTTGTGCCACTCTCTGTCCCATGGAGGCAAGCATCGTACCTGGACATGGCCGATATCACAATCGCCCTCTCCTGTGGGGAAAAGTTCTTCTTCCTCCTCTCCTTCCCAGACGCTGGAGCAGACATGGCTCCACGCAAAAGTACCAACACCACAAACCAACAAACGGACGGGTGTACTTTTGCGCTCGACGGGCGCATGTCTGGGCGTATTTATGCCCTGGGCGTAGGCGGTGGGCCGGCGTATTTCAGGGGTTACGCCGGGCGTAGTTGTGAGCATGCGCAGAGGGGTGCGGGACATAGGTCCACGTCACGGCGCATGCGCCGTTCGTTCGGCCCTTCATTTGCATGGGGTCACACTTCATTTAAATGGATCACGCCCACTTCCTTCCTACTTTGAATTACGCCGGCTTACGCCTACGAATTTACGTTACGGCGGCGCAACGTGGGGAGCATTTGCTCTGAGAATACGGTGCTTGCCTCTCTAAGTTACGTCGGCGTAGCGCATATGAGATGCGCTACGCCGGCATAAAGATGCGCCGATCTTTGTGAATCTGGGCCTGTGACATCAAGAAGATAAATAAAGGGGGCGTGGCTTGCACGCGATCGGAATGGCCGCTTGAGCACAGAGCTCCGTCAGAGAACCGGGGATAAAGCGACATATTATCGTTTTGAGCTGTCATTGAGAGACGGTAACTATCGTTAATTACCCGCGGATCTTGAGAGATGCTGCCGAGGAAGAAAAAAGACAAGATGCCAAACAAAAAGCTCAATGAACTCTTAGAAACACCGGCTATAGTGGATATGCCGATCAACGAGGGTTCCGGTAACGAAACGTTACAGCAGACGTCATATTCAGATTTACCTGATGATAACTGCGTCCTATGGAGTGATGATCAACCTCCCGGTACCGCTGAAAACTCTCCTTCACTTAGCCCTTCATCACAGAGCCCCGCTAAATCTAAAAGGAGGGTTGATGACGCAGCAAGTAATTTGATCCAAGGTATGTCACCTGTGCTGCACACCATGAATAACTCCTGTGACGCATCACTCATTAATAATTACCCTACAATGGGTCAGCCAGTACTGGATACTACAATGAAAAATATGCTAGTCTCGCTGCATACATCGCTTATGTCTAATTTTTCATCGATGATGAACTCATTTTCTAGTGAATTGAAAGGCCTGGGTGACAGAGTGGTTACAATTGAAAACAAAATGGATGACCAGACAGAAACTGTCACTGACCTTGTGGACGCATATAAAGACCTATCTGATGATAACCTGAAAATAAAAGCCAAACTCGCGGACCTTGAGGACCGTTCGAGAAGGAACAATATTAAATTAAGGGGGGTCCCTGAATCTGTACCCCCTGATGGCCTATTAAAATACGCAGATGACCTAATTGTTGCTCTGTTACCAAATGCGCCACAGATTGAAAGAATGATTGACAGGATCCATCGTATCCCCAAACCTAAAAGCCTGGCTGCTTCTATTCCCAGAGATGTCCTTATGAAGATTCATTTTTATCCCACAAAGGAAAAGCTAATGGCTAAGGCTAGAGTCCTGTCAGTGCTCCCTGGTCCATTTAATGACATTCACCTGTATGCAGATTTATCGCAGTATACCTTGTACTTAAGGAGGCAACTAAAAACTACAACTAAAGCCCTTAATGACCACAAGATTCCATATAAATGGAAACACCCAGCTACGTTGGTGATTACAAATAATGGTACAACCACTACTATTTTCAATCCTCAAGATGGACTTCGCCTACTTCATTCATGGGGTATTGTCCCGACTGACTCTCCTGAAGGCAGAAGAAACACAACAGGACCTTACTTCGACGGTCAACGCCGTGCAGATCATCTTATGTATAGGGGAAAATGAATTGCTATTACGCTTTTCCTTTATCTATCATTCCCCATCTCTCTCTCCCTCTTATATATAGCTATGGAAATATTTAATTATCTATACATCCCCCTAGTATCTGATATATTATCCTGATTAATTTTACTTACCTATCTGTTGAACATTGCCCCTACTTTCAGTCGGTTAAATACTTCACCCGACTTTTATGACATTTTATTGCTGGTGCTGAATTTATTTTTCACCAAAGTTACATAGTATTTAGTTTTTCTTTATTGATACTAATAAGAACTTATTTACGGTTTGTTATCTTCCCAACCACTTAAGATACTTAGTTTTATTTTGTTTTGACTTCAAATGTTTCGGTTTGGTTTTCTTTTGTTTTGTTTATTGTTTTGATTTTGTTTTTATTTTAGTTTCAAATTGCAGCTGTCAAGGAACGATTGGTTGACTCCTTGTTCCCTGACAGTGCATACTCTGGACATACAACGATTTCGTATCATATTACGCTGCCCGAAGGTACTACAGATCTGTGAGTATCATACGTGACGCATATATATACTACCTAAACATGTCTATCAATATCCTCTCCATCAACACTAATGGTTTAAATCACCCAGCCAAAAGATCCTCAATGTGGAAGACTGCTCTATCCTCTAAATGCGATGTTCTTTGCCTACAAGAAACACATTTCACCTGTGACAACGCTCCACAATGTCACCACAATTCCTACCCTCATATTTTTAGGGCGGATTATAATCGCAAACAAAGAGGGGTGTTGATAGCCATTCGCGATACTATAGACTTTGTACTTATAGACAAGTGTATAGACCCAGAAGGTAGATATATTATTTTAGTGTGCTCACTAGATAATGTCATATACACACTGGTTAATATATATGCACCCAATTTCAGACAAATGAAATTTCATAAAGCTACAATGAACATAATTAAAAGCATACAAAAGGGTCATTTATTAATTTGCGGAGACTTCAATCTAATACCTGATGTTGTCATTGATTCATCATCCAGTGCCAAAAGGTTTGCTTCTCCTCTATCTACCTTTCTGTCAGACAATGGGTTGTATGACATATGGAGGTGTCACCACGCATCTGAAAGAGACTACACGTTCCATTCCTCCCGCCACAACACATACACCCGTATTGACCTATTTGTTTCTGACAAGTGGTTGTTGCAGAATGTATTAGACTCTCAAATTCATACTGCTACATGGTCGGATCATGCCCCTATCAGTGTTAGATTAAAAAATGTGAACTCCAACAACAAATCTTATCTATGGCGTACTAACAATTTTTTATTGCAGCTACCTGAAAATATAAAATACATTTCTCAAAAATTGATCGACTTCTTTTCAGACAATAAAGGATCAGTGACTGATCCAAATGTGGTATGGAATGCACACAAGGCTGTTATACGTGGACTATTTATACAGCTTGGTTCTAAAGCAAAGAAATTGAAAAGTTCTAGGATAGAGGAATTAACTAAGGAATTAAATGATGTTGATTCAAAAAATAAAATTAACCCCTCCTCCACACTTAAATCCCAAATATATGAACTGAGACACAACTTGAGATCTATTCTAATGGAATCTTACGATATCAAAATTAAAAAATTAAAAGCACGCTCATATATCACTAATAATAAAGCTGGTAAACTATTAGCTAATCGTATTAAGGGCTATAGACAGAAAACTAGAATACCTCATTTATATGACCCTATTACACAAGACAAAGTTATTAATCCCCAACTCATTGCAGACTCTTTCAGCTCTTACTACGACGGATTATATAATCTCTCAAACGATGGTGCCACTCACCAACCAACCACTAATGAAATTCAGACTTTCCTTTCACATGTTAATTTGCCTTGTTTGACATGCGACCAACTTACAAAATTAAATAGTCCTTTTAATAATTCTGAAATCCTTTTAGCTATAGACTCTTTACCCAAAGCCAAAACACCCGGCCCTGATGGATACTCCAATGAATATTTTAAAATTTTTAAACGATTGCTTGTACCCCACATGCAGGAAATGTTTAACCACTCTGCTTCTCAATCTTCATTCCCCGAGGAAATGCTATCTGCAATAGTAGTAACATTGCCTAAACCAGGCAAGGAACCAACTTGCCCGCAGAACTTTCGCCCCATCTCTCTCCTAAACACTGATTTAAAAATCTATGCTAAAACCCTAGCTAATAGAATTGTTGATTTACTCCCCAATCTTATCAATATAGATCAGACAGGCTTCACTAAAGGTCGTCAAACATCTGACGCGACTAGAAGATTAATAGACGTCATCCACCATGCAAATACATCTAAAACACCTTCTCTGCTACTATCATTAGACGCGGAGAAGGCGTTTGATAGGATCAATTGGTCATACCTATCACTGACTTTGCAGAAATTTGGCTTTAATGGATTTATACTTAAAGCAATTCTAGCCCTTTACTCAAATCCTACAGCACGTGTCTTCAACTCTAACATGCTATCTAGACCTTTCCGTATCTCCAATGGTACTAGACAGGGCTGCCCATTATCCCCTTTAGTATTTAACCTAATGATCGAACCTCTGGCGGAACATATTAGGTCTAGTTCGGAAGTATCAGGTATTTCTATTGGCAACCGCACTCACAAGATCAGCCTGTTTGCAGACGATATAATATTGTTACTATCATCCCCTTTCTCTTCCCTTTTGGAAGTTCGAAAAATTCTGAACTGGTTTAGCACAGTTTCATTCTACAAAATCAATGACAAGAAATCCCACGCCATGGACATAGGTATTGATGCTGTGACTAACAATCTGCTTCAGCACCAATTCCCTTATTCTTGGGCGGAACACAGTATTCCATATCTTGGCATTCAACTGACCAGATACACTAAATCTCTTTTTACACACAATTACATTCCCCTTAAAAAAAGATTACAAATTGATTTATCAAATTTGGACAAACACGAGTTTTCCTGGTGGGGTAGAATGTCTGCTTTCAAAATGATGCATTTACCTCAGGTACTATACTTGTTTAGATGTCTGCCTATACCTATCCCCGTCTACTTCTTCAAATCTCTACAATCTATCCTTTCTAAGTTCATTTGGAAAGGAAAAAAGTCAAGATGTGCCCACCATAAGTTAATCAAACATAAGTTGTGGGGGGGAGTGGGATACGTTGACTTCCGCGATTACTTTCATTCCTCTATATTATCCCAAATGAAGGAATGGTTCCAACACTCTCCAACTACATCTTGGGGTCAGATTGAGTCCTCCTATTGCTGTCATGGCCCTGCCAATCTTTGGTTGTTTGGCGCACACTTGGGGATCAAAATCCCTGCACAACTTCCTCCCACGATGAAGGTATCCATTACCACCTGGCTTACAGTTTTACAATTGGTAGACTCTTCCGTCTCCAATCATATAGCTAATATACCCCTGAATGTATTACGACTTGTTTTAAAACATGTTCCACTAGATCTTTGGGGAAATCACGGTATTAAGTACATCCACGACCTGTATGATGATAAGGGTGTGATTAAATCGTTCCAATCCATACAATCTAAATTTAATTTGCCGCTATCCTATCTGGATCACTTCCCTCTCATAACAAACTGTTTGCAAAAATTGACCGTAGAAAATATACATATACAATCTTCAATGTGGTCTTATCTTTCTTCGCCTGAACCTAGGAAAAAAGGTATCACCATATTCTATAATTTATTACAAGGAAAGCAGAGATTTACAAAAACCTCATCTCATATACAGTGGGAAACAGATCTAAAACAGTCATATACAGATGACCAATGGCGTACAGCATGCAGATTCAATCAATCATCTACTAAGTGTTCTTCCTTATGGGAACTAGCAATTAAAATCACTTTACGGTGGTATTATACACCAGATGTCGTTTCTAAATTTAGTGACAAACACTCGGACAAATGCTGGAGGTTGTGTGGACTTAAGGGAGACTTGCTCCATACTATGTGGGGCTGCCCTTTGCTTACAAAATATTGGAAAGAGGTATTTAAAATTATTTCTTTTTTATCGGGCACTCAGATTACCCCCAACCCAGCCTTAGCTTTGCTCTCTTTGGGCATTGAAAACTTTGTATTGAACCTCAGAAATTCCATTGTCCATCTCCTTATGGCTGCTAGGCTTTCAATTACCAGAAAGTGGAAAGATCCGTTTCCACCTTGTATTCTGGATGTTATTGATTTAACTAATTTGCACTACACATATGAGAGAATGATGGCAGTACCTTTGCTTACTCTACCTACACATACTTTGTCATGGGCACCTTGGAAAAATTGGTACGAAAACAACATATAAACTTTGACACTTGTCCTTTTAACCTTGAGGCCCTAAATCTCTCTTTCGACTCAGGTGCAACCTAAGATACCTTAATGTACTTTTATTGTATTTCTTTCCAGCCTCATACTACATACATTTGGGTCCTGTTATAATTGAAGTGATGTTGTGAATTTCTTTATCTTTACAGTTTAATTTTCATTGATCGCTTGCAAATCCTTTTATAAGCTTATCTCTACTGTCCAGGCTAAAATCTTGTATAATTTTATACATGTTTTTTATCTCTACTTACTTCCATTGATACATGTGCTTATTGTAAATGTTTTATTATAACCCAATAAAAATTATTGAAAAAAAAAAAAAGAAGATAAATAAAAAATTTGGGTTTACATCCACTGTGTATGGTACGGTGACCAGATTTTTAAATTGAAATTCAGGGACATATATATTTTTTTTACTAGTAATGATCAGTGGCGGCTGGTGCTCAAAATTTTTGGGGGGGCGCAAACGAAGAAAAAAAAATCGCAGCCTCACTGTGCCCATCAAATGCAGCCACTGTTCCATCAATTCGCACCACTGTGCCATGCCATCAAATGCAACCACTGTGCCATGCCATCAATTGTGGTCACTGTGCCATCAATTGTCACCACTGTGCCATGCCATCAAATGCAGCCACTGTACCATGCCATCAATTGTGGTCACTGTGCCATCAATTGTCACCACTGTGCCATGCCATCAAATGCAGCCACTGTACCATGCCATCAAATGCAGCCACTGTACCATGCCATCAAATGCAGCCACTGTGCCATGCCATCAATTGTGGTCACTGTGCCATCAATTGTCACCACTGTGCCATGCCATCAAATGCAGCCACTGTACCATGCCATCAAATGCAGCCACTGTGCCATGCCATCAATTGTGGTCACTGTGCCATCAATTGTCACCACTGTGCCATGCCATCAAATGCAGCCACTGTACCATGCCATCAAATGCAGCCACTGTGCCATGCCATCAATTGTGGTCACTGTGCCATCAATTGTCACCACTGTGCCATGCCATCAATTGTGGTCACTGTGCCATCAATTGTCACCACTGTGCCATGCCATCAAATGCAGCCACTGTACCATGCCATCAATTGTCGCCACTGTGCCATGCCATCAATTGTGGTCACTGTGCCATCAATTGTCACCACTGTGCCATGCCATCAATTGTGGTCACTGTGCCATCAATTGTCACCACTGTGCCATGCCATCAAATGCAGCCACTGTACCATGCCATCAAATGCAGCCACTGCGCCATGCCATCAATTGTGGTCACTGTGCCAATTGTCACCACTGTGCCCTTTAATTGTCGCTGTGCCAATTGTCCCCACTGTGTCACTGTCCAGTCATCCATCCACCTCGGAGCTTTATATAACCTGCTGGGACTTGTAGTTCTCCATCGTCTCCTGGGGCTCAGGTGCATGCAATCCATCATCTTTGTCTAGTTTTTCTCACTGCTGGGACTTGTAGTCCCATAGATGGTGGATTGCATGCACCTGAGCCCAGGAGAAGATGGGGAACTACAAGTCCCAGCAGGTTATAATATAAGACACCCATCCACCTAGGAGCCTTATATTATAACCTGCTGGGACTTGTAGTTCCCCATCTTCTCCTGGGCTCAGGCTGCTGACAGCTGGCATTTCACCCATAATATGCATTGCATTGAACATTAAAAATCATTATCAGTGACAACCGCCCAGAAACTTTCAATAAGCAGGGGGGGGGGGGGGGGTCCTGACGGCCGCCTATTCGGCCAGATGGTACATTAAAAAAGTTTTAATAAGTGGGGGGGTTAGTGCTGGAGGGTGCCGCGATTTTGCCCGAAAATATATTTCTCACATGGGGGACTGGGGGGGAAGGCATGGCTTCAGTTAGTTCCCTACCTCTTTGCAGCAGATCCTCTCACTCAGGCCGTGCGTGTTCTATTGAGCTGCAGCGCTGAGGTCACTTCCTGTGCTTGGAGACTGTGAAAGAAAGCACCGTCCACTGGGGATGTGAAATAGTTCTATGCACTGTGTGCACTCACTGCACCCGCCCGGCCATCGCTCCGGAAATAGTGGCGCGTCGGTTTGCGCCACAAAGGCATATTTTAGCTGCCAGTGTAGCGCCGCGTCTGCAATTGCACAGACGTAGCTCTACCCAAACCGCACTATGCCCGGCGCCCGGTGCCGGGACACAGTGCACATAAGGATTTTTTTTTTCGTTTTTTTTAAAGGGACATGTTTAAAAAAAAAAAAAAAAAAGTTTTTTTTTTTTTTTTTTTTTACTGGCTGGGGGAGGGGGGGCGGCGCCCGGGCGCCCCCTATGGACGGGCCGCCACTGGTAATGATGGCAATCGGTGACTCTCTGCCTGCCTCACAGCCTGTTAAGTCTTAGGCCCCGTACAGACGACCAAACATGTCTGCTGAAACTGGTCTGCGGAATCCTGCCCGCTCGGACATATTCGGTCGTCTGTACAGACCTACCGTACATGTCCGAGCGCCCGCCATCCCTTGCATGCGTCGAATGACTTTGACGCATGCGTGGAAGCATATAACTGGCAGGCCCGCCCACGTCGCCGCGTCATTGTCGCGGCGACACCGCGTCATCGATGCGGCGACACCGCGGACACGCCCCGCGTATTGTTTACGCGCGGCTTTCTGTACGATGGTTAGTACAGCCATCGTACAGAAAGCCCCGGGCAGACATGTAAGGTGAAAACGGTCCGGCGGACCGGTTTCATCGTACATGTTTGCTGGTGTGTACACGGCCTTACTCTCCGGGCCCTGGCTACTACTGAGTGGAGAGCGGAGGAAGATCACTCCACCAGGGAAGGCAAGGAGATGAGCAGGCAAGTGGCTGGCTGGGACTTGAGCCAAGGCAGAAGAACATGCGAGCAGAGCTGAATGGGCATGCGCACGAAAATAAAGAAATATTACCTCCGCTACGACCAGCACATGACCATCAGAAAGGGGCACAGCCAATGGAAAAAATGCACCCCCTAAGCTAGTACGAGCGGCGGAGCTTGGGTGTGCAATTCAGAATTACGTTTTTTTATTCTGCACCGACTGTCTTTGAAAATGCCCCAGCCCCTGTTCAAATCCAATCCGGGGACAGACTTGATTTGGCGACAGTGTCCTCAATCCGGGGACTGTCCCCGGAAACCAGGGATGTCTGGTCAACCTGGGGGAAGGGACTTTTAAAACGTTTTTTTTTTTTGTTAACCTTAATGCACAGAACACATTAAAGTAAAACAAACCCTTGTACATTTCCAAACACTTTCAGGAGCGGTCAGAGCTGGCTGGGTTGCCTGTGTTTTCCAAACTCTATGAACAAAGAAGCCCTGTTCTCATACAGAGTTGTGAGGGAATACTGCTGTGTGCGGAGGGCCCAGTGACAATTCACATAAGGTCTTCCATTTATTGTTACAAATGTTTCCTGAGAGAGTCTGTCATTCCTTATCATCTCTATAGCATGCAATTTCCACGTAGTGCTATCATCCAGTGGTTCCCACAACCAAAATGGCCTCCTCGGTCTATTGCCAGCAGTATGGCACGTTTCCGGACGGATGACGCCAGGATACGTAAGACGCGGGAGCCCCTGGTGAACTGGAGTGGTGAACCCGTCCTTCCTTCTTTCCTTTTCTCGCTGCAGTCATGTCTGAAAGGTAAGGCTCTGCTTGTTCTGGGCCCGAATTCTGGAAATATATGGTATGTACCGAGCCCGCCGCCTCTAATCCACATGTATTTCTCTTGTCTCCTAGTAAGACCGTGCCGGCCAAGGGCCCTCTGCAGTCCGTGCAGGTTTTCGGGCGGAAGGTGAGTGCGGGCCGCGTGTCTGTTCTGGTAGTGTGGGGTGAGATCCCCGGCGTGGTTACGTGTCTCCGCCGTCCTAAGGAGCTGCTGCGGGCCGGTGATTGGCCTAGTGCTGGCATCTCCGTACACGCTCAAGGGGTCCCCTACAAGTCCGCATGTGGGCACAAGTGTATACAATGCTGATCTCTTCATGTTAGAATAATATAATCTTCTATACTGCTCTGTATACTGGTTCAATCTGTGTTCTTGTCGTTGCTGGTTACCTGCATCAAAACTCTTGTCTAAGGCCTCCTCTACACAGAATTTTATTTTATTTTTATTTTTTATATAAATGCACGTTTTTTTCCTGCAGGTAGAAAAATGTGTATATATTTTCTGGAACCTGGGGGTCTCAAACGGGTGGCCCCCCAGCTGTTGTGAAACTACAAGTCCCATCATGCCTCTGCCTGTGGGAGTCATGCTTGTACCTGTCAGCCTTGCAATGCCTCATGGGACTTGTAGTTTTTCAAGAGCTGGAGGGCTGCCAGTTTGAGACCCCCTGCTGTAAAGCATTGCATCCGTGGTCAGATCACTGGTGCCATGCAGGTCCCCCACAGATCTGCCAGTGGATCTGTGCCCGTACACCTCGATCCCATAGGGGCAAGCAGATAAAATGAGACTGAACTACCACAGCGCTGTAGTAATTCATGGAAAACTACAAGCCGCAAAGGCTTGCTGGACCTTGTTTTCCATTCACAAGAATGGATGAGGTAGCTGGTCAGAGCCCCGCCTAGCCATGTTATTTAAAAGTGATATTGAAGCAAAGTTCCACCCAAAAGTGGAACTGCTCATCTTATTCCTCCCCCCTCCGGTGCCACAATTGGCACTTTTTGGGGGAAAGGGGGACAGGATACCAGTCTGACAGGTATCCTTTCCCACTTCCGAGAGTCCGTCGCAAGGCTGTGATGTCACCGCGGGGGGTCCCTCCTCCCATGGCCGGCGGGCCAATAGGAGAGAGAAGCGGAGCCTCGCGCATGTACTGTAGGGTTCCCAGCGTGAAGCCGAAAGGCTACACTGCCAAATTCCTTTACCCGCAATCACTGGACTCCTGGACAGGTAAGTGTCCATTTATTAAAAGCCAGCAGCTGCAGTATGTGTAGTTGCTGGCTTTTAATATTTTTTTTTTCCAAGGCTGGAACACCACATAAAGCGGGGGTTCACCCAAACATTACATTCAGCCGAGTTGTGAGAATGACATTAGGCTTTTTTTTTTTTTTTTTTATTTCCTTGCCGTACATACCGTTTTATCTATATTTTCAGCGCAGCTTCCAGGTATGTAATCTGCGGGACTGGGCGTTCCTAGTTGACATGCTTCCGACCGGCGCATACAGCGCGTCACGAGTTGCCGAAAGAAGCCGGACTGCAAATCGGCTCTATACGGCACCTGCACACCGACGTTCGGCTACTTTTGGCAACTCGTGACGCGCTGTATGTGCCGGTCGGAAAGCATGTCAATCAATTAGGAATGCCCAGTCCCGCAGATTACATACCCAGAAGCCGCGCTGAAAATATAGATAAAACGGTATGTACAGCAAGGAAAAAAAAAAACAGCCTAATGTCATTCTCACAACTCGGCTAAATGTAATGTTAAATTTTTTTTTGGGTGAACCCCCGCTTTGACCATGGCTGTTTTTCAGATTTGTCGTTTACAAGACTAAAACTGTTTTTGTTTTGTTTTTTTTTTTGCTAGAAAATTACTTACAACCCCCAAACATTATATATATTTTTTTAACACCCTAGAGAATAAAATGGCGATCATTGCAATACTTTTTGTCACACCATATTTGCGCAACGGTCTTACAAGCACACTTTTTTTTTTTTTTTTTTTTTTTTTTTTTTTTAGGAAAATTCACCTTTTTTTTTTTAAATTAAACAAGACAACAGTAAAGTTGGCCCAATTTTTTTTTTTTTTTTTAATATATTGTGAAATATAATGTTACGCGGAGTAAAATGATACTCAACATGTCATGCTTCAAAATTGCGCCCACTCGTGGAATGGCGTCAAACTTTTACCCTTAAAAATCTCCATAGGCGACGTTTAAAAAAATTCTATAGGTTGCTACTTTTGAGCTACAGAGGTCGTCTAGGGCTAGAATTATTGTTCTCGCTCTAACGATCGCGGTGATACCTCACTTGTGTGGTTTGAATACCGTTTTCATATGCGGGCGCTACTCACGTATGCGTCTGCTTCTGCGCATGAGCTCGACGGGGCGCTTTGAAACATTTTTTGTTTTCTTATTTATATTTTTTACACTGAAAAAAAAAATGGATCACTTTTATTCCCATTACAAGGAATGTAAACATCCCTTGTAATAGAAAAAAACATGGCAGGTCCTCTTAAATATGAGATCTGGGGTAAAAAAAAAAAAAAATGTCATTTGAGAAAATGACGACAAGAAAATATTGCTTTAAGAAGCATGGGCTGAAGTGACGTTTTGACGTCACTTCCGCCCTGCTAAGCCAAGCAGGAGACGGCACCCGATCGCCGCTGCTGATGGCTCGCTAAGCGGCGGGAGGGGCCCTCTCCCGCCACGCCGATCTTGCGGCGGAGACCACCATTATCGTTTACAGGACCGCTCGCAGGAAAGATGGATATCTCGGTTGTGGCGGCTGCCGTTACCGAGATATGCATCTTTAAAGACAGGATGTATATAGTCGTGAGCAGGTCCTTGAGTGGTTAGAAAGTGATACTATAGGTTTGGTTATTTCTTTGTTTTGTTAATAAACATATCATACTTGTGTCCACTGTGCAGTTAGTTTTGCACAGTTGCCCCAAACATCCTCTTCTGGGGTCCCCCACGTCTCCTCCCCACAATAGCTAACTCCCTCTGGGAAGCTCTCTCCTGAGGGTGTTGCCTTGCGGGCGTGCTCCTGTGTTATACACTTAGTGTACATAGTCCAGGCACAGATCGAGTGCTTTCGCGACGCAGGATTTTCCAGGGTTTAGGGAAGTAAAAGGGGGGTCTGGGGGGCCGGTAATCGACATGTTTTTACATCTTAATGCATAGGATGCATTAAGGTGAAAAAAACATGAACCTTTTACTACCCTTTTAACCACTTAAGACCCAGACCAATATGCAGGTAAAGGTCCAGGCCCCTTTTTGCGATTCGGCACTGCGTCGCTTTAACTGACAATTGCGCGTTCATGCGACATGGCTCCCAAACAAAATTGGCGTCTTTTTTTTTTTTTTTTCTTTTTCACAAATAGAGCCTGGCACGTCATGCCCCCCGCTGTCTTCTGGGAAACACTGTTCCCAGGAGAGAGCGGGGACCAGTGACGGCACGCCGAGATCCTCGCGCATGCGCAGTAGGGAGTCGGGCAGTGAAGCCGCAAGGCTTCACTTCCTGATTCCCTCACCGAGGATGGCGGCAGAAGCAGCCAAGGACCGAGCGATTGCTCAGCCTCGGCTGCTGACATCGCAAGTGCGCTTGACAGGTAAGTGTCCTTTTTTTTTTTTTTTTTTTTAAGTCCGCAGCTGCCGTATTTGTAGCTGCTGGCTTTAAAAAAAAAAAAAAAAAATAATAATAATAATTCTGCCGAACCTCTGCTTTAAGTTTTACAGTATGCAATTGTTAAATTGGTTCTTTTGCTGCCTGTCTCTTTGGAGAGATTTAAATTCCTGTTCTTCAGATATTAAGAATGGAGAGAAAATCTTTCCACATAAAGGGCAATTCTTTCTCGTCCCTTTCTCATTGACATGGGGCACCAGGTCAAAGAAGTTTACCCTCGTAAATAGGGATTTGAATGGCAGTTAAAGCATGTGGGTTTTTTTTTTTTTTTTTTTTTTGCTATATAGGCACTACGTTTTCATTCATGTTGTGCTGCTGTTCTTTATTTCTTCATAAATGTCTTAAACTTTGGTTTGTAGTTTGTTTTTAAATTTTTTCACATAGAGGTGTTTTTTTTCCCTCAGAAAACTGCAACTGCTGTTGCCCACTGCAAAAGAGGCAATGGGCTCATCAAAGTTAATGGAAGACCATTGGAGATAATTGAACCTGCGACCCTGCAGTACAAGGTATGTTTGGTTTACATTTTTTATTTCTAACTTGATTCTCGTCATGGAAGTTACATAGGTTGAAATCCATCTAGTTCAACCTATAGTATAGGGGAGTGACACTATAACTACCACTTGGTAATATTGGGTCCGTGATCTGAATCCCCACTCCTGAATGGTGATGCTTACCTCCCAGGAATTCTCTCCCCCCCCCCCCCCCGATCATATCTGGCAAAGTAGTGACTAAGGGCTAATTTTCTGCACTTGATAAACACAATCACTGTAAGATCACCTATAAAACAGTTTTTCTATGCGCCTTGTTCACAACAAAACAAAACAAATGCAATGCATGTGAAAATGCATATGATGGCATGTTGCTGCACATGATTTTTTAGTGCATTTGTATGTGCAGCACGGAATTTCTTTCCACTACCTGACTTGATACTGAAAACGCACTTGGAGAGGTTTCCTGTAACAGATCTCAGTGTTTTGAGAATTGTATCCTTCAGCTGCCCAGTGATGTTGAGCATCAGTCCCAAGCTCAGGCAGCAGACTGATCTGCTTCCATGGTGCCAGGCTGACATTTGTGCTGTTACAGAATGTAATCAAATGGCAAATTTGATGCGACTGTCCTCTTGCACAAGAACTGATATTTAGCTTCTAACAAATGGGCATTTGTAACTGGTTCTTTTTAAATGTTAGGGTTTAATTCAGGTATGATTTCTCTGTAATTGCCGGGAAAAATTGTAATCTCTTGGTAGATTATGTATACAGGTTTATTGTATAAAAAGAGCAAGCAACTGCGTACAAAGATCAGTACATCAACTATTCAGAATCAGTGAATTCTGGTTGCTATGGGCTACTGCACTTTATCAATTTTTTGCTCTTTGTGCTTTAGTATTTTTTTTGCAAATTATTTTAATTTTTTTGAATAAGCCTAATATTTCCAATTGTTGATCTTTTATTAATATATCGTTTGGTAATTGTTGCCCCCGATTAGAAATATTTAAGTTGAATTTGGCATCTCTGGTCTTCACATAGGTGGCAACCCTTGCTGCCTCTAAGGGTGGCTAGGAGACTATGTATCATCTCACCACTTTTTTTTTAACCAAGCAAAAGCCTGTGTGCAATGTGCATTACACACTAACAATGTAGTCCCACTGTGGCTTAATTTATTTTTACTGCTGCTGCTTGACCCCCTTAGGGCCATGTTACTGCGGCAATCTCTTGACCGCAGATTACCAGTTTTGGAACTGCTAAGTGAGCCTTGAAGGTTCTTGCCTGCTGCTTTGCTGATCAGTTCATGGTCAGTACACTGGGGGAGATGGAAAATGCCCTTTTGTTGGTTGAGTCCATGTTCCAGCTGTGACAGCGGATGGGGGAGCCTCTCCCTGCTGTCCCTTTTTAATATTGCCACGGCTGTGCAGTGCTTAGTTTGCACCGCCTCATCCTTCACAGCAAGGCAGACAGCTTGTAGTTCTCATAGTTGCATAGTTGGTCAGGTTGAAAAAAGACACAAGTCCATCCAGTTCAACCATAAAAAATAAATGAATAAAAAATATTGTACAATCCCACATACCAAATTCCATACACACAGTTGATCCAGTGGAAGGCAAAAAACCCCAGCAGAGCATGATCCAATTTGCTACAGCAGGGGAAAAAAATCCTTCCTGATCCCCCGAGAGGACGTAGTTCTCAGAACAAGGGTAGTTCACTGACACTTCCTTCATCTTTCAAACAGAGTGCTGTATAGAGGTACAGACAAAGCTGGGGTAAGTGTCTGCAGGACACTAAAAGAAGAGGTTCAGCATTAAGTCAGAAGCTACAATAATATATGGACACTTGCCTGTCCAGGAAGCCTGCTATGTCAGCAGCCCAGACGATCTTTAGATTGGCTGTCGGGTTCAGCAGCCAGTTCTCTACTGTGCATGCGCAAAGCATGCTGCGATTTGCAATTGCTCTGGCAGATGAGGGGGGGCACTTTAAAAAAAAAAAAAAAAAAAAACGCAATTGCTGTATAATGAAGTATAAAATTATTTGCTTTGTTCCCCTATGTAGCTGCTGGAGCCTGTTCTCCTTTTGGGCAAGGAGCGATTTGCTGGTGTTGACATCAGAGTCCGTGTGAAGGGTGGTGGACACGTCGCTCAAGTTTATGGTAAGAATAGCTTTAGTTGACCATATAAATGTCCATGCACTTTTTATAGTTAAAAGATTTCTGAATTAATCCAAACTTAAAGCTTAAATGACTATAGCGTTTGTTAACCCAAAAA
This sequence comes from Rana temporaria, assembly GCF_905171775.1. Classification (NCBI taxonomy): domain Eukaryota; kingdom Metazoa; phylum Chordata; class Amphibia; order Anura; family Ranidae; genus Rana; species Rana temporaria. The sequence continues at coordinate 211,947,966 of NC_053491.1, read as the reverse complement.
AAACAGATCATGTTCCCTTAAAGCTTGCTGTACAGCACAGTGATTGTGCTGTGTAATTTGGCCACTTCTATCACCTAAGAAAACCTGGCTGATCCTGCCTGGCTATACTCTCCCTCCTGTAAACTAACCACAGTGTATCACGGCTGCCATGGTCAGCGTACAAGCCTCGGTCATCCACAGCCCTGGTTTGTTCTCGCCTCTATCCTCTCCCTCCTCCCTTCCTGCTTGTGTCAGCGCCTGCCCCCTCAGCTCCTTTGCCATATAAAAAAATATGCTTATCTGTACCTATGTCAGAGTGGCTCCCGGCAATCACATGACCTTCTATAGTTACAGGATACAGTTTCATTCCATAAACTTTGCTTTGTAATAGTAATACAAACCAAGATAAGAATACTAGAAAAATCATGCTGTTAATGCTGCCTGTTTGTCGGCTATACCTTTCAACAATGTACGGCATTCCCTGCATGCTTTGCAAATTGTCCGCTGCTGTAGTTCAGAGGACAGGTTCTGTCAAATGTGACATAGCGGTGTCTATGAATATGTTTAAGTGAAGGATTTAAATTTGTGGGGTTCCTGACAGTTTACAAGCTCAAGTAGGTTCAGATCAATATGAGTAGACTGGAAATAATTTATATCCAATGTAAAAACATGAATACAATTTTTCACTAGTTGCACTTTAAAGTGAGTGTAAAGACTTATTTTTAGGGAAAAAAAAGTTAAACTTGCCTGCTTTGCCATGGATTTGCACAGAGCAGCCCAGGTCCTCTCCTCGGTCCCTCTTCTGTGCTCCTGGCCCCTCACTCCTGTAGAGTGCCCCACAGCAAGCGGCTTGCTATGGAGGCTCCTAAGCCGAGATGCAGTGATGGCTGAGACACTTGTGGACATTGCTGGGATTAGGGGGGGTTGAAAGGGGGGGGGGGGGAATGCCGCTGCACACAAGTGGTTTTTGTTTTTTTATTTATGCATAGAAGATGAAAAACCTGCCTCTTAGGCTGGGTTCACACTACAATTTTCCTGTCCGTCAGCCGCATACGATTTATATGAAAAACCGTATGCGGCTGAAACGGACGGGAACGTATGGAACCGCACAGACGTTAATGTTAAAGAAAAACTTATGCGTTTGCCATACTGTTTTAAAAACGTCCGCAAAACCGTGGTTGAACACGGTTTTGCGTACGTTTAAAAAACGTTTTGCCAGCAAATCGTACGCACCCGGATGCATCTGAGTGCATACGATTTGCAATGCATTGTCTATCTATACGTTTTCCCGTCCGGGCCTGTACGTTTTCAATACTGAAATCGTATGCGGCTGACGGACGGGAAAATCGTAGTGTGAACCCAGCCTTACAACCGCTTTGTAATATGTTTGTCCCTAAGCTCTTATGAATCCATATTCATGCAAGCACATAGTGTTTTTCTGTTCCTTCAGTAATACCCTCTAATTTTTTTTTATATATTTTTTTCTCTTGTACAGCAATTCGCCAGGCTATTTCTAAATCATTGGTGGCTTATTATCAGAAATGTAAGTTTCCTATTTGTGTTTATCTTTTTCCACTTTCAATTGATCCATTTTACATTTTATTATGCAAAGTAAAATGAAGTCCAAAGCAGAGCTGAATTGCAAATGTGCATTGTCTTGCAATACACTTTTCAGATAGCACAGCCAAGCACCTACAGTATCATATTCTGCTCTTTCCATCTTTTCTTGTCATGAGCGTTTAAACAGAATTGCATGTTCTATAGCAGCTATAACAGTGTACATGTGCTTTGATTTGTTTGTCGGTGATGAGGTTTAATTGTGTGTGTGTGTGTGTGTGTGTGTGTGTGTGTTTTTCTTTCATTTAGAGTTCTATCTAGGTCATAGACCTTACAGCATATAGACCCTATGTTGGCATGTTGCGACTTACATTTTTTTTTTCTATAGGAGCTGGTGTTTTAGGTCTCTGCAGTTGGGTTATCACACTTTTCCATTTTAGTATAGCTATCCTCAAAGCAGCATTTACATCAGAAGAAATGGTTATCTTAGGGGAAATGTGTAGGAAGATAAACACGCCCAGTCCTTCAAGTCCTACTCAAGCCAAAACTTTTTTTTTTTTTTTTTTATGGGTTACAAAGATCGCAAGTGTAGGAAGTTCATTACAGTACAACATTTTTTGCACGTGTTAATTGTAAATGTTGCATTTCTTCCAGATGTTGATGAAGCCTCCAAGAAGGAAATCAAAGATATTCTTATTCAGTATGACAGGACCCTTCTAGTTGCAGATCCTCGTCGTTGCGAGTCCAAGAAGTTTGGTGGACCTGGAGCCCGTGCTCGCTACCAGAAGTCTTACCGTTAAATTTACCATGTACATTTTTCTGCAATAAAGTATGGAAAATCATTTTTGGACTCTTACAGGTTTTTGATTTGAGTGTCTTGTTTTCACACCATTTTTTTCATGAGTACAGACATGTCAGGAGATATGACTTGTATAGCTGTGAGAATGAATGCATTTTAGAACGGATTTGTTGCTTTAGTTTCTTGCACTATTCCTAGCCACTCTCTTCTGTACATGCCTTATTATGACTAATTTATAATGCAGGCATTATTTTATGACTCTTACAGTAAATTTACATTATATACTGTAGTGATTAGGGGTGCAACACACACTATATATATATATATATATATATATATATATATATATATATATATATATATATATATATATATATATATATATATGCATGCATACACATTTTATAGTCATTGTCAGAACTGGGGGGAAATAACATGCAGTAGTAAATAATCTTGCTGTAAAAACATCAAGATTGTACTTTTAACAAGTCCTGTCCAAACAGCCTCACCTGCTTCCTCTTTAATCCACCCCTGTGAATTGCTATTGTGCTTTTTTTTTTCCCCTCTCACACCAGTGCTTCACTGCTAACATTCCCTCTCCAAGTGTGCTTGCCAGTGCACAGCGTGACACGCCTCCCCGGGGAGGCGTGTCTCGCTGGGCTCTGGCAAGCAGACTGGGTGGAGCAAGATGGCCGAAGCCGGGGACTTGCCTAGGCTCCGGAGCGGATCGCGGGGTGTGCCGATCCGAATGGGGTGACCCGTTCGGATCACGGATCGGTGACGATCCGTTGCACCCCTAGTAGTGATTTATATACTTCAAGGCGTCACAATTTACTGCAAACGCCTACATTTGGTTTGATTATAGTGGATAGGTTGTATGACTAATGCTTCTACATTGATCACTCGCCCTCTTCTGTAAGACCCCTTTCACACTGGGTCATTTTGCAGACGCTATTGCGCTAAAAATGGTGCCTGCAAACTGATCTGAAGCAGCAGCCGCTGCTGTCTCCAGTGTGAAAGCCTGATGGCTTTCACACTGGAGCAGTGCACTAGCAGGACTGTCAGTCCTGCTAGCCATATCGTTGGAGCAGTGTGTAATACCGCTCATGCCCATTGAAATGAATGGGACACCGCAGCTATACTGCCGGCAAAGCGCCTTTCTCTGCTGCTAGCGGGGGTAAAACGGCCCCACTAGCTGCCGAAAAGTGCTGTGATATTGGTGATACAGTGCCGCTAAAAATGGCGGCGCTTTACCTCCGCTCCCGCCCCAGTGTGAGAGGGTCCTAATGGGTTGGTTAAATAACAACAAACGTCACGCTTCCCTGATTTATAAAAAAAAATTAAAAAAAAAAAGCTGCTCGGCCTAAATTGCCCAGGCCTATTTTTTTATTTTGTTCTGGTCCAGGCTGGCTAGTAAGTATTGCTAATCTTTAACTGTTCCTGGTCATAACTCAACCTATTGGAGCCAAAGGACATCCAAGCAACTAATATGACCCAGAATTCGCCCATTTACTCAATGATTCTTTGAAGATAAGTGCATTTTCATAATCTATCCACCTAGTGGCTCATTAGTAAAGATCCAAAATGTAACCTGTCTCCCTCTCATGGTGCAATCTAATTTTTATATACAGACAACCGTTCAATGTTCATTTGGATTTTTATGTTCAGATACAAAGTATAACCTTACTTTCCAAAGTCGTCTTCCAGGACAGCCCTTGAGAGAGGGAGCTCCTCCCTGGACAAGAAACGCATCACCTCCAGCTCTTTAAAAGGCGGTCCCTCAGGCACCTGGTAATTTTTTTTTCAGTCGAAGGAGACCTGAAGGAATCATCTTTTAAAGGGGAGATGGGTCTGGGAGAGAATCAAACAAGGGCTGGAGCAGCCAAGTTTTCCCCCTTACCTTTAAAACTCCGTGGCCACGTGTTCCCTCCGCATGTGTATGGAGTCCCCTCTCCCGAGGCCGACAAGGAAGTGGGCAGCGTTGATTAGCATGGCGTCCGCAGCAGGAGAGCTCACTCTCCTTGCGGTAGGCAACGTGAACGGGAAGACGCCCAGCGTCACCTTCAGCAGGATGCGCTTCATCGCTGTGCGCTAAAACACTGGTTCCGGTTTCCGGCGCAGAGAATGGGGGAAGGCCGAGGCAGCGTTTTCAAAAGGCAACAGCATGGACCTACGAACGGCGCGCCATGGAGGCATCCCAAGCTTCAGGGGGAGTTTAACGCCGGCTCTTCACAGGTAGGCTGGCCTGGCCAGAGCCTCTTTTTCTGTGTTTTTTTTTTTCACCTGCATAGAAGGGGAGCTAGGAAGTTCAGAGAACTATTCAGAGCTCCGTGGGCACCTTAGGACAGGGGAGCGGCACACTACTACATTATGGCACTAAAAGCCCTCTCTCCCTTTTGTTCCCTACCCAGAAGGACCCTAAAGAACATAGTGCAAAGGCCACTTCCAAAGACAAGAAAAAGTGCCCCACATGCAATACAAGGCTTTCATCCAGCTACACTAAAACCTTATGTGCCCCCTGTATTACAGCGGTACTAAACAACGAGGATTCCTCTTACCCAATTCCTCGGATCTTTCAAGGATGAGATGCAATCCACCTTCCAATCCTTCAGAAAATGTGTTGCAGATACGCAAATTCCAGGCTTAACTGTTAGGCAGCAAGAGGTGCCCACCTCTCCTACTCCGGTAGCGTCAGGATTAGGGATGAGCCGAACACCCCCCTGTTTGGTTCGCACCAGAACCTGCGAACACACCAAATGTTCGTGTGAACTTTAGAACCCCATTAAAGTCTATGGGACTCGAACGTTTGAAATCTAAAGTGCTAATTTTAAAGGCTAATATGCTAAGTTATTGTCCTAAAGTGTTTGGGGACCTGGGTCCTGCACATGTATCGATGGAAAAAAAAGTTTTAACTGCATTTTCTCACCTCTTCTTTCAGGACAGCACTTGGAGAGCGCAGCTCCACCCACTTCCCAGGAAACACTGCAGTCGTTGCTTTAAACTCCGCCCACTTCCACCATGACCTCAGTTGTTGTGTTTCCTCCGGCCATGGTGGAAGCGCCGCAGAGAACCAGGGGTGTGCTGTACTCGCTCCAGGTGGAGGTGGCTGGAGCATACCTGCGGTCGGTTGTTTTTTTCTCTGGAGGCAGACCCAGCATCCCCCCTGACGGGTGGGGGATGCTCCGGTGCTTTTCCCCTTCTCGAGTCTGGCGAGGGCGAAGGCTGCTGGAGGTTTTCTGCTCCCGTAGATCGGGCATCGTGAACTAATGGCGGTGGCCGGGTGCTTCTTCCGGGTTCACGATGGTCCGGTCCGAGTGGCAGGTGACGTCACTTCCGGTTCCAGCCGCTGGAGCACAGAGGGGGAGGGGGCCTTGGTGATGCATTTCCGGTTCTCGCAGCGGCGAGTTTAACCGGGAAAGTTCAAATAGAACTACCGGACGGCTGCTACACCCTGGAAGAGATGGAGCCAGAAGAAGCAGCGGAGGTGGCAGGAGCAGGAGCCACAAGCTCCTGTTGCCCCCTTAGGGGGAGGGGAGCCTGCGGCACTCTAGTTGCGTCTCTGGGAGAGTTTTATTTGTTTGGCACAGCGGTGATGGGGATTGGTCTGTTTTGTTCACTGACTGTTGGTGGCAATTTGCTGGTATCTGATACACAAAAGTTAAGCATGGTGGTGGTGTCTCTTGTGTCTTTCAGAAATGTAAAGAAAAACTTAACGTTGCATTGCCTCCACCTAAGAAAAAGTGTGCTATTTGCAAGACATCCCTTAAGGGATCATGGCACAAACTGTTATGCAAAACCTGCATTTCTGATTTGGTTAGAGAGGAAGCCTCCACTAGTGCACCCTCTGAACAACCTAACTGGAGGATACTTTTCAATCATTCCGTTCCTACCTAGACAAACGTCCGGTTTCACAGTCAGCCTCTAGGGCTTCCACTAGTACCCACGGGGGGCAGTTAGTGAGTCTGGGGAAGAGGAACCTAGAAGCGTGGTTTCGGGGTCTGAGGAAGATGAGGATAGGGATACATCTTCATCACGCTACAAGCTGTCTTTGGAGGAGGTAGTTGACCTGAAAACCATTCATGCTACCCTTAATATTAAGGAGAATAAGGCCCAGTTGTCGTTACACGACAAGATGTACCAAGTGTTAGATGAGGTTAAGCACAAAACCTTTCTAGTACACAAAGTGTTGTCGGATGCTGTCAAAAGGGAATGGAAGGACCCAGAGAGGGCCCTCTTCTTCTCCAAGTCTCTTAAAAGGAGATTTCCTTTTGATAATGATGAAGCGCAGGTTTGGAACCAGAAACCTAAGCTTGATGCAGCTTTTTCTAAAGTGTCACGTAACACAGACTTGGCCTTTTGAGGACATGGGTGCCTTGAAGGATACCATGGACAAAAGAGCTGATGCTCTTTTGAAGAAGGCTTGGGATTCCACACTAGCCAACCAAGCCTGCTATGGCGTCTACGGTAGTAGCCAGGAACCTGGAGCATTGGCTGGAAAAGTTAAAATGCCATATTAAGGCAGGTACCCCTCGCAGAGACCTACTAGAGTCCCTTCCAGTTCTGTTGAACGCTGTAGGATACATGGCGGATGCCTCAGCCGAGTCAGTAAGGATGTCGGCTAGGTCCTTGGCCATGATTAACTCGGCCAGAAGAGCCTTATGGTCAGGTGACGCAGCTTCGAAGGTTAAGCTGTATGGTCTACCCTTTGAAGGGGATCTGGTGTTTGGTTCCGGTCTAGAGGCAGTTCTAGATAGAACAGCAGACAGGATAAAAGCATTTCCTTTAAAGAAAGTGGTGCCACAGACCAAGAAGAATTTTCGTTCTTTTTTCCAGTCCCAAAATTCAAAAGATGCACAAAGAGGCCAGGGTGGAAAGTCCTGGCGGCCCCAGAGGGGTCGAGGGAAGCCTGGGGTGTTTCGTTCCCCCAGCCAACCCGCGAAACCCCAATGACGGTCTCCCGGCTGTGGGAGGGCGTCTTCAGTCTTTTCTTCCACAGTGGGTCTCTTCCACAGTGTGTGTCTTCCACTGGAATTTTCATAAAGTCCACCGTCTCGTTTTTACGTGACTCAGTTGCCTCGAGATCAGGAGAAATCTCTGGCAATGTCGTCACTGATAGAGGAGTTTCTTCAACAAAGGGTGATCACTCCTGTACCCCAGCAAGAGGGTCTAGGGTGTTATTCCCACGTATTTTTAGTGAAGAGGCCGTCGGGAAAATTCAGACTGATTCTGAACTTAAAAATCCTAAACGGGTCCATTCGATACAAGAGATTTCGAATGGACACCATCTATTCAGTAAGAAAGCTTCTCCCATCAGGATGTTTTCTGGCCTCTATAGATCTGAGATGCATACCTGCATGTCCCAATAAGGGCCTCATCACAACGCTACCTACGCCTGGCAATCGGAACAGGGAAAGGTGGTGAAGCACTTTCAGTTCAGGGCCCTCCCCTTCGGTCTCTCCTCCTCCCCCAGGGTCTTTACGAAGGTCGTGGCGGAGGCATTAGCACCACTCAGACTGGAGGGAGTGTCTGTAATCCCATACCTGGACGACCTCCTGCTGTTTGCCAAATCAGAGGATCGGTTGTTCAGAGATCTGAGGAGGACTCAGACTTATTTAGAGGATTTAGGTTGGATTTTAAACAAGGAAAAATCAAACTTAATTCCCTCTCAAGTGATGGTTTTTCTGGGTTACTCCATAGATTCAGTTCAGGAAAAGATTTTCCTACCGGAAGAAAAAATAGTCAAAGTACAACCAGCGGTAAAAGCAGTACAGACAAATCTACCAGTAACTGTCCGGACAGCCATGTCCACTTTGGGTCTCCTCACAGCCTCTATTCCAGCAGTTCAGTGGGCCCACCTCCATGCAAGAGTTCTCCAACAGGCGATCTTACGAAACTGGGCTTATGGGGAATCGCTGGAAAAACAGTTCATGATCCCATCTCTGGTAAATAGGCTGTGGTGGTGGAGGACTCAGGCAAACCTGAGTCTGGGTCTCTTATGGACCTTCCCCACGACAAAGATCCTAACAACGGATGCAAGTTCCTGGGGGTGGGGCGCCCGTCTCGAGGGCCAGATGGCCCAGGGATCCTGGTCAAGGGAGGATTCCAGGAAATCTTCCAATTGGAGGGACCTAAGAGACATTTTTCTGGGGCTAGGGGCCTTCAGTAGGATAATCCGAGGTCAACATGTCCAAGTTCTGTCGGACAATGCCACAGCAGTGGCATATATTTCAAGGCAGGGGGGCACGAGAAGCAGGTGTCTCCTAAGCCTGGCCTTACAAACTCTGTACTGGGCAGAGGTAAACGTTGCATCCTTGACCGCGGTGCACCTGAAGGGCAACCTGAACCATCTAGCGGACTTTTTAAGCAGAAGGAGGGTCCTGGAGTCCGAATGGAGCTTAAACCAAGAGGTTTTCCAGGAAATAGTGGACAGGTGGGGAACTCCCCAAATAGACCTGTTTGCATGCCAAGCCAATGCAAAGGTCCCACTCTTTTTCTCCCTCAACAGGCTGGACCAAGCGGAGGGACTGGATGCGCTAGCTCAGCGTTGGTCCTTCCATTTGTGCTACGCATTTCCCCTGGTACAAATGATCCCTTTGGTACTCAGAAAATTACAGGGGGAAAGGACGACTCTAATTTTAGTGGCCCTATATTGGCCCAAGAGGCCCTGGTTTTCAGGCTTTTTGGACCTAGCGATAGAGGCTCACTGGCTACTACCAGTCAGGAGGGACTTACTGTTTTTAGGGTCCCCTTCTACATCCCGACGCAAGTCATCTAAAACTTGCGGTCTGGCTACTGAGGAACAAATTCTAAAAAGTAAGGGTTTGTCCAAGCGTTTAGTTGATACTCTGCTTAGTAGCAGGAAAGAAGTTACCAGGGCCATTTATTTTAAGACCTGGAAGATTTTTAATTTTTGGTGTGAGTCCAAGGATTGTCCTCCTTTTTAAGTCATTTTTCTGTCCTGGAATTTTTGCAGGACGGGATGAACAAGGGTCTGGCAGCCAGCACCCTGAAAGCTCAGGTAGCTGCACTTTCGGTTTTTCTAGAGAGAGAAGGCTATCTCTGGATCCCTATATCATTAGTTTTTTTTTTTAAGGCTTTCAGCCATTTAAGTTTTTTCCCAAGTGGGATTTATTGGTTGTTCTGAGAGGTCTGACAAAAAGACCCTTTGAACCGCCAATAGAAACCTCACTTAAGTTTTTGACATTGAAGCTGGTTTTGCTGGTAGCAGTCACCTCAGCTAGGCGAGTCAGTGAGCTCCAAGCATTGTCTATTATTGAACCTTTTTTGACCATCTTCCCAGATAGGGTTGTTTTAAGGACAGATCCGGGTTTCCTACCAAAGGTGGCGTCAACATATTTCATAGAACACAAGAGATAGATCTACCTACATTCTGTCCAGCTCCATCTGGTCCGAAAGAGGGACTTTCATACCTTGGATGTGAGAAGATGTTCAGTACACTATCTAGAGATCACAAGTGAGTTTAGGAAGGCCAATTCTCTTTTTGTGTTCTCGGAAGGGCTATGGAGCCTCTAAGAACACCTTGGCTAGGTGGCTTTGTATGGCTATTCATGAAGCTTACAAAGCTATGGGTATAGAACCTCCCACCGGGGGTGGTGGCTCATTCAACAAGGGCAGTGGCAACGTCCTGGGCGGAACGAGCTGGGGCTTTGCCAGAGCATATCTGCAAAGAAGCCACGTGGACGAGTTTCTCCACCTTCACTCGCCACTACAGAATGGATTTGCTTGCAGCAGCTGAGCAATCTTTTGGCAGGAAGGTCCTGCAAGTGGTGGTCCCACCCTAGAGGTAAGTACTCGGTTATCATCTCCAAGTGCTGTCCTGAAAGACGAGGTGAGAAAACCTTAGTTAGACTTACTGGTAACGGTATTTATATGAGTCTTTCAGGACCGCACCTATAACCCTCCCTTTGTATTATAAAGGCTAATGTATAAATGCTAATATGTATAGTTGCTATGTTCTGCTTATCTAATTTCAGCATTGCCGGAGGTATTCGTTAACAACTGAGGTCATGGTGGAAGTGGGTGGAATTTAAAGCAACGACTGCAGTGTTTCCTGGGAAGTGGGTGGAGATGCGCTCTCTCCAAGTGCTGTCCTGAAAGACTCATAGAAATACCGTTACCGGTAAGTCTAACTAAGGTTTTTTTTCGGGAATTTCAGTGAATGTAATAATGCTTAAAGTGAAATATTTCTTTAAATTTCATACCTGGGGCTTAAAGTATGCATGTGAAATAGCGCCGGTTTCCCGTGTCATTTCTGAAGGAAAAAGTTATTTAAATGACTCACGGCTATAATTCAGAGAGAATGCATTCATAAAAAAAGAGTGGGGGTCCCCCAAATTCAGTTACCAGGCCCTTGAGGTCTGGTATGGATATTAAGGGGAACCCCGCCGTCAATTAAAAAAAAAGACGTGGGGTTCCCCCCAAATATCCATTCCGGACCTTTCAGATCTGGTGTGGATTGTAAGGGGAACTCAACCCCAAATAAAAAAAAAATGGCGTGGAGTTCCCCCAAAAATCCACACCAGACCCTTTATCCGAGCATGTAACCTAGCCGGCCGCTGAAAAAAAGGGGGCCGAGAGCGCACCCCCCCTCCTGAACCGTACCGGGCCACATGCCTTCAACATGGGGAGGATGTCCCCATGTTGATGGGGACAAGGGCCTCATCCCCACAACCCTGGCCGGTGGTTGTGGGGGTCTGCGGGCGGGGGGCTTATCAGAATCTGGAAGACCCTGCCCCCCTATGTGAATTGGTAATAGGGTACATTGTACCCCTACCATTTCACAAAGGAAGTGTAAATAATTGTAAATAAACACACACATGGAAAAAAAGTCCTTTATTAAAAAATAAATAAAAATCCAGCAGTGGTAATCCACTCTTGATCCCCACTCCAACGTTTTCGGTATCCAGCGACATCCTCCCCATGTTGAGGGCATGTGGCCTGGTACGGTTCAGGGGGGGGGGGTCGCCCCCCCCTCTTTTCTGCGGCTGGCCAGGTTACGTGCTCGGATAAGGGGTCTTGTGTGGATTTTGGTGGGACTCCATGCCATTTTTATTTGAGGTGGAGTTCCCCTTAATATCCATACCAGACCTGAAGGGCCTGGTAATTAAATTTGGGGGGACCCCCCACACTTTTTTTTAATGAATGAACTGCCGAGAGCCGACAATTCATTATAGCCGCGAGTCATTTTTAAATGATTTTTTTTTCCTTCAGAAATTACACTTTGTGCAGAGACAATTCTAAGTACGGGAAACATGCGGTATTTCACAGGCATACTTTACACCCCCCCAGGTACGAAATTCAAGGAATATTTCACTTTTATTGTTTCACTTTAAGCATTATTAAATTCACTGCTCCCGAAAAAACTGCCGTTTTTAAAACGTTGTTTTGCATTGATACATGTCCCCTGGGGCAGGACCCAGGTCCCCAAACACTTTTTAGGACAATAACTTGCATATTAGCCTTTAAAATCAGCACTTTAGATTTCTCCCATAGACTTTAACAGGACTTTAAACTCATGTTCGGCGAACAACAATTTGGGGTGTTCGCGGCAAATTGGAAAAGCCGCGGAACACCCCAAATTGTTGTTCCCCGAACATGAGTTTGACTTGAACTCGAAGCTCATCTCCAGTCAGGATCATGAGAACCTGTGGGGAATGAGAAGATTTCCCTTAGAAATACTGACCCAGATTTCTCCCAGTCAGATTCCGGGCACGAGAAAGGTCAGGATGACTCTCGCACCCCCACCCGATTCAAACTCTCCCAAGAGGAAGTGGACGAATTGGTAGGGGCCATTCATGAAACCTTGAAGTTGAAGGAAGAAAAAAACCTCACTCTTACGACATGATAAAATGTACCAGGGTCTAAATAAAAGAAAACCAAAGGTATTCCTAGTACACAAACTGATGTCTGATTTGGTGCTCAGGGAATGGGAGGAACCTGATAAAAGGCCCTTCTTTTCAGGTGGACTGAAAAGATTTCCCATTGATGAGGACCCCAGTGCAGTTTGGAACCAGTCCCCGAAACTGGATGCGCCCCCCCCCCCTAGGGAAGGTGTCAAAGCATTCAGACCTAGTCTTCGACGACATGGGACACTTAGCTGATCCCATGGATCAAAGGGTGGGGGGGGGGAGGTAATCCTGAAAAGATCTTGGGACACCGCAATGGCCAACCTTAAAGCAGTTGTCAATAAAACTTTTTTATTTTTTTTGCTGAAATGACTGTTTACAGGGTATAGAGACATAATAGTTAACTGATTCCTTTTAAAAGCGATTAAAAATAGATTAAAACCAATAATATAATGTACCTGTAGTTTCTAGTTTTTGTTTTTGCATATTTCCTGCTTCTCTGCTGTACAGAGCCACAGAGCCAATACAGGGCAGTGATGGTTTGGAAACTGATTGATTGGTGCTGAGGGGTTTTAGACACACAGTAATCACACCTCCTTGATTAGTGACCACAGAAAGAAAGCTCCCAGTACTGTGGTTATCGGGAAACAGACAACCAGGAAGTGTGGAGATCAGAGAAGAATTGCAGCAACTTGAGAGCAAAAACGAACAATGAGGACATGAAAACAGCACTGCATTAAGGTAAAGGAAGCTATAAAGATAAAAAAAAATTCCTTTAAAAACCCTTTAAACCAGCACTAGCAACCACCTGTGTAGCCCCAAATTTAGAATTTTGGCTAAAACAATTACAGGATCACCTGACGGTGGGTACCCCTAGGGCAGAGTTGCTAAAATCCTTCCCCATGCTTTTTAAAGCAGTAGGATTTATTGCAGATGCCTCAACGGAATCTGCAATAATTCCGTTGAGGCATCTCAACGGAATTGGTACTGACTGAGATGCGGAATGAGAAAAGCCGCTGAGGGCTTTTGTAGTCCCTCACCGCCGGGCGGGAACCCCTGCTTGTATGGATCTGACTGATAGAAGATCCGAAGTACTGACCCGTTCCATGTTTACCATGCTGGGGTCTGGCTTGCGGGCCTATTGTGGCCACTACACTGGGGTCTCAGTCGACGCTGGCGCCATTTTTTGGGAGGTTTTTCAATTACATTGAAAACTCCCATTGGCGCCCATTTTGTCGTAGCCGCGCTATGGCGCAGCTTACATTGTGCCGGCCATTTTCCTGTGGCCGCGTTCTGAACGCTCGGCGGCCATCCTGGAGTAGTCCTGACCCCTAGTGCTGTATACAACTCACAGAGTGAGCATTTTGCACCAGACAGTGGAGGAGCACCGACTCTCTCCTGAGGTTATTATTAGCCTAGCGGACCAGCTGGTCCAGGGCCTCATATAGGTCTGTGATGCTTCATTGAATGCTGCGCCCTTGTTATCCAGGGTGTCTGTTTCAGAATGTTTTTATGCACACGGTGGTGTAGTGCTTAACTCCATTACTTGGCAGCAAAAGAGTCATTGGTTCGAATCTACACACTGACGCCAATCTGCCTGGAGCTTGCATTGTCGCTCCCTGTGTCTGCGTGGGTTTCCTCCGGGTACTCCGGTTTTCTCCAAAGACATGTGTGCATACACCTACATAATATACATACACACTATGTGTGTGTATTATTTAGGGGCAACCCTCCCAGGCCGTCAAAGGCCCAGCTGGGGGACTAATCTGTCCCTGGGTGCATAAGCCGATCACGCCGGCACCCAAATCCTGCCAATGTATATAGCCTTGCCTCCCTGTCTCTAGGTGGGAGGGGCGGCTTGCAGGTTCACAATTCAGTGAAACCTCCCTGCTCTCCGACTAGTGGGTCTGCGAGGAGGTCTCTTCGGAGTACTAGATAGGGTTTCCTCCTACCCACAGAACAAAGTTCTGTCCTTGTGTCTTCCTCTCCCGGCCCGTCGGTCTGCCTTGGGCAGTGTGGGATTTGCTAAGCTGCGAGGTAATTTTACCTTTCCTGTAGGACGAGAGTTTTGGGGTTTTCTATGGGCGTCAGGCCCTAAATACCTTTGTGAACGTCGGGTAGTTCCGCATGGAATCCATTTGTTCGGTGGTAGCTGCGCTTCATCCGGGGGATGTCCTGACGTCCTCGGACATCAGGGACGTCTACATGCATGTCCCGTTTTGCACATGTCACAGTGTTTTTTTCTGTGCTTCGTGATGAGAGAAGGGTCTCTGTCAGCCTGTGGCCCTCCCTTTTGATCTGGCGTCAGCACCATGGGTTTTCAGCTAGGAGCTCGCACTTATTTGAATTTTGTTGGGACAGCGAGGCTTTGCCTCATTGGCTACTTGGACGACTTTCTTCTGAGAGCAGCTTCTGTCTCCGACCTAGTGGATGGGTTATTCCCATTCAGACCCTCCGAAGATTCGGGTGGATGTTAAACATTTAGGCCAGAAAGTGTAGCTCAGTGGCAGCAAGCCTGCCCTCCATGTGTGCGACCCAGGGTTCAAATCATGGGCATGCTAGGTTCCGACTCAGCGTTGGAGTATCTAGTGTTGATCCAGACTCCTCAGTGGCAAAGGTCCTTCTTCCCCTGGAGAAATTGCAGACTCTTCAGTCTGCGGTGAAGGTATTGGCATCACGCAATCGGTCTTCTCTCCAGGCGCCTGCTGGTTCGGGGTCTGTGGGTAGCCTCCTTCAAGGTGGTACTGTATGCCCAGTTCCACGCCCTGGTTTTCCAGGGGAACTACTGTCCAGGTGGTAAAAATCTCTTGTCTCTGAAATCATTAGATTCCTGTGCGCCACCTAGTCGGAGTCTCTCTGAGTTGGTGACAGAGATTCCCGACTCTTCGGTCCGGGAAGTTGTTCCTTCCTTCCAGTGGTCAGTGTTTACAACGGATGCCAGCTCACGGGTTGTGAACCTGGAGGTTCACAAAACTGGGGGGTCCAGTCGGCCCTGAGTCGCTGGACTTGCGTGGACCTATGACCACACCTCCTTGAATGTGTCTGGTCTTGGTAGCTACCCAGGGTCGGGCCTGGCTAGTGCCTGGTGGGAGACCGCCTGGGAATACCAGGTGCTGTCTACTGTTCATTGTCCTACTAGTTTAGGCGATCGGGCTATGCTTCTCCTTGTGGTCGACCGATCTGGTTTCAGCCGGACAACGCCACGGCCGTGGCTTCAGTCTACCATCAGGTATGCCGGCAGGCGGACTACTGGAGTCGCCAGATGCTGGACCAGGGCGACTGGTCTTTGTGCTTGGGGTGTTTCGGCTCCCTTGCAGGAGGTGAGCCTCACATGGCATGGATCTCCTGGCAGCTTGTCTCCGCCGCAAGGGTGTCAAAGTTAGTGGCCAGGTCTAGTGATCTTGTACAGACGCGTCAGTCGCGCTGGTGGCCCTGTGTTGTCTGTATCGGTGATTTTTAGCCATTCCTCCATGGTAGTTGCTTCCTCGGCCGCTCCACAGAGTGGATGCTGAGGAGATCCCGATGATTCTAATCGCTCCAGATTGACCTCGGCGTTCTTGGTACGCTGATATCGGGTGCCTGGTAGCGGAGGCACCCTGGCGATTGCCAGGGCAGGAGGTTCCTGTCTCAAGGTCCCATACTTCCTCCTGTTGTACAGTCACTGACTTGCTCAACATGGTTATTGGAAGCCAGACTTTAGGTGACCAGGGTCTGTCTGACTCGGTCATCTCAACAGGGCACCGTAGTCTTCTTCCGAAGGATCTACCGTCGCACCTCTCTTGGTGCGAAGGGATGGAGTGACGTCCACGGGCGTACTCTCGGTGTCCAGGGTCCTGCTGTTTTTAAAGCTTGGATTGGATATAAAAATTGCTTAAAGCACCGTTTGGGGGCAGATTTCAGCCTTGGCTGTGTTCTTTTAGTGGCCTTTTTGCGGCCCGTTCCCTGGTGGGTCCCCTTTTTTTGTGTGCAAGGGGTTTGTCATATACTTTCCCCTCTTGGCCCATCTCTTCCTCCATGAGTTTTGACTCTGGTGCTCTCGGTTCTTCAGGAACCTTCCTTTTGGAAACAGAGAGATTTTCTCTTGACACTATCTCAGAAGGTGGCCCCTTTAGTGGCCTTTACCTCTGTTAGAGGGGTTTCTGAGTTGGCGGTCTTGTCTTGCAAGCCGCCATGCTTGATCCCCTATAAGGATTAGGTGATGGTGCGCCCGCGACCTTCCCTTCTTCCGAAGGAGGTTTCGGCCTTTCATACTTTAGGCATGGTATGCGCTTTGCGGGTATACCA
The DNA here is from genome assembly GCF_905171775.1 of Rana temporaria. Classification (NCBI taxonomy): domain Eukaryota; kingdom Metazoa; phylum Chordata; class Amphibia; order Anura; family Ranidae; genus Rana; species Rana temporaria. Next base: position 211,931,481 of record NC_053491.1, on the reverse strand, counting down.
GCCTACTACAGCTCCATTTCGGAGCTTCTGACTCTCTTTTGTGTCGGTGTCTGGTCCACAAAAGGGCCTGGTGGTCTCGTCGACCACCATTTCACGGTGGATCAGGCAGGCCGTCATACAGGCCTATGCTCCTCAGGGGCGGGCCCCCCTTTCCGGTCACGGCACTTTCGACCAGGGCAATTGGTGCTTCCTGGGGTTTTTTTTTTTTCCGACATCATGCGTCGGTCTCGCAGGTGTGCGAGGCGGCGATTTGCTCGTCCGTTCACGCTTTTTCCAGAATTTACATGGTTGCTGTGAGTGCATCTTATGATGTTTTTTTCAGCCGCTAGTTTTTGCCGGCGGCTGTTTAAAGTTGCACCTCCTCCGTTGAGGAGCTCTGCTTGTTTTGGGGTGAAGTTAAAAATAGTTTTTACTGATATATTTCCCACCCCTCGTTTTTTGACACTGCTTGGGGACGTCCCACTTGTCAAGATTTAAGGAGCTGTGTCCGTCCATGGACGATAAGAGAAAATAGGATTTTTTGTACTCACCGTAAAATCCTTTTCTCTGAAGTCCATGGACGGACACAGCACCCACCCCTCCTTTTTAGGTTTGTACTGCTTGTTACGAACTGAGGCTGCATGCTGCAGTGAGGAGGGTTATGTCTGGAGGGACCGCCCCCTGGGCGGGGCTGTTCAACTCTGTTAATGTAACATGTATTTAACTATTTAACATGTTTCTGCCTAGTCCTCTCCTGTAAACAGGGAACATAACCCACTTGTCAAGATTTAAGGAGCTGTGTCCGTCCATGGACTTCAGAGAAAAGGATTTTACGGTGAGTACAAAAAATCCTATTTTTGAAACAGTTAGTATATTAAATGACTCACTGTCTTTATTATATGTGGGCTCCAGTGATAATATATTTTCCTAAATGACTTAGCTCTGTCCATGTGTCATTATAAGGAGAGTTCACTCCTAGATTTAGAAGCTTAGACTGACCCACTAGCATTCACATATAAATGAAATATAAGGTTTTGGGCTGTGGTTCTGCCTGAACATTTTTTTTTATGCCACTGGCCAAAATTAAGCATCTTTTTCTGTAAGACTCACCCCAAAAAATTGAAAATGGTCATATTTAATGTTTTATTACAATTTCATTACAGTAAGAATGCGGATTTATGCACCTGGCATATACAGTTACAATTTATTTGGGTGGTCAAAATGCATTTACCGAAGAATTCCTAAAAGAAGACAGGGAGACATTGTCAAAATCTCACAAGTCAGAAGCTGATCTGGGGGTGCTTAAGATTTTTTGGAGGCTTAAAGGATAAGAGGCTTAACTGGATGCATTGCTTCCAAGAAAATAAAGTATGCCAGGACGTGTGTTTTCTGAATCAATAAGAATTGTTTCTTAACTTTTACTGCAAGCTAACATCTCTGGGGCTTTCTCTCTCCTGAGATGTAAATGCAGCCATTGTACACATATAGAGAGTACTTGTGTTTCACTGCCTTCTCCTCTGTAACATCTCAGGGTAAGGTTACGTTTTCATTTACTCTATATTAAAAAAAATCTATTATTACAGAAAATAAACAGCTATTCTATTCTTGTATGCCTAATTGCTGCCTTTGTAGGGTGTTGATAGAGAGAGGTAAAATAGAGATTCCTACTTCTGTTCTCTGCCCTTCCCCAAACCTGCTCAAACACACTCACATACACACATATATATTATATATAAGAGGGTTGTTAAAAAAGTTTCTGCACTTTTTTTTAAAAGTTTCACAGCCATCTTCACCACAGAACGACAACATACTAAACTGCAAGGTCAGTTGGCTTGCCAGACTAGTCACGTCACGTCACTCTCAGACACGACCAATTACTACTCCTCTCGCTCTCACTATTTCCAATGAAAATATAAAAGTGTGGAAACATTTTGAAGACCCCTCGTGTGTGTATATACAGGCATACCCCACTTTTAAGTACACAATGGGGTTTATTTACCAAAGTTGGAAAGTGCAAAATCAGGCCCATTTCTATATAAAAAACAATGAGCTTCTAACCCCAGCTTGTTCAATTAAGCTTTGGTTATAAAACCTGGAAGCTCATTGTTTTTTTATACAGAAGTGAGCCTGATTTTGCACGTTCCGGCTTTAGTAAATAAACCCCATTGTGTACTTAAAAGTGGGGTATGCCTGTGTATATATATATATATATATATATATATATATATATATATATATATATATATATATACACAAATAAATGTACAGTCTCTCACATAAGTGAGTACACCCTTCACTTTTTTGTAAATATTTTATTTTTTCATGTGACAACACTGAAGAAATTACACTTTGCTACTCAAAGTAGTGAGTGTACATCTTGTATAACAGTGTAAATTTGTTGTCCCCTCAAAATAACTCAACACACAGCCATTAATGTCTAAACCGCTGGCAACAAAAGTGAGTACACCCCTAAGTGTAATTTCTTCAGTGTTTTCACATGAAAAGATATAATAAAATATTTACAAAAATGTGAAGGGTGTACTCACTTTTGTGGGATACTGTATACTGTGTATATATAGATATAAATATATATCTTCATCTATATATAGATTCTATGGAACAAATACGCCTCAAAAACGCACCAATCTTCCAGATTTGAGCTACAAAAAAAGCTCCAGAACTTTTTTTTAGCTTTGGGCATTTGGCTTCAGGCAATTTGTAGTGGAGGTGTGAACCAACTCCATAGAGAATAATAGATATTTTTCTCCTGCAGCGTTTTGGAACTTTAAGCTTCAAGCTTCAAAACGCTGAGGTGTGAATGGGGCCTAATTGTTCCATCCGAATGTGATACTCCGACCTAATCAAACTTCTGACAGACACTCCATGGGTTCTTCCAGGTTGACTGAAGCTCCTCTCTTAAAATCTGGTCTACCACCCTGATTCACGGTCGCTGATTTTAATGACATGGCTGTTACACCAGAACCCAAGATAATGAGAGACAGGGACCACTGAGTCTGTGATTTCCATGGTTTTAAAAGGTAAGATGTAGACATGTGCACAGCAAAAATTTTCGTTTATTTCTGTTTCGTTTCTGTTCGTTTATCGTGATTCGTAACGAGTCGTAATTTTGTAAGACGTTAGTTATCGTATTCGTACTCTTTAGTATTTTCGTAACACTCCTTTTTTCCGTTTCCGTTTTTTTCTGTTAGTTTATTTTTCGAGATTAGTATTTTCGTTATATTTTGTATTCTGCCGCGTTCGTACTTTTAAAATGATTTTATTCGTTCCTTCGTTTTTACGTTGGTTTAATTTTCGTTGTTTTGCTATTCGTATTTACATAATATTTTCCATCATACCGCGTTTGTATTTTCGTAAGAAATATATTTTCGTTGCTTTATGATCATTCGTATTTTCGTGTCTAATTTTCTTTGATTGTAAAAACGTACTTTTGTAGATTTTATTGCATTCGTAATTCTGTTAGAATACATTTTACGTTTATTCGACACACTACTCATCGTAATTTTGTAATTCGTACTTTACTGTGATTGACTTGACTGTCTTAGTTAGCACACACACCCTGTCTAGAATGAAGTCTGACGTAGAAGAAAACTAAAATATGTCAGATATTACAAATACAAATCTAGAAATTAGATGCACTGCAGTCTAACACAGAAAAAGACACAAGGAGCCAGGAGGTAATGAGAAAGAAGCTCATTGGGGGAAGGAACAAACCTCTTCAGAGGAAAGGGACAGCGCTCAGTGGCTATTGGTCAATGTCCAGAAATATTTCAGTACTAACGAAAGCTAATTTACATTATTTCGTGTTTTCGTTGTTTTCATTTCCGAAGATTCGTAATGTATTTTTCGTTAGTTTTGATTTTCGTTTTTTATTCTTTGTTCGGCATTTCGGTTGTTTTCTTTTCAGTCTTCGAATATTAGTAAGTTTGCATTTTCGTTCATTTTGTTTTTCGTAATTTTTTTTTTTTTGGGTTCGGTATTTTCGTTGTTTCTATGTTTTCATTTCTTTCTTCTTTCGTATCTTCGTTGTTTTTCATATTCGTTATTTTGAAAATATCGTTATTCGTTATTAATTGTGCTAAACCGTTCGTTCATTCGTATGTTAACAAATCAACTAAAATAACGAAAATTGACGGAAAACGTATTCGTAACTTAAATAATTGCACATGCCTAGTAGGATGGTCTACCTTTCATAAGGTCTACCGTTGCCCATGGAAGGCTTACTTTTTCTAGTGCAAACAAAGAAACTTTCATGTAACTTACAAGCTTACATCACCTCTGCAAGACGTGTGTCTGAGCTGGCAGCCTTATCCAAGAACTTTTTTGGTCTTGCACATAAATAAGTTTGTGTAGACGTCTAGAGTCTTCTTTCTTCCTAAGATGGTTTTGACCTTTCATTGTAACAAAGACATTGTCCTTCCATCTCTACAGTATGTGTGGCTCCAGAACATCAGAAGGAAATTTCCCCTCACCACCAAGATGTGATTATTGCTGTTTGGGTTTATCTATCAGCCAGTGGTTCCATTAGAAAGACTGCTCATTCCTGATGGTCAACGTAAAGGGGAACCAGCATCTTGTTCCACTATTTTTAGGTGGCTCAGACCAGATCATTGTCTTTTGGATATCCCAATTGTCTCAGATTAGCTGAACCCTGTTTCCCATGATAAACAATAAAGAAAACAGTTTTTTTTTGTTCTTACTGTGTTACTATTTGCTATAAAACACATCCAATAAAAAAAAAAAAATTGAAATCTAATTTGTTCAACAATTTAGACCAATATGTATTTTTGGCAAAATAAATCCCAATAAGTGTATATTGATTGGTTTGTACAAAAGTTATAGTGTCTACAAGCTATGGGAAAGATTTATTGACTTTTTTATTGTCTTTACATGTAATGGCGGTGATCAGCGTTTTTTAGCGGGACTGCAACATTGCGATGGACAAGTCTGATATTAAAGCGGTGGTTCACCCTGCTGAACAACATTTCAGCATAAAATTCGGCATCGTAGCGCGAGCTACAGTATGCCGGTCTTACATTTTTTAACCCCGTACTCACTGTTTAATCGTACATAGACGATTCCGTCTGCCGTGGGGAATGGGCGTTCCTAGCAAGAGGGAGGGTGATTGACGGCCGACTCTGGCACGTCACGCTCCCCGAAGACAGCCGGAGTAGGTCTCGGCTCTTCACGGCGCCTGCGCACAGGCTATGCGCAGGCGCCGTGAAGAGCCAAGCCTATTTCGGCTATTTCCGGAGAAGCGTGACGCGCCAGAGCCGGCCGTCAATCACTTTCCGTGTGGATTGGAACGCCCATTCCCCGTGGGCAGACGGAATCGTCTAGGTCGGATTAAACAGTGAGTACGGGGATAAAAAAATGTAAGACCGGCATACTGTAGCTCGCGCTACGATGCCGAATTTTATGATAGAATAAAAAAAAAATTTTTTTTTTTTATTCTAGGGTGAACCCCCGCTTTAAGTGACACTATTTGGGGACCAGTGACACCAATACAGTGATCAGTGCTATCACCGTATGAATGACAGTGCGTTGGTCTGCCCTGTTTACATAGGCAGACCGCCGTTCTGCCTCTCCTGTAAACAATCGCGGGTGGCCAGCAGCCATCGCAGCCGCTGGACCCGCTGATAGGCTCCCGCTGTGTCCAATCACAGCGGGAGTGGGGCTTCAGTAAACGTGCACCACAGAGGTGAGGGCGACCCTGCCACAGTATATATACATGTGGTGGACCTTAAGTGGTTAAGGGACACAGGTCTCACCCCTCTATGTTTCTAAACCACACCAAAGTACTGTTTTTATACAGAACTGAAGCAAGCTGGTAGTAGAAGGGGTTATACTTGGCTGCTTGTTGTTTTTTTTTGTAGGTGGCAGTATAACCAAATTGTCTTAGATTTACTGAATTATGTGTCCCTTAATGAACCTTCTGAAACCGTTTTTTGGTAAGTACAAAAATAATTTGTTAATTTATTAGTCTAAAGCAAAAACATAAGTAAATAATCTATTAAATACTGCACTGTAATTAAAGATGACTTTTAAAGAAAATAAAAAAAATTAATAAAGGGGTTGAGCCTACGCATTAAGGTGAAAAAACACCTTGCAGTCACTGCCCCCCCCCCCCCCCGAGCCCCCGTTTTACTTACCTGAGACCCAAATCTCCTTGGGCGCGATCCCGCGTTGTTTTCATTGAGCTCTAGTCTGCTCTTCATTGGATGATTGATAGCAGTGCAGCCAGGGGCGGGGGCCAAGTCATACACTTGGCGGCTATGGCCGCCAAATTTATTACATGGGAGCGCACCCGCAAGGTAACCCCCTCAGCAGAGAACTTCCCAGAGGGGGTTAGCTCTTGCGGGGAGGAGCCACGAGAATCGCCGTGGGACCCCAGAAGAGGACATTTGGGGCAACTCTGTGCAAAACTAACTGCACAGTGGGGGTAAGTATGAAATGTTTGTTTAAAAAAACAAACCCATAATATCCCTTTAAGTAGGTAAATTATTTATTGGAAAGTTAATAATGGCATATAGACACTGCTACATTTGGCCTGGAAATCTAGTTTACAATTACTTTTCGTTTAAGGCAATTGAAAAGCTCATTCTTTCAAAAAATATGCATATTATATTGCATGTGTAAAAATGAAAAAAAAAAAAAAAAATGTCACGGTCATCCAAGTAAGAATAAATGAGAAGATTTCTTTGTTAAGATTTGAATCTTTTGTATTCTTTACTACATGCATATATATTAAGTATAAAATTGGTGTTTTTTTATTTTTATTTAAACTTTTTTTATTTTAAGAATAGTTTTGCATACTGGGCCGGATTCAGATACATTGAAGTATCTGTCGGCGCGGCGTAACGTATCTCAGAAACGGTACGCCGCCGTAACTTAGGGCGCAAGTTCCGTATGCAGAAAGAACTTGCGGCGTAACGTTTGTGTGTCGGCGTAAGCCCGCCTAATTCAAATGGGGATGATGTGGGCGTGTTTTATTTAAATTCACTGTGACCCCACGTATTTGACGTATTTTATGAACGACGCATGCGCTGTTCGTGAAAAAATCCCAGTGCGCATGCTCGAAATTACGCCGCAAGTCGTCATTGCTTTAGACGTGAACGTAACTTACGTACAGCCCTATTCGTGAACGACTTACGTAAACGACGTAAAATTTTCAAAACTCGATGCAGGAACGATGTTCATACTTAACGTTGGCTACGCCTCATATAGCCGGGGTAACTTTCCGCCAAAAAAAGCCTAACGTAAACGACGTAAAAAAATGCGCCGGGCGGTTGTACGTTTCTGAATCAGCGTATCTACCTAATTAGCATATTCATCGCGTAAATATACGGAAGCGCCACCTAGCGGCCAGCGTAAATATGCAGCCTAAGATAATACGGTGTAAGACACTTACGCCGGTCGGATCTTAGGAAATCTATGCGTAACTGATTCTATGAATCAGTCGCATAGTTACGACCCCGCACACTCGGAGATACGACGGCGTATCCGCGTTTTACGTCACTGCGTTGGACACGATCAGATTTTTAACCGATGGTGTGTAGGCAAGACTGATGAAAGTCAGCTTCATCGGATATCTGATGAAAAAATCCATCGGTTCGTTTTCATCAGACGAACCGATCGTGTGTACAGGGCATAACACCTTCACATCTTGCAGCACTAGCATTCTTTACAGCTCTCAGCATTTGACAGATGATGTCACAGCGCTCAAAAGTAGGATGGTGTAAGAAGATTTCCCTTTGCCAGATATTGTATTCACAATGTCTTAACAGGGAACAGGTAGCTAAATAATGCCCACCACGTGTCACTGATTGCAATTCCTGCTCTGATCGATGCCTGAATGGTGAAGTATCTCCAGTCAGGGTCACCAGACCAACAATCTTGTAAGAATTGGCCCAGGGGGGCAGATGGCCCCCAGCCCAATCCCTGTTTCTGGGCCACATGCATCCCTTTTGATTCTTCTTTATGGCCTTCAGCCGATTTAGGAATTTAAACTGATTGAGGCCCCCGGCTGTTCGTCAGTTCATTAGTAAGATTAAAATTATTCTCCCATAGATAATTTTGCAGCTGTTTTTTAGAATTTTTCGTCCTTTTCTCTGCAATAACATCTTCTAAGAAGCATTTTTACTAAAATGTTAATCGTGCTATAATTTGTGTTCTTGACTTATGTAGTTGCGGTCATCTGTAAATATAATGGGGCAGATCCGCATACATCTGCGCCGGGCGCAGCGTATGTAAATTACGATACGCCGCTGTAACTTACTTTGCTTTGGTTTGAATCCTCAACGAATTTATGCCGTAAGTTACGGCGGCGTAGTGTATCTCTCGCGGCGTAAGGGCGCGGAATTCAAATGGATCTAATGGGGGGCGTGTTTTATGTTAATACATCGTGACCCGACGTAAACAACGTTTTTTTGGAACTGCGCATGCGCCGTCCCTGGGGGTATCCCAGTGCGCATGCTCGAAATTAAACCGGAACCCGCCAATGCTTACGACGGTGACGTCATTCTATGCAAATTCCTACGCGAATGACTTATGCAAACAACGTAAAAATTCTAAATTGTACGCGGGAAGGACGGCCATACTTAACATTGAGTACGCCTCAGTATAGCAGCTTTAACTATACGCCGGAAAAAGCCGAACGCAAACGATGGAAAAAAAAGCGACAGGCCGACGTACGTTCGTGGATCGCCGTAAATAGCTCATTTGCATACTCAACGCGGATTACGACGGGAACGCCACCTAGCGGCTGCCGAAAAATTGCATCTTAGATCCGACGGCGTACGAAGACGTACGCCTGTCGGATCTAGCTGAGATGCCGTCGTATCTTGTTTTGAGGATTCAAAACAAAGATACGACGCAGGAATTTTGAAATTACGCCGGCGTATCAATAGATACGTCGGCGTAATTTCTTTGTGGATCTACCCCAATGTGTTTTACAAAAAACTCAGTTGTTTCATATGAGCTTGACTGAAGACTGCACACATTTGTGACTCCAAGTGCTAGTGGTATAATCATTTGCAAATTACCAAGGACATGTGTTCTACTGAAAGTGGAACTAAACTCAATTAAGATGAGCTGTTTTTAATCCTTATGTTGCTTACATTAGTAAATAGGGAGGTATATATTTTTTTTACTTGCTTTAACCTTTTGTCCTTTACATTTCTTCATTTGCTTCCTGGTTTCTGGCCTAGGCTAAACTGATGGATTTTTCTTTCATCAGGAGGAGGGGCTCAGCTAAGCTAAGCACATCCTCCTGCCTGCATGTCTGTGCTAAGGGCAGATGGATTACAGGAAATGCTATATGAATGATCTGCCCTTACCCAAGATGGCCACGACTAAAAATGCTAGAGGGGTGTTTTTCAAAGTGATCGATGTGACTAGTTGTTTACATAGCATTTCTGGCAAGATCCCCAGGTTTTTCTGTACTTGCAGAAAATGTTGCCGATGAAATAAAAACAAATGCAGCTACCACATCTAGGGACAGGTAAGCTTCGATATGTTAAATTTTTGTTTTAAGATATGGTTTAACTCTTAAGCCCTGTACACACGATCGGTCCATCCGATGAGAACGGTCTGATGGACCGTTTTCATCGGTTAACCGATGAAGCTGACTGATGGTCAGTCGTGCCTACACACCATCGGTTAAAAAAACGATCGTGTCAGAACGCGGTGACGTAAAACACATGACGTGCTGAAAAAAAAAACTAAGTTCAATGCTTCCAAGCATGCGTCGACTTGATTCTGAGCATGCGTGGATTTTTAACTGATGGTTGTGCCTACTAACGATCGTTTTTTTCTATCGGTTAGGAATCCATCGGTTAAATTTAAAACAAGTTGGCTTTTTTTTAACCGATGGATAAATAACCGATGGCGCCCACACACGATCGGTTTGGACTGATAAAAACGGTCCATCAGATCGTTCTCATCAGTTTAACCGATCGTATGTATGCGGCCTTCAGGATGTGGAAATGTATTTACTGGGTAGGATTTACCATTATATTTACTGAAATAAATCACATTTGAGTTACTTGATCTTTTGCGAAGCCTGTAATATTCAGTGTGTAGGAAGCATTACTAGGTCTCTGAAGGAGAAGGCCGAATAACTATAGTATAAAAATAAGCTATATGCACATTTTTTGAGCAGCATTTAATTTGCATTTTTATCTACTGTGCTATACAACATACTATATATATATATATATATATATATATATATATATATATATATATATATATATATATATATATATATATATATATATATATATATACTGTATATACAAACACAAACATAAATACCATGTGAGTTTTGGACCTGCGCTGATGTATTGCTTCTGTTTTGACAGGTATCTTCTGCCTGTGAGTGGTACAATTTAAAAATCTGGTGTTTGAAATGACCCTGACATTATTTTTATATACCCTGCAAAAAAAAGAGTGCACATACTTACCCTTCTTGCTGCCCCCCACTGCTAAATATTGCTCTGTTCAGTAGAAATACTCCACTGGTACACCAACAGCTCTGGAAGCAGTTTGTGGGGAACCCAGGAGATAGACACGCCTGTAATTGTTAATTTCCTTGTGGACTTTGGGGCACCAGTTCTTTGGAACAAAGCAGTGCATGCAGCAGGAAAGGTAAGTATTTTGTAGGCTGTTGGCTTTCTTAGGTTTAAAACTAATGACAGGTTCACTTTAAGAACCTGTTTTCTAAGGGGTGAAATAGAGATTTTATTTAACACCTTAATTATTTTTTCATAACTGTTTTTTGTAAAAATAGCCCAAAAACTTAAATTTTTATTAGCATTTCAACTATTTATATCACAGGTAAAACCAATTTTTTGGACCTTGACATTACAGTTTTTTCACCTTTTAAGGTACCCTTTTCCCCTGAGAATTTCTCCATTGTATTAAACCATTTTATATTATTGTGTTTGCTTGTTTGGCTAATAATTTAGAGATATACAGGAGCAAACTGGTCTCTGCAAAATAACAAAACAGAAATATATGCAAAGGCTATAAAAAGCACAGTTTATTTTTTCTTTTAATTAATAGCACCCTAAATCTAGTCCAAAAAAAAAGAAGCTTTAACAAAAGCATCATCCTAGAGATGACAATCCACAATAAATCCCGGATTATATCATTCACATTGCACAAACATGCAATTTACTTGATATTCTGTGGTTTTGGCATTGAAAAAAAAGGCAGACTGTATGCCAGTGTTGACCCTGAAATTGGTCACTGATGGGACTTTGTTAAACCCTGGTACCCAGAACACATGACCCAGGTCTTCGACTAAGTACCACAGGTGCTCTTTGCGGTTATTGTTGCCATCAGCCCAAGTATAACAAACATACTTCAGTCTTTGTTAAACTTTGGTTCTGAGATTTAAGTACCGGTATCTTGAACATCCATCTATTCTTACACCTTCACTAGTAACTACCCCTCACATTTTTATAGAATTATGTCAGATAAAGTCATATTGAAAATAAGAAAATCTGTAAGCTTTAAAGTCAATTCCTCTATTTTTATCTGTACATTGCATACCCTCCTTTTTTTTTTTAATAGAGAAAAAAACAAACAGAAAAAAAAAAAGCAAAGATAAATGAGAAAGGAAAGAAAGATGACACAAGGGTCAAGAGACAGCTTCTCACATATTTCATTATATTTTGTCATAAGCTCCAACGTTTTTCAAATTAGGTGCTCAGGGGTGTCCTAGGATTTTAAGACCCTTTAAGGGACATAAATAAAAAAATAATGACCAGTAAAATGTGCTTTAATTAACACCTAAGGACTTTACAAAATATGATGGCAATTGCTGTTTGCTTATAATGTCTAATAACTTGCAATCTGTAAAGAGATAAACCATACCATAAAAGAAAAAAGTAGGCTTTATAATGGTTTTAGAATGAACATGCTGAAATTAAACATGTGAACCCTTACTTACAGGGGCTGTATTTTTTTTTTTCCGTTTTATTTCGTACTTGGGTGAACATGAAATATGCACATTGACTTTTTTATATTTACTGTTTCCAGCCAGCCCAAATTTACCAGGCTAACCTTAACAATTTTGTTGAAAAAATCATGTTGTTTACAGAGCCAAATAGCTAAAGCTCCAACTACATGCACAGCTAAAAATGTAGTGACCCCCCACATCACTTGCTCAGTTCTGATGGGCCATATTAATGCATAAGTCTCACTTCAGAAATTCCTGATTGCTCTGAGGAATCGACATCACGGGAGTTGAAGGATCAAAATCTCTGTTTTTATTGTGGTCTTTCTCCCTGTCATAGTTATTTTAAGGTATGTATATATATATATATATATATATATATATATATATATATATATATATATATATGAAAAAAAGTCTATAAATCATGTATATACTTTTTTTTAACTATCAAAAATAAATAAAGTAAGATTAACTCCAAATCCACTATAGTGTGCCTAAAAAAAGTAAGGTTAGGTAGCTAATAATTTGGTGCCATGTAAGTAACTTATAGAAGCATTTTGCCAAAAAAGTCATAACTACAGTGGTACAAATTTTCTCCCAAGCTGTGAATTATACAACCGTGAGTTTCATAGATTTGCCTTAAAATGGAAAACCACTAATTTAATCAAAAACCAACATATTTTATCTACTTAGGTTGGCTCCTAGTAAAAGTCCTTGCCATATGTACTAGTATCACAGAACACAGTAATATAAAACCACATGTCCAAAATTAGGATGTCATTGATCTTAGCAAATCATCTTAAAGCTGTTAATTTTTGTTCTAAATCTTTTGTAGTAAAGTGAATGTCCTTATTCACCAGTGAACAAAGTAAAAGAAACAAGTAAACCGATGCTCAGTAATCTGTATATTTATTGAATAAAGGCTTATAATGTCCACAGTAGAAAAATCAAAGTTATGCAATGATCATTTAATAAAATAATGGCGTGTAATAATGTTGAAAAAAAAAACTATTTCACAATTCCCGCCAATGAAAGGGTTACTAGAGAGCATAGCAAAAAATGTACAAAGCCATCTTAATATGACACCTTATCTTATGTCATCATTCACAATTGTTATAAAAGGATAATTCAGCCTCTAGCAGATGACAACGTGCCAGTCTGCGTGAGCATGTGCAACCGATACAGACAAGGAGTTATCATGCATCACTAATGAGGAAATCTCAGCCAAAGAAGTTGCTAGCAATTTTTCTACAGCCCCCAGAGCCACTGAAGATTAGACAGCGATGTTTCGTACTCTCAGCCTTAAAATGATAATAACCTGCATCCAATGAACAATCTAAAGAGCCTTCAAAGACACTTATTTCTAAGATGCCATAATAGTAAAGTCAGTTATTTGGATGCAGCTCTGGATCCGAAGTTACACTGAGATGAACATTGTGGGAAGTCACCAATTGATGAAACCTGGGAACGTTTTCTTTTTGTATACATTCCTTTTATCTGTTTTAGGTAAGTGATCACTGTAGCCAGCACTTTTACTCCGCTGCTTATTATATTATTAACTGCTGACTATTTGCATTGTGCAATATGATTATATATACCATATATGAAAAAAAAAATATATATATATATATATATATATGAAATTAATCTGTAGTCACTAGATCATGTGTACATTTGTTTTTTGTTCATATTTGGATTATAATTGATGCATCTCTCGGATGCCGATGCTGTCATGTATTAAATTGTTAGTGTATCTATCTTTTAGGTGTGTAGGCAAACACAATCTATACAATGGTTAAATCGTTTTTGGTGAGAAGCATAATTATCATATAACTGCATTGAGAAGCAGATGTGTTTTACTTTGTAGTGATACTCAGATGTGTTTTACTTTGTAGTGATACTCAGATGTGTTTTACTTTGTAGTGATACTCAGATGTGTTTTACTTTGCGGTTTACTTTCCAGGGTTTCTCTCTTCATCTTCTGGTTTAAAACCAAGAGCATCAATGTAAGTTTAGATCATTGTTGAATCTATAATTTGCTATCTATCTATCTATCTATCTATCTATCTATCTATCTATCTATCTATCTATCTATCTATCTATCTATCTATCTATCTATCTATCTATCTATCTATCTATCTATCTATCTATCTCTATCTATCTATCTATCTATCTATCTATCTCTATCTATCTAGATATCTATCTAGATATCTATCTAGATATCTATCTAGATATCTATCTAGATATCTATCTAGATATCTATACATTTGTGTCTGTGTATGTATAACATATATATAAATATATATATATATATGTGTGTAGGATTTTATATATATGTATGTGTGTACATTATATATATATATATATATATATATATATATATATATATATATATATATATATATATATATATATATATATATACAGATATATGTATGTATGTATGATAAGTATTAGAGTGCTGTAGTTATATATAAAGTGCCCCCAGATTTAGTTAGATTAGTTAATGCGGCACCAGATTTACTTAGATTAAGAAGAAATTGTATTCAGTTAAATTGTGAGGACCTAAACTGCAGCTAGAACTGATTTGAAAGAAGATATGGTTCTATCATATCTTTATATGGTCTACGCTTGGGATATCAAATAAGCCCTGTTATCTGTATTGATTGCAAGTCCTCAGCAAAAGAGACCTACGGTGCATTTGAGGACAATAATAATAATAAAAAAAAAAATATATATATATATATATATATATATGTTTATATATATTTATTAATTAGATTGTTAGTATATTTCACCAAATAACAGTATTATTCACCTAAAGCCACTGGCAAATGTAATTTTAAAGAGTGCTACAGTATATCTCTGTGTGCTTGCATAGTTTATTCCTAAACTCTACGGCGAAGTCTGCTTAGAAATAAATAGAATTTAATTTAGTCTAAAGTAAAAATGCAGGTTTGCTTTCCAAAGGCAAGGAGTTCATTCTCAGATGCACAGATCTGTGAAGCTCTCGTCAATTGTGTAAGCTGAGATCATTCACATACAAGTTACCTTTTAAATGTTAACCCAAGAAAGGCCTCTTTGATAGGTGATGGAAATCAGAAAAAAAACCTTTCCCCTAGGAATAGTGTATTCAGGTTGCTCCTGGACCTTTGAAAATACAAGATGCTTTTTGTTTTCTTCCAGAAACGGGTTTAATGCGATTCGCCAGAAAAGAGATCTCTTAGCAGCAGAGGTAGGTTATACCTTCGAGAGAGAAACTTGCCTCTGAAATGAGCCTTACTTGACAATGGGGTCTTTGTGACATGAGAGTAAATGGTAAAAGCGCGGGTAGGATCAATCTCTCTTGTGATACCTACTTTCCTGTGATTCTTTAGCTTCTGCCTGTCTCACTTATCAAGTTTTCCTGAACTCATCTCATTCTCACACAGGGCCTGTATCATCAAAAAGAGAGATAGATATTGCTTTTTATTTCATGTTGAACTTTAGGTCCCCTTTCCAACATATCCAACATCACACTAACGTATTACATGCAGGAAGAATGTGACATTCAGGTTTATTTAATAAGCACAATGAACCCTGAAGACGTGCCAAGTGCAATACTAACAAATCAGATACTGCCTTTCATCAGTCCAAAACACTCAACACAATTCTGATTATTTAGATTTTCTCACATTTATGACATTTGATCCATATTTCAAACAATGTAGAATTCATATTACCACATCCTAATTAACTAATACAATTTTAAATGATCTTTGTGAAATTAGGCTACTTGCGGCTTGTCCTTTTCTGTAAAAAAAAAGTAATTTTGGTTATATAACAGTTATTAAGAGCTTCAATGTGATCTATTTCAGTAATGATTTAAATATGTTATATATATATATATATATATATATATATATATATATATATATATATATATATATATATATATATATATATTTATATATTTATTTATTTTATATATATATATATATATATATATATATATATATATATATATATATATATATATATATATAAAATGTATATTAGAATTTAAATCATTACTGAAATAGATCACATTAAAGCTCTTAATAACTGTTATATAACCAAAAGTTAAATAAAAAAATAATTATTTTAGAAAAACATACTTTTTGTCAAAAATTAGACAGAAACTGACTGTATTAACCAAATTTACTTTTAGACAGAAAAAAAAATTGAGCCTGAGTTTGGTTGGTGCAACACAGTCATTATTGAAATACTTTATTTAATGAGCCACAATCATTTTATTGTTATAATATATGTATTCTTTTCTGTAAGGTATTTAGGTGGTTTGTATGTTATTTATGTCCTATGCTCCTACATGGACAGCTGCAGTTATTGGACTACCAGTGAATACTTAAAGTGGTACTCTAGCCCAGTGTTTCTCAACTCCAGTCCTCGGGGCGCACCAACAGGTCTTGTTTTCAGGCTTTCCATTATTGTGCACAGGTGATTTTATCAGTTTCACTGCCTTAGTAATTACCACAGCAGTTTGATCTGAGGGAAATCCTGAAAACATGACCTGTTGGTGCGCCCCGAGGACTGGAGTTGAGAAACACTGCTCTAGCCAACCATTTTTATAGAGAGTTTAAGGATCAAAACCTCTGTTAGGTTTTTATTGTGATCTTTCTTTCTGTTGCAGAAGATTTGCCTTACTTCCCATCCTGTGAAAAAGATCAATTTGGGAAGTGGAAAGGGTTAAGCCACATGCTCGTTTTTTTCCGGCAAGAACCAGCAAGAAAACTGCTGGCAGAGCTTTCTTGCTGAGTAAACCGAGCGTGTGTACGAGGCTTTCAGGTTTCTCGTCTGGAAATCTGGCCAGAATCTCGACAAGAAAAATAGAGATCATGCTCTCTATTTTCTCGTCGAGATTCTTGTCAGCCTGTTTCCCGACGAGAAACCCAAGAGTGTGTATAATTACCTGTCGCCGTAGAAACCTGCGCATGCTCGAAATGACTTTGACGCATGCGTGGTAGCTTCCACGGCATAGATAGGGTGAAGCAAGATGGCGGCGATGGCATCGAATGTGACGAGCGCTTGCTCGTCGTTCGCGATGATGTCACCGCGTTCTTGCCTTTCAAGAGAACCGCGGTTCTTTTGAAAGGTCTGTGTGTACACTCGGGTGGCAAGAGATTCTTGCCAAGAATCTCGTCGGGAAAAACAAAGTTTTTTTCCTGACGAGAGTCTTGTCCGCGTGTACGAGGCCTGAGAAACTCTGTCAGGATTTCTATTCACTTCCTGTCCAAGTGACAGTCGTCAACTAGACAGATTTTATGCATTTTACCAAAACTGCAAAAAAAATAAAAGTTTTGATTAGAGTTACTGTTACATAATAATCATATTCAATGAATTATATGGTTTGTAGGCATGAATTGTGTCTATGATATAGTAGCAACAGACAGTCCTTTACTGTTGCAGGATTAATTTATTGTTGGATGGCATTAGATACCAAAGCAATAATTTGGTGATGAGATTTGCTAATCTAAGAAGTTTATATGTAAATATTTCTAACGTTATCCACCCAATGCTACTAGTGCCATTTCTTACTAGATTTGTTTATGATAGTGTTTTATTGTGAGTGTAATTTGGGTTTGTTGTATTTTAAAATTATGAAAGCATCTTCAGTATGATTTGTTGTTGTTTTGAATTTTGTGTAGTTATATTGAGAAATTTGCATGATGATTAGTAGACGATTCAGGAATACAAGAGCGAGTAGGTGGACTACAGATCTTAAAAAGTAAATACCGGTAGTTGACTGCTGTTCCAGATGTTTGCTACCCCCCTGTGACTACACAAAAAAAATTGTATATTACACTGCAATTCCAGATATTATACTGGCTACCTTTGTGATTCATACATTTTTACGAACAGAACGTTTACATATTAATTCAAATGCTCTTGCCGAGGTCTAGCCATAGACAGGAAGGGGTCTCAGTGAGAACATGGGCCAGTAAGAGATCATGAAGGGTGAACATTGAAGTTAACCTTTCATAAGAGAAACATGGGGACTGTCCCAACTGACCTCCTAATAGCGATGTGAATGTTATAGTGACCCACTGACTTAAATACTTTCAATACTGTCACTGACTAGTATTAATTAAGCAGATCAGGAGAGTCGCCTACCTGGATGCTTTGGTTTTCTGAGTCTGGCAAAGGGCCCTTGTGCGAGAACAATTTTTGGGTCCTTCCATTTCATTAATGACCAAGCACAATACACATTTTCATGATCTAAAGATAGATAGTTATGCCTCGTTTCCACTGAGCGGATCAGTACGGTTCGGTACGCTATTTTGGGTGTTTCCATTATGAAAGTGTGCCATAAAACCGAACCGTACCGGACCATTCTGGGTCCTGCTTCAGATGTGGGGCCATAGAAAATGAAACGGTTCCATTAGGGAGGAGATGCAATACCATCCACTGATTGGTGGATGCGCTAGTCATTTTTTCTAAATCCTGTATGGTCCCTGATGGTCCGATTTGCAGTGGAAACGCTCACGAGAATATACCGGTCCATTCTAAACCGTTCCAAATCTACTGACCCGAACCGTTCCGTTCAGTGGAAACAAGGTATTAGATAGATAGATACTGTAGATAGATACTTGTAAAGAGTAGCTATCGGATTGTTCCAAATCCTCTCATCATCCACACTATACAACCAGGGTTGGATCATGAAAAGTCCTTTCACTTCCTACCCAAATAGTATAAAGAGAAAATAAAAAGAGCATTCTGCAAGGCTCTGCGGCAATCATGTAGGGAGAGAAGAAGGTGCTTGTTGCATGGTACCAGTTGGATGTTATAAACAGAATGGCAATAAGAAAAATGCCTTTTGTTTCTGGACTGCCCTAGTAGTATGCAGTGCGGATATCTGACATCAGGAGGGGGTCCTAGCACCTGTCTGATACATATCTTGTGTAATTGGACCCCTTAATTCCTGGAGGCCCTTGCGCAGCTGCACAGTTTGCACAAATGGTGTGTCTGCTTGTGCCTGGATAATTGTTCCAGGTCATGCATTTAAAGTATTGAATTAAGAGGGTCAACATGACTGGCAGGCAGCTAGCATTTCAGGAAGAAGAGGTTATCAAAGGTAGCCTTGATGTTTCTCTTGTGACAAACGCATGCTGTGAAATATTAGTTACATTTCTCCATACAAAAAAAATCAGAATGCAGCAAGTGACCTATTTCCACAGGAAGTAGAATTACGACCCGATTGTCACCAGCAACTAAATATTCTGTCATTAGACCATTTCTTTGGCCCCGTACACACGACCGAGTTTCTCGGCAGAATTCAGCCAGAAACTCGGTTCAGAGCTGAATTCTGCCGAGAAACCCAGCCGTGTGTACACTTTCGGCCGAGGAAGCCGACGAGGACCTCGGCGAGGAAATAGAGAACATGTTCTCTATTTCCTCGTTGTTCTATGGGAGAACTCGGCCCGCTCCTTGGCACGTCGAGTTCCTCGGCCGTGTGTACGGGGCCATACAATACAAATCTTTTCATAAGATTATATGTGCATTTGACAGATTTTATGTATATTATTTACCTGTAAAAGTCTCTCTTGTGAAGAAATTCAAAAGCAGGGTGCCGCCATCCAGAGGTGTATTTAGGTTTTGTGCTGCCCTAGGCCTGACTAAACTCATGCGCCCCCTAATTTAAATATGACCCACCCCTTCCTGTTTAAGACATGCCCTATCATCTGTAAACCACACCCCTTCCACTTTAGGCTCCATCTTTTCCTGTTAGAGCTCCACCTCTTCCTCTCTGTACATTAGCACACTCACGCACCATTCACTCCATACTTACATCAATCAATCCAGTTGGCTCCTGTCTAAATTGATGCCCTTACCATGTGTATGTATGAATGTGAGCCCGCCTCTGGTATGACATGCACCCGGTCTGGCCAATCACCGGCCGTTTAATGCAGGCGTCTATGCGTCAGTCGCTCCCTCCCCCTGGCCAAGTACCACGCTACAGGCCGCCACGCCGGGGGCTAAATTTATGAGGGAGCCGGAAGGTGGCCGCGGGAGCCGATTAAATAAAAGGAGGGATCAGGGGTCTTTTTTTTTCGTCCGGGGGGGCGGCTTTGGTGCCCGGCTGTGTCACCCCCCGCAAAGTGCCGCCCTAGGCCTTGTCGGCCTAGGCCAAAATACATCCCTGCCGCCATCTTGGATGCGATGTTAGCAGCCCCAGCAAACTGAAAGCTGTCATTCTATAGTATTCACCTTTCTTTTTCCAGTGACAGCTACATAAAAGGTTATGTAGTTTGCTGGGGCTGCTAACATCACATCCAAGATGGCGGCACCCTGCTTTTAAATTTCTTCACAAGGGAGGCTTTTACAGGTAAATAATATACATAAAATCTGCCAAATGCACATATGCAGAGAGAGTTGTAGGTGTTTGGCCAGCACAGACAGTAAATTAGACCCTTCCTAGAGGGACCCTTCACAGAGGGAAGGTGCTGTGCTAGTGGAATGACTAGTCAATGAATAAAAAAATAGACTATGGAAGCTTAAAAAGAACTGCAAATAAGCATTTAAAAATGTTGTGCTTTTACCTGCAAATTTTTAAGTTTTGCTTTTGTACTAGTCCCACTCTGAGAATGTTGTGCTATATTGTTCTTCTCCTATGTTTTCCTTTTGCATCTTATGCAGTCGTGCCTGTTAGTGTGTCAAAAGATGCATAACGCTGGCCATACATGGATCGAAATTTGGCCAGTCCCTACTGAACCGGGTAGATTAATTGTACCCAAGTCGATCCATCTAACGACTTGGGTACAGTCAGCCTGTTGGATTTTTTCTACATGCTATTACTGCTAGTGGCTATAGCCGCTAGCCGTAACCATTGTATACTTCCAGCCGATTAAGGCTGCCTGCTACCCCCCCCCCCCTCCCGCCAGCAGAATACAATAGCCCTGCAGGATGCATTTCACCACCTGGAAGGAAAGAAAATGGATTAATTTATGGCTTGCCTAACTCAGATAGAAACAGACAACATGGACACTGAGAGGAATAATAGCACGCGAATCCTGCATGCTTGATGTACCCAAGTTGACTGATCGATCAACTTGGTACATTCATCCTGCTCATTAATGGTTTGAATCTCGGCCGGTTTAGCAGCAACCATGTATGGCAGGCCTTACTCCCAAAGAAGTCGCTTATGTTAGGATCCTCAGACTCTGATTGACAGTGAACTTTCCGGCAATGCCACACCCTCTGACACACAAAGGATAAAGGAATATTTATTTGTGCAACACACATTAAATAAAGGAAAAGCTGCAAAGCATGCAGGGAATCTAGGAAGTTGTGAAAAGATATGGGCAGCACTCATTTAAGGGCGAATTGTGGCAGGCATTTCACTGTGTTTTCTGCTGTTGTTTCCTGTGTGTTCCTTCCACACTGCAATGTAGCCCAGAGCTGCGCTGCTGCAAAATGCAGACATGCTGCATTTTATCGTAGCGCACTGTACAGAAATGCATGGCACTATAGAGCAGTGCAGCACATTGTGATGCTGTACAGCGCAATGAATGAAATGTACTTTTGTACACTTAAAATAAAGTTTGTACAAATATAAAAAAGGGAGCTGTGTGTGGTGTGCTGAATCATGAACCACACTTTCCCCTACCGCAATCGGGAATGGACAGCTGCTGGAGGGGTAAAATGCTCCAGCAGCTGTCTGTTTCTTTTTGAATTTGTTCAAGTAAGCTGATTAGATTTATCTAATATACAGTAACTATTGTTTTATTGTTATTACAATGCTGAGGTTATAACCACAAACCACTGTAGCTTTACTGCCATAGTGCGGGCTGGCTGCGCAGAATCACGTATATATACATGATTCTGTATTTCAGGTAGGGAAAGGGTAGGGCGCCTGCCCGGTTGTGCTCTCCCTGGCTCCAGCACATGCTGACTAGCGGTTCCCGGCCAATGATTTATGGTCAGGACCCGCCGTTCATTGGAGTGAGTGACAGAAGAGAGCTTTGTGTATGTAAACCGGCATAATTCTTTGTAAAAGTACCACATAGTAAACATATTTAGGCACACATTGAACCCTTTGATTGCCCCAGATAGTAACCCCTCTCCCAGCCAGTGTCCTTAGTACAGTGACAGTGTAAAGCAGGGGTGTCCAAACTTTTTTCAAAGAGGGCCACATTTGACACATTTGATGAAGTGAACATGCTCGAGGGCCGACTATTTTGCCTGACATTCTTTGAACCATTAAAATTTGATCCAAGTGTGTTTGTCCGAGCACTAATACACTGCCCAACAAGAATTCTCTTGCCTTTGTGGCTGTGTGTGATGAAGAGATGAGCTTGGGGGTTTTATTTGGATATACTGTATATATCTCTTTTGTGGCCCCGATGAATCCCGAGCACTGCTCAGGACTAAGGATGAGTTTGGGCGTGTTATTTGGATATACTGTATATATCTCTTTTGTGGCCCCAACGAATCCTCAGCGCTGCTCAGGACTAAGGATGAGCTTGGGCGTGTTATTTGGATATACTGTATATCTCTCTTTTGTGGCCCCAACGAATCCCAGGCACTGCTCATGGACTAAGGATGAGCTTGGGCGTGTTATTTGGATATACCGTATTTATCAGCGTATAACACACACAGGCTTACCATTGCCATCAATGCAGCCTTACCATTGCCATCAGTGCAGCCTGATCAATGCCCATCTGCAGCCTCGGAGGGGACAGGTAGGGGGAGGGACAAGTGCCGTCAGATTAAAAACAGGAGAATTTCTCGTTTACTCGATGGCCTCTTTAATACAAAGCCCCACCTCCTATGATAAACAGAACAGTCATGCAATGGCATTCCAGGAAACAGGACGCCACCGAGTAAACGGGAGATTCTCTTCATGTAATCTGACAGCGCACATCCTGTCCCCTCCGAGGCAGCTCCGATAAATACGGTATATATCTTTTGTGGCCCCCAGGGCACAGGGCACATGTGAGGCTGCAATGGCTATATATATATCCAAATCCCCAGGGGGGCCATATTAAATCACCAAGGGGGCTGCAATTGGCCCCCGGCCGGACTTTGGACATGCCTGGTGTAAAGTATTAGCACTAAACCTTATTTTCACTGGAGATGTCAGTGACAGTTAGCCATTTCTCATAAAGTGTCAGTTAGTGTCAGATTGCTCACCGTCCCACTATAAGTCGCTGATCACTACCATCACTAGTATAAAAAGAAATGACTAAATAAAAATTACAGTATATAACTTTCACACAATATACACTTATTGTTTTTTTTTGTTTTTTTTTACCAGACAATGTAGCAAAATACATTTTGGCCTAAATGTGTGAAGAAATTAGATTTTTGTAAATGTTTTCATTGGATATGTTTCATAGCAGAAAGTAAAAAATATAGTTATTTTTTACATTCATGTTTTTTTTTTGTTTAGAGTGAAAAAAACAAACAAAAAAAACAGTGGTGATCAAACACCACCAAACAAAAGCTCTATTTAGGGGATTTTTTTTAATATAAAATTTGCATAGAACAAATGCATAATTGCGCAATCGCCAGTTAAAGTAGTGCAGTGCAGACTAGCAAAGGGGTAAAATCTTCCGGAGCTGAAGTAGATAAAATTAAAGTGTATTCTGTGATTGCAGAACTGCTTTGAGACGATTAACTGTAAAATATTCCAGAATCTGGGTAGACTGCGTTTCGGTATATACTCAGCCATAGTCTCCATTGTCTTCCAAGATAAGGGGCGGACTGACCATTCGGGCACTTCGTCACTACCCGAGGGCCCCATGCCACTAGGGGGCCCCATCAGGGTTGCCAGCCTTAGTAAAACCAGGGACAGTATGTAAAAATCTCAGTTTAAAAAAAAAAAATCCAAGATTATAGCTGCCCCACCTCTCCAGTACCTTTTAGTGTGTGTATGTGTATTCTGTGTGTATGTATACTTTGGGGCAGATCTACAGAGCGAGTACGCCGGCGTATCTACTTTCAAATTTCCTGCGTCGTATCTTTGGTTTGAATCCTCAAACCAAGATACGACGGCATCTGGGTTAGATCCGACAGGCGTACGGCTTCGTACGCCTTCGGATCTTAGATGCAATACTTCGGCGTCCGCTGGGTGGAGTTCTCGTCGTTTTCCGCGTCGAGTATGCAAATTAGCTATTTCCGACGATCCACGAACGTACGCACGGCCATCGCATTCTCTTACGTCGTCTCTAGTCGGCTTTTTGCGGCGTATAGTTAAAGCTGGTGTTTTGCGGCGTATAGTTAGACTTGCCATGTTAAGTATGGCCGTAGTTCCCGTGTTTATTTATTTATTTATTTTTTTTGCGTAAGTTGTCTGTGAATCGGGATGGACGTAATTCACGTCTATGTTTAAAAAAATGACGTCCTTGCGACGTCATTTAGCGCAAAGCACGGCGGGAAATTTAGGGACGGCGCATGCGCAGTTTATTTGGCGCGGGGACATGCTTCATTTAAATGAAACACGCCCCCTAATCGCCGATTTGAATTACGCGCCGTTACGCCGCCAGAGATAGACTACGCCGCCGTAACTTACGGTGCGAATTCTTTCAGAATTTTAACCGAGGACAAGTAAGTCACGGCGGCGTAGCGTATCTCTGATACTCTGCGCGGGTGCAGATCTCTGTGGATCTGCCCCTTTGTGTGTATACTGTGTGTGTATATTGTGTGTCTGTGTGTGTATACTTTGTATGTATACTGTATGTGTGTGTGTGTGTATATACTGTGTGGCCCCATAATCTCCCATTGCCCGGGGCCCCATAATCTTCCATTGCCCGGGGCCCCATAATCTCCAATTGCCTGGGGCCCTATAATCTTCTATTGCCTGGGGGCCCCATGAGTTGTCAGTCCGCTGCTGTCCAAGATAGCCCTGAATGTTTTTCTTTTCCACCTGAAGCATCCTCATTTTTTTTTTTTGCCAGTTACTGTTTTCAGCGTTGGTTCAATTAGTACAGGCGGTAAACAGCTACAAAAGAAATCAATGCACCATACATTGCACAAGCTGCAGGCAAACAGCTAAATACAAAGATGACATTTGCTGTTTTACCTGTCTAAGTATTTGCACTTTTTTCCATCCAGTCCTGATATTTACCCAGCCCAGTGACACAACACAGCACAGTCAGGTCATAAAGTCATAAACTGTAAAAAGAGTACAGTGATGTCCTCTCTCCACCTTCAGCATGCTGACAAGACAGTGAAAAAGCAGCAGAAAACAGATGAGGTAACCTATCTGTTCGCTCTGTTCTCTTCTCCAATCAGCATGTTCCTTGTTAGCACATTTGCTTACAGCACACCTTTAACGGACCGCCTGGCACCCCGCCTGGGTGCCTCCACCAAGCAGTGCCACCTGCCCTCTAAACCCTTCCAGTAGAGTGATAGCTAATACCAACCCTTTACCCCAAGCATCGTACGCAGACAAGATGTTGAGGTACAAACCAAAGGAATTACTGTTTATTGAACAGAAATACAGGTTTTTATACAGTTCATACAATTGGGGCAGCCACCACATGAACAATGCAAACTTCAAACAGCAATCCAATTAACAGTGATCTAATTAAACATTTAACTAATTAACCAGTATGCTAATTTACAGCTAGGCACCTAGACAAGCCTTGATTAGTCGGGGATTGCCCATCAGACAATCCGGCAACAGCTGCAAATAAAAAATAAATAAAAAAGAAAACACTGAAACAATCCTAAAATAGATTAGAATTGATTGCAGCACTGTGCAATAAACAAAACAGTGCTCCAAAACAGAAAAAATCAATTAACCACACAATCATAAAGTGACAACTTAAAAATAAAAAAATAAAAAGTTCATATCAATATAATATATAACCTCCAGGGGCGTACCTAGAGCATTTGGCACCCGGGGCGGATCCAATATTTGGCACCCCCCCACGTTAAAATGTAAAACACCCCACTGTGCCCCCTGCATACCTCTGCATCCTTCAATATATTTTTGTTACTACTGTGTACCCCTCTCCACAACTGCACCTCTGGACCACTTTACATTGCACAGCACCCCGCACCTCTGGACCACTTTACATTGCACAGCACCCTGCATCACTGGACCCCTTTACATTACACAGCACCCTGCACCTCTGGACCACTTTACATTGCACAGCACCCCGCACCTCTGGACCACTTTACATTGCACAGCACCCTGCATCACTGGACCCCTTTACATTACACAGCACCCTGCACCTCTGGACCTCTTTACATTACACAGCCCCCTGCATCACTGGACCCCTTTAAAATTACACAGTACCCTGCATCACTGGACCCTTTAAAATTACACAGCACCCTGCATCACTGGACCCCTTTACATCTCACAGCCCCCTTCACCTCTGGACCCTTTTACATTACACAGCACCCTGCACCTCTGGGCCCCTTTACATTACACAACACCCTGCACCTCTACATTACACAGCCCCTGCACCACTGGACCCCTTTACATCACATAGCCCCCTGCACCTCTGGACCCCTTTACATTACACAGCACCCTGCACCTCTGGACCCCTTTACATTACACAGCACCCTGCATCACTCGGCCCCTTTACATTACACAGCACCCTGCATCACTGGACCCCTTTACATCTCATAGCACCCTGCATCTCTGGACCCTTTTACATTGCACAGCACCCTGCATCACTGCACCCCTTTTACATTACACAGCCGCCTGCACCTCTGCACCCCTTTACATCACATAGCCCCCTGCACCTCTGGACCCTTTTACACTACACAGCCCTCTGCACCCCTTTACATTACACAGCACCCTGCATCACTGCACCCCTTTTACATTACACAGCCACCTGCACCTCTGGACCCCTGCATGTTACACAGACCCCCTCAGTGCAGACACCCCCCCTCAGTGCAGACACCCCCCCTCAGTGCAGACACCCCCCCTCAGTGCAACCCCCCCTCAGTGCAAACCCCCTCGGTGCAACCCCCCAGTGCAAACACTCCCCTTAGTACAAACCCCCCCTCAGCGCAAACCCCCCTTAGTGAAAACCCTCTCAGTGCAAACACCCCCTTAGTACATCCCCCCCACCCCTTCAGTGAAATCCCCCCAGGTGCAAACACCCCCCCTCCCCATTCAGTACCTCAGATCATCGCAGGCAGCGCCACGGCACATGGACAGAAGGTCCCCTCGGCCCCTCCCCCTCTGTACACACAAACAGAGAGGAGGGGGCTGTACCTGTGTGCCGACTGCCGACCACCGCTAACAGCCCGTGGCTGTGAAAGGAGGGGATGGATGGTGCTGCGGTGTCACCCCGCAACCCCCCTCCTCTTGTACCACGGCACTCCGATTCCGCGGCGCTCATCGCTGCAGTCGCAGGGGGGGGAGCCGCCCCCCCCACATGTCAGCTAAAAAAAACAAAAAAATTATTATAATTGTTTTTTAAATCGGGATGGTGTCACCCCTCTAGTGGGTGTCACCTGGGGCGGACCGCACCCCCCGCACCCCCCTAGGAACGCCTCTGATAACCTCCAATCTCCCATGTGTTCTAATGCAATATAATTGTGCAAAAATGTAAATGAAATCAATAATCCAAAATTCATAGAATGCATTAGTAGTTCAGAAGAAGCCCATGTACTTTTTGGAGCTAATGCTCAAGTGTTCAAATGTGCAATGTTCAGGTGCCGTCTGTTATATTGTGTGAGCAAAAATAGGCAAATGCTGCATTATGCAGTCAAAGGGTTTCTGGACCCGGCCCTATTCCATGCTCTGACCAGGAGACGCAGGCAAAATGCCTTCCATGGCCCACAATCAATGGGTAGACGGCTAGCCCATATTCCCTTCCAAAAGCCCTTGTTCCGGTTTGGTTTGTCTCAACACTTATTCTGATTGCTGCTATATAGGCAATGGAAAAGGCTGATACCAAGACAAATTCAGATACCTAAACTTGTTGCAATTAAAAATGCATTTAATCATCTATTAAACAAATACAGAGCTGCATTCATTTGTGGCTTTTATATCTTCCTGGTGTTTGGCTTTATGAACATTCTGAATTAATTGGTTATTGTCAGAGTTCTATTTGTGACCTAAAGTTTATTTGTAACATCCAATGTATATAAGACAACAGAGAGGCAACATAGTCGCAGTGTCCTGCATTGTTTGTAATACTGGTGATGACATTAAAGTGATTGTAAACCCTTTACAACCACTTTTTGCTACGGGTAAGCCTTTAATAAGGCTTACCTGTAGCTACCCCGTATATCTCCTAAACCTGGTTTAGGAGATATCTCCTGTATCTGCATGTGCTGACGTCATCGGCACGTACGTGCCGTTCCTTCAGTGAGTGTGCCGTTACCGGTGGCTCCCGTGCGCATGCACGGGAGTGACGTTATCACGGATCTGGCCAATCACAGCGCTGGAGCCTGCAATACCTGGAAGTACAGATTTGACTGGAGTTTTTGTTTACTGATTGTACCAGTGAGCTGCTTATGGGCTGAATAGTTCATATTTGGCAGTGATCGCTGTAAACATGGGCAAAAGAAAAGGTTGCCATCAATTATATAGGTATTAAAAACAAAATAAATCATTATACGCGACCAGTGTTTTGATATAATGGCTGTAAATGACAAAACTGCCACTGGATATAACTGACTTTCTTTCCTGTACTTTATACCAATGTCTTATTGTGCCTGCAGTGATAACTGATCATTATTAGCTTAGTATTTTTTGGTTGTGAGGACTAACGATCTTCCATTTTCTACTCAAACCTCCAAAATGAAACTGAACTGTAGCACGGTGGTCAAGACCATACACTTTAACAGGACAGGTTCCACTCAGAACAGGCCTTACCATGGTCGACCAAAAAAGTTGAGTGCGTGTGTTTAGCGTCATGTATGGCCTAGGCAACCAAGATTTCTTTCTGTATGCTTTACAGGTCAAATCTCAGCCTGTTCAGCAGTGATTGGCCGAGATTTGATTCATCCATAGGCAGGCTGGTTTTACCCGAGTTGATCCGTTGACTGACTTGGGTTAGAAGAAAGGAAGGAAATTTTTTTTATATTATATGGGCTACTTTGCTCTAGTCAACTTATGAGGTGTTTTTAGAAGTCTAGACATGAATCTCAGGAGGCTTACAATGTTTCTATCTGTTTGCTGTGTGTCTGTCTATTAAGTTTAGCTGTTGTGTCTAGTTTATATCAGTAATGGTGTGCAATCAATATATTGCATGATTCTCTCATTAGTTAGAAAGTTAATAAAACTATTTTATAAAATATGTAATTACAACACACCTTTTACTACTGGTAAGCCTATAATAAGGCTTGCCTGTAGCTACCCTGGATATCTCCTAAACCTGAATGGTTTAGGAGATATCCCCTGTATTTGCATGTGACAATGTCATCGGCACATGTGCACTGAAGCAAACTGAAGCAATGGCCGCTGCTTCAGTGAGTGTGCCGTTTCCGGCGCGGGAATTACATCATCGTGGCTCTGGCCAATCACAGCACCGGAGCCCGCCATACCGGGAAGTAACAGGGCTTCGATCTCAGGTAAGTAATTCATAATGAGCTAGTCAGCTAGTATGCCTTTGTCTTGCAGTTTTTTTTGTCCTAGTGTTTACAACCACTTTAAGGGGTCTTGACAAAATACTTAATATTATCACAAGCCAGACGGTGGATGAAGCCTTCCTTTTAGTTACACAAAGCCACAGGTTTTTCATTATGTAACATTACAACTTTCTAGACCCTGGTATCCTAACAACCAATGACATCATCAGTTAATAAGTAGGATGTTTGTTGCCTCTACAGCAGTGATGGCGAACCTTGGCACCCCAGATGTTTTGAAACTACATTTCCCATGAGTGCCAAGGTTGGCCATCACTGCTCTACAGCATCCTTGTTTGACCCTTCTGTGCCCCTCTACCTCAGAAATCGGGGTCACATTAGCTGACTAATGGAGAGAAAATGAGGGAGAAGAGAAACATTGGAATACTAGTCAGTACCAGTGTGCAAAAGTGTATTTGCTTTGGAAGAATACATCACCTCTAAAGTTGGGTGTCCTACATGTGGATGTTGCTGCATTATAATAGCTGCAAGCTATTATAATAGTTTTTACATTTTAGAATGGGGTGCCTTGAGATTGTCTATAATTTTAAAGGGTGCCTTGACCGAAAAAAGGTTGAGAAACAGAAACATTGCCTTAGAAGAGCATCTAATGATGTCATCTCTTAATCTTAGGGTAATGGAACAACTTTTTCTGGAGCCCGCAGGCTCCCCCCTCACACCGATGTTCCACATTCAGGTAAGAGATGCAGACACTTTATTAATGTTGTAGATTTTTTCACAAAAAACCCTTACCTGTGTTTAGCTGTCTGAGCAAATGCAACTCAATCTGCAGTCTGGTTATAGATGAATGACCAAGAACGATCCTTTTTTTTTCTGTACATGTGAGAGTTTATGTAGGCTGCCGTGTATGCTGCCTATGAATATGAATTGGTAACTAAATGCAATGTTCATCTTTGACTGCAGAGTCCTGCTCACATGGCTGCCTTAATGGAGCACTTTGTACAGAAGCAGGTTTGTGTGACTGTGACACCTTTCAGGCACAAGGAAACAGATGCCAGTACGGTATGACTATCTTTAATATTTTGTCATTTTTCTTGTTTGACTTTCTTTTATGTTGTCACTAGGACAGAAGGTGAGGAATAATTGTCCCCAGCAAGGACACAACAGCAACCAACCTGGCAAGGATTTACCCTTCCCCAATTTAAAAAATATTTGGGGATTAAATTCCACTTACCAGAATGTAATGCCTCTTTATTACCAAACATTTATTTTTATTTTTCAGCATTATGATGATTTGATTGAACAAATTGAGCTTTACTTTGGTGGTATTGCTGTTTTTTTATACTATAAAAAGTAAAAAAAAAAGGCTATAAACAGATAAAACCTGTTTTCCTTACCTTTCAATAAAATATAAATTTGCATAGTAGCCCATTTGTGTCACTTTCCTGAAACCGAAGCCTGCGATGTCCCTGATTTCCTCACCTCCACAAAGCATCCATCTTTCACCCTCTTTCTTCCGGGTATCACTGCTCCGGCGCTGTGATTGGCCGGAGCTGCTAGTCACAGGCCAATCTCCTTTAGAAACGTCACGATCATCGTTTCTAAAGGTTTCTAAAGTATGCCGTTGTCTACGGCGCATACTCGCTCCTGTGCCCCACTCTGTGTGTCCATGAGACCCTGTCCCTGCTCCCCCTCACTGGCTGTGATTGACAGCAGCGTGAGCCAATGGTTCCTGCTGCTGTTTCTCAGCCAATGAGAAGGCCGAGACCCAGGAGATTGGCTGCTCTCCTATACATTGCTGGATCGAGATTAGGCTCAGGTAAGTATTGGGGGGGGGGGGGGGGGCTGCAGGGGAGTTGCATATTGACGTTTTTAAGCTTAATGAATGAAGGTAAAAAACCTTTAGGCTTTACGACCACTTTAAAACTAAGCAAGTGAGGACTCTCCCCTTCCATCTCCACCTGCCCTGACAATTATTTATTCAACCGCTATCCAGCCTGGTGCTCAAAATGACTAATTTCTAGACCCTACTGTACCAGTTTATTATTATTGTTGACAAAACTGCTTCTACTTATCTGGATCCCCAAAAAGTATGGTCAGTTCTGCTCACTTGTGCTCTGTTGTACAACAGAACACCCTCCTAAGCTCCATATCATAGGGGGAATTCTGTAGTTCCCAACACTGCTTGGGATTTCAGTGCAGCAGAGTACATAGGAAGTTAGACACTCATTGGATTTCTAACAGATCAACAAGCATTTTCTGTAATTTCAACATTCATTTTTAAAGGACACGTTTGGGGTTACTAAAAAATAAACATACATACCCACTTCTATGCTGCAGCATCACTGTGATGCTGCAGCTGTCTCCTGCTGGCTCTGATGCTGCAGTTGTCCCCTGCTGGCTCTAAGACCAAGAACTGAGTGATCACATGACTGCTGATCGCTCAGTTCTCGGTCAGTTCTGAGCGATGACTGTCAGCTATCGGCTTATTCTGGGTCACAGGAGAGCGCACTCCTGTGACCCACAAGGGAAGCTTTGGCCATACTTCTCTTAAAACATGGGGGAATGTACATGTTTTGCCAACTTGACCGTTGATGAAATTCTACTAAATATTCTGGGATCGTACTGTTAACTATCTATATATTTGCTATAAATGGTAAGTTTTATCTTCAAAATCTATAAGCTCACTATGAAACTACTCAATTTTCTACTGCAGTCAAGCAGGCCCGTAGTCTCTGTACTATGGGATATATTTGACACCTCTTTAATTTTACCTCTTACTACAGCTTCCTATTTTCTTCATAAAATATGGTAGGCGTAAAATACCACTGGACTCCTATATTTCTCAGAACAAACTTCAGTTCGTAAGGTAATATGAGCAGTGTGAAGGAGGTCCTCATTTTGTTTGCTAGGACACTATGGAAATTCCTCCATATTACAGCATAGACCCGAGACCCAATCAAATATGTGTTTTTGTTCATCTTTTAAATCTCTGTTAAAATATTTATTTGCTAAAATACTATATATTCTCTATGTGTTGTATGATCAATACTAGGTCTATGATGTACAATACACCAAACAATATCAATTAAATGGCTTCAAATTTGGGTGCTGTTTTTTTGTGCTTTGTAACAACTTGCGAATATTTTCTCTATCCATGTCTCACAGTACCAAACCCTGGCAAGGAAAGAGATGGGATTTGCAGAAGTTGGGGTCAATACAATTTTGAAACATTTGATGGTATCTACTTTTATTTTCCGGGAAACTGCTCCTACATATTTGCCAGAGATTGCAGTAATCCTGTGCCTTTGTATACCATATGGGTAAGTAAGTTCAAATTTGGAATTAAGTGTCAAAAAGAGGACACAGTGAAGTTTACCTGTCTATTTTTTTAAATATATAACAAACCTTCACCGGGAATGGGCAAGTTTGCAAGCTTTAATTTCCCTAAAATTTTGGCACAAATCAAGATATTTCATCAATATTTTGGACAAAATGCATTTTGAGTTGGGGGGGTAATTAGGTGGTTTATGGAGTTTTTAGGAGTGCAACAGGTTTTGTTTAATCAATTTTTTATTGAATTTTTATACAAAAAGCAAATTTACATACATTTGCATAAGCAATTATACAAATCATTCAAAAGACACAAGACATTCAAAAAATACACATAAATACAACAATGGATCTATCCCATAGCATATACTCCTCTTACATTGTCCAGGGCTATCTGAAAAAATGGAGAATAAGCCTACTCCCCCCCCCCCAAATCACCCACCCCCAAGAGGAATGAAAAACACAAACAAAAAAAACCCACAATATTATAGAGAACCTCATTAAAAATGAAAATATTATTACCATCAGTGAAAATACATCTGTGACCCTCTCAATACTGTTTTATTTTGGTGAGGGTGAGGGAGAATCTCATCTCTCTACCCCCATTACAATCCCCCCCAAAAAATAATTTTCTTTTCGTTTTTAACATCCCCACCAACACCCCC
Organism: Rana temporaria; assembly: GCF_905171775.1. Lineage (NCBI taxonomy): Eukaryota > Metazoa > Chordata > Amphibia > Anura > Ranidae > Rana > Rana temporaria. The sequence goes on along the minus strand of NC_053491.1, from coordinate 211,897,980 downwards.
ATCCCTCCATACCATATAGGTCCTTTGCAATAGGTGAAATAGGCTTTAAAAGTCTTCCGAGGATTCTGGAAATTCCAATTATCTAGGACCTGTTTTTATTATAAAACAAGTCCGTCATTAGCCTCATATTTTTTCACAGAAATGCCTAGTACACATGAGCGTTTTTCCCGTCGGGAAAACTGCCGTGTTTTTCTTTGGCCGGGAAAACTGGATGTGTGTATGCTCCTTAGCATAGGAAAACTGCGGTTTAAAAATTGAGAACATGTTCCCTTTTTTCTCGCCACGAATCGCTGCATTTTTTCCCCCGAAGTTTTCCTAGGGGAAACACTGCGAGGGAGCATACACATGGCCGGTTTTCCCGACCAAAGTTCTCCTGGCAGTTTTCCTGTTGGGAAAACCGGCTGCGTGTACAGGGGAAAAGGGACCGAGCTGGTTCCCGGTTTTCCCCTCGGTTTTCCCGGTGGTCTTTTGACCGTCGGGAAAACCGATCATGTGTAGTGGGCAAAATAACATAGAAAACAGCAAAAAAACTAAAATACATGCAAAAGTGACAGAAAAAACATATATACAAAGAACACTAAATGAAATAAACAAAACTACCCTGAATACACAATAAAAACCACCCTCTCAATAGAAAGAAAGGGCAGATGTTTTTTCCCAAGGAAACTTTATCTGACCAGCTCAATTCAAGAATTCCAAAGTTGCTACTTTGGTAAAATTTCATAGATTACAAAATCTGCCATTTGCAAGAATCGCTCTGCTCATCCCTCATTTTCACAAGGCTGTTGTACAAAAGTGTTGTTATGATCATATGTTACTCTGTACCCTTTAAAGTTGGCGTGTCACTTTAATCCACACATAACATTACAAAATCACAATATTATTTCAAGTAAAAGAAAAAGTATTTCTTACTTACCATGAGTAAAATGATTTTTTCCCAGCTCCCAGCCTAGGCAAGGTGGGTCACATGATCTCTGGCTACCAATCATTACTACAAAGAGTCTTGTTTGCAATCATCAGTGATATATGAATAACAAAAATGCTGTACATCACAAAATACCCTTTAAATGTTTTTTTTATTTTTTTATTAGGTTCACAACAGCCCTATTTGTGAGGGTTCTGTTTATACTTGTAAAAGATCAATCAGTATGTTTTTCTCAAGCCAAGAGGAGATCACAGTTTCTGGTTACGAAGTGAGGAAAGGGGGTGTAAGGTAAGAAAGTATCTCATTACAGTGGTTTTAAACCCCAAACCAAAGATGTTATATTTTGCAGCTTACCAATAATTTGATGTGGTGACTGCATTCATTTTCTTTTTTTTATGCATTTTCACCCGTTGATCTGGCCAGTAACACACCCCCTGTCTCCACTCTGGACAAAGGAGCACAGGGGCACCTTTGGACAGCAGCATTGTCAGTCTTGGGGGGGGGGGAAGGGTGTTATATGTACTATATAAAATAAAAAAGATTAACTGGCTGGATCACCAGGTAAAAATAAATAAATAAAAGATTGAAAGCTTTAGGGTCAGTTCACACCAGACGCAGTTCCGTACAGTTGTGTGCATTGTTTTTGCACTAAAAATGCATGCACAGTGTTTTCCATGTATTCCAATGGCTCTAGTTGGCTCTAGTTCACACCATGCAGTCAGTTTCTGGGCAGTTTCCAGGGCAGAAGCTGACCAGAAACTGACTGCATGGTGTGAACTAGAGCCAAATAGAGCCATTGGAATACATGGAAAACATGGAAAACACTGTGCATGCATTTTGTGCAGAAAAAATTCACACAAAACTGTACGGAACTGCGTCTGGTGTGAACTGACCCTTAGGCCTGGTACACACGATAGGATTGATCCACGGATACGGTCCTCCGGACTGTATCCGCGGATAAATCCTCTGGCGGATTTGGATCCGTTGGCATGTACTCACCATCGGATCCAAATCTGCGTGGAATTCAACCGCGGTGACGTGTCGCGCCGTTGCCGTGATGATGAAGCGGCGACGTGCGCGACGCTGTCATATAAGGAAATCCACGCATGCGTCGAATCATTACGACGCATGCGAGGGACGGGCTCGGATGGATCGATCCGGTGAGTCTGTACAGACCACCGGATCGATCCGCTGGAGCCGATTCCAGCGGATAGATTTGTTAGCATGCTTACAAATTTTTATCTGCTGGAAATCGGAAATATCCGCGGATAAATATCCCATGGAACGTACACACCAGGGGATCTATCCGCTGAAACCAATCCGCTGAGATTTTTCAGCGGATGGATCCTCTCGTGTGTACGGGGCCTTAAAGAGAAAAATAATGCAGCCACCATGTCTAAGAATTGGTAAGCTGCAATATTATAACTGTTTTCTTTTGGGCTTAATATCGCTTTTAACAACCATTTTCCAAATACTTAAAAAAGGTTTACAGGACTATAGGTGACAATAAATAATAAGATTACTTATTTGAAGCAATAGTACATTTTTGGTGCTTCTGATAAACTGGAAGCTACTTTACTTTCCTAGTATATATTCATGAATGCCAATATGTCATATAACAACAGACATTGATGATCATTTTAAAACCTATACTTTCCACATGACATCACTGCAGTAAAAATACATTTGATATTATTAATTGATTATTAATTATCTATTGATTATTGGTCGAAAAACAATTAACAAACAAGCGCTTTGGTTGTATTATTTTTCATTTAAAAATATTAGGCATTAATTTGCGCAACTTTTCTTTCAGTTTGAAGTTGCTTGGTTTGCATTGACATAAAATAACCAAACCACGTTGCTGTTTCATGCTTAATTACTTCTGATAGGCTATTTCATGTCATTGCATGCCTGTTTTTTTCCCTATGTAGTAAAACACTTATGGTAACAAGCAAAATGTGCATTGTTTAGATGGGGCAAATTTAAAGATGATTTTGGCAAGTGCCTGTCTTTAAATGTGATTTTCTATTGTCTACTGCCAGGGTGATGTTGCCACAGACAGTGGAAAATGTATTTATTGAGAGACTAGCTGACTATATACTAGTAAAGACTACCTTTGGATTTTCTCTTGCCTGGGATGGAGGATCTGGAATATATATCAAGCTAACAGAAGATCATAAAGGGAAACCTTGTGGCCTGTGTGGAAACTTCAATGGCAACTGGACAGATGACCTTACAGTACAACACAGTAAGCAATAAGTTCATTGTAGTGTCCTCTCACACAGGCCGCATATTCCTACAAAAACCTTGTATTGATTGTGTTGTTAGGTTGAGCCTTAGATGTTACAAGTCAGATTTTCATCCCAAAATATTAGACGTTCCTATCCACTTGGGAGTTTTGGGAATTTCCACATGTTCTAGTATCTTCTATTGTATTTCCCATACTATAGAATGAAAGAAATGTCCAGCAAGGACAGTGGGAACTTCTCATATTGGCCAAAGCCGTTCAGACCCTGGAATTCAAGTTCAGAGAACTTGTCACTATAGCACCAAAGAAATAGAAGAACGTTTAACATTTCAGGAGCTATATAAACTTAAACAACAGTTTTAATAAACTAACCCATTAACACAAAAAAAATATGTAATGCGTTCATGTGTCCAAAGGGTGGCGCCATTCGAATGGAACTTCCCCTTTATAGTGCCGTCGTACGTGTTGTACGTCACCGCGCTTTGCTTGAGCATTTTTTTTTCACGAACGTGTGTATGTAAGGCAGGCTTGAGAGGAATCACGACAAATCATGTTGAGAAAAACATCGGTTTTTTTTCATGACACGAATAACGGTCGCGTGTACGCGGCATTATAGTTTGGGTTTTCACTCTTAGATATCTTGAGTGCACTATGGACAAATCTCCTTTCAATAGTTCCCAGTTCTTTCCTTGAGGACATTTTCTTAGACACTCACTACTTCTTGTATAGTATAAGCTTCCCCAATACTCCCTTTGTAAAAGCTGCAATAAGTATGTAGGGCCAAAAACTTAAAGTTAACCTCTGCTTGCACCAAACTTTCTACACTGCTAAAATTACTGTAAAGCATTTTTTCCAGGGATACCTGTACATTTGAATATGCCCTCAGTAACCCCAAAACCCAGGGCACTCAGTTTTCTAAACCTCCGCTTCAACTTGAAATGGTGCCTAGCTGAAGGCACATCTAGGTACCTTCCTTACAGTCATGCTAGTGGTTTAGCAGGTTCAATTCAAGCACAAGTAGCTACTGCCAGTTTTAAAAGTTTTATTTCTCACATGTACTTGTTTTGGTTTGCTTTATAGTATATCTGTATATTCATCCTGGGATGCATACTGTATTACCTATAGTATTCTGAGCAGGAACTACTTCATATATTATGTATATTATGTGCACTGTTTAGATAGAGACCGATATTCATAGATAGTGAATAATATTACATTTTAATATTTAGTATTTCAGTATGGATTTTGAAAAGTAATTAGGGAATAGTATGCTAAATTATAGCTGTTATGAGATGAATATGTGTCCTCGCATGGCTGACCTTCTTCGGAAACTGCTAGTTGCTTGGTTGCCTCTGGCATCAGTACATTTGGGCCACAGACCTGAAAACAGCATGAATTGTTTAAAGCCCTGATCTGCATACCAAATGGTAGCCAACTTGTTTGTTTCATGACAAGTTTTGTTTTACATGCTATGTAGTACTGATTTGTGTATTTATTTTTATATTTGTATTCCTATGGTTTGATACTTAGAAACTTCTGTCGATTGGTCATCTAACACCAATTTGTTCCCCCAAACAGTGCAAAGATAACATTGGTTTCACCTATCAGTGTCCTGCATAATTCTGGGAGCCTGCAGGGGCAATTCTTGTTGCAGGAAGGTGAAAGGTTTCTGGTTTGTGGGCTGTGCAGTTGAGCAAATTCCTTATGAGCCAGTTCCAGTTTATGAGCTTGCCTGCTTATCGTCCTTACAAAGGGCTAAATATTGCAGATAAACATTGGTGAGCAGAGGTCCCCTCTGGCTGTGTTTTGGACTTACTGTAGTAATGGTTTACCATACTGTATGTCCTGTCTGCTAGGCCATGTGATGTTTGAATAAAAAAGCTGGCTGGCTGAACAAAAGCTTCCCCGCACCCACACAGCCAGGCAACTGCTCCAGGTAAGTGCACATCACATCTCAAGACAATCTGGACAAGGTGAATACATCACATATCTGGGAGGTTTTTGAGTTCAGGGCATTCAGGGGGCTCTTTGTTCGGCACTTGAGTGCTGGTTGATAACATCATTCCTGTGGATGGGTTCACCACACTTAACAGCAGCTGGTATTCTCATCTTCTAGAGTAATTGCCCATCTCCTGAGCTGCAGCTTGGTTCCTACTACAGCCTTGCCAGGCTTCTCTTGGAGGGCACATGCAGTAGATGCAGATTGAGTAATCCAGCTGCCTCCCCCTCTGTATACATGGACTATATGCCCTTATCCTTGACTAACTTTGTAAGTGCATATTTTACTTAATTTATTAAACTACGTACTTTAATTTACTGCAGTATGAGCATGTGTGCCGGGTTTCTTTGTGTTTACCTGCCAATGTGTTGTAGCACAGATCATAAACTTGTAACAGAGGGATCATACCATGAGTTGAAATGGATGTAGCTGTGATCCAGCAGTTTTGCCAAGTTGCATTAAGATGCTGAAGATGGGGGGTGATTTGGGAATATTTTTATGTCCACTCCTGCTGTGGTGAGTGTAGAATTCTGCAGAGGTTCTAGCCTTCACAGATTAGCAGATTATTTTTAAAAGTGGATAGACGATTGAAACGGTCACCACCGTTTACGATATTTCAATTCCATCAACCACGACAGCTTATCTGACACTCCACAATCTAGCTGACACTATCCACCCCATTTCCCAGAATGAACGAGACATGCACAGCTCTGTTCTCTGGTTTCAAAATGTATGAACGCTTTTAATGGTATCTTAGCTTTCTTATATACAGTACAGCATGTTAAAGTTAATCACAGGGACAAAGAACTCTCCACCCACACAGCACACAATGGGGGGGCTTTAATACACCTTCTCTTAGACAATGACATCCAGTTGAGCTAATCATTAGCCATACCCCAGACGTCCCGTCTCCGCAATTAGAGGAGGTAATTACTATAGCTTGACAAGTCACATTCCACATATAAAACAGTATTAGCATACATAATGAGAGGTCTTAGGAGCCAGGCTGACTTAACACCTAAAAGCTAGACATCTGACCTTTATGGACTGAATTAGCATCTCACAATGGAATGTGTAGGAGCAGCCCCAATTAACACCTCAAAAGCATGTGTCCTCACATTGAATGAAAACACTCCACTGACCTGGTGGGGTCATAATAACCACTTGTAATATCTCAAGATATCCTGCAACATGAATTATCAGTAATGTCCCATCTCATGTAATTTTGAATTAATATTTCCCAGTCACCCAATGCCCAAAAGGGGCACAGGATGACCCTAGACCCAAGAGTCATTAGTGACGCTGGGACAGGAGTACCCCTTATCCTGCAAAAGTCTCTGGGTGTCATGGGTCATTCTGTTACAACGATGAAATATTTTAATAAAACAAAATAAAAAACACTGCAGGTGGACATCAATTAAACAGCAACTACTGTTGTTAAGGACACACACAAAATATTAGTCATAAAAATGTACTTCTTTCTTAAGATTAAATGTTCCTGTAGTGTTTGGATCAATTTGTGGCTACTACTTTTACTGGTCAATTCAGGTCTATAACAGCCTGCTGAAAAATCAGGTATAGCTGCCACAACCACCTAAAAAGGCATCTTTTTTCCCACCAAATATCAAGTTGGCTCAAGATAAGTTGGCTTATCAAAAAGCACCCTAATTTGCTCTTTTCCAGCTGGCAATAGTTTTAAAAAATAATCTCCTTGCTGTGACCACTAATTTCTAACCCATGGTTACCTGAACCTCATTCCTGTCTGACAGTAAAACTGCAGTTTCTCTTGGAATCATTTTAGAGAGAATTGTGGAAAGAAGTCTGGCAATCTTGGTCTAGAAGAAAACACTGCAAGATTACCAAATGTTCACTTCATTACCAACTTTTGAACATGCACTGAAGCCCTGTACACACGGCCCGGATTCTCGTCAGAAAAAAAAAAAAAAATTCCTGACGAGATTCCTGGCAAGATTCTCTTGCTGGCCGAGTGTACACACATAACATTCAAAAGAACTGCTGTTCTTTTGAATGGCACGAACGCGGTGACGTCATCGACTACAATGAGCATGCGCTCGTCACATTCGATGCCGTCGCCGCAGATGCGTCAAAGTCATTTCGAGCATGCACGGGTTTCCATGGAGAGGTAAGTATACACACCAGCGGGTTTCTCGGCAGGAAAACACTGCCGAGAATCTCACAACGAGAAAATAGAGAGCAGGTTCTCTATTTTTCTAGTCTAGATTCTGGGCAGTTTTCTTCACGAGAAACATCAAAGCCTCGTACACGCGCTCGGTTTACTCGGCAAGAAAGCTCTGCCAGCAGTTTTCTTGCCGAGAAAACCGTGCGTGTGTACAAGGCTTAAAACATGATTCCGTTAGTGTCGATGTGAAACCTATGAAAGATCTTGACATACAATTCTATAAATAAGGTTAAATCCCATCCTATCTATGCCCATCAAGAGGTCAACACTATTGTTTATATTTTGCTCTAGTTAACCCATAGGGGCCCATTCAGATTCAGATTGAATATGAGTTACCACAGCATATTGTAAAACTGTAAAGCACACTGTGATGCCATTTATTTTGAATGACATCCTAATACATTAAATCCATGCACCTCTAATGCAGCTGTGTTTCTATGCACCATAATGCAATGCAAAGTAACACGCCAACATGCATTGTGGTGCTTGGCACTGGAGAACAATAAAATCCTATTCTCGGTGCATGGGCAAATACATTAATTGGCTGTCTTCATGCAATGAATATTAAAGCTTGTCATAACTTTGTAACACGTGTTTGTGATTCCACTACAATGGACCAGAGAGGTCAGAGTGGGCCCTAAAAGGATAGTTTATTGATGCTCACAGGTTGATATAGCTATAGTATTTAGTGAATATGAAATTACACCATTTTGTAAAGGTGACTAATGATCTCCAGGGACAAGGGCTGTATTATCTTAAACAAAAAAAGGTACAGCTTACTTTAAAGTGTATCTATACATACAGCATATTTTTACCATACCAATATGGGAAATTTTCATATTTAAGGTTACATTGAAAACATTTTTGTAATTTACTTGTACTTTACTTATACTTATTTTAATGTGCCATGGGAATGTCCAGTGTGTTGTCTGCCTATATAAGATAACATTAAAATTCTTCTTATACAGCTGAGGAAACTACAGAAGATATTGCTGTGTTTGCTAACAGCTGGTTCATCCAGATCCCAGATGAACATATTTGTGTAGAAACTTCTTCTGAATACTCAAATCCTTGTTCTGTGGATACTATTCATGAGGTAGGTTTGGATGAGATTATCATATGTATTCTTGCACTACATTTCTAAGTGATCCCGTAGTAATAAATTTCACCTACAACAATCAGCAACAACTCTGAATATATGTCTTGATCTGTTGCTATGGGTTAGTTCCATTTTGTTCCCTTTGATTATGCACTCGAAATAAACACAAAGATCAACCCCTATCAACATTTTTCTAAAACAAATAAGGTTCTGCTTGCACATTTTGGATCACTATCTGGACTTAGGCCTCGTACACAGGACAGTTTTCCTCGACAGAATCCATCAAGAAACTTGGTGGCAGAGCTTTTTTGCCGAGGAAAACGGTAGTGTGTATGTTTTTCATCGAGAAAACTGTCGAGGAACTCGATGAGAAAAAAAGAGAACAATTTCTCTTTTTCCTCGTCGGGAGTTTCAATTTCCTCGTCGTGTTCCTCGTCGGGCTGGTTTTCGGCGAGAAACACGTTTGTGTGTATGCTTAGAAACCCACGCATGCTCAGAATAAAGTATGAGACGGGAGCGCACCTTCGGTAAAAGTAGCGTTCGTAATGGAGATAGCACATTTGTCACGCTGTAACAGACTGAAAAGTGCGAATTGTCTCTTACCAAACTTTTACTTAACACGCAGTATCATGAGATTAGCAAAAGCAACCCCAAGGGTTGTGCCAGTGGAATCAAACTTCCCCTGCCGTCGTATGTGTTGTACGTCACCGCGTTTGAGAATGAGGAGATTTGGTCTTGACAGTGTGTACGCCAAGAAAGCTTGTCAAGTTTCTCGACAAGCCTGACAAGGAACTCGTCGAGGAAAACAATGTTTCATTTACGACGAGTTCCTTGGTTGTGTGTGCAAGGCCTAAAAGTCCTTGAAGGCAACTCTTTTAACCAGCAGGGGGGACAATTCTCTCTCTGCATAGACATTTTGGGATATATTTTTTAAATTATCCTTATCTTGATGAGTTGATGCACATTTTTTACCTGTTAAATATTGGCTTAATTTGAAAGAACAGTTATAATTTGCAGTAGCTGTTTGTAGAAAAGTCTTTCTTGGACATATACCATTCAGAAGCCAACATTTTGGTATTGCTCAAAACAGGTTTGAAATTCCCAGTAAAAGGTTTTCAAATCCTTCTATAATACATCATGCCATCTGCTGGCTTCAATGATCAAACTCATATAAGGCTGCCCGAGATATTGCATGCATTGGGTATAGTGTCTAGTCTTTGAAGCATGTGTTACTTTTCCCCCAGTGAACTGCAAATGCTAAAGTGGTTATAGCCACACCATTCAGCATAATTACCATGTTTGACTTCTGTGTGACATTGTTCAGATCTTTAAAAACAATATGGGGTTGATTTACTAAAGGCAAATAGACTGTGCAATTTGCAAAGTGCAGTTGCACTCTACAAGTGCAGTTGCACCAGTGCTTGGATGAGCATCATCCATCATCCAATTATGTGCCAGCAAAAATGCTGTTTTTAAAAAAAAAAAAAATCCTTGCATGTGATTGGGCATTCTTTTCAAAGTGAAGCTTTCCTCATTTACTACGTCCTAGACCTAGAGCAACTGCAACTTGCAAAGTGTACAGTCTATTTGCCTTTAATAAATCAACCGCTCTGTGTGTGTTTTGCCTGGCGTTTGCCTTGAATAACTCTGACTGGATGTCTGTGCATGGCAAGGCAATCATTTCACATTTAAATATAATAGATTTTAGAATATAGCGCTCATTCTAACTATAATATCATGTAACTTCAGTGAAGTGACTTTCTTATATTATTTTTATACAGGAAATGTTTCAAAAATGTCAGGTGCTCTTACAGTTCCCTTTTCTGAGCTGTCACGAAACTATTGACCCTTATTCTTACATTGCAAGCTGTATGAATGACTTATGCAAGTAAGTACCTATAAAAACAACACTTGATATTTTTTTTCACCACTTCCTTACTTGGCACATATATCCCCTTCCTGCCCAGGTAAAATGTCAGCTTTCAGCATTGTCACGCTTTGAATGAATATTACGCGGTCGTGCGACGTGGCTCCCAAACAAAATTGACGTCCTTTCCCCCCCCACAAATAGAGCTTTCTTTTGGTGGTATTTGATTACCTCTGCGGTTTTTATTTGTTGCACTATAAACAAAAAAAGACTGACAATTTTGTAAAAAACACAATATTTTTTAATTTTTGCTATAATAAATATCCAATTTTTGCAATAAGCGTATAGTGATTGGTTTGCGCAAGTTATAGCGCCTACAAAATAGGGGATAGAATTATGGTTTTTTAAAAAAGATTTTTTTTACTAGTAATGGCGGTTATCTGCGATTTTTGTCAGGACTGCGATATTATGGCGGACACATCGGACACTTTTGACACATTTTTGGGACCATTTACATTTATACAGCGAACAGTGCTATAAAACTGCACTGATTACTGTATAAATGTGATGGGCAGGAAAGGGATTAACACTAGGGGACAATCAAGGGGTTTAATGTGTTCCCTGGGAGTGATTCTTACTGTGGGGGGAGGGGACTGACTGGGGGAGCTGACCGATCCGTGTCCCAATGTACAAGGGACACACTATGGGTCTCCTCTCACTGACAGGATGTGGATATCTGTGTTTACACACAGAGATCCACGTCCCTGGCTCTGTAAATGCCGATCGCGAGTAACGTGCGGACATCGCGGCCGCCAGGAATGCGCATCGGCATCTGAGTGACACGGCGGGCATGCGCGTGCCCCCAGTGGCCGGGAGGCCCGAGGACGTAATATGACATCCTCCTGGCTTTGTAGAGCCACCTTGTGGCCGTCATTCTACAATAGCCGGAATGGAAAGTGGTTAAAGAGGAACTGCTCACATAATTTGTGATTAAAAACATCTCTGCCATTCTTAAGCTTCCATCCAACCACTTTGCATATTATTTTATATATATACTGTGATTCTGTACTTGTCAAATATGCTGCAGAAATCTCCCTCCACTGAGTCTAGATGCATCCATTTTAATTGTGGACAGCTAAGGCTGCTGCCTGTTGACTTCCTGGATTTACACAGAGGCACACATCCAACTCTGCAGCCCTGCAGCTCTCATTGACCCTCTTATGACTCACCCCCTCTTTTCCTGACAATGAGAGTTAGAGAGAGAGAGCTGTGCATGATGTCATAAGCCTAGGCTTTTTACCAGACAAGAAACAGGAAGTGAGCTGTATAAGGTATTTACTGGCAGATTTTTTTTTACTATCCAAAGTTAAAACAACAAGGGCAGAAGATTTAATAGATGGAAAGTTGAAAAAATGACCGAGGATCTGCTTTAAGGTGTCCTATGGCTGGCATGGCAAACTGACATTTTTAAAACTTTTTCCTACCCATTTCGTGCAGCCCATGGCAAGTCGATGGTAAAATTCTGTCTTCACAAATCTATAAAAATAAATAATCGTTACAGTAACTATTTAGCATTTTCACTTAAGGCTGGCCATACATTATACAATTTTCTTGTACAACTTTTCTTTAGATTTACCAAAACCATATAAAATGGGGTCAAACCTAAACACTTTCAATTTGTATGCAATCAGGCAGTCCCTTGCACTACACAGTTGAAGGTAAATCTAAAGAAAATTGAATAAGAAAATTGTATGGTGCATGGCTAGCCTTAGGCCCAGATTCACGTCCAGCGGGGTATCTCTGCGGCGGCGTAACGTATCTGATTTACGTTACGCCGCTGCAACTTAGACGGGCAAGTGCTGTATCCTCAAAGCACTTGCTCCGTAAGTTGCGGCGGCGTAGCGTAAATCCGCTGGCGTAAGCCCGCCTAATTCAAATTTGGATCAGGGGGGCGTGTTTTATGTAAAACTTCTGTGACCCGACGTAATTTACGTTTTTGCGGAACGGCGCATGCGCCTTCCGTGGAATTTCCCAGTGTGCATTGCTCCAAAGTACGCCGCAAGGACGTCATTGGTTTCGACGTGAACGTAAATGATGTCCAGCCCCATTCACGGACGACTTACGCAAACAACGTAACTTTTTAAAATTTTGACGCGGGAACGACGGCCATACTTAACATTGGCTGCGTCTCATATAGCAGGGGCAACTTTACGCCGGGAAAAGCCTAACGTAAACGTCGTAACTTTACTGCGTTGGCTGTCTGTACTTTCGGGAATTCGCATATCTAGCTAATTTGCATACTCAACGCGGAATTCGACGGAAGCGCCACCTAGCGGTCAAAAAAAAATGCAGTTAAGATCCGACGACGTAAGAGACTTACGCCTGTTGGATCTAATGGATATCTATGCGTAACTGATTCTAAGAATCAGTCGCATAGATACGACGGGTCGGATTAGGACTTACGACGGCGTACATGGCGCTGCGCCGTCGTAAGTCCTTTCAGAATCTGGGCCTTAGTCTGTAACTGCAATGAATTTTTAAACTGTCAAAGAAAAAACCTGATGTTGCCCACTTGCAACTCTGGCAACTGTTAGCTACATGACAAAGTGAAATGCTTAGAAGCCTCCGTAACCTTTTTCAAAAACTAATGTTAATAGAATTTTTGTTACCTTAGACATGATGATGATGAGACATATTGTCGTGCTGTAATTGAATATGCAAGAGCATGTTCTCATTCTGGCCGTCCAATTCGAGACTGGAGAGATGACTTCCCAGCATGCAGTAAGTGGTGTCTAATGACCATAAAAACATTTACTGTAATTATATGTAGCAATGTAAATATGTAAATCATGACAAATGTACGGTAATCAGTAATAAATATTAATTTTTTTATCACCTAAGTAGTCCACAAGAGTTAAAGTAGTAATAAACCGCATCTTAAAAAATTAAAAAAAACGTCTGCAAAGCAATGTAATAATGTATTCATTATGCATCGCATACTAGCACATTATGCAAGATGTACCTTAAAACAAAGCCCTCTATCGGTGCGCTGTCACCACTGACAGGGCTTCCATCTTCACCCGGTCTCCCTTCCGGGTTTGTGCCCTCCGGGCTAAATGAGTGACCAGGTCCGCAATGATGTCACTTCAGCACACTGGAGCCCTCATTTATGGCACGAGCTCTGAGGGTCAAGCACAGTATGCCGGACCTTCAGAGCACTGCATGCAGAATATCTCCTAAACGGTGCAAGTTCAGGAGATATTCACAGGTAAGCCTTATTATAGGCTTACCTGTAGGAACAAATAAAAAAAAAAAACAGAGTTTTCTAACGCTTTAAGGTATAACTTAAGGCAAAACATTTTCTTTCATTTTGAACAGTGGAGATGGATTAGGGTACAGGTGGTCCCTGGGTTATGAACAAGATAGGGACTGTAGGTTTGTTCTTCCGTCAAATTTGTTTGTAAGTCAGGACTGTGCCTTTCTAAAGCCCCGTACACGCGATCGGAATTTCCAATGGAAAAAGTCAGACGGACTATTTCCATCGGAAATTCCGACCGTGCGAATGCCCCTTTTTTCTTAAGGAATAGAGAACATGTTCTCTTTTACTTCGATGGAATTCCGTCGGAATTCCGATGTGAGTTTGGCCGGGCAAAAGCCTGATTGTGTGTACAGGGCATTAGTGTAACTCCAGCCTGTGCAGTGATGTGGGATGTTTTCGGTGCTTCTGTGCATGCAGTCTTGCTATTTGTGCTCTTGTGGCCATGCAGTACTGCAGTGTGGGATGTGTCCGGCGCTGCAAGATGGCTGCTTGACGATATCCCGGAACCAGTGTGGAGCGCAAGAGGCCGGGAGTGACGTCACACCACCTCCGTTCGTAAGTAGGAGTCATTCAGAACTCTGGGACTGCCTGTACCTGTTAGGTCTTGCTACTTCCGCACCCATTAGAGAGATTCACCCTCTCTATTTGTCCTATTTACCATTATAATTAAAATGTAAAAAATCCAGCATTAATTGGGGGAAATTGTCCATTGGGGACACTGGGGGGGGATCCCTTAATTTGCAGGGAAAACCTCCTTTGTAGGGATTTTCCTAATATGCTTATTTGAAGGGATTTTGGCTATGGGACAGGAAGTAATGGGAAATCTCCCCAATGGCACACAGATGGCAGGAAAAAAACTGACATGCTCTATGCTATCCAAAATTAAAAATAAAACGTTGCCTATTGTTCTACTTTCAAGATTATATATATATATATATATATATACACACTAAAACATATACTGTTCTGAATTTCAGCTGAAAAGTGTGAAGAGAATTTTGTACATCGGGACTGTATTAGCTGCTGCCCACCAACTTGTACTTATGAAAAAGAATGTTTAGGAAGCAATCTGCACTGCCTGGATGGATGCTATTGTCCAGATGGTAAGTAAAATAGCTAAAATAAAAAAAGGAAGCTACCAATAGGGAAATAATCAGTGATAGATACAGTACACATTTTAATTAATTCATCTGGTCTTTAAAGAAAACACATCCTAATTTCCAATACTTTTCTAATATATTTAGACAAATCATGCAAGTCTTTTTTTTTTTTTTTTACCATTTGTCAGTATTTTGCTTTCTATTTTTTCCTGCTGAAATTTGAAAGTTTTGCAAAAGCATGCTGGGTTCACACTGGTGTGATGCGGGAAACCCTTCAAATCCAGTGTGGGAGTTTCCGCATCGCACCTGAATCACCGGCGGTACACACTGCCCTATGAGAACCGCTGGGAGTGTCATACATTGCTGGAGACCCATATCAGCTATGGTCCATCTGCTTTGTATTCAATAACCAGTGGTCTGAATTTCTTAAGGCACACTTGACTTGTCTGCACATCAACAGCTTGTGCATTTGGTCCTTTTGGGCCCTCTTTGGCTGTTCTGTGTGCCCCCTGGTGTCTTCTGTTTCGGTCTTGGCGCTGACTTGGAGGTTCTGGGAGTTGAAATCGGTGACGTATACTGTGTGATTAATATATCTCCTGAGGAAGCCCTTGGCAGATAAACATGTCGGGATAATATCAAAATCGTCACCTCATATATAAAAAGATACTTCCATATATACGGCATATCTTAAAACAAGTTGTATTGATGCTATTATTTGTTTCACTATAACAAACCTCTTTTTTGTATCTGTGTATTAATAACAATTATTTATTTTATCTGAATCTTTGCTCCCACTACTGAAAATCCCCCCCTCCCCCAAAAAAAAACTCTGGCCCAGATTCACAAAAGAGATACGACTGCGTATCTCCTGATACACCGTCGTATCTCTGTTTTAGGGTCTTCCTAACTATGCGACTGATTCATAGAATCAGTTACGCATAGATAGCCCTTAGATCCGACAGGTGTAATTGTTTTACACTATCGGATCTTAGGATGCAATACCGCGGCGCCGCTGGGGGGAGTTCGCGTCGTAAACCAGCGTCGGGTATGCAAATTAGTAGTTACGGCGATCCACAGCGGTTTTTCGCGTTCGCTACGTCGCTGCTAGTCTAGTTTCCAGTCGCAAAGTTAGTCGTCGTTTTAGCTGCCCTAACTTTACACAGCACACGTATGTGCTGTATAAAGTATGGCCGTCGTTCCCGCGACGAAATTTAAAAATGTTTCCTTCTTGCGTAAGACGTCCGGGAATACGGAAGTACGCTACGCACGTCGCCGTTCGAAAAAATGACGTCACTTCGCGCAAAGCACGGCGGGAAATTCAAAAGGGAGCATGCGCAGTAGGTCCGGCGCTGGAGCGCGCCTAATTTAAATGGCACACGCCCCTTTGAATTACGCGGGCTTACGCCGGAGGCCGCCAGCGTAAGTTTTCATGCAAGTGCTTTGTGAATCAGGCACTTGTGATGAAAACTTGCGGCGGTGTAACGTATCTACGATACGTTACGCCGCTGCGATTGTACGTGAATTTGGCCCTATGTACCTACTATCTATTCAGGGATGTTGGTGCCTTTTTGAATTTGTTGCCAATCCACATCACCGCCCCCTTTTTCTTGTATCTAATAGATGTTTATCCATATAGAAGCATGAGGTTCAGAAGTAGAACAACTATAATATCTAAATGAATCAACTACCTTTCACAGAGCAAATCTGCTTCCATTGTCATGTGACTATATTAGAGAAATTGAAATTGAAAAGCAGACGTTTTAGGCTGCCACTATAATCCCAGTAGGGAAGGAAAAGTACTCAAAAGTAAAAAAAAAATCAAAATGTATTAAATATCATTGTAAAAACATGCAACAAAGGTGAATACATGTGTATGCCATAGTATGTACATTCTCCCATATAAGACCGATAAGGCTGGACAAGGAAACCTGTACGAGTGGCCAGAGAATTATTGAGTATGTTGTCATAACTGTAATCTTCTATCTGAAGGCCAGCCAACGCCAGCACCAATGGATCACAAATTGATAATGTGGAAATGTAGCCAAATGCTGACAACATGTATAATCTGACTTCCAGCATAATAATTGTTCTATTACTATCAAAACTAATTTTTCTTTTGTTCCCAACACGGTATGCTTATATATTGTCTGCTTGAACTAGGTCTTATCCTGGACAACGGAGCTTGTGTTTCAGTAACTAGCTGTCCTTGCATTTACCATGGCACGGCCTACTCAGCGGGTTCTAAGATAGAACAGGAATGCAGCATGTGGTAATCAATGTTTATTAGCATACTTGACTGTATGATTGCTTCGTCTATTCCTTCATCTATTCCTAATAATGTTTTGTATTGCAGCGTTTGTACCGGTGGTGTTTGGAATTGTACAGAGCATGAATGTCCAGGTATTTATATATATATATATATATATATATTGTATTATATATTATTGTTGACCTCACAGTGAATACACAATACATGATCCACTGACACCCAATCTCATCGGTCCCCGCTATGGTTCATTTCTGCAGATGAAGGAAAATGCTATTTTTCCATCCGTCTGCGGATCTGATTGGGTGAACACGGACAGACGGTCCGCGTTCATCCGATCCCTCCATAGGGCAGAGAGGAGATCTGACAGGGTGGTCCCTGCGCAGTGTGCGGGGGCCGCCCTGTCATCTGCCAGCTCAGCGGGTATCAAAGGAACGATCCCCGCTGAGCAAGCGGATGCATAAGGAATGGATCCTCACGGGGACCGCCTGTGTGAAAGGGCCCTAAGTGTATCTGCTTTGCTGTTGGGAACTCTCTTATATCCAGCATGGCACACCAACCGCTATAATATTGTTCAAATGGCAGCCAATGTGTAGTGGTATGGATTGGCTCACTTACTTCTACATGACCGCCTGCAATGGCTAATAAAATTAAGGAGTTCCAGCCTCAAAAAACAAAAACAAATGTAAAAGTCAGCAGCTACAAATAGAGTAGCTGCTGACTTTTAATATAAGGACATATAAGGACGTTTTCCTGTCCAGGAAGCCCGCAATGCCGGCCAGTTTTCTACTGTGAATGCAAGCTTTCTGAATGGCTCCGTCATCTTCTGGGGGACACACAGGTGCCAGAAGGCAGCGGGGGGGGGGGGGGGGGGTTGATGCAGATGGGGAAATTATGTACCTTGTCGTGTTGGGGTTAGGACGGAAGTACTCCAGAAAAGGTACAAATCAAATAGAAAACACACACATATATATATATATATATATATATATATATATATATATATATATATATATATATATAAAAACAGGAGGGGGTGGGTGGTCTTTTGTTTAAGACCTAGTTGGATCTTTGGTTGGAACTTCACTTTAAGCAAGTGGAATTATACAGTACCTTCAATGGCTTCTGATTGAGTGGCTGCATCCCTACTATTGTTGTAAGAATATTGGAGAGGCTGGTATGTCATGCTGAAGAGAAGACAATAACTAAGGTACCCACAACTCATGTAGCTTGGGTAACACCACTGTTCATTTTTACATCAAATTTTCGATTTAGTTTTAGTCATAGTCTTTTGACTAAAATATTATTTTAGTTTTAGTTGTGTTTTAGTCGACTGAATTGTTTAAGTTTTAGTCGTATTTCAGTTGACTAAAATGTCCAGCACATTTTAGTCGACTAAAATCGAATGGGTTTAGTTAAAGTGCAATGCATTATTCAAGCATTTCTCTAGAATTGCCAAACTCATTGTTTACATACATTTAACATGCACCACAGACACGGATATAGCCGCTGTGCTATATAACGTCTTTATAAATAAATCCAAGTTTCATAAACAAACAAAATTATTTATTTTTGACGAGAAGTGCGACTTTAATCACTTGCTTACTGTACACCTAAACCCCCTTCCTGCCCAGGCTAATTTTTAGCTTTTACTCTTTGAATGAAAATTGTGCACAGTCAAGCTACACTGTACCCAAATTACATTTTTATCATTTTTTTTTTACATAAATAGAGCTTTCTTTTGATGGCATTTAATCACTACTGGGGGTTTTTATTTTTTGCTAAACAAACAAAAAATGACAGAAAATTTTGAAAAAAAACTAAAACATTTTTCATAGTTTGTAATAACATTTTGCAAACAGGTAATTTTTATCCTTAATTGATGTGCACTGACGAGGCTGTACTGATGGGCATTGATAGGTGGTACGGATAAGGTGGCACAGATAGGTGCCACTGATGAGGCTGCACTGATGTTCACTGACAGGTGGCACTAATGGGCACTGGTAGGTAGCACTGATAGGTGGCACCGATGATGAGGCACTGATGGGCACTGATTGGCAACACTGATGGGCAGTGATAGGTGGCACTGATGGGCATTGATAGTTGGCACTGGTGGGCAGCGGTAGGTGGCACATGTGAGCATTGCTTAAAAGTGCTGATATGTACTGGTGGGTGGCCTAGCAGCAGTGGGTCTGGAGTGTGCGAGACTGATGTTCCGTTTACTCCAGGTAGTAATCAGCTTTTTTTTTTCTCCTCACGCTATTGGCGTGAGGAACAAAAAAGCCAATTGACGGCTCTGTTTACATTTCGTGATCAGCTGTCATTGGCTGACAGCTGATCACGTAGTAAGGGGCCTGGATTACGCCGATCTGTGATCACCAGAGTCTCATGGATTCACTGATCACAGAGCGAGCCGCATGCACCCCTCAGGGGGCACGCAAGCATCATATGCATGGGGGAACGTACATGTACATCCTCCCAGCAATTTAGGCCCGTGCTGTAGCCGTCTTTTGGCTATAGCATGGGCCGCAAGATGTTAAAATAAAAAAAGAGCCAAAAAAATTGTAAACTCTATTGGCTGTAATGCCATTGCACATATTACCTGAATAAATTACCAACATTAAATATTAAGGAAAAAAATAAGAAAAGGCTTTTTCTTATTTTTTTTCTTTCAGCAGTTTAGTATATGCCCCCTACGTATTCTTATGTGGCAGTGCAGTGTTCATTTTGATGTCAAATTTCGATTTAGTTTGAATAAAATGCCTATTTAGTTTTAGTAATATTTTCGTCTACAAAATTAACACCGGGTAACACACTGCAACAATAGAGGTTTGAGGTAAAGGGATTGAGGGAGGGTGGAGGCCATACGTTTCTAATTTCCATATTGACTCCTTTGTATTCCACTGTAAATGCAGGTTAAAGTGAACATTATGCCATACAAAGAAAACCAGCATACTTTTTATTATCTACACATGATATATTTCTACATCATTATTAATTATTCTTTTGTAGCGGAGTGCTCTGTAGTTGGAGATTCTCACTTTACAACCTTTGATGGACGTTATTTTACTTTCCTGGGCATATGTCAATACATCTTGGTCAAAGGAACTGGAAAAGATAAATTTACCATCACTTTACAAAAGTCTTCATGTGATCAAGTAAGTGCAACTTGTTTGAAGATAATAACCAAAAATGTACTTTACCACAAAATTGCAGATGAGATAGGCAGTTCCACTCAATTTCGTGTAGTGGAACTGCCTATCCCATAATCGTAAAAAGGAAATTGGGGAGCTGTTTGGTTATGTATACCATTTATGTAATATATCCATATAGTGAGTAATAAGGAAGGCGCACTGTATATATTGGTCCTATATATGTTTTTAACATGGATGTACTTTTATGAAAAACTGTCTTAAATCAAAATGATGATTTTTGATATATTTGTTTTTAATGGGTGCCTTTAAAGACCTTATTGGTTTGTTCTTTACCTGGTGAGAACTGAAGTCCATAAAGCAACATTGTTGTTGAGAGGTGTCTTTGCAGCAGTTGTATATAACGGATAAAGCATAGGAAAAAAAAAAAAAACTGACCTCAATGGTCATTCATGAAGTATGAGAGTTGGGATAGGGTGGGGCCAGGTATTGACTTCTTAATATATTGTATTTTACAATTTAGGGCCATGAGCACTCTCATATCTAAGTGAAGGTAACTTAAAGCTCCAATGAACGCAATAGTAGAGCAATAATAAAGCAATGATGATTAAACTTGTAGCTTTGACTGAGTAATATCACTATGAAGGACTTTTTTCTTTATAATGTAGCAACAAGCCTTATGAATTTAAATGATTATTGTTTTTGTAGTCTGTATTTCACACATCTTGCTTTTGAATTCAATGTGGGGAACAATATAGATAGAAAGATCAAAGATAGATACATAGATAGATCAAAGATAGAATGGTAGATAGACAGGCCCGGATTTACTCCCTTTGCTGCCCCAAGGCCGGGTCCTTCAATGCCCCCCCCCCCCCCCCCCCACACACACACACCATCACATGGGGGAATCCCCAGAGAGCCCCCCTTACATCAGGGTCCCCAGAGAGCCTCCCCTTACATCAGGCTGCCCAGTGAGCCTCCCCTTACATCAAGGTCCCCAGAGAGCCTCCCTACTTACATCAGGGTCCCTAGAGAGCCTCCCTACTTATATTAGGGTCCTCAGAGCCCTCTCATTACATCAGGGTCCCCAGAGAGCCCTCCCTGACATCTGGGTCCCCAGAGAGCCCTCCCTGACATCTGGTTCCCCAGAGAGCCTCCCCTTAAATCAGGGTCCCCAGAGAGCCTCCCTACTTACATCAGGGTCCCTAGAGAGCCTCCCCTACATTAGAATCCCCAAAGAGCCTCCCCTTACATCAGGGTCCCCAGAGAGCCTCCCTTGACATCAGGGTCCCCAGAGAGCCTCCCTACTTACATCAAGGTCCCCAGAGAGCCCCCTCCTCACATCAGGGTCCCCAGAGAGCCCCTCCTTACATCAGGGTCCCCAGAGAGCCCCTCCTTACATCAGGGTCCCCAGAGAGCCCCCCCTTACATCAGGGTCCCCAGAGAGCCCCCCCTTACATCAGGGTCCCCAGAGATCCCCTCCTTACATTAGGGTCCCCAGAGAGCCCCCCTTACATCAGGATCTCCAGAGAGCCACCCCTTACATCAGGGTCCCCAGAGAGCCACCCCTTACATCAGGGTCCCCAGAGAGCCACCCCTTACATCAGGGTCCCCAGAAAGCCTCCCTACTTACATCAGGGTCCCCAGAGAGCCCCCCTTACATCAGGGTGCCCAGAGAGCATCCCTACTTACGTCAGGGTCCCCAGAGAGCCCCTCCTTACATCAGGGTCCCCAGAGAGCCTCCCCTTAAATCAGGGTCCCCAGAGAGCCTCCCTACTTACATCAGGGTCCCTAGAGAGCCTCCCCTTACATCAGGGTCCCCAGAGAGCCTCCCCTTACATCAGGGTCCCCAGAGAGCCTCCCTTGACATCAGGGTCCCCAGAGATCCCCTCCTTACATTAGGGTCCCCAGAGAGCCCCCCTTACATCAGGGTCTCCAGAGAGCCTCCCCTTACATCAGGGTCCCCAGAGAGCCGCCCCTTACATCAGGGTCCCCAGAGAGCCTCCCTACTTACATCAGGGTCCCCAGAGAGCCCCCCTTACATCAGGGTCCCCAGAGAGCCTCCCTACTTACATCAGAGTCCCTAGAGAGCCTCCCTCCCTTACATTAGTGTCACCAGAAAGCCTCCCTACTTACATCAGGGTCCCCAGAGAGTCTCCCCCTACATCAGGGTCCCCAGGGAGTCTCCCCCTACATTGGGGTACCCAGAGAGCCTCTCCTTACATCAGGGTCCCAGAGAGCCTCCACTTACACGAGGGTCCCCAGAGAGCCCCCATTACACCAGGGTCATCAGAGAGCCCCCACTTACACCAGGGTCCCCAGAGAGCCCCCCTTACACCAGGGTCATCAGAGAGCCCCCACTTACACCAGGGTCCCCAGAGAGCTCCCCCTTACACCAGGGTCCCCAGAGAGCCTCCTTACACCAGGGTCCCCAGAGAGCCCTCCCCCTAACATTACTGTCCCCAGAGAGCCTTCCCTCTTACATTACTGTCCCCAGAGAGCCCCTCCCTACATCAGTGTTCCCAGAAAGCCCCCCCTTACACCAGGGTCCCCCCCTTACACCAGGGTCCCCAGAGAGCTCCCCCTTACACCAGGGTCCCCCTTACACCAGAGAGCCCCCCTTACACCAGGGTCCCCAGAGAGCTCCCCCTTACACCAGGGTCCCCAGAGAGCCCCCTTACACCAGGGTCCCCAGAGAGCCCTCCCCCTAACATTACTGTCCCCAGAGAGCCTTCCCTCTTACATTACTGTCCCCAGAGAGCCCCTCCCTACATCAGTGTTCCCAGAAAGCCCCCCCTTACACCAGGGTCCCCCCCTTACACCAAGGTCCCCAGAGAGCTTCCCCTTACACCAGGGTCCCCAGAGAGCCCCCCCCTTACACCAGGGTCCCCAAAGAGCCCTCCCCCTAACATTACTGTCCCCAGAGTGCCTTCCCTCTTACATTACTGTCCCCAGAGAGCCCCTCCTTACATCAGGATCCCCAGAGAGCCCCCCCTTACACCAGGGTCCACAGGGAGCCCCCCTTACACCAGGGTCCACAGGGAGCCCCCCTTACACCAGGGTCCCCAGGGAGCTCCCCTTACACCAGGGAGCCCCCCTTTACACCAGGGTCCCCAGAGAGCCCCCCCTTTACACCAGGGTCCCCAGAGAGCCCCCCTTACACCAGGGTCCCCAGGGAGCCCCCCTTACACCAGGGACCCCCCTCTTACACCAGGGTCCCCAGAGAGCCCCCCTTACACCAGGGTCCCCAGAGACCCCCCTTACACCAGGGTCCCCAGAGAGCCTTCCCTCTTACATTACTGTCCCCAGAGAGCCTTCCCTCTTTCATTACTGTCCCCAGAGAGCCCCCCTCTTATATTACTGTCCCCCACACCAACAATTTTTTTTTTCTGATGGAAAAATTCCTATTGGAAAATCTGATCGTCTGTAGCAATTCCAACGCGCAAAATTCAGACGCATGCTCGGAAACAATTTGACGCATGCTCGGAAGCATTGAACTTAATTTTCTCGGCTCGTTGTAGTGTTTTACGTCACTGCGTTCTTGACGGACGAAAGTACAGAGAACTTTTGTGTGACCGTGTGTATGCAAGCCAAGCTTGAGCGGAATTTCGTCGGAAAAACCATCCAAGGTTTTTTCCGACGGAAAATCCGATCATGTGTACGAGGCATTAGGCTTTGCATATGAAAGTATGGATTGTTAGGCATCACAAATTATTGTGTACCCTGTGTGTTTGACATTTTGCTAGGGTAACATTTTTGCTTAGAAGATGATACATTTTATCAGTGTCAACTCACAGCCATTCTTCAAATGCCTTGTACATATCAGCACAAGAAGAAGCTTCTCTTACAACACAAGCAGGTGTGCTAATAAAGCACATCAATCCTCCGACTGGCAGGGATCTCAGCAATTTACCACCAGGCAGATGAATGGAGCTTCTCAGCAGACAAGTCGTGCGCTGGACATTGTTGGAGTTGGGAAGTCTTAGAACATACAAGTTTTAGGATAAAAGCCAACTGAAGAACAACACTGAATCCAACAAGGCGGTCTTTGTGTGAAACTCCCAGACTAGAATTTGAGAAGTACTAGAATATTAGGATATACAGCAGGTATTTTTTCCATTTGTGTCCATTTGCGTACAAGCCTGAATAGAAAATTTGGCATCTGTCTAAAGCTGGCCATACACTTATAAATCTTTTTAAATAAACATCTGAGAGGCTCCTCCATCACACTTCCGCTGTCTATATTGTGCTAGGGCAGAATGCACGGTTCATCAGGAACTGGCCAAAATTCTTATAGTGTATGGTGAGTTTTAGCATACCTGAGAGTACTTGCAGACTGGTGTTTGCTCCTGTGGGCATGGGTAAAGGTGAATACTATAGAGTGTCACATGAATGACAGCTCGGAGTCTTCTGGGGCATGTTGACATCACATCCAAGATGGAGAAACCCAACAGCAGTCTCAGGCTTTTTTGATGTCTACATAAGAGAGGCATTTACAGGTAAATAGCATGCATAAAGTATGTTGAAGGGGTTGTAAAGGCAAATTTTTTTCCCCCTAAATAGCTTCCTTTACCTTAGTGCAGTTCTCCTTCATTTACCTCATCCTTCAATTTTGCTTTTAAACAGGAGAGTCAGGATGCCCACTAACACACAGCTCCTTTCTCTATCTGCAACGTAGAGAGCGTCCTGACTCCCCTGTAGTCCAAGGGAGGGGGCGAGCACGACACTCCACACCAGGGAGAAAGCCTTGCATTACTATGTGTAGTTACAGACAGAAGAACAGGAAGTGAGGATTTCTCAGAAGAAATAAGGACTTTTAAAATCAAAATCGAAGGATGAGGTAAGTGAAGGAGGACTGCACTAAGGTAAAGGAAGCTATTTAGGAAAATTAATTGTACCTTTACAACCCCTTTAAAGCTGAAATCTAGGTATGTTTTGCATAGTTACATTAGTCCAGCATGGACCAATGTAAGCATATATAATCCATACCTGTGCGTCCACTGTGAAAGCAGATAATCACTCTAGTAGTCACTGCAACTACAGGCATGCAGTCTTCCAAGTCTTGTGCCAAGCGAAATTCGTCCTGTATAGGGGGTTGTTTTCTTGGCATGGTCACCATTAACAAAATGCCTTGTATTTTTTCAATAAATATAAGGCATTCTGTGACTGATTAAGTTGCGAGGTAGTGTAGTTACATCACGATCACTGCCTCGTCCAGTAATAAAACGTCTTGTATTTAATGAAAAAACAAAAGGCATTCAGTAAATGGCAGTCATGGAGAGTGAGCGACCCTAATGTGTTCACTATGCACAAGGGAAGACCATGGCAATAATTGTAGTAGTGCTGAAAACTACAAAGATTATCTGTTTCCACTGCAATCCCACAAGTATGGGATATCTGTACTTGCATTGGTCCAAGCTGGGCTAATGTAACAATACAATAAAAAAAAAACATTAATTTGCGTTCATCTTTAAATGTACATATAATCTTGATTTATTAAGAGAAAAATAATTCCAATTTACTCACAAAAAGAAGCATGTACAGCAGGGGTGCGCAACCCATGGGCTGTGGGCCAAGTCCTCTGATGTGGCCCATGACCTCAAACCAAGGAATCAAATGCCCATGCCCAGGGATGGAAGGTCAGCAAGCCTAAAGCATGATCAACAGGTTGCCAACCTGCCATCCAAAGGCATCAGTGTGCATGGAGCTGGCGGCAGCAGTAGAAGAAGAAGCAGGTGGCTGCAGAGGGAGCAGAAGTTGCATAAGCTGATGCTTCCTCTGTAGCGCCGGCTCCTGTCCCAGGTGGAGTGATACCAAGTACACTTTGCATGGTACTTTTCTGGGGAGTGATGCCAGCAGAAGCTGGAAGAAGACAAGGTCAGTGTAATAAACATCACATACAATGCACTTTTAGTGAGTGAGTGAGTGAATAACTTGTATAGCGCTACAAATGCGAACTGAATCGCCTCAAGGCACAATGTGCATATTAGTTTATTTTATATCTACATTTATTTTGATTCAATGGGGTACATGCTGGTTTCCTCCTGTGGAGGAGCTTTTTTCATCTATGTCTAAGGCTGCATTCACACCTCGGCATACAAAATCGCGGCGTTTTGTCCCGCGAATTGCGGCGACAAATAGCGGCGTTTTGTACCGCGATTTGCGGCGACAAAATGCCGCGATTGTGAATGCAGCCTTCACCCCCTCTATGGAGATGGTTCACATCTCCTATGCCGAACGCCGAAAGCCGCCTGAAAAAAAGGTGCAGGACTTTTTTACAGGCGGCAGGCGTATGGCGTTCGACATTCGGCGTGGAGATGTGAACCATCTCCATACAGGTGCATGGTAAATCATCCCTCTGGCGTCTTGGGGCTGCAGCGGCGTCGCACTACAGGCGTATATACGCCTAGGTGTGAACGGGGACTTAGTGATTTCCAAGTTACATTTTGTATTTTGGTAATTGTGTTTTTTGTTTATGTTTCATTTTATTTTCATTTTTATTGTTTTTTTTTTTTCTTTTTTCTGTATATTGTCTAGTTACATCAATTTTTCTACCCCCTAAGATATGCAGTTTATTACTAACATTTAAATTAGTACGCACAGTAGGGTCCTCATGAACTCTGATGAGCTGCTCAGCCCCTGCCCATGTGCAAGCATGCATTTCAGCTTGGTAAACATCGGGAAGCTTGGCAGGGTAAACACACTTAAGGTATTTTGTTGTAATTCACCCTGTGCTGAGAAATTAGAACCTTCTCATACATTACCGAATGACCATGAGTATGTTGCGATTTTTCCCACTCTGGTTGATTTTGAGTTTTATTGTTTTTTTAGTTTATTAGTTTTTTTTCAGGTTTATATTATGCATATGAGCAATAGGTGTTTGCAGTGGGAATAATGTACAGTAATACATTCCCAGTAGGGGCATTAGTGTGCTACAGCTATCTTTTTACAGGGGTTAGTTTGATGTGCCCTGGTCCCTCCTTCCATCTCACAGAGTAGAAGATGAGGCTCATTTTCAGCTCTCATTTATACTATAGTACTATATACACTATTCATTGTGTTTAATGTGCCTTGGTTAGCTCTGGTGAAGAGGCTACTACCCTTGAAACGTGTTAGCCTTGCTCCCTGCCGATGGGCATCACCTCAGTATCGCTACTGTATGTATTCTATGTGCCTGTACATACTTTCTTTTGTGAGTATAGTGAATTTTTTTATCTTATTAAACCTTTTTTTTTTGGTAATGCACAAAGCTGGTGTACCCTATTTTTTTGTTTTTGTTTTCAGTTGTTCTGTTGATGAATTTCCCCAAACTGAAGAGGGCAGCAAGGCCTTGGGCTTGGGCCTTTTATGTAAGACCTGGCTTTGGGATGACAACTGAGTCCCACTATCTATAATTGACTTTACAATCTATGCGGACCTTGGGTTCCCTTTGTCCTTTAAATATGATTTTTTTTTCTTTAAGTGATGTTTATGTGTACATACACATTAATGGGAAGATTTTTGTTAAATGAAATGGTTTGGGGACAGGCTCCCTTTATATAATATATTACAGCTTTGTATTTTGTATTTGGTTCTATATTAGAGTAAGTAGTAGAGACAAAGGGCTGGATTCACAAAGAGTTACGCCAGCGTATCAGTAGATACGCCGACGTAACTCGGAATCTAAGCCCGTCGTAAGTTTAAGTGTATGCTCAAACTGAGATACACTTAAACCTAGCTAAGATACGACGGCCTGCGCCGTCGTATCTTAGGGTGCAATTTTTCCGCTGGCCGCTAGGTGGCGCTTCCGTTGATTTCGGCGTGGAATATGTAAATGACTAGATACGCCGATTCACGAACGTACACTTGCCCGTCGCAGTGAAGATACGCCGTTTCTGTAAGAGATATGCCGCGTAAAGATAAAGCTGCCCCCTAGGTGGCGTAGCAAATGTTAAGTATGGCCGTCGTTCCCGCGTCGAAATTAGAAAATTTTACGTTGTTTGCGTAAGTCGTCCGTGAATGGGGCTGGACGTAATTTACGTTCACGTCGAAACCAATATGTCCTTGCGGCGTACTTTGGAGCAATGCACACTGGGATATGTACACGGACGGCGCAATGCGCCGTTCGTAAAAAACGTCAATCACGTCGGGTCACCAATCATTTACATAAAACACGCCCCCTCATCCTCATTTGAATTAGGCGCGCTTACGCCGGCCCCATTTACGCTACGCTGCTGTAAGTTAGGAGGCAAGTACTTTGTGAATACAGCACTTGCCTCTCTGACTTAAGGCGGCGTAGCGTAAATACGATACGCTACGCCGCCGTAAAAATGCGCGGATCTACATGAATCCAGCACAAAATGTTGTTGCTGTACTGCATTTCCTATTTTCTTTTATATCATTGTATATAAGTTTGTGTTATTTATACAGTATGTCGTAGCTGTTTTGGCCCAAACTGCATGGGTGGATGAACAATATGTTGCATTTCTACAGCTTTGACAAGGTAGTGCAAATATTATTCAAGTGTACAGTACTTGTCACAATATTTCACAAATTCTATAAACAATGAAGCCATTATAAATTGTGCGTTGACACTTTTTTCTCAGCCATATTTGTGTCTCTGTTCACCTGACATTGATAGAGCAGCTGAATATAATTTGATACTTCTTCTGTTTAGTTTGCCACACAATTTTTTATCTTGGAATGTAGTTAATCCCTATTTAGCCGGGAACCCATTATTATGTAAATGTATTTCCTGTTTGCTTGACACAAAATGGAAATGTTTCTTTTCTCAGTGCTATGGCATATGATCTACAGCCCGATTGTTATGTAAATGGTGAACAAGCCTTGCAGAAAGATGTTACAACAAAAACAACATAGATTGCTGCCTGTTGTCAAAATGTCATGTTCATTAGAAACAGATTAAATTAGCAGAATTAGCATAACACCAATAAAGTGACATTTAAGAGAACTTAACAGCACCGATTCCTTTAATGAATAGTCAACAGAACATCCACATGTAGATCAAAGATGGTTATCTTATTTACTACGGATGTAATGCTAGTGTATAATGATCTAGAAAAAAAGTTCTATTTTTATATACTGTAGTCAAAGGGAAAAGTCCTAGGTTATAGACACATACACACTTCAACTCCAGGCACATGTACAACCACTGGAAGTCTAGTCCAATATTATGTTGGTAGATTACCTCATGTTTCTGACCTTGCCACAGGGTTTAGTTATTTTATTAAATAGTTCCACATAATGTACATACAATTCTAAACTCGCAGCAATCGTTGCTGCTATGGCATTCTTATATCTAGTTCCCTGGCTGTACTATAGACACTACTGCTCCTTCTGAAGCTTCTGGATTGGTTGACTTTTCAGCTGTGTTTTGAGTGAATTTTCCCAGGCCCTACTGGAATTAAAAAAACAGGGCCAGTCTGTAATGTTACTAGAACGCACTAGATCCTGCTGTAGGTTCTTCATTTGGCACATGTAATGCATGGAATGAGCCACAGGGTGCTTAAAAGGTTTAGGGGCCAGCAGTAGAAACTGGTCCCTGAAAGCCTCTGCGGAGGTATGCCTATCCTGGAGGGCAAAGCTGTAACCAGGTGGACCCAATCCTGATAGCATATAGGCTTCAATGGTGAGTACAGGAATGGAGCCCTTAAGACATTCCTTCCCAGTGTGCCAAGAACCTATTTGACCTCTGGAGGTGTATGTGTATGGTTGTCAGAGACCACCTCTTCAGTGGTTGCAGCTTGAAGGCAGTGCAGCACCCTAATATGCCTGCGCTTCCTTATTGTTGTGTGGGTTACTGTGTCTGCACGCCTCTTTCTAGGTGCGCCTTCTGACCAGAAACAGCTCCAAGTCACCCTTATTTGGCACAGCAATCTCATTGTTATACTTGGGTTCATAGCAGCCTACAGTGATTGGCACCAAGGCCTTCCCCATTCTTTCCACAGCAGCAGAGGTCAGGAGTACTTCTGTGAGGACAACACAACACTATCTCCTGCGCTCGGGGGCTTGGTCTGTGGGTAGGTGGTGTAGTCAACCCTTCGGATAAAATCTGGCATGTCAAAGGTCTTGCTGCCCTCCTCAGAACAATGGGTATCCTTAGAGCTGGAAAATATAAAAAAAGGAGGAGGGTGCACCGAATACTCACAAACAAATGTTATAAAAAGGCTTATTAGTACTCCAGCAATTGGAACCGTGTCTCTAGACACCTTCAACCTGGACCGGATGTTAGCCACAGCAATAGTAAATTGATCTCCCCAAGTTTTCTCTGTATACAGCCACATGCACATGTCCAAGTGAACACCCACCAAAACCTGCCACACCCATCTGAGTGGGCACTGCCCACCAAGCTTAATCCATCCCAAAATACACGCCATATGCTACTATCCACCATCTAGGCACTAGAATCTTTCTGCATAGAATTGTCCATCGGCCCATGGATAAGGAACCATAGCCCTGTGCCAAAGACAGAGCGCAACTTCAGCGTGCACCAGGGCTGTTATCCCATATAGTACATACACCTAGTATTGCCCCGTACGTCTTTGGGGAAAACATCTCACAGACCATGGGAAATCCAACAGTCAAGGAAAAAACAGTCAGATGGCCTTGCTAGCTTAGGCTAAGCTCATAGCTGCAACTGGGTGGTAGTTTATCTACACAATCTGACTCCACACCTTCCTTTTCCCATTCTGCTGACCCGTCTGCCACACACATTTCCTATTTCTTATCCTGAAAGAAACGGTCACAATGTCAGATTTATTAGGAAGTATCTCAGGCCTTATAAAGGCCATTAATAGCAGAGTTCACAATCATGCTCCTTAAACCTCCCCTCATATTTCGGTCTTTGACTTTGCCCTTGAGATAAGGCATCATTCTTGTGAAGGGAACTTTAGAAAACTACCTGGGATGAGTCAATGCAGTTTATAATGGACCTGTTTAGCAGACTATCCCTCCTCTTATTACTTTATTTGGAGTTGCCCACGCCTACAAAAAAACAGCCCACTTTAATGACTCTAAAATAGATGCTGCATCATAGTTAATTCTCTTCAAAACAATATTATATTTAAATAAATAAAATGTTTTCAGCAAGATTCGTTGAGATAAAATTAAAACATTTTATACACATTAAAACATGGCCAAAGCATGATAATGCCTAACCTGAATCAATCACCTCATTGCTAGTGTAAATACAAAGGGACGGATTTACTAAAACTGGAGCATGCAAAATCTGATACAGCTCTGCATAGAAACCAATACGTTTCCAGGATTTATTGTCAAAGTTTAAAGTGGTTGTAAAGTCAGAAGGTTTTTTATCTTACTGCATTCTATGCAGTAAGATAAAAATCCTTCTGTGTGCAGCAGCACCCCTCAGCCCCTCAAGTACTTACCTGAGCCCCATCTCTGTCCAGGGATGTCCACGAGTGTCTCGACCATCCCGGACTCCCCCTCTTGATTGGCTGAGACTCAGCAGTAGTGCCATTGTCAATCAAAGTCAGTTAGCCAATCAGGAGAGAGAGGGGTGGGGCCGAACCACATTTAGTTTCTGAATGGACACACAGAGCTTCAGCTCGGCTCGGGTACCCCATAGAAAGGTGCTTTCTGTGGGGGGGGGGCACTCGACAGGAGGGAGGGGCCATTAGCACAGAAGAGGGATCCGAGAGGAGGAAGATCTAGGCTGATCTGTGCAAATCCACTGCAACAGGGCAGGTAAGTATATGTTTGTTCTTTTAAAACAAAAAAAATTTAACCTTACAATGACTTTAGGACTTAAATTGAACAAGCTGAAGTTAAAAGCTGATTGGCTACCGTGCACAGCTGTAACAGATTCTGGGTGATCCAGTTTTAGTAAATCTCCCCGAAAGTGTCATCAGCCAAGTTCTCAGTATACCATTACAACAACATTTTATTTATACGCATTAAAAAATATTCTGAAAACTTGTCCAAACCATGATAATGCCTAACATGTCATTATTCACATTATTATTCACATTAAAACATATCCTAAAAGCCTATCCAAAGCATGATAATGCCTAATACAAATTGACCATCTTATTTACATTAAAGCATATCCTAAAAACATGCCCAAAGCATTCTAATGCCTAACATGAAGTGTAGCATGTATTTTAGGGTCACTAAAGTAGGTATTTGTGTTTGTTGATGATGTTCAATGACCAGTGATTGCAGCCATAGTGAATTTTGCCATGCTTGTTTTAGAGTGCAGAAAGATTATAATAATCTCTTCTTTCCTTAAGGCATTGGAAGTTGCCAGTAGTATTGGATATATTATGCTCACCAACAAGGTTTTAGGATGCAAATTACTAAACTTGTCCATGATTATATATACTGACTAGTTCATTCTGACATAAATGATGTGCTCGGAGTACATAGCAATGAATAATTTATATGCTGAACTTTTATTTGTGACTAGAAAGATGGTTGCCCTTTACTGGCTGGCTTTTAGGTTGAAAAAACATGTAAGTCTGAAAAACTCCTATTTACTGATACAGTGGATATAAAGTCTACACACCCCTGTTAAAATTACAGGTTTCTGTGGTGTAAAAAAAATGACACAAAGATAAATCGCTTAAGATGTTCCAACTTTTAATGTGACCTATAAACTGTACAACTCAGTTGAACAACAAACTGAAATCTTTTAGGTTGAGAGAAGTAAAATAATAATAAAAAAAATATTGTTGCATAAGTGTGCACACCATAACACTAATACTTTGTTGAAGCACTTTTTGATTTTATTACAGCACTCAGTCTTTTTGGGTATGAGTCTATCAGCATGGAACATCTTGACTTGGCAATATTTGCCCACTCCTCTGCAAAAACTTCCCAAATCTGTCAGATTGCGAGGGCATCTCCTGTGCACATCCCTCTTCAGATCACCCCACAGATTTGCAATCTGATTCAGGTCTGGGCTCTGGCTGGGCCATTCCAAAACTTGAATCTTTTGCTGGTGAAGCCATTCCTTTGTTGATTTGGATGTAGGCTTTGGGTCATTGTCATGCCACGTGTTCAGCCTTTTTGTGCCAGTATTGACTTGTATTTGGAACTGGTCATAATTCCCTCTACCTTGACTAAATAATAAATGTCATTTTTGCATGTGTGCGCTATAATCTGTTTTGTTCTACCTTGACTAAGACCCTTGTTCCAGCTGAAGAAAAACAGCCCCAAAGCAGGATGCTTCACTGTGGGCATGGTGTTCTTTTGGTGATGTGCAGTGTTGTTTTTGCTCCAAACCTATCTTTTGAAATTATAGCCAAAACAATTCAACCTTGGTTTCATCAAACCATAACATATTTTCTAACATGCTTTTGGGAGACCTCAGATCTGTTTTTGAAAAATGTAACCCGGCTATGATGTTTTTCTTCGTAAGAAACGTCTTCCCACTCTACCCCATAGCCCAGACATATGAAGAATATGGGAGACTGTTGTCACGTGTACCACACAGCCAATACTTGCCAGATATTCCTGCAGCTTTTTTAATGTTGCTGGTGGCCTCTTGACAGCCTCCCTGACCAGTTTTCTTCTTGTCTTTTCATCAATTTTGGTGGGACTTCCAGTTCTTGGTAATGTCACTGTTGTGCCATATTTTCTCCACTTGATGATGACTGTCTTCACTGTGTTCTATGGTATATCTAATGCCTTGGAAATTATTTTATACCCTTCTCCTGATTGATAACTTTTAACAATAAGATCCTTTTGATGCTTTGGAAGCTCTCTGTGAGCAATGGCTTTTGCTGCAGGATGCGACTAAGAAAAAGTCAGGAAAGACCTACTAGAACAGCTGAACTTTATTTGGCATTAATCAGAGGCACTCTAAGTGATGGCAGGTGTGTACTGACTCCCATTTAACATCAGTTTGAATGTAATTGCTTAATTCTGAACACAGATACAACCCCAGTATTAAGAGGGTGTGCACACTTATGCAATAACATTATTTTATTTTTTTATTTTTACTTCCCCTCCCTAAAATATTTCAGATTGTTTTTCAATTGAGTTGTTCAGTTTATAGGTCACATTAAAGGTGGAAAAAGTTCTGAAATGATTTATCTTTGTCTAATTTTTTACATCACAGAAACCTGACATTTTAATAGGGGTGTTACCATCATTTTATCCCTGTCAAATTTGATGCTGTTGCATCTCAAATCCTGAAACCTCTCTAACTTAGGTTCTTTAATATATTGCCTCTTGTGAATTTGAATTCTGGTATTAAGATGTTGAGTGACTCTGAACTACCGTGTTTCCCCGAAAGTAAGACCTACCCTGAAAATAAGACCTACTGCGATTTGCGTGAAGGGCTGCAATATAAGCCCTACCCCGAAAATAAGCCCTAGTGTAGAGTTGTGTGTGTGTGTGTATAGTGCATACACTACTCCGTTGCAGCTGATCTCTCCCTCCTTGAGATGCCAGCGGGGGTTCTCGGTTCCCCTCTCTGTGCAGAGCTCCGGCAGGTTAAGGAATTTGTGAGCTGCATTCAGCATATTTCTTTCTCCCTGAGATGCCAGCGTGGGATCTTGGTTCCCCTCCCTGTGCAGAGCTACGGCAGGTTAAGGAAGTGACAAGCTGCACTCAGCTTATCTTCACCTCTGCAAGTAGCCAGCGGGGGATCTCGGCCCCCCTTCCCCTGCAGACCTCCAGCGTGACACAGGCACTATAAGAATGTATGTGACATACATCTCAGCATGCAGCAGTTTTGCATTGTGATTCCAACATTCTACAAGCACTTTTACACAGGGGATTCGTGACAGGCAGGGAGGGAGAGAGACAGCACATGGCATGATAAGACCTACCCCGAAAATAAGCCCTACTGTGTCTTTTGTTGACAAAATTAATATAAGACCCGGGCTTATTTTTGGGGAAACGCGGTATATGCGTTGACTTAGCCTGACCCTGGCATGTGAGCAAGCAATTTTGTATCATCAAGACTTCTCCGACTTTACTATAGGCAAATATCAGTTGCTTCAGAGCTTGGTAATTGAGCAGAAGCTCTGCTGACTTCCATCATTCAATCATGTGCAAGAAAAAATGCTGTTTTTTTTTATTTTGCCTTGCACATGATTGGGTATTCTTTGCAACGTGAAGGTTTACCTGATTTACTAAGCTCTGGAGCAACTGCATTTGCAGAGTGCAACTGCACCTTGCAAAGTGCACAGTCTATTTGCCTTTAGTAAACCAACCTTTGTTTCATTTAGTAGTGACCCTGGTGGTTAAATAATCTCTTTTTTCTTCTTGTCAATAAAGGGTTTTCTAGCTGCATAATATATTGCCACACAAAATAAAGTAAGGAACAGTTACTGTGCATGAAAGGATATTGAACATGACCACAGGTCTACTTCACCAAGAGTAATAACTCCTGGTTAAAATGGTGTTTATGCGCTAAATGTACCGACAAGAGGCAATAATGTTATATCAGTGGTGAACTCCATCATTTGTGATATACATTTTCTGTAAGATTTGAGAAAATGCTTTAAAACATTTCACTGTTTGTCTCTTGCAGCATTCTGACCATGCCTGTATTCAGTCAATTACACTTGTGCTTGATGAGGATATGAATAAACAAGTTACCGTCCTGAGAAATGGGGATGTCCAATATGGCCCTAACCAAGCTATTATACTAAATGGTAAGTTCTGTTCTCCCAAAATTTAATTGAGGCTATAATGGACTTTTATGATAACATACAAAGGCTTGAGGTACACAATATAGGTATAAAAAGTTATAATTTTATTATATTACAACAACATATTATAACATACTGTATAGATCTTTAAAAAAAGGAAGGAGGTGGTATGTAACTCTATAAATTCACACATGAGGTGACACTAAAGAAGCTGTCATTACCAATTCACCATATACCATCTGTGCATTTGCATGCTCCTCATGTTTCATGGACTCAATCACTGCTTCTTCTGGAGCTTTTTACATATAATATTATAGAGCAACGATCAATATCATACTACATATAAAAAAGAGAAAGAACATTAATCATAACATCAATAAACTTTTAAGGTAATTGAATATGGTAAATACAACATGCGTGATGGTGTCCCCTATATGCTGCCTTACCCAGGACACAGCCTATAATCTGATAGAAAGATCAATAATATAAAAATCATAAACTGAATTAATGTATATGCTTCTGTAGAGCATACACAATTAACCACTTTACAACCGACCCATAGCCGAATGACGGCTACAGGGCGGTTCGATAACGCTGGGAGGGCGTACATTGACGTCCTCCCAGAATCACGCTCCTGCGTGTCCCCCTGGGCACATGGGAGTGTCCACGCATCACTGATCACGGTCAATGGGCGCTGACAGCGGCCGTTTACCACGTGATCGCTCCGTCAGGATCACTCTATTCACACGGTTTGTTTACAGTCTCCTGCACAATGTTACCAGACTCTTACTGTGTCGTGCAGCATGTCTTCAATCTCCAACCACATTTGTATTATTCTAACAGTCTATGACCATCTCCTTTAGTATGTCTACCGTTTTTTGACGGTCTTTTTTAGGAACACATATACTGAATACTATGTGCCATCCTTCGGTGATGGGGCCTGCTATTGAGATCCCTATACCCTGTAAACTAACCCCCACAGATTTATATCTTAGCATATTAGGGTAGTATTCTGATACTCACAAACAGTAGTTTGATGTTATAGGTCATCTGAATTTTATGTTGCATGTGTAGAAAGGAGAAAACTATCCATGAATCTTGGTCAATTCTGTGACACATTATGTGGCAGCTGTTGTTAGGGTCAGCCTAAAGTAGCCTAAACCAAATATACTTTGCAACTAAAACCACTAGCCTACAGTTAATATGAAAAAAATCAGAAATCAGAAGCTTTAATACATATATTTACTACTTCTGGCTTGTGTAACATTTAGTGGTTTTACTTGATGACAATAAAGTACAGGTGTTGGTTTGGATTGAAATATATATGATGAAAAGTGATGCTGCATACAGTGTGTAGCACTACCCCCGAAGGAGCTCCTGGTTTGTTTTGGGCGGCATGTTACCTCTAATTCTTCGCCGTCTAGGGTATCAAATGAGAGTTGAGAAAAACTTCAATGTCCACACTTTAGGCTTCCTTTTCTTTGCTTTATTTACCCAATGTGGTAAAAGGAATAAAGTAGTAGTTGAAGAGGTGGAAGGGTAATAGGTAATAGGTTCAGGTGTATAACTTTGTTTCGGAAACACTCCTGCTTCCAGCAACGTAGCTTTCACCGCCACTCTAACCAGAGTGGGTACTGTGCACCTGGATAGGCCTCTCTTGCTAACCTAACAGCCAGGATGTCACACGGAAACTTAGCAAAAGTCTCTGCCACAGACATTCTTAAAGATGGAGATATATTTGGTCCAGAATCCTCTCAGCACAGGATTAAGCACCCGGATCTCTCTTGAATAAATTCTTGTGAACTCAGAACTGACAGGGGACCATTACTCAGCCTTTCAGTAATAGTGCATTTTTCGATGAAGTTCAAGGCCTCTCCTGAGATACCAGCCTCTTGCTCGGTGCTCTCCAAGTCAGGTTGATCATCGAGTGGCTTCCTCCCTCGGGACGGACAGCACAGGACCACTCTGAAAACGTAGACCCAGTCAAACTACCAGGCCTACTTAGTAGACGCCTGTCCCTTAAGTACTCCTCCCCAGCATGCACAGCGGGATGATCAACTCCCTCTGATCTGCCGAAGAGGAACACCCAAAACTCCTTGACCTGACTGCTGCCACCCTCGGTCTGGAGTGAGAACAACACCCCAGACAACAATAGTGGTCACTCACAGTACAGCCATGGCTGGAACAGAGGCCCAAATTTAGTAAAAAGTCATACAGTCTGAGTCAACTAACACTCAGACTACCCTCTAAATTTAAAGGAGTGCCAGCTAGAAAGTAGAAGGCCGCTACAAGTAAAAAACAGAGCATATGAAAAAAGCTTGTCTAGCACACCTCTGACAAAAAAGCTAAGGGTAGTTGCCAAGTTACCAAAAGCAATCAAATGCAGAATCAGATTTTACTTACCAAGTTCTATTAAGTTGAAAGCTGATTGGCTGCTATGGGTTACTGTGCATTTTAGGTTCCATTATTGTTGGCAAAGTGTAGACATGCTTTACATGTGCTGCTTAGTTAAAGGGGTTGTAAAGGTTTGCTTTTTATTTTCTAAATAGGTCCCTTTAAGCTAGTGCATTGTTCGTTCATTCACCTTTTCCTTTGATTTCCCTTCTAAATGTTTTTTTTCTTTGTTTTCTTTGTCTGAATTTATCACTTCCGGTTCCTTCTCAAAGTGTATGAAGACAAAGATTTTTAGGACTTTATATGAGACCATGACTATACAGTGCACAGGTCTCCATCCCTAAATAGTTGCAGAAAAATTGCAGAAGGGGCAAGGAAGGGGAAGTGGGACTTTATATGAAACAAAACACTGGGGCAGGATGAGTCAATCAATAAGGTAAACACAACATTTAATAGTAGCATCATTGGGTATAATACATAAAATGACATTCATAGTACATCCATAAAACAATACCAGGTATGGTATAAAATGATTGGTAAATCATATCAAACATGGTAAAAACTAGTTGCATAAAGTGCATAGTAGCCCATGATTCTCATAGATGTCAGTAGTGTACCCAAATGTTGAACATATTAAGATAATACATTGGAATAACATTGATTAATGACTCAAACTTCTCAATATGACCCATGGTGACTTCATGGTTGCTGTGATATGACATCAATTGATAGTGAGGCTCGATGCGTTTCGTGGAGTAATATCCACTCATCAGGAGCAGTAATTGGGGTCATCTATAATGAATAAGTAATATTTTATTGGTTAATGGTAATTAACCAAAACAGGAAGAGAGGGGACACAAAATGTCTAATCCTAGCACTCATACCTGTAAGTTGTGATATACAATGATACAAAAGTAACTATTGTTGTATAAGATGAGAAGCACCAGGGGACAACATACAGACCACCCGGGAGCTGAGGCGGTAATAAAGTGGCGGCAGGGCAGTCCAGATAGAAATTCGAAAGCATAGGGGTAAAGAGTAGCCCTTTCACTGGTAAACAGGTAAGTAAAAGCCCAAATGGCATCTGTAAAACATATAAAAATAATAATATTACACCGTGAAGGCAGTGAACTGGTGATGAGAGAGTAAAGAAAGGAAAAGGTAGGTAAAGTTAGTGAATTTGAAAAACCAATGGGATGACCACCCTATAGAAGAATATAGAATGCAAAACTCCCAAGATAAGAATGAAGAACCGTAAAACAGAGTGTAAGATTAAGTGGTTACAACCATAAGTGTAAAGAGTAGCCTGTCCACTGGTAAGCTGGCAAGTAAGAGCCCACGGGGCAACTATTTAATATGTGTAAATATAATAGGCCAATATAGCAATTGACCTAATGAATAAATTAAGTCCCACTTCCCCTTCCTTGCCCCTTCCCTGACCCTTTTTCCATTTTTCTGCTCCTCAAAGTGTAATGGTAATGGTACATAATTACAAAAAATAAATAAAAAAATTGTGATAATTTTATTTTACATGTTCTTGTTCCCTCTGCAGGTGATATTGAAGTTCGTAATTTGTCATCGATGTTTGTCCAGCTAAAAACCAAGTTTGGAATAAGAATTCAGTTTGCCAAGGGAGGAGAGAGACTTTATATTCAAGCCAGCAGTGCATGGAAGAGGAGAACGCTGGGTTTATGTGGAACATTTAATGGAAATCTGAGAGATGATTTTCTGTAAGACATTTGTCTTTTTATGATACTTTGCCATGTTATTTTTTTTAAAACAGATGTTTTCTGCTTTTTAAGTGGACCCCTAAATCTAACCACAGGATGTAGCAAGTCCCCAGCATATGAAGGAAGCCTGTGTGTGAAGTAATACATTCCAACCTAGAAAACATAGCGAGCATTTTACATAAGCTTTGAATGCCAAATCAGATCTGAAAACAGTATTTCATAGTGGCAAGGGGTAAAAGGTGCTATCATCCTATCCTTTCTGTCCTACAGCTATTGTGAAAAGAAAGTCCAGAAATAAAGAAGAGCTAGCTGCACCCTTCCACTCCGACCTCCCTCCCTCCTCCAGGGATATTTCAGAAAAGTAGCAGGTGTTGTGACCCCCCAGTGTTTATAGCAGCCAAGAGGCACAATTGTGCAGCCTGGACATAAACAGTTAACTTGTGCCCATTATAATAGGCCAAGAAAAGTCACATGACTAGGCACTGTAACTTCACAGACATGTTGGGTGATCACTCTAGCCACTCACTGTGGACATACGCTGTTGACAGCACTGTCCTCTGCCATTAAAAGACAAGTCCATAGTGAATGCATGTGCTGCAGCCCATTCACCACTACTTTAGAAATAGGCATAATGACACTAACTGCAAGTCCACTGACGCTCAATATGCTTGTTGGCAGATGCAGTCTGCTATCTCCCCTGAACGTGGTGCTCACCCGCAGCAGCTATGCAGAGGGAGAGGAAGTCATGGGGAACAGGGTTCCCAATCCTCTATGGTTTCCTGAGTCACTGGGGTAGCGATCCAATTGGATGTTGGCCGCCCATGTAACTCTTGTGGCTACCTTAGGTGTGGCAGAGCCTATTTAAGATCATGACCCTTAAGTTTGGCATGCTTTATGCGAGTGGGCAGTGTAGGGAAAAGTACCCTGTCTGGGTAGGGAAAGGCTCCTAAAAAGGAGGGAAATGTAGGGACGCATTTCTCTGGATACCTTCCTGGTTGGGCACGAGAGAGCCAAGCCACTTGCTGTCAGTTTGTCTGGAACCTGCTTCTTCACGTTATCGGAAATTGTGAGTGTGCCCAGCTGGGTAGCTGTTTCCACTGGGTCTTTTGTGAACTGTTGTGAACTGTTGCTGTATTACTTCAAGTTTTGTATTGCACCTGACTGTGTAAATTATTGCCTCTGCCACCCGCCGGACCCCACCTACATGTTGACATGTCAACTGCAACAGCACTTCTTCACTCCCTGCCCCTGACCCCACTCTAGGCCACTGCACCAACACACATGACCCCACTCTATGCCACTGCACCAACACACACGACCCCACTCCATGCCACTGCACCAACACACATGACCCCCCCACCCCCACTGCACCAACACACATGACTCTACTCTCTGCCACTGCATTGACATGCTCTTCTTCACACTCTATTACAGCATCTACACACACTTTAGTATTTGTCCCATTCATTGGACTGATGAGCACTGGGAGAGGCTGGAGAGCACTAGGGGGAGCTTGGAGAGTACAGGGGTACTGATGAGCACACGGGGGTCTGAGAGCACTGAGAGGGGCTAGAGAGCATGGGGAACTGAAGAGCACAGGGGGGGCGGAGAGTACGGGGGGGGTGATGAACAATGGGGTAGACTGGAGAGCACTGGGGGGAGTTGGGGATCACAGGGGGGGGGGGCTGAGAGCATGGTGGAAGCCTGAGAGCACTAGGGGGCAGTAGAAATAAGCTGGATAGGAGTAGCAGATGCATACTTAGTAGAAAAACCCATCTCTTTATTCTTCTCCTACAGCCTCTGAATGACCATGGGAGGAAGAGAATGAGAAGCAGGACTTCAGAGGCTGTAGGAGAAAAATAAAGAGACGATTCTTCTACTGTGTATGCAACTGCTCCTCCTATCCAGGCACACACATGGGGAGCCGCACTCACTTTCCCTCCTGTCCGGTGGCCGCGTCTCATGTAGATCCTCTCCCTCTTTATGGTCACAGGTAACGTGACCTGTAGTCTCTGACCCCCCCAGCCCAGCCAGCCGCGGCAAGGTCGGGTGAGCGGCGGGGGCTCAAGGAGCAGCTTAGTTGCCTTGGCCCCATAAAGACGTGCAGCCCGTAGGCTCTAGCCCACCATAAAAACTGACAAGTGTGCCCTACGGCCAGTTCGGGCCTGAAATTGCACAAAGCAAGGCCCATAAAGACATGGATGAGCGAGTTTGGGGTGAAGAAACTTGACTACTCTGCACAGAGTCCTGACATCAACCCAATAGAACATCTTTGGGATCAATCAGGGCAGACACTGCGAGCCAGGCCTTCTTGTCCAACATCAGTGCCTGACCTCACAAATGCACTTCTGGAAGAATGGTCAAACATTCCCATAGACACACTCCTAAACCTTGTGGACCACCTTCCCTGTTATAGCTGCAAAGGGTGGTCCAACTCAGTATTGAACTCTACGGACTAAGACTGGGATGGCATTAAAGTTCATGTGCGTGTAAAGACAGGTGTCCCAAAACTTTTGACAATATAGTGTATGTCTATGAAATGATATATATTATATTATACATTATATATGATATACTGTATATAATGGATTTTCCAGACTTAATAAAAGCCTGAGCCCAGCATACAAACCATTTTATTTCCCAGAACCCTCTACTCCACCACGTGACTGGTGTAGTGCCCTAATTTATTTTCTTCAGGTGTAATGTGTGGGGGTTTATAAATAGCCAAACTATGCCAGCATATAAGGTTTTAAGCAAGTATGTCACACAAGTTGATTTTAAGAGTCCATATAATGTATAGTGCTGATGAATTATTATACTTTTAGTTAAAAAGAGTGAAAACTAACATTTAGTGATCTTGGTTGCAGAGGATCCTAGGCTCATTTAGTAAAGCTCTGACTTTACTAATAATTTCTTTTTTTTTATCAGTTCTCCAGCAGGTATGATTGAAGGGACCCCACAACTTCATGCAAATGCCTGGAAAATCTCATCAGCCTGTTTGACTCCAGTAAACATCCCTGTAGTGGACCCATGTGACACTAATCTTCAAAATGGTAAGTTTTCCGTGTTCGATATTGACATACAGTATGTAACTCTAACTGCAAAACATAATATATAAGTATATATACAGGATAAATAATATATTAAGCAAAGACAGAAAATTCATGCTAAAAGTTTAAAAAATATATATTGTAAAAAAAAAAATCACAGAGTAAGTCATACAGTAAGCATATAAAAAGAAAGTAGTTTATAATAATCAACCTTTTTTATGCAAAAGTAATGCTAAGGCTAGGAAATACCTGACCTGCTATTTTTTTCAATATTTTAGATGGAATTAAGGCCTTGGATGCCTTTAGCCTAAACAAAAAGGAGCACTGAAGTATAGGCAAAATTTGATGAGGATGGCAACATTTTATTAGTAAACAAACGGCTGTAATCTTAATGGAGCTTGCAGCCTAATGCCTCGCACTGTACACACGACCGTTTTTCTCGGCAGGAAAAAAAACAACGTTTTTCCCGACGGCATTCCTCTCAAGCCTGCCTTGCATTTACAAGTTCAGGCCAAATACCGCCCGTCCAAAGTGATGTACAAGTACGACGGGACTATAAAGGGAAAGTTCCATTCAAACAGCGCCACACTTTGGGCTGCTTTTGCTGATCCTTGTGTTAGTAAAAGTTTGGTGAGAGACAATTCGCGCTTTTCAGTCTTTGTGCTTTTCAGTCTTTGTGCTTTTCAGTCTTTGTGCTTTTCAGTCTTCGTGCTTTTCAGTCTGTTACAACGTGACGAATGTGCTATTTCCATTACGAACACTAGTTTTACCAGAACGAGCGCTCCCGTCTCATACTTTTA
This sequence comes from Rana temporaria, assembly GCF_905171775.1. Lineage (NCBI taxonomy): Eukaryota > Metazoa > Chordata > Amphibia > Anura > Ranidae > Rana > Rana temporaria. The sequence continues at coordinate 211,854,202 of NC_053491.1, read as the reverse complement.
CGATTCTGAGCATGCACATTTTTTTCCAATCAGAAAGGCATGCACACAACCAATTTTCTCGACGGGAAAAAGTCCGCCGGGAATCCCAACGGAAAAAAGAAAGCTTGTTCCCGACAGTTTTCTCATCAGGAAAACTGCGATGGAGCATACACACGGCCGGTTTTCCTTGCCAAAAGCTCTCATGGCAGTTTTCCTGCCGGCAAAACCAGTCGTGTGTACGAGGCATGACAGACATGACTGCCTGAAGAATCTCATAGGGGCAAGCAGATTGTATTAATGCCTGCTGTACACCTACAGCTATATGAGGTATTTATTTAGGTGAGAGCCTTTAGAAAGAGATCTGATTTACAGTATTATTCATTGAAGACCATGTTATTAATTTGTGCAGAATTTTGCAGTAAAGATAGGCCCTTCACCTCTCCCTTTAAAATAGTTGAGTATAACGTACTTACCACATTCATAGAGATACATAGATTCTAGGACTGATTGATTGTAACTAGGGTTGTCCCGATACTGATACTAGTATCGGTATCGGGACCGATACCAAACATTTGCCTGAGTACTTGTACTCGGGCAAATGCTCCCGATGCTTCACCTGATACTTGTACTGTCAGGGGTGATCAGTGCATGGGGAAGTTACAGGCACCAATCACCGCTATATAGTGTATTCCTCCGTGTATTCCCGCCGTGTATTCCTCCGTGTATTCCCGCCGTGTATTCCTCTGTGTATTCCCGCCGTGTATTCCTCCGTGTATTCCCGCCGTGTATTCTGCCGTGTATTCCCGCCGTGTATTCTGCCGTGTATTCCCGCCGTGTATTCCCGCCATGTATTCCTCTGTGTATTCCTCCGTGTATTCCTCGGTGCTCCTCCTCCACCCCCTGGAACTGTCAGGATGGAGAGAGGGGTAGGAGCCGGTAAATCCGTCTCCTTACTGCTCTGAATGGACAGAGTCAGTGATCACTGACTCTGTCCATTCACATAACTGAAACATCGTAAACTGTGATTACAATGTTTCAGTTTATGAATGAAGAGAAGACGCTGTCTTCACTCCATTCATTTTCAGCGCAGCTGATGCTGCTGAGAAAGGGACTGGGGAACATGTGTCCCTAGTCCCTTTCCCTGTCTCAAAGGGGAGATGTCAGAGATCTGTTAAGACCCCTGATATCTCACCAAAGCCCCCCAACAGGGCTGAAAAAAAATAAAGAATAATAAAAAAAAAAGAATAAAAAAGTTATTGTAGAAAATAATAAAAAAAGAAAAGAAAAACACACTGACACAGTCCACCCCCCCCCCCCCCCCTTAAAAAAAAGAAAGCATTATAAATAAAAAAAAAATTGTAAAAAAATTATTTTGTAAAAAATTAAAAACAAATTGTTAAAGATAAACAAAAAAAAAATACTGACACATGTGCTGCTGTCACATGAGATTAAAAAAAAGTATCGGTATTCGGTATCGGTGAGTACTTGAAAAAAAGTATCGGTACTTGTACTCGGTCTTAAAAAAGTGGTATCGGGACAACCCTAATTGTAACCCAGCTAAAGTGTAAATCTAGTTAACACATTTTTATAGTTTTGGATATAATGGGGAAATGTTGGAATAAACCTGTTATGATGATAAGTATGCCATAGGAGTTTTCTCCTCACTTTTCAGAGATTTCCTCTGAAGCCCTTTACACACGGGCCAGAATCTCGTCAGGAAAAAAACGTAGTTTTACACACTCTCGGGTTTCTCGGCAGGAAAACACTGCCGAGAATCACAATGAGAAAATAGAGAACATGTTCTCTATTTTTCTCGTCAAGATTTTAGGGAGTTTTCTTGACGAGAAACCTGAAAGCCTCATACACACGCATGGTATACTCTGCAAGAAAGCTCTGGGTCACATCTACGTGGGTTTGCAGCGCATGTTTGTGCAGGCATGGCAGACAATCCATTTTAATGGGCTGCTGTGACTGCATTTTCCACAGAAAAACGTAGCAGCGTTTCCACTTTGCTATTTCCCTGCAGTTCAATTTTAGATGTGTGGAGGTGCCATTAAGAAAGAATGGCAGCCTTGCGTGTTTATAAACAGCAGTATGTTTTGACTCTGGGTGCAGGAATTTCTGCAGATCCTGCACACGCTGCTGTTTAAAAAACATGCAGGGCTGCCATTCATTTCTAATGGCACCCCCACGCATCTAAAAATGCAGTGTGTTTGTGGGTGTGGGACCTGCAGGGAAATTGCATGGTGCAAAAAGCACCATGCGATTTCCAGGCCGCTGCATTTTCTAAATGCTGCATGCACCTTTTCTCTACAGGAAATGCAGGCATGGCAGCACATTCAAATAAATGGGGTGCCAATCCAGCGCCACAAACCTGCATAGATGGGAACCAGGCCCAATGGAAGCCCATCAAGCAGTGTTGCATTTCACTTTGTCTATGTGTGGAAGATGTGCCAGTACCACTGGTGGTCCATGCTAGTGCTCCGATTAGTGAACAGTTCAGCCACAGGATTTAGTCCACACTCACAGTCAGACTATTTGGGGAGAAGGACCTACCTGGTCCTGGCCAGTTGGGCTCACCATCCGGTGGCTCTCAGCACAGTGGGCATCTGCTTCCTCCCACTCCGATCCCAGATCCAAAGTCTTTGGCTCTCACCACCACTGCTGACTGCCGCTCCCTCCCACTCTGATCTCAGTTCCTATCCTTCGGCCTCCCGAGTCCTGAACATGCGGTTAGTGCAGTAACAGACTCGGGGCTATGGGCCCCAGATTCGGGGCTATAGCCCCAATAGCCACCCCCTAGCGACGCCATTGGTCCATAGAAAGTAATGTTATTTCAAATATCTGTTTTTGGAACGAATCAGAAATCGTATCAGTGTAAACCAGGGCTTAGCCCTCATTCACAGGGCCATCCAGAGCTGTACACCACCTAGATCAGCATATTTCTGTGGTGGGTGTGGCCAGGTGTTTGCTATCAGCTGCAGACTTTCAGCCTGTACAAATCAATGACAGGCTGACAGACCCTGAAGCTGTTCACATGTAATTACAAATGGAGTGATTACCTGTGGTTAGGGACAGATGAGTGGCCTGGACACAAACTGTTTGCTTTCAGGTCCTCTAATCTGTCCCTAACCACATGTACTGTAATCACTCCTTGTTCAAATACATGCTGCTGATTGCAAACACCTAGCCATATCTGCTGCAAGAATGTGTTGATCTAGGCAGTGTTGAACCCTGGACATTATCTATTTATCAGGTCTGCAGGATTCCTATTTATCAATTGGTAATTAAATGCGATTAAATATTAAATATACATTGGACCCTCTTTGGACTCTTTTAAACAATAGTTTTCTTCCAGTTGGATATGCAGCTCAGTGTGATGTTATCAATCAAGAACTTTTTGCACCATGCCACACATATGTCAGTCCAGCACTGTATTACCAGCTCTGCCGCTTTGATGCATGTAAATGTGGAAGTAATTGTCTATGTAATGCCCTGGCCCACTATGCCTATATCTGCAACAAGCATGGCATCGCTATCAACTTTAGATCTCACGTTTCATTCTGTGGTAAGTAAAACATTTTCTTCCTAAAACAATGAACTCTTCTTTATGGCGAACATCAATTCCCTTTATTTGTGTAATTGCTGTCTTTACCAATTTGAATAATTGAATACACAACCTGATCAAAATTTTTAATCTTAAATAAAATTTTCAACAAATTGTTCATTTAAATTTCAGGGTAATGGGAGTAGTTAATCTTTATAAATATACAGTATGTCAGTATTCAGCAATTAAATATCTATCTTTGTGAAATTTCTCTACTTCCATTCCTTTTCTGCTCACATTGATTTTGTATGTTCGAATTTGATGTGAGCTAGATTAAAAAGGTTCTAAAATTTCCAAATCCACTTAATATGTAAAATACAAGCCTCATCATTAAAAAAATAACATTACCTTCTTTGAATCCTCCTTTATTTGTTCTTTAGGTGCTCCCTTCCATACACTACTGCCTACAATGGGAGGTTTTTGGTTGCAGAGGAATTGCTGCCAATTCATAAAGCAGTTGGCAGAAATAGGTGTGACCAAGTGCTGACTGGCAAGCTACAAGCTTCTGAATCGGCAGTGAAAATGTTGATGGCCACATCCCCTTGCAAATTTTTTTTTAATGTCACTGTAGTGCAAGCAGGAACAGCCCTAATGAGAGTGGCAACACTGTTGCAATTTCAGGCTGTTTGCCTGTTTGGTAGGGCATTTGACAGGTGTTCGCCCTGCTGAACACCCTGCAATCCACTGTGCGCTGCACAGCACATTCTAAGCCCTGATTGGGAAAAGCTTTTGGCCACGGCACCCTTAACAACCGATGAGTCATTAGCTGTCAATGGGCTTCCCCGCTGACAGCTGAATATTTTTTTTTTGCTGGCAATAAAAAAGTGAAAAAAAAACCCTGGCATGTAGTTTCCTCCCAATCCATACCAGACCCTTACCCGATCATGCAGCCTGGCAGGCCAAAAAATAGAGGGACGAGTGAGCGTCTCGCCTTTCCTGAACCATACCGGACCACATGTCCTCAACATGGGGGGGGGGGTGGGTGCATTTGGGGGCGGGAGGCTCTGCCCCCCCAGCCCAAACCACCTTGTGGTTAAGGAGCTTTGAAGGCAGGGGGCTTATTAGAATCTGGAAGCCCCTTTAACAGATCCCCAGATCCCAACCCCCCCTTTATGTGAATGAGTAATAGGGTACATCGTACCCCTACCCATTCACCAAAAAAGTGTCAAAAAGTAATAAAAACACAGAGGCAGTTTCTGACAATTCCTTTATTAAAAAATAAAATAAAAATCCATCATCAATTACGCCACTGCCGCCAATGCCACCGCCACCACCGCCACCACCGCCACCACCGGACCCGAAAAAGGGGAAAAAAATAGCTCCACTTTCAACTAAGTTAAACCGCCGAATGCTTGGCAAGCCATTTCACAGTTCTTATATAGGTAAGGGGCAGAGCAACCTGGCGACGTCACCTGGCGGCACCCCCCACTTGTGACGTCACTGACCGGTGCCACCAGGTGACGTTGCCAGGTGGCCCCGCCCTTACCAATTTAAGAATTTTCAAACGACAAGCCAGGCTTGTCTTAGTTGACAGTGAAGCAATTTTTTGCTTTTTCTGGTAAGACAGTATGGCGGGTGTCGTGATTGATGATGAATTTACATGGGGGGGACACTTTTTTATTTTTATAATGAAGGAATTGTCAGAAACGGTCTCTGTGTTTATATTACTTTTTTGGTGAATTGGTAGGGGTACCCTATACTTATTTACATAGGGGGGGCAGGATCTGGGGGCCCCCTTGTTAAAGGGAGCTTCCAGATTCTGATAAGTCCCCTGCCCACAGACCCCCACAACCACAGCCTAGGGTTGTGGGGATGAGGCCCTTGTCCCTATCAACATGGGGACAAGCTGCAGAGTTGATGGCATGCGGCCTGGTATGGTTTATAAGGGGGTGCCTGTTCTTCCCCACTCCTTCCTGGCCTGCCAGGTTGCGTACTCGTATAAGGGTCTGGTATGGATTTTGGGGGGACCCCACGCTGTTTCTTTTTAAATTTCTGCATGAGGTTTCCGCTTAAAATCCATACCAGACCCGAAGGGCTTAGTATGGACTCATGAGGGGGAGGGCCCCCCCCTTTTTTTTATTGCTGACAATGGTATTGTATTTCAGGCAATTTAAATTACATTTCATTAATTTCTTAAATTGTTGTTGCAGCATTTTCTATACATGCTAAAAATGCGTCACTTTACAGGCAGACAAAGGGGACACCCAGGCACTTTATTTAAAGGAATTTTTCCTTTTTATTGTTTGACTTTAAGCATAATTAAAATCACTGCTCCTGTAAAAACGATCTTTTAAAAAAAATAATTTCCATTGACACATGGCAGGGTATGGGGGTCCAGGCAGTACCTGGACCCCCATACCCTTTTTATGGCCAAATAGTTGCATATAAGCCTTCAAAATGAGTCCTATAGACTTTAATAGAATTTGCCGTTTGAGAGTTAGAACTTTTTCTCTGTTTGGGAGCTCTGGTGCGAACCAAACAGGAGGATGTTCGGCCCATCTCTATTAATAAACATAATTCAACACGTTTCATTTTCCAAAAGATCAGTGTGACACTAGAATAAATGTATTAACAATATAGTAAGTTGAAATGTTACCTTATTGATGAATAAAGTGAAAAATATTAAACTGTGTTCTGTAGGAGTTGTCTGCCGCTTTGGAATGTTGTTCCATCAATGTTCATCATACTGTGGCCGCACTTGTTCCTCTCTTTCCCTGGGAGAAGTCTGCACTGATGAGTGTATAGAAGGATGTAACTGCCCTGATGGAAAGTACTTTGATGAGTCTCTTAGTTTTTGTGTTCCTATGTAAGTATATGTGTTGAATGTAAGGTAGAGTTTAAAAAGGTGGGATATATATATGTTCTATAGGTTATATGTTATGTTTTGTTAGGTTGTATACTAGTTGTCACACAACCCTGGCAGAACTTAGGTACTGGGTTTGATTTCTATAGTCCCATATTTTTGTAAAAACTCTAAATGAAGTTTGTCTGTTCGCCCCTTATTTGAGTGGGTTTCCCGTGGGTCTCCAAGTTTCTTTCCACAATGTATGAACATACTAATTGATTAATTAGCCTTCATCTAAATTGCTCTACTGTGTTTATGTGCTTGTGAACGGTGTAAGTAACCTTCTTCATGTGCAGGGACTGATATGATTGATCCAGTGTCCAGTGCTGCAAAATATGAATTATTATCTGAAATACACATATGCATAGCTCCCAACTGTCCCTGATTTTGAGGGACTGTCCCTCATTTGGAGCAATGTCCCTCTGTCCCTCATTCCTCCTCATTTGTCCCTCATTTTGGTCTGATCTATACTGTATAGAAGTATATAAAATGCACTTTTTATCTATCAAAAAGTGTTTCCCAGTGCTAAAACTTTCATCTGGTTTCTAAATTGCTGCATTTGTAAATTCCAAAAGCCAATATAAAGGAATATTAGTGGTAAAAAAGCACTTGTGGGTTTAACCAATCTTTTATTTTTTGTACAATTCTCCTTTAAGGGGGCGTGACAAGGGTGTGTGTCCTATGCCTGCATACTTTTGCTGATAGGTGTCCCTCATTTCCATCTCAAAAAGTTGGGAGGTATGCATATGAAGTATGTACAGTATAATGATGTCATATATATCAGTCAGCTAGAATATACATCAGTTGTACCATACAGTCATTCTCCACATAGGCACTTTGCTGCTTTTAAAAAACACAGATTTATGTTCCAAAAAATACTATCAGGTTGTGAACATTTCTTTCTACTGCAGATCAAACTGTCGTTGTTATTACAAGGGCAGAATTTACCATCCCGGGGAAGTGATTTTAAGACAGTCTGGATCTTGGTAAGATAAACGTTAAATAATTGTTTTCAGAATGCATTTAATGGGAATGGGCCATGAGAAAAAAAATGGATGGTTTACAGTGACGTGAGCCTCACTTTGTACCTTATTCAGTAGGTCAAAGCTCAATAACTCACCAATTGAGATTTTTTTTGATCTGACTTCAGCAAAGTGAACTCTGGTAGCTAATGGACATTACACATTAACGTTTATATTTGCCCAGCAGTGCTTAGTATTGATGCTTCTTCACTCCACTAATTACAGAAATAAGGTGCTTTATCTTTTTCTGCTAGCCAGTGTTTGAATGGAACAATGAAGTGTACTGAAACCGCTACAACTATGACAGGTATGTTAACATTGTTGAACCACTAAGCACATATCTATAATTTGCAAATTTCAGAACATATTTTAGTAGCTCTTACATACGAGCATTTCCATCATTTAAATTATTTTAAATACTAAGGGGTCAATTCACTAAGCTTTACCGCATGTGATAAGGGTGTCCTATTACTCATTTGCATATACATTATATCATGCGGTAAATAAAGTCCAATTCATAATAAAATAATAACGATTATGCGGTATTTACTGGGAAATAAAATATGGCAGTAAATATTGCATAAACATTTCTTAAGTCCAATTCACAAATGAACCAGAGAGTAAAAAAAGCTGGCAATATTTACAAATTGTTCCCCACTGACAGCTGAGTATGAAAAAAAATCAGACAATTAAAAATGTTGAAGAAAAAACACCTCAGGGTCCCCCCCCCCCAGTGCATACCAGGCCCTTAGAGTTTCGTATGGATTTTAAGGGGAACCCCATGCCAAAATGTAAAATAATGTGGGGTCCCCCTCAAAATCCATACCAGTCCCTTATCCGAGCATGCAGCCGGGTAGGTCAGGAAAGGGGGGGGGGTGCCCCTCCCCATATCAGGCCACATGCACTCAACATGGGGGGGATGGGTGCTTTGGGGCAGGGGGGCTCTGGGGTCTCATCCCCACAACCGAGACTGATGGTTGTGGGGGTATGCAGGCAGGGGGCTTATCGGAATCTGGAAGTGGGCTCCCAGATCCTGCCCCCCCCATGTGAATAAGTATAAGTACCCCACCTGTTCACAAACTGTCACAAAGTAATAAAAACACACACACAGTTTATGACAATTCCTTTATAAAAAAAAAAAATTGTGTCTTCCAGGTGTAAATCCATTGTCAATCATGCTGCCCGCTGGACCTTAAAAAAAAAAAAAGATGCCCCTGCCATCGATGAAGGCTGGCTGTCTACTGCAGGTTCTGGCGTCTGACATTTCTTATATAGGTAAGGAGCAGGGCCACCTGGCTACATCACCTGGTGGTGCCGCTCCTTGTGATGTCACAGACCAGTGCATGCTGGGTCGGTGACGGGACCAAGAGGTGACTCTGCCCCATAACTATATAATAAATGTCAAACAACAGAGCCTGCAGTAGGCAGCCTTCCCCAAAGCACCCACCCCTCCATATTGAGGGCATGAGGCCTAGTATGGTTCAGGAAGGGGGGCGCTCGCTCGGATAAGGGTCAGGTATGGATTTTGGGGAAGGGGGATTCCAGGCCTTTTTTTTTACATTTTGGTGTGGGGTTCCCCTTAATATCCATACCAGACCCAAAGGGCCTGGTATGCATGGGGGGGACCCCACGCTGTTTTTTTTTCAGCTGATGAGTCATTGGTTGTTAAGGACGCAGAGGCCAGCTTCCCGACCCGCTCCTTAGCAAGCAGCTCATTGCGGTAAATTACCACAATAACTAATGCAGTGATTACCCCTAAATCGAACAAATACCTCATTCTGTTATTAATGCAAAATTCTTAATGAATTGAACACTTGCACAATTGTTACCACATTGAGTGAGCTGTTATTTAACTCTTATGCCGCGTTCACACGATCAGTTCGTCTGATGAAAACGGTTTGATGGACCGTTTTCATCAGACGAACCGATCGTGTGTGGGCCCCATCGTTTTTTTTATCCATCAGTCAAAAAAATAGGAACTTGTTATAAAATTATCTGATGGATAAAAAACCTATAGAAAAAAACGATCGTCTGTGGGTACGTCCATCGGTTAAAAATCCATGCATGCTCAGAATCAAGTCGACGCATGCTCGGAAGCATTGAACTTAATTTTTCTCAGCACATCGTTGTGTTTTACGTCACCGCGTTCTGACACAATCGTTTTTTTTAAACGATGGCGTGTAGGCACGACTGATCATCAGTCAGCTTCATCGTATAACTGATGAAAAAATACATCAGACCGTTTTCATCAGATGAACTGACCGTGTGTACATGGCATTAGTGAATTGACCCCTAAATTATTTATGGCATACAGCTCCCCTTTTTAATAGACTGGTTTTGCTTTTCTTTTTCTTTTCATCTTTTGTAGTTGTTAGCCTTAAGGCCCATGACATGATCAGAAAATCATACAAAAAATACCACTTTCGAAATGATCGTACGATAATCTGTTCGTTAGTACACAGCTATAATTACAAATTTTCAGATGGGACAAACATGAAAATGTTTCTCAAACGATACCAGATCGTACGAATTCTTGTTTAATCAGTATAGTGTTTGTTCAAAAATGCAATTACATTACATCACATGACATTACTTCTGAATTTTTATTCTGTCACATGAGAATTCTTGTACTTTAGCAACCTCTTCATTTTCGATCTGGAGACTAGCATGCAAAAAAAATAAGAAAATGATCATTCATCCGATAATCTCATTGTGTGTACTAGGCTTTAATGTTGTTTTTTTTTTACCAGGGGTGTAGAGTAGACTGCATCAATATATTAGGTGTGGAGGATGCATGAAAAACAATCACTTCCCTTTAGCAGCTTCCTTCACTGCCTTGCGATTCTGCATGCTTAGCAATCTTTTATATTTTAATATTGCTGTGGGGAAGCAACCGCCAACCAGTGTTCTGAATCAGGAACTTCATGTTGCTTCATCTCCTGCACCTCTATACCCCATATGTACCAGCAGCAAAGCATAGGTTAATTTCAAATATCAACAATCATTTTTTCAACAGTGAGCAGGACTTTTTAAAAGAGGCGTTTTCGAACAATATAGCCTAATTGTGCTTGAAAATTCAGTTAGGTGTGCCTGTCTTTCTATCATTACAGTCTAATGGGAGTCTGTCAATCACAGGGCTACAGCATAGTGTACAATGTCCTATATTTTAGAATAACAGTAGTAGTTTGTATGCTTTCTTTTACTTCATATACAATCATTTTATGTTAAAGGTCAAACATGCCCAGAAGGAAAAATATACTTTGACTGCAGGAATCCTGTTCTTGGTGTACCATCTGCTGGTGTGAACTGTGAAGTCACTTGTGCCAACCTGGCAATGAATTTCTCATGTGTCCCATCCCCACTTTGTGCCAGTGGGTGTATTTGTCCACCAGGGTAAGTAAGTAGATATGATGCATTGCATAGATGACTGTTTATGTGTATATTGATGTATTCATGTGTATGTGTATATTCTTTTGATATTATGTTGTTTTGCAGTATGGCTGAGCACAAAGGAAAATGTTATGTTCCTGATAGCTGCCCATGTTCATGGAAAGATTGGGAATACTTATCTGGAGAAGTCATAACTACACCGTGCTACACATGGTAGGTTATTTAAATCTTCTATAGATAAACTATGAAGGAATGTACATATTTATACTATATATATTATGTATATACCGTGTGTATATATATATATATATATATATATATATATACTGTATATATATATACAAATACACACACACACACACACACACACACACACACACACACAAACAAACAAACAAACAAACAAACAAACAAACTAACTATACATTGTAAGAACTTGGGGCCAGATCCACAAAAGGGATACGACGGCGTAAATCTAGATTTTCCTAGCTTGTGACGGAAAATATAAGTTATATGAAGACAGGAGGCGAGTATCTTATGCATTAACTTTCTTTATTTAATGCCCATAGCAGACACTTTAAAACTTTTCTATAAACTTTTAATGTAAAAAAATTTTCAGTCAGTAAGACTACGACTCCCAGCAGTCCTTGTAATCCGTAGCCACGCCCAGGTCGGTGACCTCTATATAACAGACTGCCCGACTAAGATCCTCCTCTTTCTTGCTGCGAAGATCTTGCCCGTCGGATGTCGTCGTCTTGAACTGTATCCGTCCGGCCGGGGTCCGAGGAATCCATAACTTGGATCAGAGTCGTTCGTCGAGTCCCAACGGGGGTCTCGGAGAAATTTTAACCCAACGAGGGTTCAATAGGCGTTCCGTCCCAACAGGGGTAAGAAGACAGTAGAACTTTCAAGTATCCCAATCCGGAGTATTACCCAGGTACGATATTCAGTAACCTGTGAAGAAATCAGAGATATACATAATAGGGTGGGACGGGAGGGAAGATACTCGCCTCCTGTCTTCATATAACTTATATTTTCCGTCACAAGCTAGGAAAATCTAGATTTATATATCAGACAGGAGGCTCATATCTTATGCAAGTTTAAAGCTTAACATCTAATCCTGCAGACATAATATGCATATCCTGACAGAATACATTGCACATACAATATTAGGGTAAAACTGCCATGGATACATGCTCTTGCGGTCTAAAGTAAAAATGACGGAAGGTAGTCTCTGAAGACCAATCTGCCGCCACTAGAAGATCGGAGAGGGAGCCCCCTGACGTGACTACTTTGGTGGCCATGGCCCCTCTGGCGGAGTGGGCTCCGAAGAGGGACACATCAATACCAGCCATGTCCATGGCCATACGTACCCAGCGTGCCAGCGTGGCCGACGATACTGGAAAGTGTGGCTTGACATAAGACACCAGGAGTTGTGACAAACCCGGGGAACGCAAGCTAGCGGTCTGTAGTTCATATGCCTGTAGGCAGCGAACCACGCAGAGGAGTGGATGAGCAGGAAAAAACGGGTAGAAGACAGATTGAATACCGGTCTTAGTCTTGCGCACTACAGAAAACTTGACTCCTTGCGGTGAAAATTGTCGTCTAGAGATATCCAAGGCCTTAACATCGGATACCCTTTTAATGGACACTAGGCAGAGGAGGACTGTCAGTTTAATGGAAAGGAGTCTTAAAGGAAGATCCGAATTATCCTCCCACCTGGCGAACATATCCAGCACCTTGGAAACATCCCAGGTTGCTTGGTATCTAGGCCGTGGGGGACGTTGGAATCTTATGCCTCTCATGAGTCGACAGACTAACGGGTGTTTGCCGATCGGTAGGGAATCCACAGGGCAGTGGTATGCCGAAATAGCTGACCGGTAAACATTTATGGAGCTGAACGATTTGCCAGATTCAAAGGAATCTGCCAAATAATTCACCACTAAAGATACAGGGGCTCGTACAGGATCGACCTGCCGTCGATCACACCAACGCACCCAGAGCCCCCACGCTGATCGATATGCCGATCGAGTCCCGGGGGCCCAGGCCAGGGCGAGGAGGTCCTGAGCTGACTGTGAAAGGACGTTGTCAGCGTCCGCGATCCCGAAACCAGCCACGCCAAGAGTGGTAGGTTGTCTTCTAAAATTAGGGGGTGTAGTTCCCCGTTCGGATTGGTGAGAAGGTGGGGAAAGTGAGGCAGGAGCCTGGGACGATCCGCGGTCATCCCCAACAGGAGGGGAAACCACGGTTGGGTCGGCCACCACGGTGTGATCAACACCACAGTTGCCTCCAGGGTGGCAATCCGAATGAGGAGTCTGGGGATCAACTGGAAGGGAGGGAATGCGTAATGGGTGCCCTCCGGCCAAGGTTGGTGCAGCGCATCGACCGCATAGGCCTCTGGGTCCGGCCTCCAGCTGAAGAAGCGGGGCAGCTGATGATTGAGGCGTGAGGCAAACAGGTCTATGTATAGTGGACCCCAGATCTGTTGTAGATGGAGAAATACTGAACGATCCAACTGCCAGTCGCTGGAATCTCGCAAGTACCGAGAATTCCAGTCGGCCACTGAGTTGGACACGCCCGGAATGTATTCCGCGACAGGGGTTATATTGTGGGCTAAGCAATAGTGCCAGAAGTCTTTCGCGATGGTCGCTAAGACCTTGGATTTGGTACCCCCCAGGCGGTTGACGTACTGGACCGCCGCCACGTTGTCCATGCGGAATAGAATACAACACGTAGAGGTACGAGGCATAAAACTCCTGAGAGCGAATAGAGCTGCCAGGAGTTCTAGGGCGTTGATATGGAGCTTGGTTTCCTCTACTGACCAAGTCCCTCCGGTGGATGCCCTGCCGCATCTGGCGCCCCAGCCCCTGCGGCTGGCGTCCGATTCTATGACCACATCCGGGTAGGGATTGAAGATGGTTCTGCCGTTCCATTCTACGGCATGGCGAAGCCACCATTTCAACTCCTCGATCGTGTCCCGACATAGGGGAACCTCGTCGGTGTACCTGAGACCTTGTCTCAGGTGCATGATTTTGAGCCTCTGGAGGGCTCTGTAGTGTAATGGGGCCGAGAAAATAGCTTGGATGGAAGCTGCTAAGAGGCCCACAAGACGCGCTAGCGTGCGGAGGGATAGGCAACCCTTCCGCAGTGTAGTCCGGATCTCCTTGCGGATCAGAGCAAGTTTGGGGCTGGGGAGGCTGAGGGTAGATTGGATGGTGTCCACCGTAAAACCCAAAAATTCCATCTGCTGAGCAGGAATCAATATTGATTTGTCCTGGTTGACAATGAAACCCAGTTGTTGTAACAATGACACAGTCCATGACATGTGAAGATGGGCCTGGGTCTCTGAGAAGGCTAGAATGAGGATGTCGTCTAAGTAGATGACCAGACGAACCCCCCTGCTCCTCAGTGCCGCCACCACCGGTTTCAGCAGTTTGGTGAAACACCATGGGGCGGACGATAGTCCGAATGGAAGGCAAGTGAATTGCCACATCTTGCCCCTCCATAGGAACCGTAGGAGGTGTTGTGATTCTGGGTGTATGGGGACCGTAAGGTAGGCATCTTTCAAATCTACTTTCACGAGCCAGTCCCCTGGGTGTAGGAGGTCTCGGAGGAAGTGTATACCTTCCATTTTGAAATGTCGGTATACGACATATTGGTTCAACTCCCTGAGGTTGATCACTGGGCGATAACCGCCGTCTTTCTTGTGCACTAAAAATATATTGCTGATGAACCCTGGGGAGCAATGGTCTACTTCTATGATAGCCTGTTTGGCCAGTAAATCTCGCAGTTCGTTGTCTATTAGAGCAACGTTCTGGTTTGCGAAGCGGATGGGTGGCGGTATAACATTGAGTGGAGGAGATGTTACGATGTCCACAGTGAACCCCGCTACAGTGTGTAATATCCACGCGTCTGCCGTAATCGCAGACCAGGCGTGGATAAAATACCTGAGACGTCCCCCCACAGGAATGTGACTGAGTGGTGTGTGCATCATACTCACCGGTGGGAGGTCGGGATCGTGGGTAACCTCGTCCCCCTCGTCCTCGCCATGGTCTGCCTCGTGGTGGAAAGAAGGGGGCAGGTTGTGCCACTGGAGCGGCGTAGGATTGAGCCTGCGGGTACTGGTATTGTACTGGGGCTCTATTTTGTGGCCTGTAGGAAGGGGCACGGCCGGCAGATCGGCCTCTGTTTCTGCCGGCCCTGTTAAAAACCTTGGGGGTCCCAGCTTTCCTCAAGGAATTTTGAGCCTTGTCCAGGCTCGTAAAAAGGCCCACAAATTTATTGACGTCTTTCAATAAAGAGTCTCCAAATAACATGCCGTCCGCAGACGGTCCGGGTTCTGACTCCGCCAGGTGGGCTAACTGGGGGTCCAGACGCATCAGTATAGATCGGCGTCTTTCAATCGAGCATGCCGTATTGGCAGTGCCAGCCAGGCATATTGCTCTTTGCGCCCAGCCTCTCAGCTGTTGTAGGTCGACCGGTTGCCCGGATGCTGCCGCCTGTTCCGAAAGATTGAGGATCTTGGTCAGGGGCCCCATCATGTCTAGAACACGATCTTGAATGGATCGGAATGATCGTTCTACCCCTTTTCTCTGGAATTTGCCAGATTTCATTAGATATTTGGTTAAAATGGGGTCTATCTCAGGGGTAGCCACCACTTTATTGGGTATAAGGGGTCTAGGGCATTCAGCCCTAAGTTTGTTGCGACTAACCCTGTCAAGGGATTTTCTAGCCCATAATTCTATGTATTGGTTCACCTCTGGTAGAGGGGTCCATTCTCCAGAACGCGGGTGACTAATAGCGTTTGGATCAAAGAACGGTTCTCCTAGGGAGTCTAGGAGAATATCTCCCTGCGTGGCAGGGTTGGCAGCTGTAGTGAGCACCGTCTCCCCAGCATCGTCCTCATATGAATCCGGCTCTGACTCATCCGATCCCTCTAAGGGGTCATCAGAATCCTCTTGTGGAGAGTCAATGTATGAGTCCGGTTTGGCCCTTCTTGCGGCCTTAGTCCCTTTAAATTGTAACTCCCTGGGGTCCAGGGGTCTATTTGAGTGCGTCTGATGCTGGGGTTGGTAAGCCGTGTTAGGGTTTACCTGAGGCATATTATTTCCTTCCCCTGCCGGGGAGTCAATCACCGCCAGGGTGTGCTTCCTCTTCTGAGAGGCTTTGCCTTTTTTGGGCGGTGGTTCGTCGCCTTGCGGCGTCGGTAACTGTGGGGCCATGGGTATATATACCCTGGAGGAGGCAGCAGAGGACAGGGCAGCCAGGATGGATTTATTAATTAGCTCCTGAATCTGGGCAGCATTCAGGGCTGGGGCTGTGTCCCTATTGGTGTTATCCTCCATAGGATCCGTAGGGGCAGGGAGATCAGACATGCTGCCGCTCTGTATAGCTATATATAGTAAGGATAGCTCTTAAAATTAGGCTATAGACACAAACAGTAAGGCAATATGGGTAGTGTTGCTTAAAGGCAGGTAGGGGTTAATCCACGCTGCCAGGAGTAAGGCAAAGAGAAAATAATTCTTGCTAAGGCAGGCAGGGGTTAAATTACAATACCAGGCTCTCTCCTCACTGCCGTCAGTGCAGGGACTGACGTTGCAGCGTGAGGAGAAAGCCTACACCTTCTGCCTGAGCAGAGAGAGAGTCACATGTCCTGTGACTCTCCTCTGATTGGTCGCCCCTCCCTCCTCCAGCTCTGAGAGAGCATACAAGCTTGTCTGAGGAGAGAAGGAGGGGGAGACGAATCTCTCCCCCCCGCGGTGCGCGGGAAAGACGGGGAGGGAAGGAGAATATGTGCCTCTGTGAGGTAAACAGACGCACCAGCACCTCTGAGGGAAAAGGAGGGAAAAAATACTTTAAAAAGAGCGGCGCTCGGCGGTACAGGTACTGTACAGCAGCCCAGGGGAAAAACTGGGCAAAGGTACAGGTCAGTGAAATAAAAAGGGGAAAAACGTTTGGTACAAAATGAAATAGGTAACCTATATACCTAATATGATTACATATATACCTGTTATGAGTAATACAGCACCATTATAAACATATATAAATAAATCACTAACAGCTAAGAAGTGACTACCTATTAACACTAATCAGACGATTAAGTACAATATAAATATATATATATATATATATATACTGAAGTAAATACACTTATAATAATAAAATATATAAGAAAATTTGCCGTGAGTACTTATCTTTTGCTATGAGCAGAAAGAAAGAGGAGGATCTTAGTCGGGCAGTCTGTTATATAGAGGTCACCGACCTGGGCGTGGCTACGGATTACAAGGACTGCTGGGAGTCGTAGTCTTACTGACTGAAATTTTTTTTACATTAAAAGTTTATAGAAAAGTTTTAAAGTGTCTGCTATGGGCATTAAATAAAGAAAGTTAATGCATAAGATATGAGCCTCCTGTCTGATATATAACTGCTGTTACGCCGTCGTATCCCTGTTCCTAACTATGGAACTGATCCACAGAATCCGTTTTCCATAGTTAGGCAGAAGATCCGGCATGTGTAAGGGACTTACACTGCCGGATCTTAGGATGCAGTTCCGCATCCGTCGCTGGGGGCATTTTGTGTCGAAATGCCGCCTCGGGTATGCAAATTAGCACTTACGGAGATCCACAAAGCTTTTCAGCTTCGTTTTTTCTCCGTAAGTTTTAGTTTGCAAAATGCAAAATTAGAGCTGCTTTTACAAAGTGTAAACTGTTTACACCTTGTAAAAACAGACCTTTCTGTCCAGCGACGCGATTTTTTTAAAATTTTGAATTATCCACAAAGCTTGGCGTAACGTAATTTCACGCTATGCACGTCGGGAAAATGACGTCACGAGCATGCGCAGTACGGCCGGCGCGGGAGCGCGCCTAATTTAAATGGGAATCGCCCCCATGAAAATAGGAACGCCTTGCGCCGGCGGAATTTAAGTTACACAGCCCAAAATTTCTAGGTAAGTGCTTTGTGGATCGGGCACTTAGGTAGAAATTTTAAGGCAGTGTAACTTAAATGGAAAAAATTAAGTTACGCCGGACCTTTGTGGATTACCCCCAAGGTCTGCCAGAAATGCGGTTAGACCTTAGTTTTCTATTGTGGGCTGACAACACACAGCATTTTTTTGTTTTAGTGTTGTCAGCCCTTCCCATTAGCAGATAGCTCAAAAATCAGGACACCTTTTCTGGCGAGATCAACATAAAGCAGATATTGCAAAATGTTTTCAATGGTATTTTTATTACTCCAAAAGGGAGCTAATAAGAGAAGTTAGGATTTACCTATTTTTTAATGCACATTGATAAGATTGTTTGCATTAAAGGGTAACTCCACTTTTGCGGGGAAAAAAATGAGCGAATAAAAAAAATATATAGCTATATATATATATATATATATATATATATATATATATATATATATATATATTTATGATTGTGACTCAAGTCATATTTTAATAGAATTTTATTAAAAATACACTTCCTTTCCTTTTCATTCTGCAGATCTGTAATTTTCTGTAAAATGCGATGCAATATGGCTACTTGGAGGTGTTTTGTACACAGACTGTGTACAGAACGCCCCCCCTGAAAATGTAATTTCTGGCTTGTGTGATTGGCTTACTGATTTTCCCAGAAGTCTGCACTAAGATACAAGTCAGATTTTTGGCACCACCTGCAATGAAAATATAGGGCCTAATCCTCAAAAACCCGGCGCAACGTAACTTTTGGCATTTAAGTTACACCGCCGCAAAATTTCTACCTAAGTGCCCGATCCACAAAGCACTTACCTAGAAATTTGGAGCGGTGTAACTTAAATCCGTCCGGACAGCGACGCGGGATAGAAGGGTCTACTTTTACAAGGTGTAAACAGTTTAGGCCTTGTAAAAGCAGCCCTAATATTGCGACGGCAAACTAATACTTACGGAGAAAAAACGAAGCTGAAAAGCTTCGTGGATCTCCGTAAGTGCTAATTTGCATACCCGAAGCGGCATTACGACGAGAAATGTCCCCAGCGGCGGCTGCGGTACTGCATCCTAAGATCCGACAGTGTAAGTCCCTTACACATGTCGGATCTTCTGTCTATCTATGTGAAACTGATTCTGTGGATCAGTTCCATAGATAGAAACAGGGATACGACGGCGTATCAGTAGATATGCCGGCGTATCCCTTTTGTGGATTACCCCCATAATTTTTAGTGAGATATTCCAAAATGGAAATCAAATCCTAAAGGGATGCAGAACTTGCCAATTTTCTCAGAGCCCTGCAGGTGCAGCAGCTGATTGATAAATATAAAAAACACTCCCATACTCCCCTGCACATAGACCTAGGCAAACAAATAGCTATTCCTTTAGAATAACAAAAGGAACAAATCTGTGCCTGGACCCAGATTGCTACTACACACAGAGGACCCCCCCCAGACTCTATCCCAGTGCCTTTGAGGAATTTGTTTTAACGCATTACTTACTGGCTGGAGGTAAGCGCTCTGTGAGCTCAATCTTTGTGAAGACTCATCTTGATTGTCTGCATTGATCATCCACGGGCAGAAGTTTTTTGCTGCACATTAATTTCATTTATTTTGGACTTGAGTTATGGTTCACTACAGAAGTCTTTAAACAGTTGGCTGCACATTATTGCACATATTTTGGATTTGCATTTTAGTTCACTTAGAACTTTTTTCACTTTTTCCTTTTGATATAGGTTGTTCAACGGATTGTTATCAGTTTCGACTGACTTATTATTCAATGTACAGAGATCACCTAAAGGAGCAGAGAGAGGGAGTGGGTGGGAAAGTTGATGCAGTAAAACACATAGAGGGGAGACAAAGCATGTTGAGGAGGCAGAGGCCTCCATAGAAAAGATCTACAGACAGTTATTGTAACTGTGAATGCGGGTTACCACCTGAGTGGGGAGATCTATCTGGTGAGTGCAACTACACAAGGGGGGGCACAAGAGATATACGGGAGATATTTGTGTGGAGTTTGCGTCATCTTTTTCTCACCTTATTTTAAAGACACAATATCACCAGTGGACTTTATGTTATATTATAACAATTTAATGTTGGAGAACTTTACAATTTATTCATGCACGTGTAACATATATATATTTTCTTTGATTTTTACTTTGATTATTTATTCGTGATTATACGTTTATGGCACATCAACTGTGTATTATACAGCAATGTATACCTTTTGGTTAATACACCTTCAGTTTGCACAGCACTTGCACATCTACATAAATTGCTGCATACCATTAGCAGCGCCACACCCACCCCTAAAATGTACCTTTTTAATATAAGTGCCATTATTTTGCTATATGAAGTAACAGCTTTAGATCTGGCTGAACAATTTGTTAAGTAGAACTAAGAGGGGTGAAGAGATTTCAGTTGTGATCCCAGTCAGCATTAGTAAATAACTTTGGTGACATTTTTATGACCATTACAGCAAGAAAGTCTCTTAGGAACAGCACTGGTCATCTACAACCTCTATACAACATCAGTATCTAAGGAATGTTTAAATATGTTCAGTGTGGACAATGATTGCATCTGTCACTTCAATTAATATGTGCTAACCTTAATCTGTTTTCTTATAGTGTTTGCAAAAGAGGAGTATTTAACTGCACCAATTACCCATGTCCTTCTGTCTGTACTGTGTATGGTGATCGTCACTATTACACTTTTGATGGCTTGGAATATGACTATGTCAGTGACTGTCAGGCTTATTTAGTAAAGGTAAGGCCAACATTTCAGCTAAAAATTTGCCTAGAGATAAACAGAAACTTTCTTTCTAAAATGTAAGTAATTGCTTTTTAATCATTCTGGCCAGTTACAGCAAAACTCAAGATAGTTTAAGAAAACACCTTCACTTACTAATATATCCCTTCAAAGGCCATGAAATAATTGTTTAATTCATACAGCATATTTAGCTGAAGTCTGCCTTTAAACTGATTTTTCTAACAACAGCTCATAGTTAAAATCAGACTTGTAGTGGGAGTGCATGTTCTTTAAATTCATGAGTTGGATTAGGTGATATTTTGTTGTATTAGGAGGAGGATGAGCCTTTAGTGTGGATGTTACTAGTGTGATCACATTCATTATTACCCCAAAGAGCATGTGGATCAGTCATACAGATTCTGCAGAACTACAGATTTGAGTGTGTTGCAGGCACACTTGCTCGAAAGACTAAATCGATCAGAAGAACAGGTATTTTTTGCCCGCCTAATTTCATTTTTTTTTTTGAACTGTGATTGTTTTTTCGCTTGGAGTTTCCCTTTGTGGTGGATTTTATAACCATTGCTGAATTGGGGACATGTCTTTCTTTGGGGGACATGTCATTCTTTGCGTTAGTGGTAACTCTGTTTCTAACTATGATGTCTCCTGCTTTGGAAGAGATGGAGGTGGCCATCTCAAATAATCAGACACTGCAGCTGACAACTTATTCTAATTCAAGGAAAGTAAGCAGAGGGAGATTATCATTCTCTCTAGTAATTCAAATGTGCCCTTTTTTTTTAATCTTTATTAGATATTTACTTTTTGAAAACAAGCATAGCTATAGGCTTTTAATGCCCTATAAGAATAGCTTACACAAAACTGACATAGCCACCCAGGTTAATGGGATGTTGTTAAATTCTTATGATAATATTAAAAACAAGGGTTATAGTGACCATATGTACAGATACAGTAAGTGGTAAACACTCCAATCTATAACTAGACTTTACAGCAAGGTGAACATGAAGGGGCATTTAACATTACAAACAACAGAAAATTTCCCAGCACACTTACCAGCTAGTCTGCAACCAAACCAAATTGGCCCTATCTAACAGTTTGCATTATAACAGAGGTCGCGAAACCACATATCCTCGTCTAGCTATGATTAGGGATATGAATTTGAATTTGAGTTTGGTTCTCAGACATTTTTGATGAACAAATGATGAACTTTGCAGAAATTCCCACTGAAGTCTATAGGGACAGAACTTTGTATGCAGTTCTGGCCATTTGTTGGGCTAATAAGCATGCTAGTGATGTTAAAACAACAGAAATGTGCTTTAAACTGATAGCAAGGTGGTACATCACTCCACAGAGAGCACATAAGATGAATACAGAGACCCTCCCAATGTGTTGGAGGGGCTGTGGTGCTCTTGGGACTTTTGCGCACCTATGGTGGGATTGCACGAGGATTCAGTCTTATTGGGAAAGAATAATAGAAAATATCCATCAAATAACAGGGGAACAGGTACAGAAAGACCCTTGGAAATGTTTGTTTCATGACACGGATTAAACGGTAGCCCAATATAAAAATACGTTAGTACCCCATCTCCTGAACGCAGCTAAAAGCCTGATCCCAAGATTATGGAGAACCCCCCGAAGTCCTGGAATGGGGAGTAAAGATAGACTGGCTGAGGTCAATAGAGGAATCAATACACAGAAGTGAAGACTCCAAAAAAACATATAATAACATCTGGGGGAAGTGGTTAGAGTTTAAAAAAATCTATTGAATATGTGAGGATCCTGGAGTGCTAAGGGAAATGGGGGGGACTGGGAGAGGATAGAGCTCCGTGAGGGAAAAGATAGAAACATGTGATAGGATTCATAAAGGATTGAATTTAATAGGGAGGGGGGAGGAGAGATAGTGGGGGGGGGGGTATATGTTGCCTCCTTTTTTGGGGGGGGGCGGTAGGGGGAGGGAATGTAGGATATGAAATGTTATATGAAGGGAGATGTAAGGTGGAGACACCTATATCCAATGTTGTTAGTCCGAGAATTTTGTACTAATAAAAAGATAATATACAATAAATAAATAAATAAATAAGCATGCTATTGTTAAATGGCATACAGAGCTGGGCACTGCCATGGGGGACATGTACCAATGCCAAATAAATAAGGACCTGCAAAGCATTTTCCCAAATATACCCGATTTGCAAATCATTTGTTGCAAACCTATGACAACTGCAAACATGCACCTCAACCCTAGCTATGATCTTTATTATTAGGACCTCTGTCTATGGGCTTTTGTTCACTTCAGAATTAATTCTCTTCAAATACAAGTGTATTGTAATGCAGAAGCAGCTGATGCAAGTCAACTGCCTCTACAATAACCTCAGAAGCATCCAAAACACAAGTACACATGGTCAGAATTTCCGACAAGAAAAGTTGAGCTCCATCAGACTTTTTCGGAATTTCCGACAGCAAAAATTTGAGAGCTGGTTCTCAATTTTTCCGACAATAAAAGTTCTTGTCCGAAATTCCAATTATCTGTATGCAATTCCGACATGCATGCTCGGAATCAATTCAATGCATGTTCGGAATCATTGAACTTCATTTTTCTCTGCTCGTTGTAGTATTGTACGTCACCGCGTTCTTGACGGTCAGAATTTTGTGTGACCGTGTGTATGCAACACAAGTTTGAGCCAATATTCCGTCAGATAAAAAAATCCACGGTTTTCTTGTCGGAATTTCCAATCGTGTGTATGCGGCATTACTCTCCTGCATATTCACATGTAAATCTCACAAAGCAAATAGAAGCCTATAGGAATGTGTTAGCGTAAACATACCTATATGGGAGTTATTTCTTTAAACTGAATACAAAAACACCAAGCTACTTGACTAATGAAAAGTCCGGTGCTTATATAGAGACCCAGAACTTCAGGATAGCTTCCTGTATCCTTTTTTTCACTAAGGGGCTACATAATTGTTTGAGATACAAAAAGGTAATTGAAATCAAGGCAGAGTGAATGCTCAAAGCAACATTAATGTAAAGTCTTTTATTTACTGTTGCCATCAGTGTAACCTTATCCCACAGAATCCTCAAAATTGCACTTTCTAATAGGATACTGTACACCAAAAAGGGTTAAACCCAATTACAAAAAGTAGCCCAGGTAACCATGATTTGATAAAAGACCCCAAGGACTGAAACAGTTCCATTTCCTGAATGAATAAGCTGATAGCTATGTGATAGCTAGAGATGTGTTGTTGCTTTGTTTTTTGCCTGAATAAAAATACAGGGAATAGGTAGCTGTATGTAAAGATATACCATCATACCCAGAAGATAGGCTTAAAAGGCTGTGCTATTAGCTTCATAATGTTGAAGGCTAGTGCAGTGTTGGCTTGGGCAAGGAGCAGCATAATGCACTTTTTAGAATATCACACTGCTTGAGTTTTTTTCTTTTTTGATTGCTTTATTTTTGTTGCTTTTTTCCTTTCAACTTCATTTAAAAGGGTCACATAGTTCACTATAGAAACTTCATAGAAACGTGCATGGCGCTGCTGTGTGGTGTCATGCAAAGCCATTCAGTGCAAAAAATACAAACATGCTACAATTTTCTGCACTGCAAAACACACCAGCATTGTGTTGGGAACTAGACACATAGGCCCGGATCCACAAAGAACTTACGGCGGCGTATCTATTGATACGCCGCATAAGTTCTACGATGCGGGCTAAATCCGACTGACGTACATGTTAGGATCTAAGGTGCATATTTACGCTGGCCGCTAGGTGGCGCTTCCGTTGATTTCCGCGTAGAGTATGCAAATTAGCTAGATACGCCGATCCTCAAACGTAAGTCTGCCCGCATTTTTTTACGTCGTTTATGTAAGGCTTTTTTCGGTGTAACGTTACCCCTGGGTCTATGAGGCGTACGCATGTTAAGTATGGACGTCGGGACAGCGTCAAATTTTTCGTTGTTTACGTCGTTTGTGTAAAACGTTCGCGAATAGGGCTTTGCATAAATTACGTTCACGTCGAAAGCATTGACTATTTGCAAAGTGCGCACTGGGATACCCCCACGGACGGCGCATGCGCCGTTAAAAAAAACGTAATTTACGTGGGGTCAAGATGCATTGACATAAAACACGCCCACATCTTAGTCATTTGAATTTCGCGCCCTTACGCTGACACATTTACACTACGCCGCCGTAACTTACCGCGCAAATTCTTTCTGGATACGGAAAATACGCTGTAAGTTGCGGCGGCGTAGTGTATCTGAGATACGCTACGCCTGCCTTAAAGATAGGCAGATCTTTGTGGATCCGGGCCTTAGGGGTTGATTTACTAAAGGCAAATCTGCTCTGCATTACAATTGCACTGAAAGTGCACTTGGAAGTTCAGTCACTGTAGATCTAAGGGGACGATATGAAATGAGGGGAAGCTCTGCTGATTTTATCATCCAATCATGTGCAAGCTAAAATGCTGTTTTTTTATTTTCCTTGCATGTCCCCCTCAGATCTACAGCGACTGCACTTGAAAGTGCACTTTCAAGTCACTTGCAGTGCACTTGTAGTGCAAAGTGGAGTTGCCTTTAGTATATAACCCCCATTATAACAGGAAGTGAGTGGAAATCTCCCCAGCATAGTCAAGCACAGCACTAAAAATGGGATATAAATATGTCAATGGTTAGTAAATGTCCTCCAAACCAAAGGAAAATCCCTCCATTGACAGATGTCACCAAAACAGTTAACCCCACTGGGAGACCTCCCATGCTTTCGTTTCTTGGTGACAACTGTAATTTTTTCTATTTTCTTTCACTTTCCAAACTGGTGACATCAATCAACATTACATTTTGTTAATTAGAACACGATGACTGAGTAGATCTACCAGCTCAGATTATTTCAGTTTACATTCTAAAAGCAGAACAGTTTCTCCTTCAGAATAACCATGACGCCATTTTCAGATTCAAACAATGCACAAAAATGCAGGATTAATCTTGGCATTTTATTAGCTTGCACCTCTGCCAACATGCAGCCCCGCTACAAGTAATTGAAATGTCAGAACTTCTCAATCATTGCTGCTTAATAAAAAAATAATGCTCGGATCAAGTAGCTCAAACAATGCAATGGAATAAAGGAGCCATTTTTTCCCACCGTGCGCAATCAGACTTTCATTTTCTTAAGGTAAAAAGTCATGCGTGGAAACATAAGTGATTAAGGAAAGAAAGACATAAAGCATTAACAATTCAGTAGTGAAGTTGCTGCTGAAATTGTAAACTGTGATGAGTGAGCAGAGCCTTTCAGAACATTTTCAATTTTAATGATAGACATTCTATATGCAACAGCTAAAACCTTAGCCATATACAGTATCTGAAAATAACAGGATTAGTGATAATCCAGCAATCGTGAAAAGATGTATTGAATGGACGTTCATGTCTTTGTACAGACATAAAATAGGCATTGAAAATGCTTGTATGAAAACTTAACTTCTATGCTACTTGTGATGGTAAACAGTTTAACAGTAATGTTACTGGATCAAGAGTGAAAGCTTTAAAAGGATAGTTATGCTCCAGTTAAAAAAAGTTACACTGGAAATGTAGTGAAAGCTGATTTAGTTATCATAAAATAGTGTAGACTTGTAAGGTGTAAATACTGAAGAAATATCTTACGGAAAGTAAATATTGCAATTGGATAAGTAATATAGAAAACATTTCAATTTGATCTTTAGGTAAATTAAAGGCATTTCAGATCAAAATAAAAATCCTTTCAAATATACAACTAAACTCGCTATATAGGCTTCCTTACTCTTCCACATGTGACCAGGCCCGGATTTACACCCTTTGCTGCCCCAAGGCCAGGTCCTTTAATGCCTAATGGACTTTTTCGGCAGGACACTGGGAAGCAGGTGGGGTGTTGCTGTCGAATATGAGATTGAGAACCGGGGGGGGGGGGGATGTTGCTGCCGAATATGACATTGAGATGGCCTGCTCTTCCCTCTGTTTTTTCTCCGCTCACCACCCGTGACATGATGGGAGGGACTCCAAAAATTAAAGTGTCCTCTCCTCTCGGCTGCAGTGCCGCCCCTGCACCCACTGCCGCCCCGAGGCCTGGCCTTGTTGGCCTTGTCTGGAATCCGGCCCTGCATGTGACTGGGGTTCCATCTGCCAACAAAGAACCAAAGCTCCATTCTTTTTGTATACCCTGAGGTGGGGAAAGTGCATTTGACCATCCTGTTGGTTTAGGGATCAATTGTATAAGGTAAGTGATCAATCTATCTGTCGGTGGAGTGAGTTGTCCCCTTGGGTGAAAGGGAACGCTTTTATCTTTACAAAGAGACTTTTGCTGCTTCATTTATCTTTTTATTGTTTCTGGCATCGGGCTTTGGACTGTTTTTAACAGGACATTTATATCATATGATTGCGCTGCACTGCTTTGATTTTTAAAAATCTAACATGCTGGTTGTACCCAAGTCGATCAAAGGACTTGGGAACAATCAGCCTGCCCATACATGGATAGAGTCCCTGCTGAACCATCTAAGATTCGATCCATTTATGAATGGATTTGCTCTCTCTATTCATCCTGGTGCCCAAGTGATGGGAAATCCCAAATTTTACAGTTGTCCCCCAAAACAATAGGTAAGAGTAAATCTTCCACTGAGGACACTTGTTCTGGTGACAACTGTCTAAAGTCTCATACACACTACCCGCTGGGTTGAACAAAAAAAAATCCTGACAGCTTAGGTCGGAGCCGCTGTACTAAAAATTCAATGTTACTTCAGTGATCTCCCCTACTGAGCTAATGTGTTCCCCTGCCAGAACACTCTGGTCAGCACTCTCAGCAATTGGTTGCGAGTGCTGATCGAGAGTTGGTTGGCAGACCTTTTTTGGTTATGCCCCTTTGGCAGAATCCGGCCTCTTTACACACGGGCCAAATGTCACCTGGTTTCTATTGAACCAGCCGATGCTGCCTGACATTCAGCCCATGTGTACTAGGCTTTAGACTGGAATTCCCCTCACTTTGTAGAGATCATGTCTGATTTCCTGCTGGATTTCCAGGACAGACTCTCCAAAAAATAAATTAGCAGGGATTTTAGGCTTTCCTCATCCTATATAAAACTAAATAATAAAAATGAGCTATACACACACACGTTAAAATAAAAGAAATATATAATTGTTTCGGAGTAAACTTCTAAAATTCAATTTTTATAATTATATAAGTGTTAATTAAAAAATGTTACTGTAGATAAAAAGTCTATATTTTATCTTCTTATCTAAAAGTCTGATTTTGGAATTCTGGTACAACTCATTGTAAAGTTTTTACAAATGAATTAAAGGCCTTGTTTAAATGTTATTTTTAATTTGAAAAATAAATTAACAAAACAATAAAAAAAAATACAAATGGTTTACAAAATAGGAATAAAAACAGTACAGAAATAGTAGCTAATTAAGAAGAAAATGAATTAATTAAGGGTGATCAGGGTTTTTTATTATTAAGTTTGCTCTGACTGACATCATATACAGATCAAAAGTCACCACTTTGATCTTCATATGAATGAGAAAATAGCAACAATGCTACATTCTATTTCTGAATAATGCTTCTGAACAGTGTATGCTGGCTCACAGGCTGACAGCCAGGATTTTAAGGTAAGAAGGGTGGGGGAGGCTCAGCCTGGGGGGGGGGGGGCTGTTTTTTTTTTTTTTAGACATATGTAAAATGTCTAAAGTCTGCTTAAGGGGTTTAAGCCTAAAAACAAAATAATAGGACAGAAGATAAGACACATGACACAGTGAAAGTTGCTACAATTTCCAAAAATAGGAAAAAAACATGATTTATTTTCTCTTAAAAGACACAGTGAAGCACACTAGAACATTCTTAAGGCAGACTTTGCATGTCCCACTTCTACCAGAGATCCAAATAAATATTAGGCTTAATCCTTATTTTATTATTGAGGGAGTTAGCCCTGGGCAGCCTGCTTACAGTTAGTTTACATCACAGAAAAAGCCAAATAATAATATTGATTGAGAAATATAAGGTCATTTATTCTAAAATGTATATGGCTTGTTGTTGTTAAAAACCATGGCTTTTATGGAGTAGAGCTTGGGACCAATAAAACATTATAACAAGGCAAGTCATGATCAGTAGGGCTCTACTATAATTCACACTGACTAAAGCCGGCCATACATGGATCAAAATCTATGCCAGTTCAGCAAGGACCAGACAAGTTTCGATCCATGTACGGGCTAGCTGTGTGTGCACAAGTTGATCTATAAATTGTCTCGTGTACAACCAGCCTGTTGGGTTCTTTCCAAACAATCAGTGCCTCCGGCTATAGCTGATCATCGTATTCTGCCGGTGGGGAAGGCTTCCTGCTTGTAGAACACAAAAGTGCTGTGGGAAGGATTCCCTAATCAGCACTGAGTGTGTTGATAGGGGAATGGATACATTATTTTCATTCAACCCGCTGGTTGAAGGGAAAAAAAAATTATAATGTATAGCATGACTAAGTGGAAGGCTGTTTGATTCTTTTTAGTCCACCTCACTAGAACTTCTCTGGTTTTATGGTTTCATTGGCCTTCAAATCCTTCTACATACTGAAAATCATTATCAAAGTATATAGACAGATCTGTAACATGTACTATATTTGTTAAAAGGAAAGACAAAAAAAAATTTGTATATTAAAAAAGTTTGGCCAATAAAAGTACAGTTCGCTAAGCCTTAATTTTAACTGTAGCTCTTAAAGGTCGGCTATTATGCTGCACTGACTTACTTAGTTGAGTGTCTGTGAGTGGATGATTAGGAGAGGGGCAGGTTGGGAGAGTGCACTTCCAATGAATCCGGCCCAACTGAGCCCTTTTCGGGGGTTGGGCTGCTACTTCTGGGTACAGCCTCAAGGTTGTTTCCGCATATACTTGTAAGAGTAGGTAAAATGAGCACATTAGAAACAAAATGCAGGTGAATATGTAGTCGTTGTATTGAAAGTAGCAAAACATAATAAAGCCAAAGGCTTTAACTTGTTTTGCTACTTTCAATACAACGACTACATATTCACCTGCATTTTGCTTTTAATTGGATATCGGGCGCTCCTTTTATCTACCCTTTCATTTTAACTGTGTCACCTTTAGTAAAAGAAAACCTTTGGGTGGACTGAGGGTTCTAAAGTTCATGGGTAAAACCGGGAGAAATCCAATAGGCTAGGATGGCAAACTGCCTACAGCCTTCTCATCTATTAGACCTTGTGACGCAGGTGATGAAAAACAGACTGCCGTGGGTTTTGTCGTAATAAAACTAGACTTATTGTGTATGAGACAGGTGCAAAGCTGCACTACTTGCTGAAGCTTCTGGCTTTTGGGTTATGACTCTTAAATGAAATAGACTGGCTTACAAAGGCTAATTTGTTCACGTCTGCTGGACCGCATTTAGTCACTGACGAAGGATTGTACCAACTTTGAACTGAAACTAATTAGTCATTAAGAAACTGATAGTGTCTCTGTAGCTCTTATGTGCATCTGAGATTGCAGATAATCATGAAGCTCTTTTAATGTATAAAAAGCCTGGAGATATTTCAAATAACTTGGCCATGAAAAAAAATGTAACAAAATGAAAGATACATTCTATTAAAGATACAGGGCCAGATCCACAAAGCACTTACGCCGGCGTATCTCTAGATGCACGGCGTAAGTGTATATATGCGCCGTCATATCTATGCGCTGTATCCACAAAACGAGATACGCCTGAAAAATAGGTTTTTCCGACCGACTTAATTTTTCTGCGCCGGCGCATCGTGGGTGCAAATATACGCTGTACGCACCATTGATTTGCTATGCAAATATGCAAATGAGGGAGATACGGCGATCCACGAATTTACGCGCGCCCGACGCGGGCTACGCACGCCGCGCATAGGTCATACGTCCGGTCTAAAGTTACCCCTCATAAAAGCAGCTTTAACTTTGCACCAGACGTGTGCAGGTCAGCTTCAGCAGCACCGTTAGGGACGAGCTGAGCATCCACACTTGCAGGACAACAATCTGTATGCCAACATGCCAGGGGCATCCATGGTCATAGCTATACTACTGGCTTTAGATGCGCGTAGAAGGAGGAGGGCACAGAGGAGGGCACGGGAGAGGATATACCGACCGCGCATAAACATCTTTGGCATGGGGGATTCGGAGGTGTATCGAATCTTCAGATTCAGCCCTACTGCCATCATGGAATTAGCCACAACCCTGAAAGATGACATCACCAGCCAGACACACCGCTCACATGCAGTGGAGCCACTGGTCAAGGTACTGGCAACAATCCATTTCCTTGCCAGTGGCTCGTTCCAGCGTACAAGTGGTGTCGTGGCTGGGATGGCACAATCCTCCATTAGCAGATGTGTGCACCAGGTTGTCCCCGCAATCCTCAGACGCATGGCCAACCAAATCATCAGACCCACCCAGGAGCATCTGCGGGTGAAGGCAATGCGGGATTTCGTCAGAATTGCAGGATTCCCACGCACCGTGGGGGCCATTGATTGCACACATGTGGCACTACAGCCCCCCCGTGCCACAGAGCACTAATACCGTAATCGGAAGCATTGGCATTCCATCAATGTACAGGTGATAGTCGATGCCCAATGCCTCATATGGCACGTCCGTGCCAAACACCCAGGGTCCAGCCACGACAGCTACATATACCATCAAAGCAACATCCCAAGAGAATTTGAACAGAACGTGTATGGGGATAGCTGGCTGGTTGGTGAGTGACATGGGTGTCATGCATGACTGTCCGCCCCCATGATGCAGATATCACGAGGGGCACATGCACGACTAACATTCTCCTGTCTTTTCCCTTCCAGGTGACTCTGCATATGCACTTGGACCCCATCTCATGACTCCATTCAATCCTGAAACCCCAGGAGAGCAAAGATACAATGATGCACACGCACGTACCCGTGGAGTGGTGGAACGCACCTTTGGCCTCCTGAAGTCCCGTTTCCGATGCCTGGATAAGTCTGGGGGGGCCCTGTTGTATTCCCCAAACTTTGTGTGCCAGATCATCGGTGCATGTTACATGCTGCACAACTTTGCCATGAGAAAGGGCCTGGAGATTGACCTACGTTCTGACCTGACCCCCGAACCAGACAATCCCCCCCTAACCGAGGCTACCCAGTCTTCTGAGGGAAGAGCAGTCAGGAGATGCCTCACAGTAGGCATCTTTGCACGTTAAACCCACACATTCTTCATGGCACAAGCAGAATGTACGCATGCATACCACTGTCGTCCCTAGCACACACACCCCACATCCTCATCAAATTGGATTAGCCCAAGTCCACCAATCAGGACTTGGGAGCAGCAACGCCGCGCCAAGGCTCCAATTATGTTGCTGAACATTCATACACCATTCACACGGACCTGGGGATCACTTCTCCCTGGTCCTGGGGATCACTTCTCCCCAACAACCGAAGATGACACCCCTTTTCCAGCAGGAATGTCACCCCCACATTCATACACCTTTCACACTGTAGCCTGCACTGCTAACCGTGTGCTTGGGCTACCAAAAATAAAAACAACTCATAACCTGAGTATAATATAAAACTAAACATAAAACACTTATCACCTGAGTCAAACATAAAAAGAAACCAAAAAAATTAACGCCGCTGACGTGCCCCACGCCTGCGGCGGCCATGGCCCCGGCCCCGGCTCCTCAGGGGAGACTCATTGGGGGGGAAATCAAAAGGAGGAGCATCCCCTGGCGGCCTGCCCTCCAACGCCAGGGCGATGCGGGTGAGCACAGCATTGGTGTCCTCCTGCAGCCTCACCCCCACCTGGATGGCTGCAGTATTCTCCCTGACAGCCTCTGTCAGGGCTTGTACCTCCTCACCCAGGCCTGCTGTGGTGGTCTGTACAGCAGCCAGGTATGTGACCACAGCTGAGGAGTTGCAGCCCATATCCTCCACAGCTTCCTTCACAGAGGCCATGCTTTGGGCCATGCGGTCCATACTATGGACAACCTCACCCAGATGGCATGTTAGGCGGGCCTGGTCCCTCCTCAGGTATTCAGGAAGAACGTCTGCCACCCCCCTTGTCTTCCTGGTTGCCTTCCTGGGTCCAGATGTGGCTTGGGGCCTGGGAGACCCTTGGGGGGGGGAAGCCCTGTTCGGGGAGGAGTGGGAGGGGCTACCCCTGATGGTGGGTTCACTGGTGCCAGCAACAGGGGGAGACTCCTCCAAATGGAGCCTGACCTCATTGCCACTGGTGACCTCCTCCTCCTCAACCTCCTCCTGAGGAGAGGTGTGGCCACTCCCTTCCACTGAGGACTCCGGGCTTGCCAGGTGGTCAGAGGCAGCCTGATTTTCTGGGGGATGGTGTGGACTGGCCAGATGGCCCAGCACCCTCCTGCACATCTGTGGATGACACAAAACATTCACATGTTGGAGGATCCACACACTTGTCACATGTTCCCTTCCACCCCACACATGCTACACACCAGATAGGAAATAAAACACACTTACCTGTCCTCAAGGCCTCCTCAATGGAGTCAAAGCCAGAAACTTCCTCCACTTGATGCCTATGGAGGCACTGGGCAACCACACGCTCCTCAGCAGTGAGCGTATCAGTAGCTGCTGGTCCCCCTCCAGTGCCCCTGGCATGAGTGGTCATCCTGGCCAGCTTACCTCGAACCACGCGCCGCAGATCATTAATCTTCTTTAATATCTCATTGGGGGTCCTGGCCTCACTCCCCAAAGCATTCATATCATCTGCAATCTGTGCCAGGATCTCCCTCCTCCTGGTCTGGGTGATGTTGGCACTCTCTGGCCCATGGAGATACCGATCATTCTAGGACATGGCCCTGATAATGATAGCCCTCTCCTGTGGGCTATAATTGAGCTTTCGCTTCTTCCGTGCTGCTGGAGCAGACATGGCTCTAACTCAATCACCTGCACAAAAAATAACAAAAGCACCTTGCTTCAGGGGGGGAAACAAGAGGATGTACTTTTGCACTGGATGGGCGCATGTCTGTGTGCATTTATGCCCTGGGCGTATCTCACTAATTACGCCTGGCCTAGTTCCTATCTCACTGATTACGCCGGGCCGAGTTCTGAGCATGCGCAGAGAGGCGCTAAACATAGTCAGCGTCACGGCGCATGCGCTGTCTGTTCGGCCCTTCATTTGCATGGGGTCACGGCTCATTTCAATGGAACACGCCCACTTCCTTCCTACTTTCAATTACGCCGGCTTACGCTCAGGAATTTACGTTGTGCCGGCGCATCGTCGGGCGCAAATACTCTGAGGATACGGCACTTGCCTCTCTAAGTTGAGCCGGCGTAACGTAAATGAGATGCGCTACGCCGGCCTATATACGCGCCGATGTACGTGGATCTGCCCCACATACTTTATCCAAAAATAGTCCATATTAGCTTAAATACAAAATGAGACTTGCTTTATCAAATATTTTGTGAATCAAACTGTAAAAAGCTGACCTGAGTTTATTTAAAGTGTAATTCCACTTTTGTTGATGAAGGAACAATCCCCTCTGGGTGATTTATGCCAACTGTACGGATATTGACACACTTGGTTTCATTAGAAGAAAAATCTGTTTATTTCACCATGCCGTTTGCAGACAGAATCGGAATGGGAGCGTCTAGTTTATTATAATAGACATATTGGCCCAGATTCACAAAGCACTTACGCCGACGTATCTCGAGATACGCCGCGTAAGTGCAAATATGCGCCGTTGTATCTATGCGCCATGCCCACAAACTGAGATACGCCTAAAAATAGGCTTTCTACGACCGACGTAACTTGCCTACGCCGTCGTATCATGGGCGCATATTTACGCTGGGCGCATTTGCCGCCCCCATTGATTTTCTATACACATATGCAAATGAGGGAGATACGCGGATGCACAAACGTAGTTGCGCCCGGCGCATAATATACGAGGTTTGCGTAAGTCGTACGTCCGGCGTAAAGTTATTCCCCATATATGAGGCGCAACCCATGCAAAGGTATGGACCAGGGAACACAAGCCATCGTATCTTTTGTCGTTTACGTTATACGTGAATATGACTAGGCGTAGGTTATGTTCACGTCGTAGGCAGTGATCCGTCGTATCTTAGGGAGTAGTTCCAACGTGATTCTGAGCATGCGCACTGGATGCGTCCACGGGACGGCGCATGCGCTGTTCGTTATTCGTATCTTTATGGCGCTCGGCCCATCATTTGCATGGGGTCACGCCTCATTTGCATGGCTCACGCCCACTTCCACTTACGACTACTTACACCTAAGAAACCCAGCGCAGATTTGGTGGCAAGTGCTTTGTGAATTCGGTGCTTGCCTCTCTGCGCTGCGTCGGCATAGCGTAAAGAAGATACGCTACGGCGGCATAAATATGCGCCGATGTATGTGAATCCGGGCCATAGACTTTAGAGAAAATCAGTGAGCCAGTCACACAAGCAGGAAATTAAATTCCAAAGCATTCTCTGATTGTATGAGGTGGAGAGCGTGACATCACCGCCCTGCCTCTCCACCTTATCCAACCAAAGAACTCCTTGCATTCATTAAGAAAATGCAAAGCCTTTGCTGAATGGTGCTTGTGCAGAGCGGCTGACCTTCTGTGTTCACAATGCAGCAACTGCTCTAAAAGGGACCCAGAAGCTAGGGGAGATCATTGCAGTAGCAGTGTCTACGGCAGTAATTTCCAGCTTCTAGGGGTATGTTGTATGCATAGCTACACTAATATAAGCCAGATCAATGTATTTATATATAAAATGCCATACCTGGAATTCTTATTTCATAATTGTTTTAATTATTTAAATGATCATAAAAAAACATGTGCCTATGTTTAAAAAAAATACTTAGCTCAGTGTATGGTTTGTTAAAAAGAAGGAGTAAGACCTCATTTGGAATATGCAGTTCAGTTTTGGGTACCAGTTCTTTAACCTCTTAAACCCCCTTCCTAACCAGACTAATTTTCAGCTTTCGGTGCTCTCACACTTTAAATGACAATTACTCAGTCGTGCAACACTGTACCCATATAAAATGTTTGTCCCTTTTTTCACACAAATAGAGCTTTCTTTTGGTGGTATGTATTCACTCCTGGGTTGTTGTTTTTTTGCGCTATAAATAAAAAAAAAATTGAAAATTCTGTAAAAATAAAAATAAAAAAATTCTTTGTTTCTGTTAAAATTTAGCAAATTTTTATTTTTTTTAAAATACATTTTGGCCAAAATGTATACTGCTGCATATCTTGGGTAAAAATATTCAAAATCGGTGTATATTATTTGGTCTTTGTGAAAGTTATAGAGACCACAAGCTATGGTGCCAATCTATGAAAATTGATCACACCTGAAGTACTGGCAGCCTATCTCATTTCTTGAGACACTAACATGCCAGGAAAGTACAAATACCTCCCAAATGACCCCTTTCTGGAAAGCAGACATTCCAAGGTATTTAGAAACAGGCACGGTGAGGTTTTTGAAGTTGTACTTTTTTTCCACAATTCTTTGCAAAATCAAGATTTGTTTTCTTTTTTTTTCCCACCAAATTGTCATATTATCAGGTTATTTCTTACACACAGCATATGCATACCAAAAATTACACCCCAAAGTACATTCTGCTACTCCTCCTGAGTATGCCGATACTACATGTGTGAGACTTTTACACAGCCTGGCCACATACAGAGGCCCAACATGCAGGGAGCACCAGCAGGTGTTCTAGGGGCAACCATTTCAAGTCTAATTTGACTATCTATTACACTTTGAGGCACTGAAGTGGCATGGATGCGAACTGATGTGGCATGGATGAGCTGTGGATGGGGATGGCTGAGCATGGTTGAGCTATGAATGTGGATGGCTGGGTATGGATGGGATGGCTGAGAGTGGCTGGGTGGGTATGGTTGAGTTTAGCTGGGTATGGCCGAGTATAGCTGGGTATGGATGGATGAGTATTGCAGAGTATGGATGGATGGATGAGTATTGCAAAGTATGGATGGATGGATGAGTATTGCAGAGTATGGATGAACGATGAGTATTGCAGAGTATGGATGAACGATGAGTATTGCAGAGTATGGATGGACAGATGAGTATTGCAGAGTATGGATGGATGGATGAGTATTGCAGAGTATGGATGAGCATTGCAGAGTATGGATGAGTATTGCAGAGTATTACAGGGTATTGCAGAATATGGATAAGCATTGCAGAGTATGGATGAGCATTGCAGAGTATGGATGAGTATTGCAGGGTATTGCAGAGTATTGCAGGGTATTGCAGAGTATTGCAGGGTATTGCAGAGTATTGCAGGGTATTGCAGAGTATTGCAGGGTATTGCAGAGTATTGCAGGGTATTGCAGAGTATTGCAGGGTATTGCAGGGTATTGCAGGGTATTGCAGGGTATTGCAGAGTATTGCAGGGTATTGCAGGGTATTGCAGAGTATTGCAGGGTATTGCAGGGTATTGCAGGGTATTGCAGGGTATTGCAGGGTATTGCAGGGTATTGCAGGGTATTGCAGAGTATTTCAGAGTATCACAGGGTATTGCAGGGTAAGGGTATTGCAGGGTATTGCAGGGTATTGCAGAGTATTGCAGGGTATTGCAGGGTATTGCAGAGTATTGCAGGGTATTGCAGAGTATTGCAGGGTATTGCAGAGTATTGCAGGGTATTTCAGAGTATTTCAGAGTATCACAGGGTATTGCAGGGTAAGGGTATTGCAGGGTATTGCAGGGTATTTCAGGGTATTGCAGAGTATGGATGAGGTATTGCAGAGTATTAATGAGTGTGGATGTGGCTAGAATGGGCACAGAGCAGTGCCCACTACAAATCCAGCCCACAGCGCTGCTGCAAATGATCTCTCCCCCTCTCCTCTCACATTGTACCGATCGGTACAGAGAGGGGAGAGAGCAACTGGACGTGACGCCGGTTTGTTGTTGTGATCGCTCCGTCATTTAACCACTTAAGCCCCGGACCTTTAGGCAGCTAAATGCCCAGGCCAGGTTTTGCGATTCGGCACTGCGTCGCTTTAACAGATAATTGCGCGGTCGTGCGACGTGGCTCCCAAACAAAATTGGCATCCTTTTTTCCCCACAAATAGAGCTTTCTTTTGGTGGTATTTGATCACCTCTGCGTTTTTTATTTTTTGCGCTATAAACAAAAATAGAGCGACAATTTTGAAAAAAATTCAATATTTTTAACTTTTTGCTATAATAAATATCCCCCAAAAACATATATAATTTTTTTTCCCTCAGTTTAGACCGATACGTATTCTTCTACCTATTTTTGGTAAAAAAAATCGCAATAAGTGTTTATCGATTGGTTTGCGCAAAATTAATAGCGTTTACAAAATAGGGGATAGTTTTATTGCATTTTTATTAATTTTTTTTTTTTTTACTACTATTGGCGGCGATCAGCGATTTTTTTCGTGACTGCGACATTATGGACAATTTTTACACATTTTTGGGACCATTGTCATTTTCACAGCACGAAATGCATTTAAATTGCATTGTTTATTGTGAAAATGACAGTTGCAGTTTGGGAGTTAACCACAGGGTGCGCTGTAGGAGTTAGGGTTCACCTAGTGTGTGTTTACAACTGTAGGGGGGTGTGGCTGTAGGACTGATGTCATCGATCGAGTCACCCTATAAAAGGGATCACTCGATCGATACAAATGGCTTGGGTAGTAGAGATACTCCTCGTTTAACAACTTACCCATTTAACGACTACTCGGACATACGACCGGCTCTCCCCATGTTGCGTATATACATCAATATATTGTACAGTACAGAATTGTATTTTTTGATGTGTACTTTTGACAAATAAAAACAACGTTATTGAGCTGGAGTTTTGTGTTTAGACCTTTTTTATCAGAGTAAATGACAGTATAGTAGTTAAGAATGCTTAAAATATTAATTACTTGTGATTCCTCTACCTGGTCGTTGAAACAGAACCTGGTCGTTAAGTGAGTACCTATAATTATTTATGCTATAATATTTTTTTATGCTAAAAGTGATGTTTATCTTTAACAGCTGTTAAGCAATTCTGTAATAATAGCATCAGTATATAATTACTAGCTTTAAAAAGGTAAACCTTCCATTCTTCAGGTAGAAATACATTCCTAGAAACATAACGGCATCTAAAATATTTGTTTGTAGTCCACATACTATAATGCCATGTACTACATTACGTCTTCTTTACTTGACAGAAGTGTACATTGTGTTTGAGCAGTGTCTTGTAAAATAGAAGAATTGTTCCTCTATCTGTTCATATAATATGCCAGGTTACGCATGCCAGTCCCAGCAGACTTTGCCAGTCACAATTTGGCACTGATAAACATGCTCAATCATTTATCATTAATACCAAGCTGCTCTCCTGCTTGGGATTGGCCTTTCTGCTCCAGTGAACTAGAAAACATTGTTGATGGGAGTGCATGATACTGCCAGAAACAGCTGTATTGCTGTGATAACAAAAGTGCATGACCGCATGTTTCAAAGCCCTGGTCTAGCTTCCATATTTTTTCTTGCCTATCAAATAAACATTTATCAGAATTGACCT
The DNA here is from genome assembly GCF_905171775.1 of Rana temporaria. NCBI lineage: Eukaryota > Metazoa > Chordata > Amphibia > Anura > Ranidae > Rana > Rana temporaria. Next base: position 211,815,156 of record NC_053491.1, on the reverse strand, counting down.
GCAACCTGTTCACAGCATGAATATAAATACTGGAAACGCAGTGGGTTTCCTAATCCAAACTCTTAAAACGGAAAGAACCTTGTGAGCAACCATGAACATTAATATGGACAAAAATAACAGTGGCTAGCACTTCTCACATTCCCATATAGATGTGCAAAATACAAAAACCAATGTGCCGCGCTTCCCTCTCCAAATGTGGCAATTCACTAATAAATAAATATACAAATATATGAAGTGTCCAATCTCATCAAACAACAAGTTGATTATAATTCCATAATCCCTTTCTATGATTAATCACACAAGTAAATATACTTATCCTATAATACCTAAAATAAAATTCAAATATGTGAAAAAATCTATTGTGCAAAGAATTTTTTTTTGTAATCTTTTTTTTTTTCTTATACAATTTTTTGTACATCCTGTCATCAGAGTAGTTTAGTGGCACCATAGTGACACTGCAGTACTCTGGGAAGGGGGGTGTGATCAAGGATTTTTTTTTACGTATTTTTGCTAAGTGGCCCCACAGATACTCTCCTCCTTGCACACAGTATCACTGAGGGGAACCAAACCTAATGCGCTAGTGATGCAAACATGGGTGGCCCATCCATTAAGGGTGCACGTGCACCACCTCCTCTTTCCACCCCCTATTCATGCGTCTGGGACCTTTCAGGAAGCTGTGTGCACGAATTACAGCGGCATTGAAAGTTGTTGTGGTAAGTGCACCGACCAACTGACCGACCCTGGGGGTTTTAGGTGCACTGTTTGCTGTCCCCCCCCCCAAAAAAAAAATTACCACCAGCTTGATGCAAGGCTAAACTGGCCATACATGGTAAGTTTTTTATTTGCAATCAGCCATGAGGTTGACAAAGTAACCCCCCCCCTGCCAGGACAATGTATTATGACAGTGGCACCTGCTACTGCAGCTGATTGCAGATGTTAATTGAAGGAAATTTTCCAACATGTCTCTTCAACAAGTTTATGAAATGATCAACCTGTGCCAAAGCAGCCAACTTTCTATCATGGTTGAATATGGCCAGCTTTAGTCATCATGTGTTCTTGGTATTAGAATATATAAACATCTGCTGAATAAATCTTGTCTGCACTGAACTATTACGATCTCTGAAGCTTTTTTGTACTCTCCCCTTTTCTTTAAATTCTTTAAAGGTTTGCTTTCAGTTAAGAAGAAAAAAAAGAAAAGAGAGGTGCACCAGCCTTGTGCATTATCCATAATACATTTATTGATAAAAACTGATTATAAACAGACTAAAAACCTCAGAAGGCTCTGAGGAAGAAGGTATCCCTTTGAAACACGTCAACCAGCAGCTACCTGATGTACGCTCCTGCAGACCGTCAATACTTTTTTCTTCACATGTTTGTGAGCAGTTTTTAATCAGTTTTTATCAATCAATGTATTAAAGGGGTTGTAAAGGTTAATTTTTTATTTTCTAAATAGGTTCATTTAAGCTAGTGCATTGTTGGTTCACTTACCTTCGATTTACCTTCTAAATGTTTTTCTGTCTTTGTCTGAATTTCTCACGTCCCGTATCTCCTCCGTAAGCTTGCCCCCATCATCCAAGCTGTTCTGGCTGGGGGTTAGTCAGCCAGAACAGCTTACTGAGAAGGAACAGGAAGTGAGAAATTCAGACAAAGAAAACAAAGAAACATTTTTTTTAGAAGGGAAATCAAAGGAAAAGGTTAGTGAACCAACAATGCACTAGCTTAAAGGAACCTATTTAGAAAATAAAAAAACAAACCTTTACAACCTCTTTCTACTGGTAATTACATTATGTTTTTGTTGTACTATTCTAACTCTGTATTATAGGTGTGTTTAGTATGAATGAATGCTTAAACCACCTTAACTCTAAAAAAAAAGTCCAACTGACAGCAATTTTGTATGTTTGATGGTTACCTACATCAGCACCCAAAACATTCTAAACTGAGTTTCATGTTGTTTTCCGGATTGACTTTAAAGTCTACACTCACATAGAGATTGCTATCTTTAGGAAACAGATACTTGCACATTTTCAGAAAATAATCTTGGGAAAATCAGAGGCATTTTTAATTAGAACAGGATTGCTGAAATGTAATCCGAAGAAATGTCGAATCCGTTAGATAAACAAGGTGAGGGCAAACAAAGAATACAATGAGAAAATTGTCCGAAATAATTGTATGCTTTTTTCTGAACAAAATAAAATCTCAAAACAATGGAGGTCATTTGACAGAAGATGGAAAACCATTTTTCATAATTTTAGGTTGTGTGCTTTCATCTAACAAATGCTTTGTTTTTTTCCGTTATTGGATACTGATAGTTGGTAGTAATTTTCAGTTAATTCAGTCAGACATGTATGAAATGTTGTCTTGTCTGTTCAATGCAAGCAAAGCAACAAAAAACACTGCTGTAAATGTTACTGAGAAGATAGGCATATAATATGATCGCAAGCTTTGTTTTGGTTATAATTGCCAGTTCATCACTTTCATGTTACTAAATACAGAATTCAAAGTGAATCCTCCAAGGTGAACCATATACCAAGAATTTTGGATATAGGTACTTTATTACAGCTGTGTGCCCACTAGACACGTGCAATTTGTTTTGGTCCAAATGTAAATTTGTAGACATTTTTGGAGATTTATATATATCTGAATCTCTGAATGAAATGTTAATGAATTTCATTTTGTTTATTCGTTTTCTAACAAAGTCCAAATATTCGTAACTCTTCAAATTCGGATTGGTGGAAAAATTATCAACCGATTTAAATTCTGTGTGAAGAATAGCTTGTTGTTAAGAAGCAGGTCGGGAAGCTGGCCTCCACATCCTTAAAAACTGATGTTTCAGCAGCTGTCAATGGGCTGCCCCGCCCAGAGCTGAAATGTAAACAAAAGGATGCAGGCAATATCAAATTTAGAAAAGAAACTGTGTGGGGTCCCCTACCAAATTCATACCAGACTCTTTGGGAAACCCTGCACCAAAATAAAGAAAAAAAAGTGGGGTACCCTCCAAAATCCATACCAGGCCTTTCCGAGCCCAGCAGGTCAGGAAAAGAGGGGGAAGATCGAGTGCCCCTTCCCCTCCTGAACAATACCAGGCCACATTCCCTTAACATGGGAGGGTGCTTTAGGGCTGGGGGCACCCCCAACTTAAAGCACCTTGTCTCCATGTTCATGGGGACAAGGGCCTCTACTCCACAAACCTGTGCAGTGGTTGTGGGGGTCTGCAGGCAGGGGGCTTATCGGAATTTGGAAGCCCCTTTTAACAAAGGGGGCCCTCAGATCCCAGCCCCCCTATGTGAATGAGTAATGGGGTACATAGTACTCCTACCCATTTACCAAAAAAGTGTAAAATATAAATAAAGACAGTACACATTTTTTGACAATTCCTTTATTATAAAATCAAAAATCAAAACAATGTCCCTCGATGTAGATCCATCATCAATCACACTGCCCATTGCACCGCCGGACCCAGAAAAAAAAAACCTCCAGCCCGTCGAAGGTTCCCAACCGACTGCCTGCTCCTCTGTCTGACATTTTTTAAGGCAGAGTCACCAGGTTATGTCAGTGGCTGACCCTGCCCCCTTGTGACATCACTGGGGCATGCTGGTTCGATAATGTCACAAGGGGGTGGTTTCACTGGTTATAGAGCAGTTATAATCTCATAGCTTGGGACCATGAGATAGGTTTGCAGAACAGCGGGGCCAGCCCAGTGCAAGGATTTTTGTCTACTTAGGCAAAGGTGCAATTCTCATTGTTCATTGTCAACTACAGTGATGAGAAAAGATTTAGTGTTGCAGGGAACATGAATGGCACCTTCACATCGCAAACTTCTCTGTAAAGGATTGTTAATGGAGCACATGAAAAATTAACAATAGCAGCTCTTGTTTTTTTCTCTTTGATTTCCCCTTTCTCACAGAGTGTTGATAATTCAAATGTCTCCATCATTGCTCAGAATAAGAAATGCTTTGATAATGACATAATTTGTTCAAAAAATCTAGTCATCTCTGTGGGCGGGACTGACATTTATTTTACTGACACATCAGAAAAACAGGTTAGTGAGTAAATCTTACTATGTTTCCTTTAAATATTTGTTACTTTATTGAGATGCAAGATACTCACTAATATTGTTATTTTTCTATTAATATAGAAGCAATTTCGAATACAAAACGCATCTTTTAGATATCAGCATTGGAAGGCTGGGTTTTACACAGTGGTACACTTTCCAGAATTAGACATCACAATACTATGGGATAAGAAAACCACAATCCATGTTAAAGTTGGACCTCGGTGGAAAGTAAGTCGTTGGAGTTGCTTGCTTTTAAATATATTTTTAATGTGTTGCTGTGTTTTTATCAGTATTAAAGGGGTTGTAAAGGTTCGTTTTTCTAAATTGGTTCCTTTAAGCTAGTGCATTTTTGGTTCACTTACCTTTTCCTTCGATTTCCCTTCTAAATGTTTTTTTTTCTTTGTCTGAATTTCTCACTTCCTGTTTCTCCTCAGTAAGCTTGCCCCCATCATCAGCTGGGGGTTAGTCAGCCAGATTCCAGAACAGCTTACTGAGGATTAACAGGAAGTGAGAAATTCAAAGAAAACAAAGAAAAAAAAAACATTTAGAAGGGAAACAAAAGGAAAAGGTAAGTGAACCAACAATGCATTAGCTTAAAGGAACCTATTTAGAAAATAAAGATTGAACCTGTAGAACCCCTTTAATTCAGTATTATAATAAATGCTAGAACCTTCAAAGGAAATGCCTGGATTAACAGCACTAAAATGAAATAAAGTTCAATAATGTCCTTGGGTATAAACTTTTTATAACAACCACAATGTCCTTAGAATTGAAACGCAGAAAGGTGAGTGATAAATTAGAATGGCGGATAATACAGGAAATTAACATTATAAAGAGATCTTCCCGTCGCCACAGCTCCCATAAGGATATTAAACCAGAATTCAAAAGAAAGAAAGCCTTCAGATAAATGAATATACCACATGTCATTCTCCCATCAGCTGATCATGGTAAGGACTACCTCTTAAGCTCCAAGATATAAAATACTGGTGCAGGTTCCGCAACTCATCCATGATGATACCAAAGGAGAGGAATGATCACATAGCATAATTCCATTTCCATTCTGTTCTTTAAAGCATCAGCACTGTATAGACAGCCCAGTAAAGTACTGCCTCCAGTATATTCTGTTGAGGATGTGTGAATGTAAGGTGCCTTGATAGCAGCAGCTAATTGGTCTTTTACCCTCTTTGAGTATTCCATGAGCGCTGAGGGAAATGGATAGGTGGTGAGTGCATTTGTTTTTCTTTTTTTAAAGCCTCTTTCACATTTGTGGTACTGCTTACCGCCCTCTAAAAAATGGCTTTTCAGAGGGTGTAAGAACAGCAGCAGACAGGCGTTTAGGAGGTCCTACTGAAGCCTCCCAAAAGCCTGTTTTTATTTTATTTTTTACTTTTATTTTTAAAATGCAGTATTTTACTTTGCGGGAAATCATTGTGTGAGTTTACCAGGCGGTGCCACCTAACAGAATCGGCATTCTGCGTTACAAATGCTGTGGCTGTAAAGCCAAGCATTGCAGCCACAGCATGTGAAAAGCCTAGTCTGGCTGTATTGTTATGATTAAGGCAGGTGGCTGGGCGGCGATGAATTTACCACTCAGCCTTCTGTTATTAGTGTTATTTTACTAAATGTAAACTGCTAAATACTTTTTCTCAGCCCCAGTTAGAACAGTCTTGTGACTTTTATCAGTGTCTGGTTAAAGGAGGAGGAGTTTCCATTCTCCTCTGACTGTCCTATGGGGCTGCAGGACCCCTAACCCTTTGTCTGACCTCTAGCATTACACACCAAACTGAGCATGTGCAGCGTGCCACCAAGGCTCTGTACTATCAGGAGATGGATTAGGGACAGTAAAGAAAAAGAGGATCAGAGAAGACAAGATTAAACAACCCTTTTACACAATGCAGAGGATTAAACCTTAGGTTCCACAGTGAGTATAGCAAGCATGCTTTACTGCATATACACACAGATTTTACTGCTGTTGGGTTTAGTTACACTTTAATGTAACACACAGGGGGAAGTTGCTGGAGCACCTGCTGAAAAAGGTGCTGTGTATCTAGCATAGGCTGCAATGGTAAATTACAGACTCACCATCAGCCACATAGAAGTTGCACCTGCATAATTTACATGCACCAACCTGGCCCAAAATAAATGTAAAAAGTAATCCCATTCTTGGAGTTCTTGTGTTTTTTGGGGGGGGGGGGGGGTTATGCATTTTAAATGTAAACATAAGAATGTAGTAAATGACAAAGAATTCCCAGAGCCCTGCTGGTTAGCTAAAAAGGCACTGCAGCAGCAATCACCTGCTTTTTAAGCTGGCCATAGACAGAACGATTTTCTTTCCTGCAACCACGGGGAAGCTGTCCCTGCCGGGAGAACACAGTGATTATTGCTAGCGGATGGCCAGCTTTACTAAAACCTGGAACTTAGCTATCTGATGTCACCAGTGTTCAGCAGTGTGTGTAAATTTCAGCTTGGGCTAATAATTAAGTTCTGTAAGAGGCAAAAGTAGCCTAAACATGCTCCTGCTAGCGCAAAAGAAAACTATAATAAAATGCAATATTTCATATGTACCTGAGTAAAAAAAAATGTAAATTGCATTTTCAGTGTTTAACATAATAAAAAGAGAAAATAAAAACACAATATTCCTAATAAAGTTGGGGTGCTTTGTTTCACAGAGATAAAGCTCTTGAAATCTGATAGGTGACATTTCTACATCACAAAGCATATGTTGTTTCTGATGCACTGCATAATTTACAGGTGTCCTTGTCTTTTATAGAGAGTTTCTCTTAATTTTAATCCTTACAGACTCTGACACCAACTTAAAAAATTGCAGGTATAAGCACAGAAAAAATCAAGCGTATTTATCATAAATTACTTTTGTATTCTCTTGCAATGTGTCTTTCAACTTACTGGATACATTGACTACATTAAGAAAAGTCAGTTTTCTAGCACAGCCCCTTTTGGTCTGTAAAATAACCAGTTAAACCAATAAGAACGTTTTGTTGTGTCTTTAATATATATATATTTTTTGCGCTTTCTATCTGTATTGGCTATCATCAGTTCCTATTTAGTCCCATTATTAGTTCCCATTTAGTCCAGAGGACTTCAGGATCCCACCACACTATATTATGGAGAAGAGGAACAACGTTTTTTTTTTTTTTATAGTCCTGAGGGGACAGTTTTGTTTCTTTATTGATACAGCACAGTGAGTGAGGCCCCGTACACACGACCGAGAAACTAGACGAGCAAAACACATCGTTTTGCTCGTCGAGTTCCTTGTGAAGCCGCCGAGGATCTCGGCGAGCCAAGTTTCCCCGTTGACTAACGAGGAAATAGAGAACATGTTCTCTATTTGGCCCGACGAGATCCTCGTCGGTTTCCTCGGCCGAAAGTGTACACAAGGCCAGGTTTCTCGGCAGAATACGGCTCCAATCGAGTTTCTGGCTGAATTCTGCCGAGAAACTCGTGTGAACGGGGCCTAAGTGTTGTCCCTCTAGCACAGGAAGTGTGTTACTGGCAGCTTTACCAGAAGAAAAGAAATAACAAAAGCCTAAAAAATAAGAATAAAAATGCAGCATCTACATCTAATGCCGCGTACAGACGGTCGTTTTTTGTGATGAAAAAAACGTTGTTTTTAAAAACGTCATTTAAAATGACCGTGTGTGGGGAAAACGTCGTTTTATGTCTTCTGAAAAACGACCAAAAAAAAATTCAAACATGCTTGAACTTTTTGTGTTGTTTTTCAAAACATAATTTTTTGTGTCAATTAAAATGATAGTGTGTGGGCAAAACTAAGTTTTTAAACCCGCGCATGCTCAGAAGCAACTTTCGAAGCTAGTTTCAATGGAAAAGAGTGCTGAACGTAACCGCGCTTTGCTAGAGCATTTTGAAAAAACGATGGTGTGTAGGCAACGTCGTTTTTGAAAATGAAGTTTCAAAAACGTTGTTTAATTTCATGATTTAAAACGTCGTTTTTTTTTATCACAAAAAACGACCGTCTGTACGTGGCATTAGGACCGGTAAACTTTAATATAACAGCGGGCCTGCCCAGCGGTTAGGGGCTTCCGATATGGAGACATGCATGAGAAACTCATGTTGTACGCCGACGACATGCTCCTGTTTCTGGAAGATACAGATGAATCCCTGAGCCAGGTGATGTCCCTTGTGGTGAGGTTCGGACATTTTTCTGGCCTCACCATAAATTGGACTAAATCCGCGTTGATGTACTTGGACGGACCTCCTCAGTCCGAGGGTAGCCCCTCAACCCCTGTCCCGGTAGTGTCCTCTTTTAAATACCTAGGGGTGCATGTTTCCCCCATAGTGACTGATTATAGTCGTTTGAATATCTTTCCCCTACTGACCAGGTTCAGAGACAAGATCCATATATGGAATAGGCTGCAAATGTCCCTCGCGGGTAAGACCAATCTCATTAAGATGATCCTGATGCCACAGTTGCTGTACCTGCTCCACAATTCCCCGATAGTCATCACCCTCAAAACTTTTAGAGTGGTAAACTCACTCTTTAGACAACTGCTATGGCACACCAAAACGCCCAGGATAAAGCTGGAGCAATTGCAGCGGCCCAAGGAGGGAGGGGGCCTGGCACTCCCCAACCCATGGATCTACTACCTAGCTGCGCAGCTACAGCACCTAATTGGTGCCATGTCTCCGGCCCCGGCCGGCTCCTCGGCCAGGCTTTTACTGTTTGGCACTGGGGCCCGGTCGATTCCGGAGGGACTTGAGGCTCAGCACTTCCAGAAGCCCAATAGGAAAATGCCCACATATGCACTTACCCAGAAGGTGTGGAATAAGGCGAGGCAGCTCCAGGGGGTCACAGGGTTTACTGAATACAGCCCGATATGGGATAACGACAATTACACGGAATTAGCCAAACTAGATCAGGGCCCCCGGTGGAGCCATCGGGGTATTAGCCTACTCAAACAGATTTTTCATAGGGGCACTTTGCTCCCATTTGATACTTTAAGGTCCAGATTTGCGCTCCCACAAAACATGCTTTTTTACTATGTCCAGCTGCAACATGCAATCAGGGCCCAGGGGGGCGCGGTGGAGTGGGCTCAGTCCCCCACTCCGGTCTTCCGCGTCCTACGGGACGCTTCGGAGACCAAGGGCATTATTTCACTGTGCTATAATATGCTGCTTGACTCTTTTCTAGAGGGACATCCTATGAAGGTGGCAGATCAGTGGGAGGAGGATGTTGGGCCATTGACAGGTGACATGTGGGAGGAGGCACTGCAGGTGGTCAAAAGTTGTTCCCTTAACGTCGCACAGAGAATATCGCAACTATATATCCTACTACGGGTCCACTACACCCCCGTGAAACTCTTTAAAATGGGCAGGGTCCCTGACCCCATGTGCAACAGGTGCAGGGTAGGGACGGGTGATTTGATTCACCTGCTCTGGCGTTGCCCCAAACTCCACAGGTTCTGGAGGGAGGTCATGGACACGCTCAACTCTGTCTTCCAGACTACCGTTCCCTTAGAACCAGTCTATTGCCTGCTCGGAGTACTGGAGGGGGCGGTGTCGGAGGAGATAACTAGAATAGCACTCAATAGAGCTTTATTCCAGGCCAGGAAGGTCATTCTCCTGAAGTGGAAACTGGAGGCACCCCCCACGTTTAAACTATGGGTGACACATATGGGCAAGATGCTTGTGATGGAAAGGTACATTTATCAGCACAGGGGTGGGGTGGGCAAGTTTGACAGAATATGGGATCCATGGCTAGCCACACCCGGCCTGAGCCCTGTGGAGCTCGTCCAGATGAGATTGTTAGGAGGTAACTAAATTCGCTAGATATGGAAGAGTGGGAAGGGAGGACGCAATATAGGGTAGGATGCATACATGCTTGGTATCTGACGAAGAGTTGTATGTGTAGTGTATTGTTTATACCTTGTATGAGATGTCATACTGCTGTTTTCTTGTTTGTTCTATGAGCAATAAAAACTTTTCTGATTTAAAAAAAAAAACTTTAATATAACAGAGACTTTGCTCTTGGGTTACAATATATTTTAATTTAGCTTTGTGTTTTGCTTTGGAGTGAATGTCATCCCACTATTCTCTTTCTCTTTTAGTACAAGTGAAATTACTTCTATTATCAAACTTCTTATCTTTTACAGCCTCAAAACGTTTATTGGATGATAAAGCATAGCCCACAGTAAAACGTAGCTTGATCTATTAATGCCAGATAAATAGTTTAAAATTGTGTTTTCATAAACAATGTAGGAAGACTTTATTAAAACCTACATTTAATGTGTATTCTTACTATTCTTAGGGAAAACTTTCAGGTCTGTGTGGAAACTTTGACAAGTACACCTCCAATGACTTGACTACATCTAATAATATGGAAGTGAGGAATGCACAGGTATTTGGAGACAGCTGGACCATTGGCCAGGTATGAAATTTTTGTCTGGGAATATTCAGATTTTGTACTCAAATGTTCTCATTACATTTTCTTGTATGTTAATCTGAATTTGTATGTTTTTATTTGTGTCATTATTTTCCTCCTGCCACCTTCCACGGCTTTACCAAGATCTCTCACGCTTCCACTGGCTGATCATAGAGGCAAACAGAGACTGAATCGGCTCTGTTTGCCTCTATGATATGGGAAGTGATAAGCATAAATATCTTCCAGTTTACCTGGATGTAATCAGTGCCATTTTTAAAAATAACAAGCATTGGATCACACTGATCTTTGTATGATCAAATGCTTTTAGGGGCAGAGAAGGGATCTGGGCTCCTTTAACCGCTTCACCCCCGGACCATGTTGGTGGTCAATGACCGGGCCACTTTTTGCGATTCGGCACTGCATCCCTTTAACTGACAATTGCGTGGCCGTGCGACGTGGCTTTCCAAACAAAATTGATGTCCTTTTTTTCCCACAAATAGAGTTTCTTTTGGTGGTATTTGATCACCTCTGCGATTTTAATTTTTTGTGCTATAAACAAAAAAAGAGCGACAATCTTGCTATAATAAATATACCCAAAAAATATATATAATTTTTTTTTCCCACAGTTTAGGCCCATACGTATTCCTCTACATATTTTTGGTAAAAAAAATTGCAATAAGCGTTTGATTGGTTTGCACAAAAGTTATAGCGTCTACAAAATAGGGGACTGTTTAATAGCATTTTTATTAATATTTTTTTTTTTACTAGTAATATCGGCGATCAGTGGTTTTTATCATGACTGCGACATTATGGCGGACACATCAGACACTTTTGACACCATTTTGGGACCATTGTCATTTTTACAGCGATCAGTGCTATCACCTATGTATAGTAAAATTTACATTGTTTTTCACTGTTGCATGGGCGTGCGCAATTTTAAAGCATGACATGTTTGATATCTATTTACTCTATCAACAACATCTTTTATATTTTACCAAACTATTGCATATTGTGTTTTTTGCATTAAAATGGAAAAAAGTGTATTTTTTCCCAAAAATAATTCAGTTCGAAAAACCGCTGCACAAATACTATGCGACATAAAAAATTGCAACGTCCACTAGTTTATTCTCTAGGACTTCTGCATTAAAAAATATATAATGTTTGGAGGTTCTAAGTCATTTTATAGCAAAAAATACAGATTTTTACATGTAAACAAAAGTGTCAGAAAGGTGCCCGGTCTTACCTAAAACTGCCGGATGGACGTACAGTTGCTTTCGTAGGGTCTTTGAGAAAAACTTGGAGTCTTTTGTATTTTTCTTGCTACTGTTCATGAAATAAAACCAATAATGTTTGGGTAAGATCATCCAAAGCAAGTATGAATGATTTTCTGTTATACCTAAAGCTAACGTAAAATTTTCTCTTTAGTGTAAAAGTTATAATGAGACAATGAGGCCTTGTGAAGTTCATCAGAGCAAATTCCCATATGCAAAGAAAGAGTGTTCGATTCTCTATAGTGATGTGTTTGCTCCCTGCCGCAATGTGGTAAGTTGGAATATTTAAGTACAATTTTAAAAGAAGACCACATAACAAAGGTGGATAATCATCACTGTTGCCAACCCCCTGAAGTGAAATTTACTGGCAGAACGCCAAAATTTACGAACGGCACCAATTTTTTACTGGCAAAAAAGCATGAAATTTACTGGCAAATCCACATTTTTTACTGGCACTGCAAAAAAAGTACCTAAAATTACTGGGCCGGATTCAGTAACAATTGCGCTTTTTTTACGGAGGCACAGGGCAACGTTTTTGCCCTGCGCCCCCGCAATTTTTTTGCGCTGCCCTCGATTCACGAAGCAGAAGCTCCGTAAATTGCGCGGGCGCGCCGGCAAAATGCCCGGCGTAAGCGCGCGCAATTTAAATGATCCCGTAGGGGGCGGGAATCATTTAAATTAGGCGCGTTCCCGCACCGATCGTAGAGCGCATGCTCTTGCTTCAAAGTGAACCTGAATGGCGTCCAGCGCCATTCACGATTCACTTACGCAAACTACGTAAATTTCAAATTTCGCAACGTGGGAACGACGGGTATACGTAACATTGGCTGCCCCTGCTAATAGCAGGGGCAGCCTTACGCAAAAACCGCCGTACGGAAACTACGTAAATTGCATACGCAGGGCTCGCGCAACGTTGTGAATCGGTGTTAGTATGCAATTTGCATACTATACGCTGAGCACAACGGGAACGCCACCTAGCGGCCATCGCAAGAATGCAGCCTAAGATATGCAGGCATAAGAGCCTTATGCCGCGCAAATCTTAGGCTGCAGTCGGCGTAACGAGGTTCCTAAATCAGGAGCATTCGTTACGCCGGGGCAAGTAAGCAATTGCGCTGTGTAACCTATGGTTAGACAGGCGCAATTGCTTCTTGAATCCAGGACACTGTTTTTAGTGCTAAACAGTGCAAATCTCAATATTTGAACTATAAACACATATCTAATGCTATTAGCAATGTGTTTAGGTTAAACAAAAGTAAAAAAAACATATTTCTCAAATTACATGAAGGTTGGGTTACTATAACCCAGCCAGCACAGAGTTCCCTCTTACATCAGAGTCTGCTGGATGCACCCGATGCCCATAACGGACTTTAACGGACAGCCCGAAAAGGGGTTAAATTTACGGGCAGTCCGTTAATATACGGATGGTTGGCAACACTGATAATCATTATTATTCACAGGCTTGGGGACTGCCAGTGTGTATTTTAAAGCAAAATGTGTTATGACCAATCACTGTGCAGATATTCCCTTTGAAGTGTTTCTGTGGTCAGGTATGTAAAATGATATTTAGACCATTTTATATTTCCTTAAAATACCTGGCTTCTAGATTGTGATCAATACACAGATGATGATGCTGATGAGATGATTTTCAATTTATTATATTTTTGCATGATATGTAATGAACATTGTTATGACAATGCAAACATTGGCCATCTTTATTGATGAGCTGAACTTTTATTCATAAATACAAAACCTAATACAAATTCCAAAAGGAGATACTCCAATAGGGCAGCAGTACTTTATTGCATGTGAGTTTGAAACAGAGGTAAATACATACAATTAATTCGGTTAAAATGAATCTTCTTTATTGTACATAAAAGTTAAAAACCCATACATGGGTCATCATGACCATATTCGTTTGTAAAAAAACTTGAGCGTATTAAACAGTCAAACAGCTACATCAGCAACTAATCATATTTCCATATGAAGTTAACCAAACTGTATTATACACAATTCGTTTCCATAACACATAGTTACATAGTTACATAGTCGGTAAGGCTGAAAAAAGACAATTGACCATATAGTTCAACCTGTGTAGGTGCATGTGTATCAGTGTCTATAATGATTTCCCATATCCCTGTATGTTGTGTTCCTTAAGATGTACATCTTAGAATCTTTTAAAGATATCCATACTCTATGCAGCCCCCACCAATTTTAGAAGAGAGTGCCACATCCTTATTGCCTAACAGTGAAGAACCACCTACTTAGTTTAAGGTTAAACCGCTTATCCTCCAGTCTTATTGTGTCTTTTTACACTCCCTAGGACTGAATAGTTAATTTCCTATGCTGGGATCCCCATTGAGATATTTGTAGATCGTTATCATGTCCCCTCTCAAGAGTCTTTTCTCCAGCGAGAATAAATTTAGTGTTTCAGCTGTTTCTCGTAATAGAGGTCCTCCAGTCCCCTTATTAGTTTTGTTGCCCTTCTTTGAACTCTCTCCAGCTCCAGCACATCCCTTCGGAGGACTGGTGACCAGAACTGAACAGAAAACTCCAGGTGTGGCAGAGTTATACTTTTGTCCCTGGAGTATATCCCCTGTTTTATGCATGCTAATATTCTGCCTGCTTTGGTAGCTGCAGCTTGGCATTGCATGCTGTTGCTCAATCTGTTATCTATTAGCATCCCTAGATCCTTCTCCATCCTTGATTCTCGCAGCTGTTCTCCACCTAGTGAATATTTTTAATTTATGTTTTTTGACCCCAAGTGCATTACTTTACATTACTCCACATTAAACCTCATTTGCCATTTGTCTGCCCACGCTTTTATTATATACGGGTCGTTCTGCAGAATTTCTATGTTCTGATGCAAGTTTATTACTCTGCTTATCTTTGTGTCATCCTCAAATACTGAGACTGAACTAGTTATTCCATACTCTATATAATTTATGAATATGTTGAATAGAATTGGTCCCAAGACAGAACCTTGGGGTACCCCGCACCACTCCAGACCAGTCTGAGTACATGTTATTTATCACTACCCTTTGGACCCGTCCCTGTAACCAGTTTTTACCCAAACACAAACCCTATGGTCCAAGCCTGCGGACCTCAGCTTGTAAATTAAGCATTTATTGGGGACTGTATCAAATGCTTTTGCAAAGTCCAGATACACCACATCCACAGGCCTCCCTCTATCTAGATGTCTGTTTACTTCCTCGTAGAATTTTAGCAGATTTGTCTGGCAGAAACGTCCTCTCATAAACCCATGCTCATCACCACTAATGGTATTCTTCTCCTCAGTAAAACATTGGATATAATCCCTAATCATCCCCTCCAATAATTTACCCACTATTGATGTTAGGATGACTGGCCCATAATTCCCAGAAATATGTCTGTCCTTTTTTTAATATTGGTACCAAGTTGGCTTTCTCCAATCAGCTGGTACCAATCCTGTCAGTATGCTGTCCACAAAGATGAGGAACAATGGTCTGGCTATAACTTGACTGAGTTCTCTGTGTGTAAGCCATCTGGTCCTGGCGATTTATTTGTGTAAAGTTTAAGTCTTTAGTTGTCTCCGGCCTCTGTTAGCCATGTGGGTATGCAGCGTGTTGTTTCACTAACACTACGGTCACTGTCGGTAAACCCTTCTTTTTCCTGTGTAAAAACTGTGGAGAAGAAGGCATTTAGTACAGTTGCCTTCTTTGTGTCATCTGTAACCATCCTCCAATCATCATATTTTAAGTGTGCAATGTGCTCCGATTTTGCTATTTTTTACTGTTAATATATCTAAAAAAAAATGTGGGTTATTTTTACTTTTTTATGCTATGTGTCTCTCTTCATCTTTTTTTAGCCATCCTGATTGCAATTTTACATTTATTATTGCATTCCCTGTAGTGCAGGGATGCATATGGTGACCCATTCCTTTTATATTTTTTAAATGTCATATTTTTCTCCTTTATGAGGCTAACTCACATTACGGTTTAACCACCCAGGTTTAATTTTCACTTTTCTATATTTATTGCCCATTGGAATGCACTGTGTGATACCTTTGTTTAATATTCCCCTAAATCATTCCCATTTCTCTTCTGTGTTCAATGATTCCAGAATTTGGTCCCAATTAATGTCATGTAGCAATGTTTGAAATTTAGTGTTTTTGTGATTATGGTAAATGCGATCATCCTATGATGGCTAGATCTCAACTTATCAGGTATCTCCACATCTAAGATCAAACTTGGATCCTTTGTTAGTAATAGGTCTAACAGGGCATTCTTTTTAGTTGGGAAATCCACCATTTGGGACATGTGTTCTTTAAAGCATTCATGAACTGATGGGCCTTTAGTGAGTGAGCTGTTCCCTCTGCCCAGTCGATATCAGAATTATTGGTCACCTATTATGATTACATTACCCTGTTTCTCTGCCATTTTTGAGATAGTAATTCCAGCTCCTCTTCCCTCATGTTGGGTGGCCTATAGCATACCCCCACTATTAATTTCCCAATCACTTCTTCTCTTTGAAGTTCTACCCATACTGATTCCACCTACCCCCTAGCCCCCATACATAATGTCGCTCCTCTCTACCACCCTTTCATCACTTTTGACATATATCTTTCGATACAAGGAATACCCTTGTATATTGGCCAGCCAATCGTGTGAGCTGTCAAAACCAAGTTTCAGTTATTCCCACAAAGTCTAAATCCTCCTTGTGTAATAGCAGCTCCAGACTATTTTGTTAGCTAGACTCCCAGCATTTGTGTATACTCCTCTTATTGTTGTATGAGGGCATATTGTTTTCCCCCTTTGTTTTTCCTGGCTTTGTTTTTGAATTTGAATTGCCCACTCACTTACCCCTTGATTAGTTGTTATGGTTGTATTTTCACTGCTATTACTACTGCTGACTCTCCTATCACACTCTGTCACCCACTCTCTGTCAGCTATCGCTTTCTCTGATCCCACCCTCCCAACACCTAGTTTAAAAGCTCTTCCAGCTTTGTGGCCATCTTACTTCCCGAGCTGTACCATCCCCATTGAGGTGCAGCCCGTCCTTACTAAACAGCCGGTAACCGACTGAGAAGTCAGCCCAGTTCTCAAGGAACCCAAATCCCTCTTTCCTGCACCAGTTCCTCAGCCACTTGTTCATATCCCTGAGCTCCTGCTGCCTCTGTGGTGTGGCTCGAAGTACAGGTAGTATTTCAGAGAAAACTACCTTGGAGGTCCTTTTCCTCAATCTATTCCCTAAGTCCCTGAAATAGTTTATTAGGCCACCTTCCTCTCATTTGGTCATTGGTACCAACATGTATCATGACCGCTGAGTCCTCCCCAGCCCCTCCCAAAAATCTGTCCACCCGATCCGTAATGTGCCGAATCCGAGTGTCGATAAACAACACACTGTCCGGCAACCCCGGTTTTTCTGACAAATTGCTCTCTCTGTCTTTCTAATAATTGAGTCTCCAACTACCAGCACTTGTCTGGCCTTACCTGTATCACCGCTCCCCTCCTTATTGGAGCCATCACTCCCCTGGCAGCTAGGGAGCCTGCTCCAGCACTGCCACCACTGAGCTTATATCCCCATCATCATCATGGCATATTTGTTGGGGTGTACCAACTCAGGACTGGCCTCCCTAACACTCTTGCCTCTACTCCTCCTCCTTTCTGTCATCCAGCTACCTAACACTGGTTCCTGTGCTTCCATCTCTCCAACACAATG
This sequence comes from Rana temporaria, assembly GCF_905171775.1. NCBI lineage: Eukaryota > Metazoa > Chordata > Amphibia > Anura > Ranidae > Rana > Rana temporaria. Next base: position 211,797,737 of record NC_053491.1, on the reverse strand, counting down.
GGTAACAATGCATTTCGCAGAGCTCTCCTGCTTCTTCAGGGAACTTCTATATGTGTCAACATCACAATTTAGAAAAAAGGAGGACCTATATAGTCACTATTTACGTCCTCCTTTATTCTGAACCATGATGTTCGATTATGCGCTCTACTGATGGAGTTGGTGAGCATGTCATCATTACCAGTACTGGTATATTGTTACAATGATAAACTGTAAACTAATACTTTTATACGCATCACTTATTCCCCAAAAGACCAACACACAAAATATCATGAGGTATTAGCATTTTGGACAAAATATCTAAGCTCACCACCTGGGTCCTTATTTCTACTCTAACACTTTATTTCAAAAAATGGATGACACTTTCTAAAATGGTCTGTGACTTGGTGAGCTTGTTGGGACACCAGATATACACATTTTCCAGGTTAATGACACACCAAACAGTAAAGCCAGAAGAAAGATAACAGCCTTGGACTCTGTACCTTAAAACATGCACCTTAAAACATGTCAGCAGATCTAATTTTTCCATCTGGTAGGTGCCCTTTAATGTCATGATACCCAACACATACAGTATGTATTTTACTCCTATGGATTTCTCATAAAATAACAAAAAGAATTTTGAGCTGCAGAATGGAAATTCTTTTTTATTACATTTTTTAATGTATAGATAACCATAATCATGGGCATGAGATTAATAAGTCATACAAATATACTTACCTCAATATACTTTCGCTAAATCAGTGTCTTTGTATGGAAACATTGCAACACTGTAAGATAAACACTAGATGGCATTATAATAATTGATACTCATTTCATAGCTCTTGTTGAAATTAATATTAAACTAAGAATTCTGTGGTTATAATTCACAGCTCATACTGCATAGCTACAGTTTTCCATATGTAATATATTACTTCTAAAACAGCTAGAATTCTGAAATATAAAAAAGCAATTCATAAATCATTCACTGTGGAGATGAAATTTTAATATATTTTTTTCATTCCACTTCGTTACAGATTGATGTGACATCATTTGTGAAGAATTGCCATACAGATACCTGCAACTGCAACCTTGGAGGAGATTGTGAATGTCTTTGTACCAGCATAGCAGCATATGCTCACAAATGCTGTCAACAAGGTGTAGCTGTCCATTGGAGATCACCCAATGTGTGCCGTAAGTGGTTCTTTATGCCTGAAAGCTTGTGGAAAATGTTTTACCATATTATTCAAATCAAATCAGACCTTTGAAATCAATCTGTTAAAAATCAGTGGATGCAGACATTTGTTAAAAGCTGTTGTTAGAAGCACTTGTTGAAGCAGTATTCATTACATTATTTAATGTTGATTCAGTAACAATCAATAAAACAAACATAGGGGTCACTAATGACTTTATGTGACCACAGGCAGGTAAGACTCCTTAACCCACTTTTTGGCCTTGCATTCTGTCACTTTCCACAGAAAGTTTAGTGGCCCTGAAGCACATTGTCTGCATACGGGGCTGCTCACTCTCACTTGCATGCCTGTGAATTGGCTGTGTCTGTGTCCCTAGATTTTTACATGGGCTCCCTGCATGCAGCACTTGGAGACTCATTCCGTATAAGCACACAGCCAGCCCAGTAACAATCTTTGGGTCTCTTGGGTGACTGAGGCCTTACAGTTTCATAAATTTTTTGGGTAAATGTCCTACAATGTGTATTAAAAACTGAAAACAATGCTTACATGTTTAAAGTCTGTATTTTTAGTCTCTCTATGACTCAGTACCAATTTTGTGTTTTTCAGCTTATGACTGTGAATATTATAACCAAGGTAAGTTTTTTAAATATAATACATTTTTTTGTAATTATTGTAGTGTAAAGTCAAAACTTTTTCATTTGGATAGAGTAGGGATTGATTAAAGCGGTGGTTCACCCATAAAAATGACTTTCCCCTATTACACTGCCCCCCCGCATTACAATCCGATTATGCCTTTAATTTTTTTTTGGCTGCTGTACATACCTGGGTACAGCTATTCACCCGTGTCCTCCGGGTTGCGAGTCCCGCGGGAGTGGGCGTTCCTAACATGGCGGTGATTGACGTTTTGACTAAAAAACGAGCTCCCCCCGTCGCGTAAGCAGCGTCACGATTGGCGGAAGGAGCCGAACGGCGAGTCGGCGCTATACTGCGCCTGCGCATCGCCGTTCGGCTCCTTTCGCCAGTCGTGACGCGGCTTACGCGACGGGGGGGAGCTCATTTTTTTGTCAAAACGTCAATCACCGCCATGTTAGGAACGCCCACTCCCGCGGGACTCGCAACCCGGAGGACACGGGTGAATAGCTGTACCCAGGTATGTACAGCAGCCAAAAAAAAATTAAAGGCATAATCGTATTGTAATGCGGGGGGGGCAGTGTAATAGGGGAAAGTCGTTTTTATGGGTGAACCACCGCTTTAAGACGCTTGTCCCAGAGACATGCAAAAAAGTAAGAGGAGAGCTCTCCAAAGAGAGATTTCATCCTAGACAGTGGTTACGACAACCTTTATCTCCTGTTCCAATGAAAACTCAAACATTAAAAGGGGTGGTAAAGGTTTGTTTTTTTATTTTCTAAATAGGTTCCTTTAAAGCAGAGCTCCACCCTAAAGTGGAACTCACGCTGATCGGAACCCTCCCCCCTCCAGTGTCACATTTGACACCTTTCAGGGGGGAGGGGGGTGCAGATACCTGTCTAAAGACAGGTATTTGCACCCACTTCCGGCCACACAGTTTCGGGTTTACTGCGGGCAGAACGTCACCTCCCGTCCTCCCCCCGTTGTGCTCTGGGAACACTCGGCTCCCAGAGCACAGCGGGAACCAATCAGCGGCGCAGCGCAACTCACGCATGCGCCGTAGGGAACCGGGTAGTGAAGCCGGAGCGCTTCACTTCCTGGTTCCCTTACTGAGGATGGCGGGGGGAGCAGCAGAGTGACGAGCGATCACTCGTCCTCTGCTGCGGACGGCGCTGGACTCCAGGACAGGTAAGTGTCCTAATATTAAAAGTCAGCAGCTGCAGTATTGGTAGCTGCTGGCTTTTAATATTATTTTTTCGTGGCACATCCGCTTTAAGCTAGTGCATTGTTGGTTCACTTACCTTTTCCTTCAATTTCCCTTCTAAATGTTTTTGTCTGAATTTCTCACTTCCTGTTTCTCCTCATTAAGTTTGCCCACATCATCCGAGCTGTTCTGGCTACATTTACGAAATGTAAAAAGATTTAATGACAAATTGCGATATTATTGATTGATATGTACCACTAACCCATCCAAGAGACGACCAAAAGACCTGAACCTCAGCCTTCCCCCTTTTTTATACCACAGGTGGGCTGGGACTAAAAAAAAATTGAGCAAGCATACTTAACACTTTGCCTTGCCTGGGTGAGCCTCTAACCTACTAAAGCCTAGTACACATGAGCCGATTGTTAGGCTGGCATTTTGCTGGTTCTATAGAAACTGGCTGACATTCGGCCCGTTTGTACTGGAGCCGGTCTGACAGAAGCCAGCCGTATGGCAGGGGAGATTTCTGTACGATGGATAGTTAGTACAGCGGCTCCTCCTGAGCTGTCAGTTTCTTTTCGTTCAGCCCTGCTGGGTCAAACGAAAAAAAAAAAAAAAAGACTTATGTGTACGAGGCTTAAGCAAGTTGTATGCATGAAGAAAAAAAGTCGTCTGTGTGCAGCAGCCCCCCTCAGCCCCCCTAATACTTACCTGAGCCCCATCTCTATCCAGTGATGTCCACAACTGCCTCGGCTGTCTGGGACTCCCCTCCTCATTGGCTGAGACACAGCAGCGGCACCATTGGTTCCCACTGCTGTCAATTAAAGTCAGTTAGCCAATGAGGAGCAAGAGGGGGTGGGGCCAAACTGCAGCTGTTGGGGCACTCGACAGAAGGGGTCGGGTCAGGAGAGCCAAAGAGGGACCAAAGAAGAGGAGGATTTGGGCTGCTCTGTGCACAGAGCAGGTAAGTATAACATGTTTATTATTTTTATTGAAAAAAAACGAGACTTTACAATCACTTTAAAGTGGCCTATTGAGGGGGGGAGGGGGCAAGCAGGCAAGTCAGGACGCTCTCTACTTTGCAGATAGAGAAAGGAGCTGTGTGTTAGTGGCCGTCCTGACACTCCTGCTTGCCCCCTCCCACCTCAAGAGGCTTTCTCTACACCAGGGAGAAAGCCTTGCATTACGGTGTGTAGTTACAGACAGAAGAACAGGAAGTGAAGATTTCTCAGAAGAAATAAGGACATTTAAAAGCAAAATCGATGGATGAGGTAAGTGAAGGAGGACTGCACTAAGGTAAAGGAAACTATTTAGGGAAACAAAATTTCCTTTACAACCCCTTTAAGGCTAACATATTACTACCCGCCTACAACCTGCCTACACTGCAGTATGAGCTGCAGAAAACGTATTTTTTTAACAAAATAAATTTACAGCTGCTACCTACGTACCACATCCAATTCTTTTATACCTTCAAACCCCGAAAATTATGCAGACTTTACTGGTACACAGAGGGCTGTACACATATCAAAAGCAAAAAAGTATTTATTACAAATTGCATTAAAACACAGCTTAAAACCATAAGAAATTGATCCTAGTCATTCCATAGAAACAATAGAACTATTTAAAATAATCTCTGCAAATTTTTTTGTAAGTTTGGCGGACAGTCATTTGTGTTTTTTGAGCAACAGAATTGTATTCAAAGAAAAGTACAATGTTTAAAAGAATATAGTAGCTCAGGGTTACAGTCTGAACATTGGGGTTAGACAAAGTGAAGACAATTGAAATGTACTTTAACAGCAAAAGTAAATCAGAAAGGTCGCCAGAAATCAAACAACAGAGTTCCATCAGTAAATAGCCAACAAAAAGCCCAAAGTTAAATGAGTAACTAATATGTAGCACAAGAAGTGGACAAGAGGATATTGGAAAAATAAGATATATTGCCGTGGGTAATCTTAATTAAATATAGTGACAAAAAATGCAGAAATTTATGTATATAGCTACTGAGGGGGAGCAAACTTTATTTTTCATTAAATATCAGTTGGGCTACTGTGCAGTTTGACAGCCTATATTACACACATTATGAAAACTTCCATCTGTGATGAATGAAACTATTATTCACAACCCAGAGTTACAATGAACATTTGACAGGCCAAACACTACACAGAAGTGTATTCTTTTACATATTGACCTTTACTATATCATTTAAACCCACTTCTAAATTAGTCCTTATTGGCTGGAGCTGGGAAAAATGTACAGATACATAATCATCCTTGCGTTTTAGCATTTTCATGTTGTAAGCAGAACATTTATTATAAAATGTTTTCCTCTATCCCGAAGTTCCCTACACCAAACAAAATATGTATCACGTGTTTCATTGATACTGCAATCCAATAAGTCATATTCTAACTGAAATAGTTCTGTACATGAAAAGATGCTATTACTTTGAAAATGTAGGCAATGTTTAATGAATATTTACCGTGTCTCCACTGTTGTCCTATCTTATCATTGTTTATGTCTATTTTCAAACAGGATTAGGTGAAGGTCCCTTTATTCTCTCAAGTTGTGGCAACAGTGAAATTGTATTAGGTGTTAACGCTACCAGCAAATATATATTCCCATTGCCAAGAATGAGTGCACACGGAAATGTTTTATTTAACTTCATGGTAACACCTGGACTTTTCAAAGATAAAGACTTGTGTGAGTACTCGATTTCCAAATATTTAAATAATATTGTCACACAAAAATGCAGGCAATTCTATCACAACTTTAATGCATGTGATGTTAAATGATGAGACTAGTCTTACAGCCTTGATGTGTATGCCAGCAGCTCTGGTTTATTGTAATGCTCTGCTGTTAAGAAAACCGTTATTCCGTTATTGCATATACTGCAGTATTTAAGTCAGTGACTGGTGAGAGCAGTATCCATGACATGAATTTTAACATTAGAAACGTTTTTAATAGTGAACATAACTTAGTATAAAACGTAACTCTCAAAATAATCCTGAACAAGTGTCAGTGTAGACTGTGTAATCTGAGGATTTAATGCCTATATATATATATATATATATATATATATATCTATATGCAGTACAGACCAAAAGTTTGGACACACCTTCTCATTCAAAGAGTTTTCTTTATTTTCATGACTATGAAAATTGTAGATTCACACTGAAGGCATCAAAACTATGAATGAACACATGTGGAATTATACATAACAAAAAAGTGTGAAACAACTGAAAATATATTTCATATTCTAGGTTCTTCAAAGTAGCCACCTTTTGCAGCAGACACATCTCTAGAACTGTTAAGAGGAGACTGTGTGAATCAGGCCTTCATGGTAGAATATCTGCTAGGAAACCACTGCTAAAGAAAGGCAACAAGCAGAAGAGACTTGTTTGGGCTAAAGAACACAAGGAATGGACATTAGACCAGTGGAAATCTGTGCTTTGGTCTGATGAGCCCAAACTTGAGATCTTTGGTTCCAACCCTTGTGTCTTTGTGCGACGAAGAAAAGGTGAATGGATGGATTCTACATGCCTGGTTCCCACCGTGAAGCATGGAGGAGGAGGTGTGATGGTGTGGGGGTGCTTTGCTGGTGACACTGTTAGGGATTTATTCAAAATTGAAGGCATACTGAACCAGCATGGCTACCACAGCATCTTGCAGCAGCATGCTATTCCATCCGATTTGCGTTTAGTTGGACCATCATTTATTTTTCAGCAGGACAATGACCCCAAACACACCTCCAGGCTGTTTAAGGGCTATTTGACCAAGAAGGAGAGTGATGGGGTGCTGCGCCAGGTGACTACCTCTTGAAGCTTATCAAGAGAATGCCAAGAGTGTGCAAAGCAGTAATCAAAGCATAAGGTGGCTACTTTGAAGAACCTAGAATATGAAATATATTTTCAGTTGTTTCACACTTTTTTGTTATGTATAATTCCACATGTGTTAATTCATAGTTTTGATGCCTTCAGTGTGAATCTACAATTTTCATAGTCATGAAAATAAAGAAAACTTTTTGAATGAGAAGGTGTGTCCAAACTTTTGGTCTGTACTGTATATATATATATATATATATATATATATATATATATATATATATATATATATATATATATATATATATATATAGTGCCTTGAAAAAGTAATTTCCCCCATTTTGTCAAGTTTAAACCAAAAAACTAAAATGTATTTTGTTGGGATTTTATGTGATAGACCAACAGAAAGTGGCACATAATTGTGAAGGGGAAGAAAAATGATAAATGTCTTAAATTTTTTTTCTACAAATAAACATGTGAAAAGTGTGGCATGCATTTGTATTCAGCCCCCCCGAGTCAGTACTTTGTAGAACCACCTTTGGCTGCAATTACAGCTGCAAGTCTTTTTGGGTATGTCTCTACCAGTGTGAAAATGTGAAGTGGTCTCTCGCGCTACTGTGAGTATATGGTGAGTGATTAAATGGAATCAATTCTTAAAGCAGCAATACCTAAAACGTGTTCACTGTGCACATAAAGTATAAAAATTGGTAAAGTGATATCGCGCTAAAATCAGGTAAAATAATTTACATACAAAATATCATCATAAATTGCCAGGTAAAAGTGAAAAATAGGTACTAGTGACAATCGACACTCAAAAGTGCTTCTAAGGAGAAAAAAAGGATTAAATGTGGCGACTCGAGAAAATAAATGAATAAATAAATCAATAGACATAAATCAATGACCATAAATATAAATAAATAAATATAGTGTCCACAGTCCATCAACGTGAGTGTGCAATAGAGTTGACTCAAAGTGCATGTGCAGTTCTCTTCAAGTGTATAACACTACATAAATCTCTATCCTAGAGATACACTGTGGACTAGTGGTAGCCTTGGAGTGAGTCCATATAGTATAAAACACTCAGGTGGGTGCTATAAACAATGCAGAACAAAATAAAAAAAATCTTCCCACTGGTCTCCCAGAACTCTCACCTCCTCAAGATGGTAATGGGCCTGAAGGTATCTCTTATGGATCAGCCTCGAGCTCTGTTACCTGTCATCTCTTCTCTATGTATTCCAAGCCTCTTTTCTCTCTCCCCCCCCCCCCATTATTGTGGCTCTATCTGAGGTCTATTCCATCACTACGGAGAGATAGACATAGCCTGGAGAGACAAATCGGTTGGAGCTATAACTGCAGACAGACTTGGAATACATAGAGAAGAGATGACAGATAACAGAGCTCAAGGCTGATCCATAAGAGATACTTTCAGGCCCATTACCATCTTCAGGAGGTGAGAGTTCTGGGAGACCAGTGGGGGGATTTTTTCATTTTTTTTCTGCATTGTTTATAGCACCCATCTGAGTGTTTTATACTATATGGCAGGGATATGCAATTAGCGGACCTCCAGCTGTTGCAGAACTACAATTCCCATGAGGCATAGCAAAGCTCTGACAGCCACAAGCATGACACCCAGAGGCAGTGGCATGATGGGAATTGTAGTTTTGCAACAGCTGGAGGTCCGCTAATTGCATAGCCCTGCTATATGGACTCACTCCAAGGCTACCACTAGTCCACAGTGTATCGCTAGGATAGAGATTTATGTAGTGTTCTATACTTGAAGAGGACCGCACATGCACTTTGAGTTAACTCTATTACACACTCACGTTAATGGACTGTGGACACTATATTTATTTATTTATATTTATGGTCATCAGGCCTGGATTTACTCCCTTTGCCGCCCCAAGGCCGGGTCCTTCAATGCGCCCCCCCCATTAAAGGGGGGGGGGGGGTGACGCACGGGGGTAAGCGATTTTGAATGTCACTTGCCACACTGCCTGCTACCAGATGGAGATGCCACGCTGCCTGCTACCAGATGGGGATGTCTCTTGCCACGCTGCCTGCCACCAGATGGGAATGTCACTTGTCACAACTGCCTGCCACGAGATGGGGATGTCACTTGCCACACTGCCTGCTAGCAGAATGGTAATTGCCACAGTTACCTGGCTGCCACTCAAAAAGTATCAGTTTGTCACTAATTGCATGTAAAATCAAGCCCCCCTCCAGCATTGCAGAGTACTTGCAGCCAGGTACAATGCTGTCAGCCTCTCCTCTCCCACGCGGGGAAACTAGCTGCAGGTTAACCGTGAAACCGAGGCACATGAGACTCGAGTGAGAGATGAGAGTGAGGGCGGGCGGGGAGAGATGACGTAATTCTCTCTCTTCTGTGTCACGCAGCCTGTAAGTAAGGGCGGAAGTTGGAACAGCAGTGCGAACAATGAGAGAAGATTTAATCTCTCTCCGCCACCGCACGGCCTGCACCGCTGAAAAAATTCCTTGTCTCCTCCGCCGCGCGGTGCCACCCCTGCACACAGTGCCGCCCCGAGGCCTGGCCTTGTTGGCCTTGTGGGAAATCCGGCCCTGATGGTCATTGATTTATGTCTATTGATTTACTTATTCATTTATTTTTTCGAGTCACCACATTTAATCCTTTTTTTTTTTCTCCTTAGAAGCACTTTTGAGTGTTGATTGTCACTAGTACCTATTTTTCACTTTTACCTGGCAATTTATGATGATATTTTGTATGTAAATTATTTTACCTGATTTTACCGCGATATCACTTTACAAATTTTTATATCTCTACCAGCTTTGTCACTTTCTCTAGAGAGTGACATTTTTGACCATTCTTCTTTGAAAAATAGCTCAAGCTCTGTCAGAATGGCTGGAGAGCATCTGTGAACAGCAATTTTCCAAAACTTTATCCCTGGCCTGTCTGGTGTGTTCCTTGGCCTTTATGATGCTGTTTATTCCCTAAGGTTCTTTAACAAACCTCTGAGGGCTTCACAGAACAGCTGTGTTTATACTGAGATTAAATTACACACAGGTGTACTCTATTTACTAATTGGGTGACTTCTGAAGGTGATTGGTCCCACTTAATTTTAGTTAGGGGTATCAGAGTAAAAAGGGCTGAATACAAATGCACACCACACTTTCCAGATATTTATAAAAAATTAAATACAATTGAAAACCATTTATCATTTTCCTTTCACTTTGCAATCATGTGCCACTTTGTATTGGTGTATCATATAAAATCCCAATAAAATACATTTACATTTTTGGTTGTAACATGACAAAATGTGGAAAATTTCAAGGGGTATGAATACTTTTTCAAGGCACAGCCACTGTATGTGCATTACTTTTTTCAAGGCACAGCCACTGTATGTGGATGTGTGTGTGTGTGTGCTCATTACAGCCATTTGCTTGCTAGTTCTGTTGTTGGCTGGCCGCAGGGGAAGGGGCGGTGCCATTTCCGAGTTAGGATCACCAAGGAGCAGAGAATGGAACGCTGAAAGAAAATCAAACTGAGAGTTCTTCTTTAATTTAGTTGAGGTGCACAGGAAAGCAGCGTGTACAGTTTATTGCAGAAAAACATATTTTTTTTGCACATGTAACTACAGTGCTTGTGTCAGTATGTATAACTCTGAGAAAAATGTATATACAGTACAGACAAGAAATACAAGTGCTGTATGGCAGAACACTGTTACCATTTCTTCATATTGGTGTAAAGGTACAGTATAGATAAGGTTAGGTATATCGGTGGATTTGCATATCGCACTGTGTTTTCTGTTTATGTATATGCACAGATGCTTTCATGCATAAACTCTTTAGCTGAACAAAAATTCTTAAGTAAGTTAATACCTTACTGATAAATAAATCAAAGTACCATATGTACAGTTCTGCAAAGATAGAATTACACTGAATTCTATTATATGAAATGTACTTTTAGTAAATTATTTAGCTACAGTGTAAACAGTTTAGGAAATGATGATCACTGATGCAAGGGGTGGTAAACATTAAAGGCTGTACAAGTAAACAAGTTGCATAATTGATTAACCCTTCAATCTTTAATGTATTGGTAAATACACAAGGACTGTCAGCTATACTCTGCGGTGCATGAAAAAACTGCTTACTTATTCATTTAAAAAATGGTAACTTACTAATAATGTTACATATTGTACTGCATTCAATTATTAAGTCAACACAGAAACAAATAATTTAACCCAAAAAAATGATATAAAAAAATGATATAAACTTCATACTGTAGAGTTTAAAGTAAACCTGACTAAGCCAGAAAAAATGCCTAACAATGGTAACATCAGTGCTGGTGTTTAGGCATTTTGCAGTACATTTATTTTGAAACCCTTGTATCCTAGACCTAGACTGATACTATACACAAGGCCCCCGACCCACCTGGCTAACCTTTAAATGTGAACCCCTAAGCAGATATAAAAGACACAAGTTAATGCAGCTATGCTTTAATATATACAATACAACATTTAAAGTATTTTTTTTATGCGAGTAATGAATTTACCTGCATTTTACCTGGTATCAGCCTTCTGCAGACCCTGCATAGCAGAGCTTAAGTTCGAGAGAGGGAGTAGCTGTACTAGAGGTCAGTCAGCTGTGCTGCAATAATTCTGTGCTAACAAGGAGCATGCTGACTGAAGGAAAAAAAAATACAGAGGGATGAGTTCTTCAATCTGCTGCTTTTCCCTTCACTATCCAATCACAGGCTGGGGGAGGGACAAGACCCGTAAGTGTTACTTAACGGCAGCATAGAAAAATCAGGTCTGTGCTGTGTGGCCTAGATGTAGAGAAATAATTTTTTTTGGGCAGGGAATATTTTTCTTTATATGTACTTTATATGTAGTTTTGCTTTGTGTGTGAAAAGCACAGGTTTGCTTTCTGGACTCTACTGGAGATGAACTTTAAATACAGAGATTGTGTTCTAAAGTAGCTGTTACTCTTGAAAGTTTGAAAACCATTGTAAAACATTATTTTAATTATAATATTTTATACAACATAGCACTATCACTTGTCTCTTTGGAATCTGCGGAAAGGCCAAACTATTTTCTCACTGTGCAAGAAAATGACAGTGTGCGTTTGGAGCAGTGGGATACCACCTCGTTGTTTCGTAGACGAGCTACCTTTTTTCATCACCAAGGCCTCTGGGTTCCAGGATATAGTGCCTTTGAATTGCACAGCAGAAAGGGGTTCTTTATTGTCTTAACTGCCACAGAAGTTAAAGTTTCCAAATATGACAATTCTGAGGAATTTAAACTGTCCAGCGGATTTAAGATTGAAGGTGAGTAATATTATTAATAAATATTTATTTGTATGCATTCAATTAGGTATTGGAGGAAAAATTTAGTAATATATGCCATAAATGTTTTGTGATATTCTATGCTAGTTTTATATATATAACTGATATGTCACTCATATGATTGGTAGTCCTAACTTGTTAAACAGAATTAGATCTGTAATTAAAAACAATTCAAGATTAGTGGGCAGCAGGGCTGGACTGGGACAGAAATTTGGCCCTGGACTTCATCCAGACTGGCCCACTTTGACAGGTCTCTCCCATGGTGACCGGACAACCCCCCCCCCGGCAACCCAAGCCCCCTTTCCCCCTTCACTAGCCACTAGCTGTTCTACTTTATTAGAGTAGAACGGCTGGTACTGGTACTCTTATAGGCAGTACCAGTGGGGAAGCTAGACATTATTTCACCCGGGGCAAAGAATCAGTTTGGTGCCCGCCCTTGTGGGACAAGATTAGGCAGATGGGAGAAATTCCCAGGCCATAGCTGTTAAGTCAGCTGTCTGTCCCCTCCCCCCATACTTCTCTGTCGTCCCTCCTGCTCCTCCCCCTGCTTCTTTGTTCCCCCAGGTGAGCGCTGCGGGGAGGGAGAGGAGGTGAGCGCTGGGGGAAGGGAGAGACAAAGGAGCGAAGGGGGGCGGCTGTCCACTGTCACTGAAGCCGGCCCACTGAGCCATCGGCCCACCGGGAAACTCCCTGTAGTCCCAATGGCCAGTCCATCCCTGGTGGGCAGCCATTATCTGCAAAATTATCCAAACCCCCATTGCAGTGTGTATAAATGCCCCCTTGCTTTGTGTACAAATTTGTGGGCTACTTACTGTGGCTTATTATAAATCTGGCAATAGATAGATAGAATTTAGAAAATTCTTAGAACATTTTAAGAACATGTAAATGTTGGTTGAATGATTTTGTTTGGGGGAGGGGGGGGGGAGTTGATCCGAATGGAGTTTTATATACATACTTTTTTTGTATATACATATATGCATACATATTTGTGCACACAATAATTTATGTGTGTCAGCACAGATATGTGTTTGTTTTGTGGCTGATCTGTGCAGGAAGGTATGAATTTAGTTCATACATATGTGATTCTGATACATACATAAAAGATGATTTATGTTAGTAAGCAGATCAGGAACATTCTAACTACAGCAAGTTTGATTGCAGAGCTATACTAGATATATGCATTTGCCAGTAGCTCCTTTTGAAGGACTCCTGTTGGGTACAGGTGTTTGATATTAAGGTGAAATAAATGTATCTTTTTCGATTAAGCTCTTCATTAAGTAAAACGCGTTAGCAGTTGGAAGAGCAGTTGGATCTGTCAGAGCATCAAATTGATGAGTAAATCTTTGTTATAGATTTTCTGAGAGTGGCTATTTTCCTTTCCTGTATATTTAGTTTTACAAATCTGAACGTTATTTTTTTAAATTTAAAAATGGCTTACATCTGGTTTTAGTGTATTCTCACTTTTTGATGTCAGATTCTTAGAATATGTCAAATGTTTTTCAGAGATTGCTGCAGCAGTTCCTTACAGGCGAATGTGTGAGTGGAGGTATGAACCATGCGCCAGTCCTTGTGTTAAAACCTGCAGTGATCCTGAAGCTGTTTTATGTTCTTTTCTTCCACCGTAAGTTGACTTACTCCCTTTTGTAGCATTGCTTCTTGTAGAAAACCATTACTGCCTGTCAGCTGATCTGTTTTTTAGTTCTAAACCCTTTTTATTATCCATAATGCACTTTGTTTTAGATCTTGTCCATTATCTTTTTTTGACAGTATTTAGATAGTGTCCTTGGCCCATATTCTCTCTAAAAATCCGCGGGCTGCTCTTAAGGCACTTACACTCCGCTGTCCCAACTTACAGGAGCAAGTGTTGTATTCCCCAAACACTTGCTCCATAAGTTGGGACGGTGGAGTGTAAATGCCCCGGCGTAGCCTGGCGGATCTCCAAGGGGGCGGCTTGTATTCAAATTAAGCGCGCCCCCGATTCTAATGAACTGCTCATGCGCCGGGCTTCAAAAAGCCCAGTGCGCATGCTCCAGTTCTCGGCGGAAAACGTCAATGACGCCTTCGTGTGCGTCATTGACGTAAAGTCGTATTCAAGAACGACTTAGTAAAACTACGTACCCGACGAAAAAACACGACGCGGACCCGACGCCATCCGTAACATGGCCTACGTGGGACTTGCGGAGATTTACTCCTCATATAGCAGGAGTAAGTTTCCGCTTACGCAAACGACGTTAGCGACGGTTACGCGACGCAAACTCGTTCGGGAATCGGCGTAGAAGGATCATTTGCATACGCAAATGAGTCCTTCACGTAAATGCCATCTAGCCGCGGCCGGCGTCATTACATTTAAGATCCGCCAGTGTAAGTGACTTACAGATGGCGGATCTTAAGTGTATCTATGCGAAAATGATTCTAAGAATCAGTCGCATAGATACACGGGCCAAAAAAGGGAGTTACGATGGAGTATCCTGAGATACTCCATCGTAACTTCTATGAGAATATGGCCCCTTGTAGTGAAGATTTCCCTTCACCTCCTGTCTTTGTACCCATTGGCCCAGATTCAAGAAGCACTTGCGCCCACGCAACCATAGTTGCGCGGCGCAAGTGCTTACTTGCTCCGGTGTAACGAGTGCTCCTGATTCAGGAACCTCGTTACACCGAATGCAGCCTAGGATGTGACAAACATAAGCCTCCTTATGCCTTCACATCCCAGGCTGCATTCTTGCGTTGGCCGCTAGGGGGCGCGGCCTTTGTGATCGGCGTGTAGTATGCAAATTGCATACTACCACCGATTCACAAAAGTTGCGCGGGCCCTGCGTACGCAAGGTACGGAGTTTCCGTACGGCGCCTTTAGCATAAGATTGCTCCTGCTAATAGCAGGTGCAGCCAATGCTAAAGTATAGCTGCGCCTCCCGCTCGCGACGTTCAAATTTAACGTTGTTTACGTAAGTGAACCGTGAATGGCGCTGGACGCCATTCACGTTCACTTACAAGCAAATGACGTCCTTGCGACGTCATTTGCCGCAATGCACGTCGGGAAAGTTTCCCGACGGAGCATGCGTTGTTCGCTCGGCGCGGGAGCGCGCCTAATTTAAATGATTCCCGCCCCCGGCGGGATCATTTACATTAGGCAGCCTTGCGCCCGGCTGCTTAGCATATTGCCCGCGCAATTTACGGAGCAACTGCTCCGTGAATCGCGGGCAAAGCGCAATATTTGCGTGGGCGCAGAGAAAAAAATATGCTCTTTGCCCACGCAAATATTGCGCGATTCTACTTGAATCTGGGCCATTGTCTCTGGAATGAGAAGTGCTGGGAAATCTGCTTAATACAATTATGGCAGCACAAAAAAAAAAAAAACATAAAACAGTTACTAAAGTGTTACTAAACCCAGGACCCCACATTCACTATATCTGGCCTCCCACAGTACACATAACATGGATATGCAATAGTTTTAGTAACTATAAACTGCTAAATACCTTTTCTCATCAGTAGTTAGAGCAGTCTTGTGACTTCTATCAGTGTCCAGCAGAGAACTGGATAAAGCTTGTAGGAGGAGTTTTCATTCTCTCCTGATTGCCATATGAGGCTGCATGACCACTGGCCCTTTGTCTGGACAGTGCTGATTGGCCCTGTGCTGATCACATGCACTCTCCCCCAAAATAACTCTCTAGTAATACACACCAAACTGAGCACGTGCAGCTTGCCTCTAAGGCTCTGTTCTATAAGAAGATGGCTTGGGGACAGTGGAAGGAGAGGAGGATCAGAGAAGACAGGAGAATCAAACAGCCTTTTTACACAATGCAGAGGATTAACCCCTTAGGTTCTACAGTGAGTATAACAAGCATGCTTTACTGCATATACAGACTGATTTTACTATTGTGGCTTTAGTATCAAGTTTTGGCTGAAGTAACACTGTTACCAATGTACAAATATTAATTAATTAACTCTTTTATTACAGTTAATGATTTTGAATATCAATTCTGTGGTTTTTACGTCAAGTATGCTTAATTTTTTTTGCATAATTCAGGAAGTTTTTGTTGTTGTTTTTTTAAAGGGTGGAAGGATGCATTCCATACTGCCCAAGCCATATGATTCTTGATGAGATTACACTTAAATGTGTCTATCCAGAAGACTGTAAGTATCTCTATTTATTACTTCTACTACCACTGCATGATAATTTTATATAATATGTACCATCATTTGATCTTAATATTGGGTTTTAGGGTGGCTTTTATAAGTATTAACTCCAAAAACTGATAAAGTTACTGTATATAGTGTCCTAAAGATACATGCTCATACATGCAGTAGTATTGGCCAATCCCTGGGCCATTTTGAAACAGAAATCTTTTAACATTTAGTGATAGTGCTAAATCCTGCATACCCATTCCTATTAGCCAGTGAGACTGCCAATCAGTAGTGAATTAATAGGGGGGGGGGGGGTTAGGGGTTAATGGAACCCTACAACACTGCACAGAACTATCCGGGCTTTCCCTGTCAGGACTGGTGGTGAATTGGCTAGGAAGGAAGAATTTGGGAGTCTGCTGAAACTATGTGCAGTCACCATTACAGATACAATCAACTCTTCCTGAGAAATGTATGCAAGATAATCTCTCGTAAGCTAGAAATGTTTTAAGGATAATTGTGGCTTTCTCATGAATAACTTGTAAGCTTTTGACTCATCCACTGTTTTTAAAGCATCTAATAAACTTCCACTGTTGTACTCATCAGAACGTGTGACATATGTTAAACTATTTTATTAGGGAAGATTAATCTTAAGTACTCATTTCCAACATAAGCTGCAGACCTACCTTGATTTTCCAAAAAGTGATGCTTCTTTCAAATATGTGAAAAGTATGGCGTGCATTTGTATTCGGCCCCCTTTACCCTGATACCCATAACTAAAATCTAGTGGAACCAGTTGCCTTCAGAAGTCACCTAATTAGTAAATAGAGTACACCTGTGTGTAATTTAATCTCAGTATAAATACAGCTGTTCTGTGAAGTCCCCAGAGGTTTGTTAGATAACCTTAGTGAACAAAAAGCACCATGAAGGCCAAGGAACACACCAGACAGGTCAGGGATAAAGTTGTGAAAAAGTTTAAAGCAGGGTTAGATTATAAAAATATATCCCAAGCTTTGAACATCCCACAGAGCACTGTTCAATTTATCATCCGAAAATGGAAAGAGTATGGCACAACTGCAAACCTACCAAGACATGGCCGTCCATCTAAACTGACAGGCCGGGCAAGGAGAGCATTAATCAGAGAAGCAACCAAGAGGCCCATGGTAACTTTGGAGGAGTGGCAGAGATCAATAGCTCAAGTGGGATAATTCGTCCACAGGACAACTAGACTAGAGCAGAAAATTAGAAGTAACATGCCGCCCAAATCAAACCAGCAGCTCCTTCGGGGGTAGTGCTACAGGTGCAAACCTGTAAATTGTGTTAAGATATATCCAATCCCCTTTTGCCAGGAAAAAACAGGTTTCCTAGTTCACTCTTTGCTAAAAATGTGTGTAGGTATAAAAAAACACAACTAAAGGTTGTCGTAGCTTCTCACGACTGCTAGCTTGATCAAAATGGATAATATGCAAACTTTTGGTATGTGAGTGTGTTTTGGAAACATATACAGCAGTTTTAACTGGATGAAAAAATAAAATTTTAGCTAAAAAATATGGTGTTTAATAAAACAAAATCTAAGCAAATGATATCACTATCTGACCGACATGGTGTAACAGATGTAATATTTTTAATACCTAGGTGTTCCAGTGAAAACAACCATTTTACCTACTTCCTCAAAACCAATAAAGACAAGTTTGGCACCAACCATTTCTACAAAAGAAGTATATCAGACAGAGACTGAACCATTTCAGACAGATTTTTTAGACACGTCACCTTACTCGACAACAGCTACCTACTCTACAACAGCTACCACTGTAAGTCCAACATACACAAGGTATACAGCACATACAGATTCACCAGGTCCAAGCACCTCTAAGGAGTATGAATCATCTTCTATTCTGCTCACTAGCGAATATGACAAATTGACTCAAAGTACTTCATCTCCTCGTCCTGGAATACAGCATTCAACAACACAGAACACAAGCCTGGGAACAAGCATATACTCTTTATTAACTTCAGTAACAACCATTTCTTCTTCGGGTTCACTGCTAACATCACCTCATGCTGCCACTTCATTTGTAACGTATAAAACACTACCTCCAAAAGAAGCCGTTGACACGACAAAAACACCAACACGAATGTTGGGCCAATCTTCTCAGGACCTTTACCAACTGACAACAAAGTCAGTCACTGCAACTCCATATACTTCCATGATGGAAAGGATTACTTTGTCTTCAGCCACAGATGTATCAAGATATCCAATTCTGTTAAATGTAACAGCATCCAATGAAACAAGTCCATCTTCATCTACTTCATCTGTGTCACTGACCACCTCTGTGGCCACTGCAGTTTTAACTTCATCTTCATATGCCCCTCTTGCCCTCAGTACAACTAGCTCTAAAGTATTAAGCAGTCAGTATTCCCACACAACATCTCAGGTCAGTACTGATAAAAAGATAACCAGCATTTCTCCACATACATCATCACATACATTCCCACATACAACTTTACTAAATGGAACTGTGTCTACTCTGACAACTCTGCAAACACACTTAAACCTTTCTGAAAGTTCAAGAACTGCATTAACCACTTCATCTATTTATTTGTCTCCACTGACCACCCAGTTAACTACAACTTTCATGGCACCTTCAACATCTCATTTCGATCCACAACAAACAACTAAATCAGTAGTTCAGACCAAAATAAAAGAAGAAACATCTACTTTGTCTCCAACTTTGATGTCTTCAAAAATGCCAGTAGTTGTATCTACTATTAAACCTTCCTTAAGTTCATCTACATCATCTACATTAAGCCTGCTAACATCTGCACAAACCTCAAAAATAACTCCAAAAATGACACCTCTGCAAAATACCTCCTCTACTACAACTGTACTGCTCACTTTGGAGACCACATTAGCGCCTAAATCAACAATAACATATGAAACAAAAGACCTAATGAGGACTACAACTAAGCATACACCCTTGTTAACTACCAATGCAACGCTTATTCAGACTCCACCTGTGACTTTGAGTACTAAAAAATTCCCCAGGAGTACTGAAGCACCTCTTAAAATACAAACAACTGTTAGAGAACATCTGGGTACTAGCATCCCTACAACAGAAGGTACAACTCATGAATTGGGAAGTAGATCTACAGAAATTTTTATTTCTACGCAGCATATTTTTCCAACAAGTTCAGCTCTAAAACCTACAAAGCAAGAATCTATGGTAGATACTTTTTTGACACACTCAACCCAAACATTTTCTTCAATGTCCGAAGAGAGTTTACTTACAACTTCATACTCATCTCCAACTTTTGACACTTCAACACATACTTCTTCTGTGCCTTTAGAAATAACAGATACAATTATTAGTATTGGTTCCACAGTCAAATCTTCTGTGCATTCAAAAACAACAAATGCAACTACTATTATCAGTTCCACAGCTATATCTTCTTCTCTGCCTTCAGAAATAACAGATACAACTATAAGTAATTCTACAATGCTTGTTACTAGTGTTAAGCACTTGGAGATACCATTTACACCTACGATGATGCCAACCACTACAAAAGTCACTCCTGCATCTTCCACATTTTCTACTGTGAGTGAAACAACATCTGAAGCTGTGACTCTGAATAAAACTAGCATAGAACCATCTTTCAACACTACTTATAGCTTGCTGACTACTGAAAAGGAAAAGTTAGACTCTTACACAATGAAAAGCATCAGCGCTATTACCAAACAAATGCATACCTCATCAGTTAGTAATACAAGTGAAATCTCCACACTTCAGCCGACAGAGATTCTGAAATCCTTGAACTTTACGGAACCAACACAACTTCCAATGCCTAAAAATGTAACATATGAATCATTTTATTCAGTGTCATCTTCCACTACCGAGTCACTGATATCCGCAACAGCTACTGATGTAATGATGAATGTTACAGCATCATCAGACTATTACTCATTTGGAACAATGTTGCAAACAAGCAGCTCTTCAGAATGTATGGTATGTAACGTATCTTATTTTTTTCCTAGGGCTCCATTCACACTTGTGCGACTTGTCATGCAACTTTGGATGACAAGTCATTCCCCATGTTTTCCAATATTACCCATTCATATAAGCGTGACTTAAAGTTGCAGCAACTTCTAAGTAGTTCATGTACTACTTTGGTCTGACTTTCATGCAATGCGAGGGCCGTAGACTACAATGTTAACCCTCAGAAGTTGCATAAAGCCATAAAACCTGAATGGTATACAATACAACTTGTCTGCAACAGTTGTCCATTATCACTGGTCAAAGCAAAAGTCGTATCCATGTTGCACCCATCCAAAGTTGCGTCAAATTTGCACTCCAAAGTCGGCGCAAATTTTGAGTCATACAAGTGTGAAAAGAGCCTAATATGTAGTATTTAAGCACGAGTCTAATATCTGTATTTTGCATGACCTAAAAAAAGTAACATATTCACTTCAAAGTAAGCACCTAAAGGTGTTAAAATGTTTCTCTCTCACACTTTCCTGACCCTCCAACCTGGAATGCAACCCCCAATAATTTCTGTGCAAGTTGACTTTCTCCGAGCCCCATCCCGGTTTCAGGTGACTCTGATTGAGTGTGATGACTGGTCAATCAGACAAGAAGCAGTGCAATATTGCAATAAGTGGGAAGGGCTCCATTTTTTCCATACCTGGTGGTGCATGATTTTTGAAAAGCTGTAGCAGCAGCAGGCAATCAGAAGAAAGGATAGTATCATATCTTAGTAGTGCAAACATACATTTAGTGTGTCTGTCACCATTTTTTTTAACTGTCTTCAGTCTCCAGGTATAAAGAAGTGCTAAGAGCTCCTTGGTGTCTTCAACTTTGATTTTAGAAACTGAAATGCAAGTCATCCATTTGCTTTTTATTAAGTAGCACCAAAAATTAAAATTAAAATTTCTCTACCGATTAATGTTCTACACTGATCATCACCAAAAATTGCTCAACGTCCTGGCTGTCTGTTTCTCTCAGGCAACAGCCTCATCAGAATACTTATTTTCCAGGCTAGAACAGACACTCTGCTAGTGGCTTATTCACACACACTGCTCCCTTGCAGCACCACTGTTTTACATTGTACAACAGTAACCTGCACTGTCTTCATCAGATGTCACCCTGGACAGGGCACCTGTCTGCCACACAAAGACAAGCTTGGACATGCACACACATTGTTCCTGCATTAGTATGTCTCCTGGACAGGGAGACCTGAATTGCTGTCAGGTCCTTGACTATATAGGGCGTGCACACCTGCACACACATAGCCTGCTAGTATCAGTTAAAACCTGGACACAAATTTAAGGGTTTTTCTCCCAAAGCTTCATTAGGTGGCACTTCATTAAACACATGAACCTTTTCATCCATTTAATTTTCAGGTCTGACAGACTGCATTAACCCATTATCAGCTTGAG
This sequence comes from Rana temporaria, assembly GCF_905171775.1. Taxonomy (NCBI): domain Eukaryota; kingdom Metazoa; phylum Chordata; class Amphibia; order Anura; family Ranidae; genus Rana; species Rana temporaria. The sequence continues at coordinate 211,776,049 of NC_053491.1, read as the reverse complement.
CCCGTGGCTTCTTTAACACATGCACATTCACTTCTGTCTTTGGGGGAACACTCTCGCTCATCAGAGTGCCACAGTTATCCTGGGAAACCTCTAGCTCCAGTACACTGAGCTTCTTTGAGGTCTCCAGGGACACTTATTCTACCTTAACCATCATTATTAGGGGGGATAACACATCTTGCTAGTGGTCAACCCACCCTATTCAACTCATAATTTTTGTCCAAATGACTTTGGTGCAATTCCAAACAGCAAAAAAACTTCACATTGACTTTTTGTCTTAGACAGTCTCTTTAACAGTTCCAGCATTTAACCTAATGACTGCAGTCTTACCCACCACAGTAGTCATCACTATCTTCACTTCCTCTGTTAGCCTGTCAAGTGCCACTTCACCCATGTGGCTAGATGGCAAAACTACAGCCAGCCTCTTGGGTTCTTGATACCTCCAACGGGCTCAACAGTGGGGCTTTTCACACATGGAGACTTTCAGGCTCCTTTTTTTCAGCAACTTCATTATTTTTTATATGCCCGGCTCTTTCAGTCACTACACTGCACAGTCCACATCACTTTTGCTCAGTTTAAACAATGGATCATTGCCTCTAATTTCTCTGGCATGTATAGTTTTGGGCTGAATATCACTTATTGTCTGCATCTAAACACCACTTCAAAGCCCCTAGACTCCAAAATGCAATGCGCGAACTACAGAACTCGGAAAATAATGTAAAAACAAATTTTCTCTGATCATATCTATTCTGGAGCTTTTCAGTCAGCATTCTTGGGAACCGTATGTGCCATTAACCTATTTTTACATGGTAGCAGGTACTTGCACTGTCAAGAGATGCAACAGGACAGGAAACTTCTCCAAAGTAAAAGGAAATCCCTTTTAGGTGATTGTCATCAGAACAGTTGTCCTTTTTATTTCTGTTCTGATTGAACTTTAACATTTTGGATTTGTCATCACTTTCTATCATATTCAAAGTAGTATACATTCTACCATACAGTGCTCAGATCCTAATAAAATCTGTAGTACTTCTTAAGCCCTGTACACATTATCGGATATCTGATGGAATCTAATCCGATGGATTTTTTCGTCGGATATCCGATGAAGCTGACTTTCATCAGTCTTGCCTACACACCATTGGTCAAAAATCCGACTGTGTCCAACGCGGTGACGTAAAACACTAGACGTGCTGAGGAAAATGAAGTTCAATGCTTCTGAGCATGTGTCGACTTGATTTTGAGCAAGCATGGATTTTTGACTGATAGACTTCCAGACAGAGGATCGTTTTTTTCTATCGTTTTTTATCCATAGGAAAATTTTAAAACATGTTCTATTTTTTTTCACCGATGGAAAACAAACCTATGGGGCCCACACACGATTGGTTTGTCCGATGAAAACGGTCCATTGGTTTTCATCAGACAAACCGATCGTGTGTACAGGGCTTTAGAGTTCACAATAAATATATGGATTCATATGACTACATATAGACCATATCTGTCAGAGTCACCTAATGCCTCCATTTGTACAGCTGGCATAGCTCAGATGAATGGAGGATTCAATGTTATGAAATACAGATGACATTTGACTTACAGTATTTTCTGGAACAGAACATGTTTTATTTTTAGTTTTGAGTTGAAAAGGAAAATGTCAATCTGTAAACTACCATATTGTAATAACCCTACCTAACACAAATAATGCATTGATTCTGGTTTGTTTTTCTAGCCAAGGTACATTGAACCGCTGGATCCATGTAGCCAATATGTTTGCATTAATATGGGCTGGATGCTGTACAATGTATCAGGAAATTGTCAGAAAAATGTGGAGAAACCTGACTGCGGCTTCCGCGGAATGCCTGTCCAAGTGAACACTGACAGCTGCTGCCCGGAATGGGAATGTCCATGTGAGTTATCTTCCAATGTTTTCATTCTTTTTAATCATGGGTTATGTGAATAATAGAGAGCGTACAGTATATAACGATAAAGCCATAGATTCCCATCTAACTATCTCGACCTTGATGATTCCAAATAGAGGACTTTAGTTACCTATATTTTTTACTGCTTACTGTAAGCTTTGGGAAAAATTATTTTGCAAAGTGCAACTTCCCAGTGAAATCAATGGGAGCCGAGCTAAGCGTAATTGATGGTGGATGTACACCACTGGACTTTTTTGCTGTAGTACCCCTGGGTAGTACCTAGCCCCCCATAGTGGTTCAGTTTGGCTCCCATTGATTTAAATAGGGTATCAATCTGGCACCCGCTGGACCTGCCTTTGAAACAAACCCAGGTTACTCAAATTCTTGCTCCCCACCAAATGGAGTTTTTTTTTTTTTTTTTTTTGTTTGCTATACATGTCTCCCATTGATTTCACTGGAGTATTGATTCAGAACCCATGGATCCTGCCTTGAACTGAACCCAGATATGTTTGGTTCATCTCTATTACTAATATGAACATATTGCTAAATTTACTTCCTTAGTAAATCAACCCATTTGTATTCTGTGCAGTAAACCTTTAGTAATAATGTATGTCATTTCTTAGGCCAGTGCTCTGTGTTATCAGAGCTGAGCATCATCACATTTGATGGAAACAACATTGCACTCTATAATGCGGCACCCTACATCTTAGTCAGGCTTCCAAAAGAAACGATTGTAGCCCATATTGAAAAATGTCCTCCAAGCTTGGTAAGTGAGATCATTTATTGTTTATTGGCATACATCAGTTAATGAAGATATTTAATGCCCATGCAGTAATGAACTGTTTCTTTAAAGGAAACCTGCCAGAGTCATGGAAAATATTAGCATTGGCCTCTCTTTTTGAAAACGTTAATTGCCTAACTTCTGTGCCGACCCTCTTAGTTAAATATAATGAGTCACTGATAATATTATTATGCAGGATTTATATAGTGCCAACAGTTTGCACAGTGCTTTACAAAATAAAGATACACACAGTATAATTGTAATGCAGTTCATGACAAGAGGGATAGGAGGGTTTTGCTCGTGAGTGCTTACAATCTAAAAGAACAAGTGATACAAAAAATAATGTGGGCCAGATTCACGTAGATCAGCGGATCTATAGATCCGCTCGATCTACGTGATTTAAGATCCGCTCCCGCAAGTTTGAGAGGCAAGTGGCTAATTCACAAACCACTTACCTCCAAACTTGCGGCGGCGGATCCTAAATTCCCCCGGCGAAATTCAAATTCCGTGGCTAGGGGGAGTGTACTATTTAAATCAGGCGCGTTCCCGCGCCGATTTAAATGCACATGCGCCGTCCGGGGAATTTCCCGGCGTGCATTGCTCCCACTGACGTCACTAGGACGTCAGTGGTTTCGACGTGAGCGTGACTTGCGACGCGCGTGTTTGTGAATCAGCGTACGCAAACGACGTTAGAAAATTCAAATTCGACGCGGGAACGCCGGCTATACTTAACATTGGCTGCGCCTGATAAAAGCAGGGGTAAGTATACGACGGGAAAGCCGCTACTGAAACATCGTAAGAAGACTGCGTCGGGTCCGCGTACGTTCGTGAATTTGCGTATCTCGCTGATTTACATATTATTTAAGGTAAATCAGCGCCATTTTTAAATCGAAAATAAGATCCGACAGTGTAACACATTATAACACTGTCGGATCTAAGCCCTATCTATGCGTAACTGATTCTATGAATCAGGCGCATAGATAGGACCAGTGTAAGTCAGAGATACGATGGTGTATCTGTAGATACACCGTCGTATCTCTTTGTGAATCTGGCCCTAACTGTGTAGGGATGATTAGTTAGGAGAAAATAAAATTCAGTTGTTTGTTTAGAGGCGGGATAGATTTTCTTGCAAAGAGGAGTTTTCAGGGATTGCCAAAAGGCAGAAAGAGTAGGAGAAAGCTAGACAAACTGGGGTAGGATGTTCCAGTAAATGGAAGATTCTGGAGGTTAGCACGGGAGAAGATCATAAAGGAACTAGAGAGCAGGAGGTCTAGGGAGGCCGATTGGAAGCCAGTAGAAGGATTGGTAGAGAGAGGGATGGCAGACACTGAGTGATTAGTAAGGTAAATTGGTCCCATAAGAATAAATAAGGAGCCAATGGCAGCCAATATATTATTCTCAACATAGGTTTTATTTATTGCTATTACATGCTAATTTTAATGTCCCATTTCTTAATCTACCCCCCCCCCCCACCTCTTATCCCCACACTAGGCAATCACCCCTGTCCTCTTACCCTTAAAGCCCCTCAGTAATATGTTAAGCTGTTTTTTTTAAATCTGTTTATCTTTTTCTGAAGTTTTCCAGCAGGTCATGTAACATGCTGGGTTTGTTTTAGTCCTCAAGATACAGGGAGACATGTTGACACGATTATATCAATATGTATCAATATGATGTGAATTAAGGGCACCGTTGTAATTCTGGCCCATTACTCCCCGTATTCACAGTATTGTATTATGATTGACAGCATCAGATTGAAGATGAATATTGCAGCTTGAGCTACATTTTTATTTTATAACATATAAAGAATACAAAAATAGACCAGAGTTGAGCTTTAGGTACAAGAGAACATTGACCCAATAGGGGAGATTTACTAAAACTGGAGAACTCAGAATCTGGTGCAGCTATGCATGGTTGCCAATCACCTTCTAACTTCAGCTTGTTAAATAAAAGCTTTGACAATAAAACCTGGAAGTTGATTGGTTTCTATGCAGAGCTGCACCACATTTTGCAGGCTTCAGTTTTAGGAAATTCCCCAATGAGATTTGAAAATGTACAATCACACAGTTGAAAATAAAGATCATTATCCTTGTCTAAACCTTGTTATATTTAGTCTAATGTTTTATCTATTGTCTTGTATAGCACGTGTTAAATGCTTGAGCACATAGGGTGTGTAAAGAACTGTTTTAATAGATAGATTATTTCAATTATCTAATGGCTGTAGTTTCAGGAAACTGTGTAGCAATGAGAAAATTTATTTGCAAAAAGATAATAATAATTTACCTCAATATATGCTGTCAGATTTGAGCAGTTTCTTGAACATTTTAGATTTCTTGAATCATGGTTGCTGGATTTGCTGAGTTGCATAATTCTCCATTTATGACACAGATATCCATGCAAATGTAGCAATATTTTTTGGGAGGGAGGGTTTTATGAGAAATGACCCTTCCCAAACAGATCATTGCGCTAAACGTGTAGGTAAATAGGAGGACCCGAACATTTGCTAATTGGAAAAGTGGGTTTGATAATAAAATTGTAAAACAGCAGTGCAGCACAAAATGTCAAAAGTCACATCTAAAATGGTAGAATCGATTTCTTTATGAGAACACAGTCCATGCTTTTCATATTAATCCTTCTAAATAGAGGTGATGGGCATACACCAGCAAGTGTCCAAAGTGAAACATAGATGGTACTTCAAGTGACTTTCGTGACAACCTCCACCAATAGTAGTTATAGCAGCTCACCTCAGCTAATGGCTCCCTGAATATATCACTGTTCCACAGTGCCAGGGGTTTGCAGCGTGAAAAACCATCTGTACTCCACGCGACAATGTGTGGGACGCGGGTGACTTCACGATCATCGATCACGTGTTCTATACGCATTATGTCCCAAAGGGGCGGGACTTCTTCAGTTAATGAAGGTATTTAAAGACCAACTGCATGGTCTGCTGAAGAAGTCCCGCCCCTTTGGGACGTAACGCGTGCAGAACATGCGATCGATGATCGTGACGTCACCTGCGTCCCACACATTGTCTCGTGGAGTACAGATTTTTTTACACGCTGCAAACCCCTGGCACTGTGGAATCAATTTTACCTTTTACAATAAATTTCATTCAAATGGAGAGCACTAAACTTTGTTTTTGCTTTTTCATATATATAACCTTATTGGAGTCGATTGATGAGATCTTATGCTCTTAAGTACTGGCTTAATATCCTCCTGACCTAGAGTGCCTGGCTTGATCATCCCATTGAGGGAACCGCTCTAAAGACCTGACTGATATATTAAGGGGTCCATTAGCTGAGGTAAGCTGCTATAACTACTATTGGTGGAGGTTGTCACGAAAGTCACTTGAAGTACCATCTATTTTTCACTTTGGACACTTGCTGGTGTATGCTCATCACCTCTATTTTAAAGGGTTAATTTGAAAAGCATGGACACAGGGCACCCCCCTGCCCCAAAGCACCCCCCCATGTTGAGGGCATGCCGCCTGGTACGGTTCAGGGGGGGGGGGTGCTCTCAGAGGTGTTTATATATTGTTTATACAATCATATTTGGTTTATTCACACCTGTCTACACTAATAGCGCTGCATTTTTCTATATCCATATACACTGCTTTTTTTGTCTACAGCTGTACTGGCTGCTATTTTCTGTACTCACTTTTTCACAGAGCAGTATATTTTTTCCACTTCTTAAATCATTACTGTGCAAATGAGAGAACTACAAGGTTTTACATGCCATAATCAGTAATCAGTGACAGGCAGCACCATTATTCACTTCTAATGATCTTCAACTTTTATTTTCCAGAGTGTCAACTCAATAAGAAAGCTGGTAAGTGATTCAACATAGCTGCACAAAATAAGGAATAATAGTAATGTCCTTCTGATTCTTCCTGGTTTATGGCAGTTCTCTGAAACTCTTACAGGCTCCTGAATACGACACAAAAATCTTTCTATAATTTAGTTTTTTGATTGCCATGCACTGATCTCTTTTTAAATGTTGTCATGTCTTCATTCTTTTTTGTAGGTTGCAGCTGGAGGTACTTCAGGGCTGTGCTTCAAAAAACTAAATGTTACAACTGCAAAATTTCAGCTACTTATAAATCGCTTAGAAAGGAGGGTGAGTATAATATGACCGCTCTCTTGTCATATGTATATACAGTCTAAGGCTGCATTCACACCTGAGCTTTTTGTCGCCCCAAAACGCTAGAGGGGAAAAAATACATTATTCTCTATGGAGATGGTTCACATCTCCACTACAAAACGCCTGACGCCGAACGCCTGAAGCCCAAACAAGTTCTGGACCCTTTTTTGTCGCTCGAATTTGGGCGTTTGGGCGTTTTACATTGGTGACCCTAGACCTGTAAAAAATCACAGTAAAAAACGCAGCTATTGTCGCAGCAAATCGCGGTAAAAAAATGCCGCGTTTTGTTGTGGCAAATTGCGGTAAAAACGCTGCAAAACGCTACGCTCAGGTGTGAATGCAGCCTTAGCTTTCTTTTTTATAAGGTACACCTGGATTTCAACTGGGTAATTATCTTTAGCATATATTTGGAAGCGTAGCTCTTGTTTATTGTAAGATTGGCTAAACTAAAACAAAGACATTTTGTGAAGCTTTGCTATGAAAAGAAACATAATTAAAATAAACCTGGGAAGTTTACTTGAGCATGTGATGAGAATGCATAAGCAAATACTGTACTACTTTTTGCGATTTCGGGCCGCGATTTCCATTGACATTGTTTCTGCACAGATGTCTCTGAAATTGCGTCCGAAATCGGGACTGACAAGCGGGAGTGAAATCGTGCGAGTTCAGCTGAACTCGCACTAAGGCCTCATTTCCACTGGCGTTTTTACAGCCACGTTTCTGAGCGTTTTTTACAGCTTAAAAACGCCTGTCCATGTTATTCTATGGCTTCATTCCCACATAGGCGTTTTTGAGCTGCAAGTGGCATAGACGTTTTTGAGCTGTAAAAAAAACGCGGGACCAGGGCGTTCTGAAGCTCCAGAGTAGAGCTGTAAAAACGCCAGACGTTAAAAAACGCTCAAAAACGCGCAAAAACGTGCAAAAACGCGCAAAAACGCTCAAAAACGCGACCGCTGCATTTTTAAAGCTGCAGCTCACAAAAAAAAAAATTTTTTTTTTTTTTTTTTTTTTTTACAAAATAAACATGGACAGGCGTTTTTAAGCTGTAAAAAAGCCTAACAACAGTGGCTGTAAAAACGCCAGTGGAAATGAAGCCTTAAACTGAGCTTGTAATATTTCTCCTGACCCCCCCCCCATGACTTTATCATTGAGATCAACAGCACAACCATTGGTCCCTCCATACATGCCAGGGTGCTAGATGAAATCCCTAGACTCTGACCTCTTCTTCAGCCCCCACATCCAGTCACTTGCTAAAGCTTGATGCCTCTACTTCTGCAACATTAGAGAATTCATCCCTTCCTGACTAGTGACACCACAAAACAACTTATTCACTCATCGGTTATATCCCACCTTGACTATTGCAACTCCCTCCTCACTGGCCTATTTTTGCACAGGTTATTTCCCCTTCAGTCTATTATGAATGCTTCTGCCAGGCTTATACAACCTACTAACCTATTCATGACCGCTGCACCCTCTCTGCCAAGCTCTTCACTAGCTTCCACTAGCCCAACGTAAAAAATTCAAAATGCTAAATACAATGTACAAAATCATCCTCAACATTGTCCTCAGCTATATCACCAACCTCAACTTCAGATATCGCTCCTCCCAAGACGTCTTGTTCTTTAGCTCCCTTGTTACCTCCTCCAAACTTTTCCAGAACCTCTCTCAAACTCTGGAACTCCTTATTCCCTTCCCTAGAATGTCCAGTTAGCTCCTACCCTGTCTAATGCTTGAAAACTCACTTATTCTGGGAAGCCTACCCCACCTCCACCTAAAAAGCCATACTTGAGCCACCTGCATCAGATCATCCCCTGCAGTGATTACCTTTTGTAGCATCACCCCCTCCCTTTAGATTGTTAGCTCCATGAAAAGGGCTCTCCTATTACCTCTTTATTGATCTGTATTGTAATTGTACTGTCCTTCTTTATATTGTAAAACTGTTGGTGATATATAAATCCTGTATAATAATAATAATAATAATAATAATAATAATAATAATAATTATTATTATTATTTGCTGTAAGAATGCTCAACTGTCATGAATAATCTCTGTAATATGTCCAAAATGTTTATTTCTGTTAATTGTGACCCTAATGCGGTATTTTTCGGATTGGATTATTTCTGGAAAATACAGCATTATGGCCACTAGATAAAGTTGACGATTCTAGGAAATAAACACATTAGATACATTACATGCATTATTCGTGCAGGCTGTGTGAATTGTGTGACATTAGTACAGAAATGTTTTAAATAGACCCTTAAGTGTTATGTAGTTATCTGGTTTGGACCTCCTTCTACCTTCCAAGCTGGTTAGTGAGGCTGTTAATCAGGTTTCAAGATATTTAAAGAGACACTGAGGGGGCTAAACAAGATAGGGGTCAAACTCATCTTTAAATGTACATGAATGACATACTATGTGTACTCTTTAGGGTTGATGGAAAGCTGTAAAATAAGAAATACTAATGCTACCATTGCTGACATATGCTTCTAAATTTGCTGGGTACCTGGCTGTTTTGCTGATCTTCTTTATAATATACTTTGCGGCATTGACCTAGGAACAAGTATGGAGTATTGAATCCAGTGGTTTAGAAATATAGCCCAGACAGATAGCATTCTCTGAAGGAAGAAGACAGGTTTGATTAGATGTTTATTTACATTGTCTTCTACATATCTGTAAAAATATCACAAAAAAACAGAAAAGTACTTTAATTATGAGGTTGGCCAAACAAGTTGGTCAACTATTGGAGAAGATTTTTTTTTACAAAATGCTCTGCAAAGGGAGAGAGTACCGCTTAGGGGCAAGAAAATAATTGTCTGGGTGGTTTCAAAATTTGTACACAAAATCATCAAATAGGAGATGATGAGGAAACCACTTGATAAGGTGAATCAAGCCCAGCCACCCAGGTAAGGGAAGGGAAAACCTCTAAGGGGAACACACAGCCTGAACTAGCAATAGTTCATCTTGTTCTGAAACAACTGCTGACTGAAAATCAATTTCCCCTCCCCTAAAGAATGGATAATGGGTGACATGTCACCTAGAGTACTGTAAACATTGGCTATGGTGGTGTACAGAAGCAACCAATGCGTTGGAATATGTGGTCCAGCTGATTGGGCAGGTTGCTCTTTTAATGCCAGCACAACTTGGTTTGCTCAAACACCAGCGCACATTACGGCTTTCGGAAGGCATCCTCACTGCCTAATGTGGCTTATTCAAGCAGGTGGTAATGTAAATAAACAGCTTTGAGGAAGAGGGGACACCCCTCGAAACGCGTCAGTTTTTTTACTCTACATCCCACCATTGTTACTGGCCAGCAGATCATGCTGGATGATGCAAATGATGGACTTTACACAAATTGCTTGATTTTATTACTCATTTGTAAGTATTCTTATACTTAATACATTAAAGAGTTGCAAGGGTAATGCGCAAGGCTGGTGCACCCTCTGTTATTTTTTCCTTTATAAACATTAGCTCTGGTCCTGATGACTCCACAGGAATCCCTAGAGATACTGGGGGGAGGGGGTTATAACCTCTAGGGGATTGTCCTTCAGTTTTCTATGTGCCTATTGTTCATTTCACCTGTAAGTAGTAGTATAACTCTATGGTGCTTATTTACCATCCAGCCATGTCCCTCAATGGATGAAAAAGGAAAATGGGTTCAAATGTCACATGATAGCCCAAACATCAGTTTAACAGTCACTGAGTATCTGGTTGTTCATCAGTAACATTTTCATGATTCTCTTCCTGTTGTTTCAGGTAGAAGTGAATTCAATACCTCAGCCTTTACCTTACTCAAAGCAAGGACTATGTATACAGGACACAGGCGCAATGTATGTCATTAACACCCCAGCAGGCATCAGCATTAGGTGGACTCATGTTACCGGTATTATAGACATACAGTATGGCCTGCATTCCAATCAATCCACCAAAACAGAAGGGCTTTGTGGTAAGTAGGACATAAAAGAACCAGAGTTTAGTATAATCTTTGACTTATCAGCGACTTTACTAAAATGATAAGCCAGCATGCATGTGAAATGACTGCAGCGTTCTTCATTCTTCAGAATGTTTATGAAACGAGGAATATGTCTCAAAACCTCTGCTGGAGCAATATGTTGTGTGGTTATGGTTATACATCTAAAAAAGCAAAAAACTTAAAATCTTTGGGCCAGATTCACAAAAGGGATACGACGGCGTATCTCCTGATACACCGTCGTATCCCTGTTTCTATCTATGCGACTGATTCATAGAATCAGTTACGCATAGATATCCCTAAGATGCGACAGTTTTACACTGTCGGATCTTAGGATACAGTACCGCGGCCGCCGCTGGGGGGAGTTTGCGTCGTACACCAGCATCGGGTATGCAAATTAGGAGTTACGGCGGATCCCCGACGGATTTTCGCGTTCGCTACGTCGCCGCTAGTCTAGTTTCCCGTCGCAAAGTTAGTCGTCATTTTAGGTGCCCTAACTTTAGTCAGCAAACGTATTGCTGTCTAAAGTATGGCCGGCGTTCCCGCGTCGAAATTTAAAATTTAACGTCGTTTGCGTAACACGTCCGGGAATACGGAAGTACGATACGCGCCGTTCGAAAAAAATTACGTCACGGTGCGCAAAGCACGGCGGGAGTTAGGAAACGAAGCATGCGCAGTACGTCCGGCGCGGGAGCGCGCCTAATTTAAATAGCACACGCCCATTTGAATTGGCCCGCCTTGCGCCGGAGGCCGCCGGCGTAGTTTTCATTGCAAGTGCTTGGTGAATCAGGCACTTGCGATGAAAAATTGTGGCGGTGTAACGTATCTACGATACGTTACGCCGTCGCTGCCCTACGTGAATCTGGCCCTTTATTAGTAATGCTGTCTTAGTAGGTTAGTGGAAATCTTCCAAAAGAATATCTGTCCCAGTGACGGTTGTATAAGTTTCCCCTCACATTGGAGAGACTTCCACTTACTACTTGTATCTTCGGAACTGAAAGTGATGAGAAATCTTTTTCAATTTCAGCTATTCCCATAAATTCATAACTGGAATTGATTTAACATTGGTGATGTCTACATCTGACCATTGTGACGCTACATTGTTCTTCAAAAAGTAAAAAAAAATTGAAAAGCTCTTGGTGTTTGATATTTTGTCTTCTACTATTAACATTAACAAATGGCAAAAACAGTATCCATATTATAGAGATTGCTCCTCTCCTAAAGTACATTTTGGTTCATTCATACATTATGGCTACAATACATGGTGCTATAAATTACCAATACAGGAGGAATTGTTACAGATTCATTTGTAGTATCCAATGATGCCAGACAAAAGTGAGAAAAAATACTCACTTAAGATAATTTACCTTTTCTCTGTTATAAGGAATATGCAATGGTGATCCAAGTGACGATTTAAAAATGCAAAACAGGACCATAGTAACAAATAAAGAGGACATTGAAGCATTTATTAAAAGCTGGGAGATTGAGAAATCAATTGATGTTACTACAAGACGTCCAGTAAGGAACTGCACTGAAGATAACTGCACTTACTGCATGGAGTTACTAAACAAAAAAGTATTTTCCCCATGCCACCGGAAGGTATGTACAATTATTCTACATAATATTGATATGTTTACCACTTGCCTATTCTATGAAAACACTCATGGCATAAGAAAGAAGAGACTAATGTCTTGTACACACGTTCAGAATTTCCGATGGAAAAAGTCAGACGGAATTTTTTCATCGGATATTCCGACCGTGTGTGTGCCCCATCGGAGTTTTTCAATTGGAAATTCCGACGGACAAAGAAAGAGTCCCAATGAAAATAATTTCTAGCGTAAATTCAGTTTGTCTGTATGGAACTCCGACAGAAAAAAAAAACATGCATGCTCAGAATCAAGTTGACGCATGCTCGAAAGCATTAAACTTAATTTTTCTCGGCTCGTCGTAGTGTTGTACTTCACCGTGATTTGGAATTTGGTGTGACAGTGTGTATGCAAGACAGCTTGAATGGAATTCCTTCAGAAAAATCTGTCAGAGTTTATCCAGATGGAAATTACGATCGTGTGTACGGGGCTATACTGTATATTGAAGAAGATTGGATTTTTGTTTTTCTTAGGGCTGGAGTTCTGCATAGCCAAATGGGCAGTGACCAAGGTGGCAGAACTGCTAGGACTGGCAGACATGTCACCCTGCCTGCCCTTCCAATACAGTTGGGTCCTCATTGTTCCTTCCCAGTTTGTTAATTTTTTTATGCACTAATAGTCTCTTTAATTATATTTTTCCCAACCTGGGTCCATGCACCTATGACTGAGCGCCTGGAAGTGAGCAAAGTGGGCAGATTATGTCTTTCAGCCTCTGTGTCCCTAGATTATGCATGCTCCATGTGGATGTGATATCTGATCTTGTAAGGCCCCGTACACACGAGAGGATCGATCCGCTGGAATTGATCCGCGGACCGGCTCCAGCGGATAGATCCCCTGGTGCGTACGATCCAGCGGATCTGTTTCCGCGGATTTTTGTCCCCGGGGATGGATTTCCAGCGGATCAAAATTTCTTGACATGCTAAGAAATCGATCCGCTGGATCAATCATCGCGGCGACGGCGCGACACGTCACCGCGGACGGAATTCCGCGGGGATTTTGATCTCATGGTTAGTACAACCATGAGATCAAAATCCACCAGAGGATTTATCCGCGGAAACGGTCCCCCGGACCGTTTCCGCGGATAAATCCTCTCGTGTGTACCCGGCCTTAGTGTTTTAGTGGATGTAAAAAATATCTGTTCATTGGACATAACATAGTGCTCAATGAACAGAAATAGTTGAGGTAAATTAAAATAAAATGACTTTGGGCAGCCTTTCTCCATTTAGTTAATATTTTGAAGGCTCTGGTTGAGTGTACATTGGTTACACTTCAGACTCTACCATTTGACATTCTTATCTATGCCTTTTCTAGGTAAAGCTAGATGTTTATTTAAAGTTGATGATTGGTTTCCCTAAAGCAAGTGTTATTTGTAGGTTTCTCCTCAAGACTTCTGCGAAAAGATGTGGATCAACAACACATATTTCTTAAACTATGAATGTGATGCTCTTTCTGCCTATGTAGCATTGTGCAGCAAACACAATATCTGCATTCGATGGAGAACCAAAGACTATTGCTGTAAGTCAAACTGCTTTATCATTATCCTCAAATATATACTGTATGTGTACTGTAGCAGGGCAGTTGCAAGCATTGGGAAAGGCCTGAGGCACCCTAATCAGCTGATGCAGCAAACATAGAATGCAAAATTAGCAGAATGGTTAAATAGAACCTGAGTCCGGGACTGTAGTGCATAGAGTGCAGTGGCCAGGATTATGTATTATTATTATTATTATTATACAGGATTTATATAGCAGCAACAGTTTGTGCAGCGCTTTACAACATGAGAGCAGACAGTACAGTTACAATACAATTCAATACAGAAGGAATCAGAGGGCCCTGCTCACTAGAGCTTACAATCTAAGAGGGTGGGTCAAGTGATACAAAAGGTAATATATGTGGGGGAGGAGCTTATGGATACAATTGAAGTACAGTTGTTAGGTGAAGGCTTCTCTGAAGTGAAGGGTTTTCAGGGAGCATATAAAATTAAACAGAGTAGGAGATGATTGGCTAGATTGGGGCAGGGAGTTCCTGTGAGCAGAGTTGTGGTTGGCTTTGTAAGTTGATGTAATGTATAAAATAGCCAATAAATACAGAGCAGCGGCCAGGACTATGTAACTTACAATGTAGCTTCTACAGTGAAGCGGTCAGATGCAGGGGTCAGGACTATGTAATGTGCAACACTACATATCGAGTGCAGAAGTCAGGACTACTGTATGTAGCACACAACATAGTGTACAGAGTGCAGGGGAAAGGGCTATATCAGCATATGGACTACAAGAGTCAGAACTATGTAATGTAAACATGGTGTATGTAGTTTAGCCTTCAGAAATATGTAATGATATATACTGTATACAGTGCAGTAGTTAGAGTGCAGGACTATGCAGTTGTTCTACACAACTTGCATTGTGCAGCAGGCAATACTAACCCTCCCCCCTTATGTTGGTAGTCTGTGATGAATACCCACTTGAATGTTGTTGGTCACTGGTGTGTACCCCCCTTACATTAGTGGCCAGTGGCATATATTCCCCTTATATTGGTGTTATTTACCCCCCTAAATTGGTAGCCACTGGTCTTTGCCCTCCTTAAATTGGTGGTCATTGGCATTTGGCCCCCTGTCACATGTTTAATGTCCCCCTTTTCCACTGGCCATCAGTGGGAGCTTTCATATTTACCTGCCTTACAGAAACTACAAGAGTTATGTGCACTTCCTCCTTGGTCTCTCTAAATGATGTTGGGCCACAACTACAAAGGCTGCATTGGATTGGATATTCCTCCACCCAGCATTGCTTCAAATGTAGAACTTCTACTAAGCCAGTCAACATACCAATGTGCATGTACTTCCTGCCCATGCTTATTAATTACACCGTACAGCAAAATACGCAGAGTTTTCCTTTGCAGGGTTAGTTCCAGCTTCACACAGCAAAACGATCCTATTCAACCTTTTGGTTATGATGACAGTTTCTCACTTCCCTCAGGGTCTACTTGAACTAGAATGGGGCCTATATTTTTAGGCTAGCCAACTTGGACACACACTCTGTGTGCCCCAATCACATACTCCTCTGAGACATCCTGTGACGCTACATCAGCAGTAGGGGCTGATTCCACTGTCCTGGCTTAGATACCCATTATAAGGTTGTCCTTTTAATTGCTTATAGAGCAGCACTGGATCCTGACCAGATTTCCGACTGACTGCAACTTATCTCCTTTGTGCAGTAAACCCACCTGTCCTTTATTGGAATCTTGTTCTGAGTTACCTGCTCTGGAAACTCAGGGATCCTTTCACTGTCATAACTACCTCTCAACCTGTCTCTTATCACATTTTCATAGTGACAGACATTGCTTCTGTCACACTGTTTACAATGGTGCTAAACAGTCTTACAGTCAGAGTAACTTGTTCTTTTAGCTGTCGTGCTAGAACTGGGACACCAGGCATGAGATCTGGGGCACCTGCCCTCAATGCCAGGGTCTAGTGATGCCACACTGTGCCGTAGGAATGTGGAAGAGCCTGAGCGTTTGTTAGGCCTCTACATAATATTTTGTGTATAATTTATTTCTAGCAAAGTCTGCAATCAATGCTCCAGGCAAGCATCTACAGGTCATTCTCAAAAAATTAGCATATTGTGATAAAGTTCATTATTTTCTGTAATGTACTGATAAACATTAGACTTTCATATATTTTAGATTCATTACACACAACTGAAGTAGTTCAAGCCTTTTATTGTTTTAATATTGATGATTTTGGCATACAGCTCATGAAAACCCCAAATTCCTATCTCAAAAAATTAGCATATCATGAAAAGGTTCTCTAAACGAGCTCTTAACCTAATCATCTGAATCAACTAATTAACTCTAAACACCTGCAAAAGATTCCTGAGGCTTTTAAAAACTCCCAGCCTGGTTCATTACTCCAAACCGCAATCGGGTAAGACTGCCGACCTGACTGCTGTCCAGAAGGCCATCATTGACACCCTCAAGCAAGAGGCTAAGACACAGAAAGAAATTTCTGAACGAATAGGCTGTTCCCAGAGTGCTGTATCAAGGCACCTCAGTGGGAAGTCTGTGGGGAGGAAAAAGTGTGGCAGAAAACGCTGCACAACGAGAAGAGGTGACCGGACCCTGAGGAAGATTGTGGAGAAGGACCGATTCCAGACCTTGGGGGACCTGCGGAAGCAGTGGACTGAGTCTGGAGTAGAAACATCCAGAGCCACTGTGTACAGGTGTGTGCAGGAAATGGGCTACAGGTGCCGCATTCCCCAGGTCAAGCCACTTTTGAACCAGAAACAGCGGCAGAAGTGCCTGACCTGGGCTACAGAGAAGCAACACTGGACTGTTGCTTAGTGGTCCAAAGTACTTTTTTCAGATGAAAGCAAATTTTGCATGTCATTCGGTAATCAAGGTGCCAGAGTCTGGAGGAAGACTGGGGAGAGGGAAATGCCAAAATGCCTAAAAGTCCAGGGTCAAGTACCCACAGTCAGTGATTGTCTGGGGTGCCATGTCAGCTGCTGGTGTTGGTCCACTGTGTTTTATCAAGGGCAGGGTGAATGCAGCTAGCTATCAGGAGATTTTGGAGCACTTCATGCTTCCATCTGCTGAAAAGCTTTATGGAGATGAAGATTTCATTTTTCAGCACGACCTGGCACCTGCTCACAGTGCCAAAACCACTGGTAAATGGTTTACTGACCATGGTATTACTGTGCTCAATTGGCCTGCCAACTCTCCTGACCTGAACCCCATAGAGAATCTGTGGGATATTGGGAAGAGAAAGTTGAGAGACGCAAGACCCAACACTCTGGATGAGCTTAAGGTCGCTACCGAAGCATCCTGGGCCTCCATAACACCTCAGCAGTGCCACAGGCTGATTGCCTCCATGCCACGCCGCATTGAAGCAGTCATTTCTGCAAAAGGATTCCCGACCAAGTATTGAGTGCATAACTGAACATAATTATTTGAAGGTTGACTTTTTTTTTATTAAAAACACTTTTCTTTTATTGGACGGATGAAATATGCTAATTTTTTGAGATAGGAATTTGGGGTTTTCATGAGCTGTATGCCAAAATCATCAATATTAAAACAATAAAAGGCTTGAACTACTTCAGTTGTGTGTAATGAATCTAAAATATATGAAAGTCTAATGTTTATCAGTACATTACAGAAAATAATGAACTTTATCACAATATGCTAATTTTTTGAGAATGACCTGTATATACAGAGTTGAAAATGCATATATGACAGTTTTACCTGCCAAAGTCTTTGCAATCCTGTATAGCCAAGTTGAGTTAGCTATCCCTGCCAGCCTGCCAGTAGTAGAACAACCTTGTCAAGAACATAATCCAAGTCTAGGACTTAATAATGAAGCAGTAACTGTGCAATGATGAGACATCCCTGCTCTCTACACTCTGTTCTATAGTCAACATGTACTCTGTTAGCACGTGCACTGTTTAAAGTTCCATTTTCTCCTTGTGTGGGTTTTTCCTCTCTGGGACTCAGTGCTGTTGTACATAGTATTATTTCAGACGATACCAAGATTTTAGGTTAATAAACTAGAGGCATAAATATATACTGTATGACGACATCACAGAGCTGGTGGATGTTAAAGACCTTGCGCTCCTCCAGCTTCTGTTTAAGGATGCCCCACAGATGCTCAGTAGTGTTTAGGTCTGGAGACATGCTTGGCCAGTCCATCACTTTTACCCTCAGCTTTTTTAGCAAGGCAGTGGTCATCTTGGAGGTGTATTTGGGGTCGTTATCATGTTGGAATACTGCTCTGCAGCCCAGTCTCTGAAGGGAGGGGATCATGCTCTGCTTCAGTATGTCACAGTACATGTTGGCATTCATGGTCCTCTAAATGAACTGTAGCTCCCCAGTTCATTGTCAGCAGCACTTATGCAGCCCCAGATAATGACACTCCCACCACCATACTTATCTTTGTACTCCTCACCTGGTTGCCGCCACACATGCTTGACAGTACATGGTTCCAGTAATCCATGTCCTTAGTCTGCTTGTCTTCAGCAAATTGTCTGCGCGCTTTCTTGTGCATCATCTTTAGAAGAGGCTTCCTTCTGGGATGACAGCCATGCAGACCAATTTGATGCAGTGTGCGGCATATGGCCTGAGCACTGACAAGCTGACCGCCCCCACCCATTCAACCTCTGCAGCAATGCTGAAAGCACTCATACGTCTGTTTCCCAAAGACAACCTCTGGATATGACTCTGAGCACGTGCTCAACTTCTTTGGTCGACCATGTCTTAGTGGAACCTGTCCTGTTAAACCCGCTTTATTGTCTTGGCCACTGTGCTGCAGTTAATTTTTTAGGGTCTTGGCAATCTTCTTATAGCCTAGGCCATCTTTATGTAAAGCAACAATTCTTTTTTTTCAGATCCTCAGAGAGTTCTTTGCCATGAGGTGCCATGTTGAACTTCCAGTGTCCAGTATGAGAGAGTGAGAGTGATAACACCAACTTTAACACACCTGTTCCCCATTCACTCCTGAGACCTTGTAACACTAACGAGTCACATGACACTGGGGAAGGAAAATGGCTAATTGGACCCAATTTGAACATATTCACTTAGGGGTGTATTCACTTTTGTTGCCAGCAGTTTAGACATTAATGACTGTGTGTTGTGTTATTTTGAGGGGACAGCAAATTTACACTGTTATATAAGCTGCACACTCATTACTTTACATTGTAGCAACGTGTAATTACTTCAGTGTTGTGAAAAGGTATAATAAAATATTTACAAAAATGTGAGGAGTATACTCACTTCTGCGAGATTCTGTATATATATATTCAAATTGAATACATAATTGCCTTGATTTGTCTTTGTTCCTATCTGCCTAGAGTTTTGCTATACCTTCTAACTTATCCTGGGCAAAAATAAATTCTAACTGTCATACATTTTTTTGTAGCATTGACCTGTCCAGAGGGAAAGGAGTACCAGCCTTGTGTACAGCCATGCGCTGCCAAAACCTGCCTAAACAAGTGGTACTATGAAGAGTCACCATGTTCCTACTTAAGGGAGGATTGTGTTTGCAAAAAGGGAACCCTTCTCCACAGAACAGATTCTGAGCTGTGCATCCCAGAAAAAAAATGTGGTATGGTATTTCTTTTAACAGCTTTAGCACCTGCGCCCCAAATCTGAAATCCCTTATCTGATGTATTCTGTAGGGGCTCATGCATTTTTTTCCCCACAAATAGAGCTTTCTAGGGGGTGCACCCCCTAGTGGTCAAAAGGCAAACCTACGTTCAGTTACGTCGGTTCGCCCAGGGTAGTCAACCTGCCGCAGTGCAACTGCGGTGGCTGGTTCAGGAAGGGGTTAAACAGCAATTCCAGCCAGCAAATGAACCTAAGCAGTTAGCGGCCAATGCTATTCAACAAACAACTGTGAAGTTAGAGAGTCATCCCTGTGTCCTTTAGACTATATTCACATAGCAGCATAGTGGCAGCCAGGGGCAACCACCTGTGAGAATCACTAGATTTAACATGGGTGTCCAACCTACATCCCTCCAGCTGTTGTGGAGCTACAAGTCCCATTATGCCTCTGACTTTGGGAGGCATGCTGGCAACGCTCAGCCTTGCAATGTCTCATGGGACTTTCCTTGCAATGCCTCATGGTCCTGTAGTTCTGCAACAGCTGGAGGGCCTCAGGTTTGGACACCCGTGCACTAGAATGAACACAGAATACTATTCTCATCCATGAGGCCGTGAGAATGTAGTTCTGTGTAATCCACTAAAGCCAAAATTTACACAGCTCTCCACATATGGTTTGAAATGGTTTGTTTCCTGAAGCCTGTCCTGTGTAAGCATCACCAATCAGAATGAAACTTGTGTGGCTGTCTGAGATTCTTGATACTAATACTTTGATACTTTAGGATTTCTGTAAATAAAAGGCAACACGGAGCCTGCAGTGGGTGTGTTGGGAACACATTCTAAGCAAAAGAGTTCCTAGATTTTGGATTAAACCTAAAGCAAAATGGGTAGGCTTTATTCCATGTATGTACTGTATTTCAAAACTAGGGTGTAACTTTAAACACAGACCCCACTTAAACACTTTTTATGAAAAATAATTGAATGAAAACATTAATATAACTCATGTGTGTCATCTTATCATTTTATAAAACTCTTTTGGGTATGGAGCCTTGTGACAACCCACCCAACCAGATACAGAAAAATATTAGGTTAGAATGCTGGAGGCAGAGTTGCAAACCTACTCATTGAAGATTAATTGGAAGATTAAAAAGCCACAGTAAACCTTAATATGTTTAAAAAAAACATTTAAAATGTATCCCCTCAGTATCTGGGTTGAATAAATGGTAGGTATTTGAGATTTGGTTTAAAATATATTACTTTAAAATCACTTGAATCAGGATAATTGAACTACAACCTTTATTTTCAAACTTTCGTCTTTGTTATGTGTGCATAGTTATAGATTGTATAGACATAGGCTCATTGCTT
The DNA here is from genome assembly GCF_905171775.1 of Rana temporaria. Classification (NCBI taxonomy): domain Eukaryota; kingdom Metazoa; phylum Chordata; class Amphibia; order Anura; family Ranidae; genus Rana; species Rana temporaria. The sequence continues at coordinate 211,755,159 of NC_053491.1, read as the reverse complement.
TAAGGATTTTATTTAACATTCATGTTTGAACTAATGTCATTTTGATATTTAAAGAGATATGTTGAGGGGGATCCAATGCTGTGCCAGTTACTAGTATGTTTGGTCAAATGAATATAGTACAATGAGCAGATATTAAAACATGGTTCAAAGTTAATTGTAAGCTGTAATTCCTATCTCAGCATGCACTGATAACGAAGGACACCCACGTTCACCAGGAGAAGTATGGCATTCATCTGTCAGTAAGTGCTGTCTGTCAAAATGCCTGGAGAATGGCACTGTCATATCCCTAGAACCTGAATGCAGGGAGGAACCAGTGCCAACCTGTGAGCAGGAGGGAGAGACTCTTATCAGCATTATTGAAGAAGGATCATGCTGCCCAAAGAAAATCTGCGGTATGTAAGTCCATGAACAACACAAACTCTGTATTACCAGGTTGAAATAATGCATGGGATTTTTATATGCTGTATGGTTGATCGGTGGAGGGAAAGAAATGTGCTTGAGTCAGTGTTGATGGGTGATTCCCTCTCACAGTGCTATTGTCTTCTGCCAGTGGAGAGGCTTCCCTGCCAGCAGAATACAAAGATTAATGTTGCCGGCTATAGCCAGTGGCACTAATCATTCAGGAAAAACCCAACAGGCTTGTTGTATCAATAGTGATCAATAGACTGACTTGTGTACAACCAGGGTGCCCATATATGGATCAAAATTCAGGCGGTCACTGCTGTACTTCGATCCATGTACAATATAGGTGGCTTAAGAAATATCATCAGCTGCTAACTTTCTGTGCCGTATGCCTGTGCTGCATTTTTATCAGTTACATCTATATCTCTGAAGACTACTGAGCATTGGCGGAAACTACCACCATAGCGACCCACGCGGGCGCTATGGGGCCTGCAGCCGAGTGGGGCCCGGTGAGGATGAGAGAAATGTAAACAGCGAACGCCATGTTTGGCCTTCACTGTTCACTCAGCTGTATGTTAGCAAAGCAAAGGAATTCACTTTGCCAACACTAAATCCGCCTCTCAGCCTATCAGGTTGCCGGGTCTGTTACCGGTCACCTGATTGGCTGAAATGTCAGGCGCTGTGATTGGACGCCTGAGAGAAGACGGAAGAAGACATGAAGGACATGCAGGAGACCGCCGTTGACCCGCTGCGAGACAGGTAAGTGCCGGGCAACATCTGATGGGTCACATTAGCGGCAATTGATGGGCACACTGGTAGCATCTGATGGGGCACAGTAGTGGCAATTGATGGGCACACTGACAGCATATGATGGGGCACAGTAGCGGTAATTGATGGGCACACTGACAGCATCTGATGGGTCACAGTAGCGGCAATTGGGGGGGGGGAGGTCTGTTTGCACAACATTTTGCTATGTGGCCCTGTGATTTCTAGTTATGTCCCTGCTACTGAGGTTTCTGTTGTCTTGATACAATAGTGTGAATGTCACCCTACTACAGGAAAGATGTTACCTGGCAGGATCACCAGGTGCAAGTAAAATAAATATACCTCAAATTAATGCTGCTACTACATCTATAGACTTGCAATCTGCAATATAATATTAAATACCTTTTAAAGTAGTTTTTAATGGGACTTTCACATTCTTACATATTTAAGCTAGCCATACACTAGTAGATATTTGAACAAACTGTTATGCCAATATTTGCATGAACATGAAAAAAACCAAACAGTCATATAAAATACCCTGCTGCTATGCAAAAATCCTTAGTTATACAGTAGCAATATCCGATTTCTTATCATGGGTGACAAACTAAGATGAATAAAAGTGACCATATGCCAAAAAAGGTGTCAATTGCAAGTCAACAAAAATGAGTCCATGCGTAAAGTCCAATGCCACCCGTAACTCCAAAACAATATTATTGCAGTGCTCTTTTAAGAAAATCCAAATGACACCTTCAAGGTGACCTCCACCCAACTTTTCAAGCACTCACTAGAAAGTGAGACCCCTTAAATAAATAAGTGGGTTCACTGCACTTAATAATATTCCCAAGATGTGGCAGCCGATCATGCCAGGTTCTTTATGTGGGAGTAAATCAGAGGAAGATAAAAGCACCCATAGTGTAAAATTGCAACTTTATTATAATCGCAAATAAAACCAAACGATTGCACTTGCAAAAGAAGGTGCCAGTCTCTGCACTAGGGTATCTACAGCGTGTAAACTGTCAGATGCTGGCTCCACCAGCCTCCTGTGCTGTTAGAAATTTGATTGTTCAAGAAAAACTTTCAATCCCGCTCCTTCTAATTTACTCTCCACTTTGATCAAAAATTAACATCGAACTGACCCCACTAAAAATTAGAAATTGGAATGGATGTTCTTAAAATAAAAAGATTCAAATGAAATTCTAATAATGTTACACACATTATTGTTTTGTTCCTCTAATTTCAAAATAATATATTGAATGTTGTATAGTTAATGTACTGGCACACTATTTCGTTTGGATTTATTGTAATTTCTATATTATATGCTTATAGAATGTAACATAACCTTGTGTGAAAGACCTGTGACCTGTAAGATTGGGGAAAGACTGGTTGCAGATTATATACCAGGTACCTGCTGCCCTCAATTTCACTGTGGTAAGTATTTATTTTCTGTTACATTTTATCCCACAGGAAATCAAAAAGTCAAATGTAACACAAACCTACTGTAATTGCTTTATTCAGTTATACTTTTGCTTTTGGGTATACAGGCTGGAACTCTTCACTCAACACTGGTTCTTTGAACCACATCACTCATCATATACTTGTTGGTGCTATTGGGCAGAGCAGCTATTCCTACAGACAGGGCTGGACTGGGACAGAAATTTGGCCCTGGACTTCATCCAGACTGGCCCACTTTGACAGGTCTCTCCCATGGCGGCCGGACAACCCCCCCCCCCCCCCCCCGGCAACCCAAGCCCCCTCTCCCCCTTCACTAGCCACTAGCTGTTCTACTTTATTAGAGTAGAATGGCTGGTACTGGTACTCTTATAGGCAGTACCAGTGGGGAAGCTAGACATTATTTCACCTGAGGCAAAGAATCAGTTTGGTGCCCCCCCTTATGGGACAAGATTAGGCAGACGGGAGAAACTCCCAGGCCATAGCTGTTGAGTCAGCTGTCTGTTCCCTCCCCCCATACTTCTCTGTCATCCCCCTGCTCCTCTGGTCCTCCCCCTGCTTCTTTGTTCCCCCCAGGTGAGCGCTGCGGGGAGGGAGAGGAGGTGAGCGCTGGGGGAAGGGAGAGACAAAGGAGCGGAGGGGGGCGGCGGTCCACTGTCATTGAAACCGGCCCACTGAGCCATCGGCCCACCGTGAAACTCCCTGTAGTCCCAATGGCCAGTCCATCCCTGCCTACAGAAAAAAATCTGATCCCAGCAGGGACCAAAATTTGTCCGGTTCAGCAGGAACCAGACAAATTTCGATCCATCTATGGGTAGACTGGTTGTACTGTAGTCATTCTTTCAATTGGCTTTAGCACAACCAGCTTGTCTGATTTTTTTTTCATACAATCACTACTACTACTACTACTACTACTACTACTACTACTACGACTATAGCCATTGGCAGTGTTCATTACAATAGAGGAGTGGGAGGGATTTCCCCATCAACACTCGATGTGTTGATGAGAGAGTCAGGCAATTTTTTGAAGGAAAGAAAACTGAAAAATCTGTGGCCAGCCTGATGCCGCGTACACACGACCGTTTTTCGGGTTCTAAAAAATTACGTTTTTTTTATGTCATTAAAAACGATCGTGTGTACGCGGCATAAGACATACTTGATTAAGCCCCAGTTCACACCAGTGTGACTTATCATGTGACAGTTCCAAATCGCATGACAAGTCGCACCCCATTGATGGCCATGGAACCGTTCATATTGTCGCGACTCATGTCGCAGCGATTGTAAAAAAGGTTCCTGCACTACTTTTTACTGATGTCATGGCGACTTGCAAAGACTTCTGTTAAATGAAGTTGCAAGCCGCAATGAAATTGGCAGTGTAAATCTCACTGATGTACAGCTTTGAAATCGCACTGAAGTAGCACGATTTCAAAGCTGCACCAGTGTGAACCAGGGCTTACTCAAACTAGAAAGTGTAAAATCTTTTGCAGCTGTACATGGTAGCCAATCAGCGTCTAACTTCAGCTTATTTTACCCCCTTCCTGCCCATGGCGTGGGTGGATTTCTGCCAGTCACAGTCTGTATCACACCCTTCCAGCCTGTGTCTTAAAACAACAGGGAGGTGATTACTCCAATAACCACTTCCATACCGGGCCTATTCTGGCACTCTTCTACATGTAAAAATCATATTTTTTTTGCTAGAAAATTACTCAGAACCCCCAAACATTATATATTTTTTTTAGCAGATACCCTAAGGAATAAAATGGTGGTCGTTGCAACTTTTTATCTTGCACGGTATTTGCGCAACAATTTTTCAAACGTGTTTTTTTTTTTTAAACAATTAAAATGAAAATATATTAAAAGATAACAAAACAGTTAGAGTTATTCTAAACTGGTAACCTGTAAAAAAATTCAAGCGTCGCCTATGGAGATTTTAAGTACCAAAGTTTGGCGCTATTCCATGAGTGTGCACAATTTTAAAGTGTGACGTGTTGGGTATTTATTTACTCAGCGTAACATCATCTTTCACATATACCAAAAAATTGAGGAGGTCTAGTGCTAGAATTGTTGTTCGTGCTCTAACGCATGCGGTGATACCTCACATGTGTGGTTTGAACAGAGTTTACATATGCATATGTATGCGGGACTTACATGTGTGTTCGCTTCTGAGCGCAAGCTACCGGGGACAGGGGCATTTTTTTTTTTACTTCATTTTTTTTTACACTTTCTTTTACCTTTTTTTTTTATTACTTTTATTCCTATTTCTGTATGACAATTTAAAACAGTTTATTGATATTATCATTTATTTTTACTCTGTATCCCAAAGGATAGTTTTCTTTATTTTGAACATGTGACTAGCAGCAGAGGACTAGAAGCTCCTCCTGCTTATGTTTCCCTGCAGACAGGCCAGGAAAGAGCTGGGTCATGTGACAGCTGTATATTGATTAGGGAAAGGCACTTTGATTTTTTTTTTATTATTAAAATAATTACAGTGCCATCATCCACATACATAAATAGAATGGATGTAAATTTAACAGTGTGTGTTTAGTATCACTTTAATGCCCATTTGTGAAGGAAAGCTATAACTGAAAACACACATCAGAATAAAAACTGGATTTTTTTGTATTATGCTATAAAGGCAGGTTACAGCAATGAAAATTAGAAGAAAATAGATTTATTTTATAAATTCAACATTATGGTAAGACAAATATCAAATAGCAAAAATAGCAGAAGGGCAAAGAAAGGTAACCACTTGTAACACATAGCTTTGTTGGTATAGAAACAGTTGATGATGATGAATACTGCTTTATTTTACTTCTGCATCATTAGAAAATAAATACATTTTTTCCCAACAGTGTGTGACCCATCTGCCTGCCCTATAGCTTCACGTCCAGAGTGCAAAGGGGATCAGATTGTAGTCTTAGTTAGAGACAACGATCCATGCTGCTTCAACTATATCTGTGGTAAGCATAGTAAGCATTGAATCTATCTATCTATCTGTATTTCACTTTGAATAATTTCCAAGACAATTGAAACCAGGTAGTGAGTTTCCTATCTTATTTTGATTGGGGTTGGCAACCAGGTATCTGCTCAGATTTTTTACAACTACTCTTGGATTATCTGACCTCAGCTGTCCGTGTATATAAATATTTTAAACACTTAACAACATAATGTTCTGGATTACTTGTTGCAATAGGTAGAAACACAGGAGCGCGATATCCACATTAGAATAAAAGTATACATTTATTAACAAAAAAACATAGCACACTTACAGTTCAAATCTTTGTAGGTCAACCTTGGAAGCTAACATTGCTGGCAGGGCTCAAGTCCTACGGGAACGCGTGGGAACGGAGTTCCTGCACTTTTTTTCACAGCAGGAACTCAGTTCCCTTTGCAGGACTAGAGCAGCCGAGCTACCCGAACCAATCCTTCACTAAGCGGCGATGCCCAGCTCGAGTCACTGTCAGGGGCAGGCGAACCTTAGTAATCCTTTATGTTACTGGCCGCTTCCTGTATATGGATTCATCGGGTAGTGTGTGGGTATTTCGTCACTTCATCGATGCCGCAATGTCTCCTGGGAGCTTTTGTCATTGTTCCCAGGAGACATTGCGGAGGACTGCCATGAGTTATCGCAGGATTTAGAAAGAACTTGCTCCTAGTAGACATTGCGGCATCGAGGAAGTGACGGAATATCCACACACTACCCAATGAATCCATATACAGGAAGCGGCCAGTAACAAAGCATTACTAAGGTACTGTGGATCGGAAAAACAAAAAAAAAAAAAACCATGCGGTTTAGTAATTATGCATATGAGCGTAACATTTTATTTTTTTGGTGGGGGAGTGGATCTTGGGTGGGAGTTCCCACACTTATTTCCCCAGGACTTGACCCCTAATGCTGGCCCTGTGTCTCCCCCACACATAGAGGTGATCACAAGGCAGAAGATAGCAGACAAAAACTCTGTGTATTGGCAGACTTTTGAAACCTGTCTGTTAGGCCCCGTACACACGTCCGAGGAACTCGACGGGCAAAACACATCGTTTTGCTCGTCGAGTTCCTTGTGAAGCCGCCGAGGATCTCGACGAGCCGAAATTTCCCATTGAACAACGAGGAAATAGGGAACATGTTCTCTATTTCCTCGCCGAGATCCTCGTCGGCTTCCTCGGCCGAAAGTGTACACACGACCGGGTTTCTCGGCAGAATACGGCTCCGACCGCGTTTCTGGCTGAATTCTGCCGAGAAACTCGGTCGTGTGTACGAGGCCTAAGAGTCTCTGTATTGCCAGCAAGGAGATTGAGAGCTGCTGCTTCTATAATACAGCTCTGCCACAGTTCCCTGCTAGTGCCCCCTGCTTCCAATGCTTATCTGCAAAGATTTGAACTGTAGTGTAAGAGTGTGCTATGCTTTTTTGTTAATAATTGTATGCTTTTATTTTAATGTGGATCCCACACCCCTGTGTTTCTGTCTTTTGAGCTGCTTTGGATAATCCCAGGTCCTTATCTGGAAGCTACAGGATCCAGTTGCCCTGTTGGTGTTTCAGTTTTTGTCCGTATTGGTTGTCATGGACATCACTTTCATTGGACTTTGAAAGCTGGGACTTGTAGTGTCCTGTGGTGGTTTGTGCATATTTATTTTCAATAGGTAGTTGCTCTTTATAAGTGCTTCCCAAAGTGGGTAATATTGCCCCCTGGGGGGCACTGGAATGATCCAGGGGGTTGGTAGTAGCCTTGGGTGCAATTGGGAGGGGGGGGGTGGTAAATAAAAATATGGGGCCAGTAGAAGCATAAGGAAAGAAGAGAAGAAAATGTAGAAAAACAGTGTGAACATTTTTTAACAGTTGTGTAACATAGAGTTAAAGTTATATTGGTTACTTTATTTTACAAATAAGCATGCAATGTGCAAGTTATAATCGTTCAGTGGTCAAGTCTGCCGAAAGGTCTTAAAGCCTGGGCAGAAAAAAATGTGCCCATCGATGTGATTTGGCCAGGCAAAAGCCAGATCGTGTGTACGGGGCATAAGACTTGCTTGAATGTGAAATGTTTTAAATAGAAATAGAAGTTGTGGAGGAAAGGAGTTCAAACCTTATAGTGTGGGTTTCCTCTGAGGATCTGCATTCTGAAGCCTCGTACACACGACCGAGGAACTCGACGGGCGAAACACATCGTTTTCCTCGTCGAGTTCCGTGTTAGGCTGTCGAGGAACTCGACAAGGCAAGTTTCTCCATTCCCGTCGAGGAAAAAAAGACGTGCTCTCTTTTTGGCTCGACGGGATCCTCGACAGTTTCCTCGTCGAAAAATGTACACACGACCGGTTTCCTCGGCAAAAAAAAAATCCCAGCAAGTTTCTTGCTGGTTTTTGTCGAGAAACTCGGTCGTGTGTATGAGGCCTTAGAATTATTTTGTAAAAAGGAGACTGGGGGGTATCATGGAAGTAGATCTGTCAGTTGTACACCACAAACAGAAAAGGCAGAGATAGGGCCTTTCCAATATTTTAAGACTGTCTCTTCTGAGTATTGTCCTAAAAATGAGTGTTTGCTGAATTAAAATAATTTCCAAAAATATAATAATCATTTATTGTTCACATGTAGTTTGTGAATCCTGTACAGAACCTGTTCCCGCTTGCAGAGAAGGAGAGATCCTCACTGTTGATTTGAACACCACAAGCCAGTGCTGCCCTCATTATACCTGTGGTAAGATTACATTGAAAATGGATTTGGTTTGATATGTTTCTTTTCAATGCAGCTACTATTCATCATATTTTATTTTTTGTTCTATGTAGTGTGTGAAGAGAACCTTTGTCCTACATCACAGCCTTCCTGTATGCCTGAGACACGGCTGGCTAAAAAGAGAATAGATGGATCTTGTTGCCCAGGCTGGTATTGTGGTCAGTATGAAACTATTTGCCCTTTGTCTTATATATACAGTGAATTATTGGTTTACATACAGTATATTCTGTTGAATATAAATACATAAACATGTAAATAACACAATTTACATTTGTACATGTTAGTATATATTTATATAGCCCTGAGATATCCCAAAGCACTTCACATTGTAAGCAAGACCATCCATAGCAGCCGTTGGCCCCTACAGGAGCTAACAATTGGCATTCTTCAAACATATTTACGGCTCATTTTGGTGTAAGCTGATCATAGGAGGACTCTGGATCAACCGGTGAAAACACAAACACAATGAAAAATGCATAAAGGTATATTTATACAGCAGTGAATCTCACATTCACCATACATTCAGTGCAGGCGAATCTTCCCTGTGCATGTGTTTTGAATAAAAATGATTGATTCACCACCAGTGATTGTTTGGTAAAAGACAAATCCACTGCTTTATAAATACAGTATACCCAATAAAGTGTATATAAACTCAATGGGGTTGCTCTACTAAAGACAATAACACTTTTTAGGTGTGTTGCACTCTGCAATGGCATATGCTCCAGAGCTTAGTAAATGACTTCCATCATCCAATCATGTGCAAGCACAAATTCATTTTTTGTATTTTCCTTGCATGTGATTGAATATCCTTTGCAAGGGCATTTGCTCCAGAGTTTAGTAAATGTGAAACTTTGCTTTGCAGAGTACAACTGCACTTGCAAAGTGAAAAGTCTATTTGCTTTTATTAAATCAGCCCCTTTATTAAATATTTTATTAAATCATGCTTTTATTAAATCAGTATTTGTTGCATTACCCCTCACTGTATGAAGTTTTTGTAATATTTTTTTTTGTGCAATACTACAAGTAACATCACTTCCTGTTTCAGGATGACAATACTAAACCACTGCCTGTCAATTAACGGCAGTGTTGTCAGCCTTTTATCTGGCTGTATGTTGTAGGCCTGGGATCTTCAAACTACGGCCCTCCAGCTGTTGTAGAACTACATATTCCATTAGGCATTGTAAAACTCTGAAATTCACAGACCTGACTAGGCATGATGGGAAATTGTAGTTCCTGAACAGCTGGAGGGCCATAGTTTGTAGACCCTTTGGGCAGCCCAAAAGCCTGGTGTGGTAAGTTGGGCTGTTGAATATAACTGGTTTATCTTAAGGGTTGAAAACTGCCTTCCTTATATGTTCAGTTCCATGGCTGCTGTTCTTAGCTGATTTATGTAGTCTTGTTTTCCATGTATAGTCACATGTACACCTTGAGCTAGATTCACGTACCCTTTACGTCGGCGTATCTATTGATACGCCGCTCAAGTTGAAAGATGCACCCTCGTATCTATGCGGGGTATTCTGGAACCTAGATACGCCTGAATTTCTGCTTCATCTGACCGACGTAAGTCTTAGTACACCGTCGTATCTAGGGTGCATATTTACGCTGGCCGCTAGGGGCGCTTCCGTAGATTTACACGTAGAATATGTAAATGAGCTAGATACGCCGATTCACGAACGTACTTGCGCCCGCTGTGTGTAGGTTACGTTCACGTCAAAAGCACTGAGCCGACGTATCTTAGGGAGTATTTGCAACGTGATTCTGAGCATGCGCCGTTCGTTCGGGAAGTCATTTACATGGGGTCACGGCTAATTTGTATACAACACACCCACTACCTTCCACATTTGAATTCGGCGGGGGTACGCCGGCACATTTACACTACGCCGGTGCAACGTACGGTGCGAGATCTTTCAGAATACTGTTCTGGGCTCCCTGTTTTATGTCGGCGTAGCGCATATGAGATACGCTACGCTGGCCAAAAAATTGCGCTGAGCTACCTGAATCTAGCTCCTTGTATGCAAAATCTAAATGCGTTTGGGCTATAAAAAACTGCAGTTAGTTTGTATGTCTCTATCTATCTCTCTATCTAGTCTAGTCTATCTATCTCTATCTAGTCTAGTCTATCTATCTATCTCTATCTAGTCAAGTCTATCTAGTCTATCTATCTCTATCTAGTCTAGTCTATCTATCTCTATCTAGTCTAGTCTATCTAGTCTATCTATCTCTATCTAGTCTAGTCTATCTATCTCTATCTAGTCTAGTCTATCTAGTCTATCTATCTCTATCTAGTCTAGTCTATCTAGTCTATCTATCTCTATCAAGTCTAGTCTATCTATCTATATCTAGTTTAGTCTATCTATCTCTATCTAGTCTAGTCTATCTATCTATCTCTATCTAGTCTAGTCTATCTAGTCTATCTATCTCTATCTAGTCTAGTCTATCTAGTCTATCTATCTCTATCTAGTCTAGTCTATCTATATCTATCTAGTCCAGTCTATCTAGTCTATCTATCTCTATCTAGTCTAGTCTATCTAGTCTAGTCTATCTATCTCTATCTAGTCTATCTAGTCTAGTCTATCTATCTCTATCTAGTCTAGTCTATCTATCTCTATCTAGTCTAGTCTATCTTGTCTATCTAGTCTAGTCTATCTATCTCTATCTAGTCTATCTAGTCTATCTATCTCTATCTAGTAAAATATTTATTTTGAAAACAACCTAAATATGTGTAATGAGTATAGATATTGTGATAGCAAAGTTAGTATTCCTATTTTTATTGCGCTAGTGTAGTATTGTACATAGAATGCTAAATCATTTTGTCTTAAAATAGTATAGACCACCTGAACAAAAAAAAAAAAAACATCCAAAACATTTATGTTGTATTGAAATTCTTGGGCTGATTTACTAAAAGCTAAGTTCACTTGGCAAGGACATTTTGCTTGCATGATAGGATGATAAAAGTCAGCAGAGCTTCACCTCATTCAGTATGCTAAGGAGCCATTTCCTTGAAAAGTGAACAACTTATTTGCCTTTAGTAAGTTAACCCGTTTGCATGGAATTCATGCAATATTTACTCAAATTTAAAAATTGGCCTAATTTTCTTTACAGAATGTGACTGCACAAATGTGACCAATGTTGAATGTTCTCTGGTAAGTATATATAATTTAAAGTATAGTTCGTGAATTTTGGTTTATAGAAATGCACCTCTTAGTAACTTGGGTGGTTATTTTAAAGCTTAAGTCCAAGAAAACGGCTAAATACACAGATTAAATATATACTCTGCAAGGGAGCTTTTTTACTAAATGTATATGTATGTATGCAGGGCCGGATTAACAATGGGGCTGATGGAGCTGCACCTCCAGGCCCCTTTCTCAAGATAGGACTATTTGCCCAAAAAAAAAAAAAAAAAAATAATTTTTTTTTTTTTTAAGAATTTTTTTTTCTAAGATCGAATTTGGGGGGTTGTAGCTCGATGACCAGAGGTCACAGAAACCCCACATTTGGGGGTAGGCATGGGAAGAGCTACCCCACAACTGGTTAAAATATGAGACGGCTATCATTTATGGTTCCGGAGATACGGGCCTGCTTGCACAGCCTGTCAGAAGCTACATTCAGAGCGGCCAATATAAATACAACATGACACACTACAGCAGACTGATAGGATCACAGTGTTTATAATAATTATTTGTATATTACTCATGGTAATTAACCCCTTGCCACCCAGGCCAATTCTGACACTTCTCTACTACATGTAAAAATCATCATTTGTTTTTTGCTAGAAAATTACTCTATGGTGGTCTTTGCACTTTTTATGTTGCAGGGTACAGAGCTGCACGATTCTGGCTAAAATGAGAATGAGAATGATTCTCTCACGATTGTTGCGGCGTAACATCATCTTTCACATAAAAAAAAAAAAAAAAAAAAAATGGGCTAACTTCACTGTTTTGTTTTTATGGTTTTTATTATTCATTGAAGTGGGAAAATGCAGTGTGACATAACATATTGCAGCAATAGCCATTGTATTCCCCGGAGTCTCTGCTAAAATATATATAATGTTTGGCAGTTCCAAGTAATTTTCTAGCAAATAATATTGCTTTCTAACTTAAGAAACAAGTGTTGGACTTTAGTATCCTAAGCGATGCTTTACATTTTTTTAGGTTACATGTTTAGAGTTACAGAGGAGGTCTAGTACTAGAATTATTGTTCTCGCTCTAACGATCGTGGCGTATGTAACCTGTGTGTATCTGGCTCTGATACTACCAGTGCCTACCCAGCCACTGACTAGTATCTCTCCCCAGCCTGTCCCCACACACCCTCTCACCTGCTGACCTGTGGATGGGGGAATCACTCCTGCAGTGTTATTGTGTTCTGCCAGTGCGTACAATGATCAGTGTTGCTAACTTTAGCTGGCAGCACTGATTGTTTTAAGAAAAAAAACAGGCTGGTTGTACTCAAGTTGATTAATAGATTAACTTGTGTAAAACCAGCTAGTCCATACATAGATTGACTATGGCTGGTCTCTGCATAATTGGCGTAATTTCAATCCATGTATGACCCGCTTAACCACTACTCAGTCCCTAAATATCCTTCCACTCCTGTACATAGTGCTCACTGTCATACTCTCCACACTCCTCTCCTGTACATAGTGCCCACTGTCATACTCTCCACACTTCTCTCCTATACATAGTACCCACTGTCATACCCTACACACTCCTCTCCTGTACATAGTGCCCACTGTCATACCCTCCACACTCCTCTCCTATACATAGCGCCCACTGTCATACCCTTCACACTCCTCTCTTGTACATAGTGCCTGCTGTCATACACTTCTCTCCTGTACTTAGTGCCCACTGTCGCACCCTCCACACTCCTCTCCTGTACATACTGCTCACTGTCATACCCTCCACACTCCTCTCCTATACATAGTTCCCACTGTCATACCCTCCACACTCCTCTCCTATACATAGAGCCCACTATCATACCGTCTACATTCCTCTCCTGTACATACTGCCCACTGTCATACCCTCCACACTCCTCTCCTGTACATACTAGGGCTGCGCATCTTCACCGATCTCACGATTCGATGCGATTACGATTATCAAGTCCACGATTCGATTCGATTCGATTCCGCGATGCATCACGATGCATCACGATTGCAGCGCAAGTGCGCATGGCTTTCATCAAAAAAAAATTAAGTACTCCATGTTTTTTTCTATCTGTTCTTAAAAAAAAACCACACAATAACACTTCCTGCATGTAGCAAAGTCTAAACACAGCAGACATGCTACAGGAGATGGTCAGAGACTGCAGACATGCTACAGGAGATGGTCAGAGACTGCAGACATGCTACAGGAGATGGTCAGAGACTGCAGACATGCTACAGGAGATGGTCAGAGACTGCAGACATGCTACAGGAGATGGTCAGAGACTGCAGACATAATACAGGAGATGGTCAGAGACGGCAGACATGGTACAGGAGATGGTCAGAGACTGCAGACATAATACAGGAGATGGTCAGAGACGGCAGACATAGTACAGGAGATGGTCAGAGACTGCAGACATGCTACAGGAGATGGTCAGAGACTGCAGACATGCTACAAGAGATGGTCAGAGACTGCAGACATAATACAGGAGATGGTCAGAGACGGCAGACATAGTACAGGAGATGGTCAGAGACTGCAGACATGCTACAGGAGATGGTCAGAGACTGCAGACATGCTACAAGAGATGGTCAGAGACTGCAGACATAGTACAGGAGATGGTCAGAGACTGCAGACATGCTACAAGAGATGGTCAGAGACTGCAGACATGCTACAAGAGATGGTCAGAGACTGCAGACATGCTACAAGAGATGGTCAGAGACTGCAGACATGATTCAGGAGATGATTATTCTACCCCATGCACCGTTGCTACGTGTTAAAACAATGCACCCTCATCTTATCTGTGATCTGTGCTACTGCTAGCCACCGTGGTCACTCAGTCAAAGTGAAACGGTTGGTAAAGTGATCTCTATCTCTCCTTCTCCAATCTTCGTGGCACACTGGCATTGAACAAACAGCTACAACAACATATGCCATTTAATTAATTATGGTTTTATGTATTCATTCTCTTAGTGATTGATTCACATAACTTCATTACTTACCTTGTTTGTATGATTTATGGTTTTGCTCATCACTGCCCCACACATGCACTGCATTGCATGTGTGGGGCAGTGATGAGCTAAGTCATACAAAACAAGGTAAGTAATGAAGTTTTGATCAATCAGTAAGACATTGGACAATAGATTAGAGCTAGACCTACATAAACCATAATTAATTAAATGGCAATGGTATGGTCACAAACTCAGTTTAATGTTTAGAAATACAGAATAATTCAGTTTACCCAATCACCATCATTAATATTTATTATTTACAATTATTATTACAGTCATACATTTGCCATATTTGAATTTTACAGTCCACTCCACATGGTGCATCAAAGATATGATAATATATTATATTATATACCTTGATTACAGTTATAAGTGTACTAGTAGTACTACTGTGACAGTCAGTGTCTCTGTTGTGTACCTGATGATGATGATGACGAGTCAGTTCTGCACTCACTGCTGGAGGTCTCCTCTCCTGTTGCCTGTGAGGAGGACAGAGGACAAGTGCAGCCTGTCTCGCTCGGGGTCTCTCTCCCACAGTCCTGCAGCTGCTGCCCACAGCAGCCAGTTGTGAGTCGGCAACGTTCTCCCCCTGTACCAGGCAGCCTGCAGTGCACGCTGCATAGTAATGGTAAGCCGAGGAGGACAGCTCTGGGGACTGGGACCGGAACTAACAACAGGTGTCACTCTGTCTCCTCTCATGTGTCTGCCAGTGAAGCAAGTGACACAGGGCGGCTGTGGATGACGTCGGCGGAAGGCGGAAAAAGACGGCGCTTACTTCGGCTGGGGACTCGGAGGAAAGCTAAGTGTCTGAGCGCTCTGGGGGGGGCTCCGGGGGGAGGGCTACGCTGTGCTGGCGCTGCACGTGTCCGTCTCCTCTCCTCAGGACTCCGAGTGTGACACAGGGGAAGGCGGCAAAACTTCGGCTCCGCGCGGCAGGACGCGACGATGACGTCATCAACATGCATCGATTATTTAAAGCAACCGCATCGATGCAGAATCGCCGGGGGTCGAATCGCGATGCATCGCTGCATCGATTATATTCGACAGCCCTAGTACATACTGCCCCATCATACCCTCCACACTTCTCTCTGGTACGTACTACCCTCTGTCATACCCCCTCACTCTTCCTGTACATACTGCCCATTGTCATACCCTTCACACTCCTCTCCTGTACATAGTGCTTTTTTCCGTACCCTTTGTACTCCTCTCCTGTACATAGTGCCCACTGTTAGACCCTCCACATTCCTCTCCCTTACCTGCACATACTTCCCACTTATATACCGTCCATACTCCTCCCCTATGTCGCTTACCCACAAAAACAGTTCTTTAAAATTATACTGAATATCCTCAATGTTACCAGCTCTAGAATGGACACACTTTTGTTAGTTCAACTAAAGGAAATATCAGTTCCCATATTTGTTCTGCCCCATTATTAGTACTCATTTAATTTTGTGATTACTACTATGATGTATAGAGGAACATAGGGGATCTCAGCTACTCTAAATATAGCACTTATATAAAAAAGTGGCCCTGAAAATATTTTTTAAATGTTGGCAACTGTGCACTTAGGCACTGCCCAAGGGCCACTGTCCACCGGGTCAGTAGGGGGCCCCATGAGAGGCTCCTGGGATCCTGTGATAATAAAGCGGTAGTAAACCTTCCTGACATTACTACTTTTTAGAGGCCCTGGGGTAGGTTATGCCACAACGTACAAGTATGCACAGCATATTAGCACATTCGTGTACACTTCAATTTTCAGACTGAGCCCTCCAGTGCTGCGATGAATCAGGCGGGGCCTGGACACTTCCATCTTCACCCGGTCTTCCTTCTGGGTTCTGTGCCTTTGGTCACTTGCCTTGGCCGGGCTGCGTTCATGTCATTCCCACGCATTTATTTATTATTTATTACACCCCATTCACACCTCCGCGACAAAACGCCCGACGCCGGACGCTCGTGCCGCTGGAGGGGAGAATTCCCATTGCTGTCTATGAGATGGTTCACATCTCATAGACGCCGTACACCTGCGGCATGAAAAAAAGTCCCGGACCCTTTTTTTCAGGCGGCATTGGCGTTCGGCCATACAAAGCAATAGGAAGGATTTGTAAAAAAAAAGTTACACTATTCGCAGCAAAATACGCCGCGTACGCGGCGTTACTTGTCGCGGAGGTGTGAATGCAGCCTAAAAGGCCCCACCAAAATCCTCAGCACCAGGCCCATGATGTTCTTAATCTGGCCCTGTATGTATGTATGTATGTATGTATGTATGCCAATGCAGTCCTGAGATTTACATAGCTCTACCATACCATGCATCCCTGTTTGGCAGGGCAAAAGATCTGATTTCTATCTGTTGTAGGTAAGTAGCCCTTTTGGGCCTTGTTTCTTTCTCTGCTTACAACTTGACAAATGAGAAGACTGATAAGATCATCAATCTGCCATTCTGCTCTCCTTCTATCAGCATGCTCCTTGTTAGCACAGTGTGGTACACATGACTGGCTCCTTGTGCTGCTTCTCTTTCCCCCAGCCTGAACTTTGCTGCAAAGTGGGTTGTAAGAGGCTTGTAGAAGGTCAAAATCAGATACTTACATTGCTTTCTTAAAAATATATTTATTTATGTATTAATAATTACAGAGCTGCTTTAATTTGTGTATTTTATATTGTTGTCTGAAGTTCACTCATCCTGTAAAAATGCATGTAAATGTGTTCTCTGTGAATGGGGCAAAAAATGAATGTAAATTGGCTGTTTTATTGTAAAGCTTTGATTTCAAACAGAAAATACCACATTTGGCCACTAGCTGGAGAGATTACAGTTCACATATTTTTCCTGCATATTTAGAGGTTTGCCTTCATTTCAGCTTAAAAATTAGGAACACAAGTCTAAAACACAAGTTTAAATTTCCTGTAGCAAAACACGCTAGCATCTCACTATAAGAACGCAGCTTAGGTTAAACGACTTCAATACAGCACACTTTCCCCCCTTTCTGCCCAGACCAATTTTCAGCTTTCAGCACTGTCACACTTTAAATGACAATTGCACGGTCAAGCTACACTGTACCCAAACTAAATTTTTATAATTTTGTTCCCACAAATAGAGCTTTCTTTTGGTGGTATTTGATTACCACTGGGGTATTTTTTTTTGCTAAACAAATAAAAAAAGACTGAAAAAAAACCCCACCAGTTTTTCTTTGTTTTTGTTATAACATTTTGTAAATAAGTAATCTTTCTCCTTCACTGATGGGCGCTGATGAGGCTGCACTGATGGGCGGCACTGATGGGCACTGTTAGGTGGCACTGATATGCAGCACGGAAGGGCACTGATAGGCAACATTGATGGGCACTGATAGGCAGCACTGATGTGCACTAATAGGCGGGACTGATGGGCATTGATAGGTGGCACTGATGGGCACTGATGGCTGGCACTGATGGGCACTGATAGATGGCTCTGATAGGCAGCACTGATGAGGAGGCACTGGCAGGATTTATTGCTGGGCACTGATTGGCATCTACAATGGGCACTGATTTGGCAACCCTAGTGTCATGGGTGGGCAAACCTGGTGGTCCTGGTTGGCATCCCTGGTGGCACTGGGTGGGCATCCATGATCAGTATCCCTGGTGGTCCTGTGTGGGCATCCTTGGGGGGAGGTCTGTGCTGATAATCAATCAGCGCAGACCCCTCTGTCAGGAGAGCCGCCAACCGACTCTCCTCTACTTGTGTCTGTCAGGCGCGAGTGAGAAAAAGCTGATACATGGCTTTTTCTGTTTACACTGTGATCAGCTGTGATTGGACACAGCTGATCATGTGGTAAATAGCCTCCATCAGAGGCTCTTTACCCAGATCGGAGATGCGGTTTGTCAAAATGATACACTACATCATCGATCACCGTGCTGCGCACCACCGGGGCGTGCGATCGTGGGTTAACCTGATAACATCCTATGACGTCCAATCAGGATAACATAACCACTTTTGCCGACCTCATTTTGTTATATAGCGGGTGGGAAGTGGTTAAATAATTACCTAACAGGTGAACATTTTATATGGAACATTATCAGTATATTGATTACATTTATATGTATTCATGCATTTACCTAACACAAAAAAATATATATATGGTCTTAAAAAAACACTTTCAAGTGTTAGATGTTTTTTTTTACCCAGCCTGTATAAGCACCTCTATGTTAACCCATGTGTCCAAAATCAAAATCAAGAGAAAAGACAAGAAACAGGAAAAAATTGCAATGCGCTTAAATGCTAAACGTGCATTCCAGTGGCTAGAATAAATTAACATGGCCAGTGAAATCTGTTACTGCTCAAATGCACAATGCAACTAACTGCACTTACATGCATCTAAACGCGCATGCAATACACTGCTTGGGCATGTTTTTTAAGCAGCTTTTCTCCTACCTGTTGTTCAGAGGGGCTAAACAGACGTCCTGTGTGCATGAGGCCTAAAGGATACATTCAAAACCATATAACTACCTGTGTGTGCATATATTTCAATGATATTGTACATCTTTCTTAAGCCACTTAATATTCTAGAGAAAATACTTAATATGTTCATAGAAATACAATTATTATATGTTAACATTAAATAACTAAGAAAATACTGTTTGCTTCAAACAGGGAGAATATCGGAAGATTGATGCAGACTGGCATAGTGCTTGTGGATGTACTCACTATATTTGTGGTATTTGATTTATTTTTACTTGCTTTGCTTTGTGTAGGAGAAATACAAAAAGGTGGTAGGTGATTGAGCAGCCTGTATATAAAGTTATATTGAGCTCTGCAGCCCAGATGTGAAGATCCAGACCAGCCCAATAAGCTCAGTGGTATGAGTCTATTGCGCTACTGCGAGTAACGGAATATTGACAAAATCAAAAAAATGTTTGTACTAAAGCAGCTATATCTAAAAGGGTACACACAACCACTAAACAAGTATATAAAGCGCTTATCACCTTTTTACTTGTTACAGCCCAATAAGCTACCTGTTTTTAGTACCCTGATTACTCAGAACTAAGGATAAGGTTTGGGTTCATTGCAAGAAAAACAAGAAAAACAGAAATGGAAGGCGCGCACACCTAGTGCATTACCAGAGATAATTTTTTTTTGTGTAAAAGTGGGTACTCACAAAATGCAACTGACAAAAGGCCATAAACACAGTGCATGTTCATGCACTGTGGACAGCCTTCCCAGAAGAGTTGAAGCTGTTATAGCTGCAAAGATTGGGCAAACTCAATATTCAACCCTACATACTGGGATGCCTTTAAAGTTCATGTATGTGTAAAGTCAGGCATCCTAATACCTTTGGCAATATAGTGTATCATTGGAAAAGGGAAAAAGAGAGTATGCATATACTATGCATATACTATACTATGCTTATTAGAAGATTAAAATATAGTTTGATGCACTCACTTATAATTATGCCAGACAGCATCAGAAAATAACCATGTGTAACTCAGGCCCCGTACACACGTCCTAGAAACTCGACGAGCAAAACACATCGTTTTGCTCGTCAAGTTCCTTGTGAAGCCGCCGAGGATCTCGGCGAGCCAAGTTTCCCCATTGACTAACGAGGAAATAGAGAACATGCTCTCTATTTGGCCCGACGAGATCCTCGTCGGTTTCCTCGGCCAAAAGTGTACACACGACCGGGTTTCTCGGCACAATACGTCTCCGATCGAGTTTCTGGCTGAATTCTGCCGAGAAACTCGGTCGTGTGTACGGGGCCTAAGACAAGAAGTGCCGATATACCTTAGTCCAACTAGGTGTAAGCATGTGCTCCAACAAGTGGACGTGATGTAACTTCTACTTGATGGGGTGCCTTCTATGCTAAAAATTGTTGGGGAAAATAATAGTTTTGCCTAAAATAAGTTTTTTATGAGTTCTAATAAAAATTTCAAACTCAAAAATAATATATGTACAAGATCTGCTATGTCAAATATTGCAGTCAGTGTAATATTCATGTTTGACATTTTATTATTATATTTTTAGAGAAAGAAGAAGTGTGTGTATTCCAGGGAGTTACAGTGTTGCGTCCTGGACAGTCACTGATTCATTATTTGAGTGGGGAAATGTGCTACACTGTGGAATGCTTGCATGAAAAAAATCACACTACTGGATTTTATTCCATGGAAATATTAATGGTGAACTGTTCAACACAATGCGCTGCTGTAAGTATTCATACGTTTTTAGACTAAGCTAATTTTCTTTGCCTCCATGACTTGCCACCCTATCACATGGTTTAATATACAAAGCTGTCAGATACTTAAAGGCAGCTCTGGGCTGTATTTGTTTGGCAGCACTGGCACACAGTCAGAACAGGGTAATATATGGACTTTGTCAAAAGGCAGGATCTATACTTAGGCAGAGCTACTGATTGGTTGGATCTGCATACATAACACCATTTGACCACCAGTGCCCATGTGACCTTTTATGTGTCTGTGCTCCAATGTTGGTGGATGAAGAGAGCAAAGAGCTGCAGTTAGGTAAGCATTTAACAGCATTACATAATAAAATATGGCATAGCAGCAATGGAGGGGTGAATGGAAAACTGGCTTAGTATTAAGGCGTTGTTATAAAAGCAATTTTGCAATGGCTATAGAATTGTTTTCCTTAGGCCCGGTTCACATCTGTAAAAAAGTGTAAAGAAGTGAAAAATCTGCGCAACCCACAAAAATATACAAAAATATCTATAAAAAAAACATAGATGGTTTTGATTAAGATTTGGTTTATTTCTCATCTTTTATAGATATTTTTGTATATTTTTGTGGGTTGTGCAGATTTTTCACTTTTTTACATTATTTGTCTGCTGAATATTCCAGCTTTTTTTAAAATTGCAGCACCGTATTAGAATTTTTTCTATCACAAACTTAGTTCTCTCACCCTTTTGTGTTTTTACACATTGTTTACCAATCTAGATCTTTGAGTAGTCTGCGGGGTTTAACCCTTCACACTCATTGACAGGTTGTTATTTGTTATCACTTATATAATTTTTATATTTAAATATCCCTAAGGAGAAGTGCAAATTCACCTTGCATCACATACGGTTCACATCTGTGCAGTGCATTATTGTCACATTGCACTGTAGGCATGTTTTACACACATTTTAAGCGCACTACCATCGAATTCTACAGAATTCTACATGAATTTGGATGAAAGTGAATCAAAGATGCAGCATGCGGCACATCACACCTACAGTAAAACGCACAAGAGTCAATGGGACTTTGGTGTTTTTAGTGCTAGTAATATATGAATTGAAGCCAGTGAATAATCTACATTGCAGGGATTATAGCAAACTACATTGCAGGGATTATAGCAATTTATCACTCAGTGGCTAAGCATGTAACTTTTTGCAATATTTGGAGTTAGCTGCTCGACAGCTCCCATAACTAATTATGTTAATGAAATCAACTGCTAGTGATCATGGAACACCCTCAGCTTCATAGAAAATCATTATACATGTCTCTATATCTAAATATGATATGGTCCTTAGTATAGACTTTTTTCTTCTTTTTATAATGGGAGGGGCTTAACATTTTTGAAGGTAAATCCGTGCTTTAAAGAACTTTGGTTTAAGACAAAAGTATTCTACACCATCTGGCAGAGCTATTGTTTCTAAATCTGGGAGGTCTGTGAATGTTCTTAGTAGCTGATCACCTAAACTAGTCATCTAGAATACTCTGTTGCCTATGCCAAACCTAGTTTAGGACCATCAAGTCTGGACCTGTCCTAGCCACTACATCATCCTGCTGACACTTTAGATACACAAAGACATTTTCTTATTTGTTCATTGAAACAGTATTTGTTTTTGAAGATTCAGACCGCTCTGGCTTTACCTATTTGAATGCTCCCACATTTAGATGCTGTAACTGCTGGGGTCTCATAAACATCAAATTACATTATGACTATGTAATTTTCTGTATACTAAAAAAATGTGAACACCTATCTAAATAGAAGTTATTATTAATCAGTTGTAACCACTAGGACCAAGCCATGGTCAGAATTGACAGAAACTTTTGAAACTGTAGAGCTTAGTTTATATGACCATAGAGACATTGAAGACAATAAATGCATGTCTGATTATAACAATAGTCATTATCACATACTGATAACTCTACTGTTTTGTCAAAAAGGGTAGTGGTAGTATAAATCGGTTATTGGAAGGGCTAAACCCCCCCAAATGTAATTTTCATATGTCCAGGATATATTTCAGCTCATATTCTGGGCCAGCAGTAGAATCTCCGGTAGATTTTAGGTGGCTTATACTGTGACCCATAAGAATCCTAATAGTCATGAATTGCAGTTTAAGGCCCCTTTCACACGGATTATCTAATCAAGTCCACCTGTTAGTTTTTCATGCAGATTCGATTGGACCCTTCAGTCTCTTCTATGGAGCGGTGGATGTCCGTTGACACCTGCCGCCATGCGGTCCTGTCTGCCAAAAAATGGATGGTGGTCCTATTCCCCATCTGTCTGGTGGATCGGATAGCATCTGATGGAAACGAATAGACGGTCCATTTCCATCCGATTTCCTTATAGAAGAGTTAATTTTAGGGCACTCAAACAATCCAAGTAGTGTACGTATCAACTTCTTGTAAGCCCCTGTATGGTAACCTGGGAAAGAGCATCTGGTCTAGATTCAGATGTTTTGCAGTCTACATTACACAATTACGCAGATTTGTAGGTAAAAATAAATGTTAGGCAACATGTGGGGTGAGAGAAGGGTCTTTGCAACAATTTAATTTGCTAAATATGATTTATTTCATAGAACCAGGCTTATATTCCATCTTCAAACAATCAGATGTGCTGTGGATCATGCAAGAATGTTTCATGCACATTCTACAGTGATAATGGAACAATGACTATATTTGAGGTGAGCCTATTGTTAAGTACCAATATTTTCAGCTTATACTTAATATGTGAATGCAGTGTCAGGTTTAATTTAGCTTGAATTTAATATAGACAATTTATATCTAAATCAGCTAAAGGGCATTTATATAAGGTAGCAGATGTAGCAGATTTATAAAAAATGTATTGTTAAATATAGCAGCATGACAAGACCTCTTCGCTTGTTTTTTTCTTTGTAGTAGAAGTCCGAATTCAGGCTAGTCTGTCTCATATTCATATATAACAAGGGATGGGTGAACCATTAAAAGTAAATAAATATGTGTTATGAATTTTCTAATAGATATGCTAAACGTGTTAGTATATACACAAATTTACTGTTGGCACTACAAACTTCCAGTCTTATACGTAAATATATGCAACCTGGAACAGTTCAAAAAGTCTAAAAACCAGAGCAGCTACCAACCACTGGAAAATGGGCATCAAGAAACAACAAACACAAAGGCTGCGCTGAATGGAATTAGTAATAAAAACTTTATAGTCTTGAAAATAAGAATAAAATGACATAATACAATATTACACTTAAAATAATAAAGTTAATGCCTTCTACACACGATAGGTTAGTCTGATGAAAACAGTCTGATGGATTTTTCCATCAGTTATCCGATGAAGTTGACTGATGATCAGTCGTGCCTACACACCATCAGTTAAAAAAACGATTGTGTCAGAACGCGGTGACGTAAAACACATCGACGCGCAGAGAAAAATGAAGTTCAATGCTTCCAAGCATGCGTCGACTTGATTCTGAGCATGCGTGGATTTTTAACCGATGGACGTACCCACAGACGAAGGGGGAATTGTATTTGTGATAGTACACTAAATACAATATTGTCTAAACAATTGACTATACATTTCAAAATATGTCATTATTAATTTTGGACTGGATGGTGGCCAGGCAGTTTAGCTCAGATTCAATATTCTGATATACACAAATCAGCTTGATATGGTTTAATTTTTAACTAAATGGATCTTTTGGCATATGTGTAGTGATGTTTTAACTTCCCCAAAGTATATAACAAAATAGTAACATGAGTTTAGTGATAACCATTAGACATATAAAACCAGAAAGAATATCTCGTAAAAAAAAATATATATTTATTACAAATGATTTATTAAAAAGACATCAACATAGTTTTAAAATCTCATGAGATACATGTTGCCCAAAGTGTCCACATATATTTGTCAAAATATACTACGAGGGCAACATGTATATCATGATATTTTAAATCCATGTTAACGATTTTTAATGAATCATTTGTAATAAATACTGTTTTTTTACTGCTTTTTTACTGCTTTAAAAAGAGTAATGATCATCACTAAACTCCCGTTACTATTTTGTTATACATGTTGATGATTATTTTGGCATGGCAAGATGACCCCTGGACATTTATTCTTTCATCACATCCTCTACCTCGTTTTTTCTATAACTTCTGATATTTTAACTTTCTTTCAGAAGCAATTTAATGTCTTTTACAAAGAGTGATTTACCTTTCAGGTGGGCGACTCCTGGATTTCTAACTGCACCAAGTACGAGTGCACAAAGACTACAGTAGGTGCCATGATACTGGGTTCTAGCGTTGTCTGCCCTCCTTTTAATGACAGTGAATGTCTAAAGGTTTGTGTTGTCAGAGATAAATTCTTTCATGATTTACTAACGCAATTAAATAGATAGTGTAGCTATGTAGTAAATACAATATATGTATATTTTATGCTTTTTAAACTTTTTTTTAAAGGGGTGCACTGTTCCACTTTGGTGTAATTATTTTGATTGTAATAAACATATTTGTAAAGTTTTGCTGAAAAGCCTGTTTGATGATCCCCAAAGGTGCTGAATCAGTTTTTGGGCCCATCACTAGACATGTGCACACTGAAATATTTTGATTCGGAAATTTATTTTTTTCCGAAAAATAAATTAGTTTTTATTTATTTTGTTTTGTTAAAAAATACATTCGTCCGAAAATCCGAATGAATAAAGGTCGAATCTGTCTTCGAAGGCTTATGGTGTCTGTCGAATGTTCTAAGAAGATTCGACGGAGCAGCTAAACTGTACAACGCCGCAACTGTACATATCCGGTCGAATGTTCCCCCTACAAGCTATAGAAGAATTCTAATGTTGTATGACTAGTAATAATTTATAAATTATTATTACTAGTCAACCAACATTTGAATTCTTCTATAGACCATTGGCGGAGCATTTGATTGCAATTGCAGCGTTGTGCAGTTTAGCTGCTTGTCGAACCTTCTTAGAACTTTCGACAGACACCGTAAGCCTTCAATCACAGATTCGTTGTTTGTATGTTTTTTGCTGTTTCGTCGAATCTTCGTCGTTCATGTCAAATGGTCTACCCCAACACTGTCTCTATAATGTCTAATCTTTTCTCTCTGTGTCGAATCATTCCTCTCTATGTAGAATAATCTTGGATTAATAGAGTTAAGGTTAGGCACATTCGACCACAGATTCGATAGACACAGATCACTATTGTCACTGTCATGTCGAATCTTCTATCTATATCGAACTGTTGTAGCAACAAAAATAAAACTTTTTTTATGTCGGATCTTTCTGCACTGTCGTTTTCGTTTGTTAAACCGATAAAGAAAATGCCCAAAATTCAGACAAAAATGCATTCGGACGAAAACGAATGCACATGTCTACCCATCACACAGTTGTGCACAGTCAACTCTATGCTCTAAGTAGCCTTTACAAATTGACCCTGATGTGTTCCTGCAGTAGTCCTGAATTTGCGTTTAGACATACCATATGTGGTCAAAGGCTGGCAGAGATGACTTGCCATAATAGTACAGCATCATGCTTAACTGCTTGGCCTCCGGAAGATTTATCCCACTTCATGACCAGGCCACTTTTTGCCATACAACACATTATTTTAACTGACAATTGTGCAGTCATGCAATGCTGTACCCAAATAAAAGTTATGTCCTTTTTTTCCCCACAAATAGAGACTGTCAATTTTGAAAAAAAAACAATATTTTGTATCTTCTGTTCTAAAACATATTCAATCAAAAACTTAAAAAAAAATCAAATTTTCTCAAAAATGTATGCAAATATGTATTCTGCTATGTTTTTTGGTAATAAAAATCCCAATAAGCATACGGTATATTGATTGGTTTATGCAAACGGTATAGTGTCTACAGAGTATGGGATATTTTTATGGAATTTTGTTTATACCAGTAATGGCGGTGATCAGTGACTTTTTGTGGGACTCCAATATTGCGTTAAACACTCGGACACTAACTGACACTTTTGACACTGCGGGAACCAGTGACACTAATACAGTGATTAATGGCAAAAATATGCACAGTCACTGTACTAATGACACTGACTGGGATCATAGGGTTAACTGTGTGCCTAGCCAGTGTTTTTGCAGGAACACAAAATCAATTTTTCCCCCTGTCAGAATGGAGATCTGCCTTGTTTACATGGTGGGTGCCAGCAGAAATACAGTGCCCATCACCTACAGATCAGCTTCTGCTGTGAACAATCACAGCAGAAGTGGCTCCCCCCCTGCAGGCGGAAGTGCAAAATTGCATATACTGTATATACGTGATTTTGCACAGTAGAGCCACCCTGTAGCAGTAAAACTGCTATGGGTGGTTTTTAAAAGGTTACTATCACAAAATATTCTTAATTTCTTTATCGTACATCACGGGACACAGAGCGGCATATTCATTACTATATGGGTTATATGGAGTACCTTCAGGTGTTGACACTGGCAATCTCAAACAGGAAATGCCCCTCCCTATATAACCCCCTCCCATAGGAGGAGTACCTCAGTTTTTACGCCAGTGTCTTAGGTGTTAGTCATGGTTTAGCTTGCCTCCGCATCCTTGGGATTAGGTGAGCTACCGGTTCTGTCCAAAAAAGCCTCAGCGCTAAAGTGGTCAGTAACCGGACCCCAAACCCTTGGGGTATAGCCCATAATGCTTTTCTTTTTAGAGAGCTGGACCCTGGGCCCAGAACTTAGAAAACCTTTGGGTGCCTAATGTTTTCTGTTGCCAGGGTGCTATATGGGCCCAGGACAGTGGATCCTTCATAGGAACCCAGGGCCTGAAGGTCTAGACATCCCCACCGAGATGGGGGAAGATTGGGCCTCTTGCTTGGCAAAGTCCTGCGGCATGGAGCAGGTAAGTGAGGGGAAAACTTGCGGAACTTGGTTCTTAGCAGGTTTTTTCTGGGGGGTCACAGGGGACATGCCTAAAGTTATGCACTGCATCTGGCAAACTAGTCACATATCATAAAGATAGGATGGCTCTATATGTATTATTCCCCATAAGATGTGACCTCCCTTGTAGTGTTGGAAAAGCATTGAGTGGGGCCTGTGTGATATAAAAGTATATGTGTGTGTCAGAGAGCTGTGCTTACCTGCAAGCCTCCAGGCGATGCTCCATTCAGTCTTCCTCCTCAGAGCCTGCAAAGCAGGCAAAACGCTGACCTCCTCGTGGTTCCAGGCTGCAGGCTGCAGTTTGCTGGAGCAGAGAGGTCCCTTCCTCCCAACCCCCCCCCCCCCTGTCGGGAGGGGCATTTCCTGTTTGAGATTGCTGGGGGGGGAAGGGCGGGTCAGTGGCTTAAGGAAGGGGCGGCCCTTCCTTATTTGTTCCATACAATACTTTGGAACTGGAGAGGAAAGACCAGAGCGGCAGCACGGGGCGCCGAGGACACACAGTGGCCAGAAAGGATATTGCAGTCTTCAGAAGACTGTTTTCAAGCCTAGAAATAGGCTGTTTCTTTTCCATCTCATAGTTTTTTCTTTGCAATACTACTCGGGGACAGAATGTTTTTTCTTTCCTAGATTTGAAACAAAAACGAAAAAAAAAAAAAAAAAGAAAAGTCATCTAGGGGAGAGGAAGCATTTTTTATCCCCAAAACAGGTGTTTGGGCAATTAACTTTTATAGTTCCAAATACCAATAGGTAGCAGGTGTACCTCGGTATTGTACCATGGCATCCGGGTCAGAAGGTACAAGAGGTGGGGATTCCCCCAGAGAGTCTGAGGTCTCGGACAAAGCTATGCCGCTGCTTTCCCCACAGGGAGCCTTGGGGCCATCGGGATCTGGGGCTGGAGCTGGCGCGGGTCAGTCCAACCCTAAGATGGTCACGGACGAGGTATTACTCACCTCTTTAAGAGAGATGGAGAAAAGAATGGGAAAAATGACAGCCACAGCTATGCGGGGCAGTAAACGGATTAGATCTCCGTCGCCCGAGCGCAGACCCTCAGAAGAGGAGGTCCTTTCCTCAGGGGAATTGGACGACCTCTTGGACAAGGACCAAGTAGGTTCAGGGATCGAAGATCCGGATACAGAGGAGTCTGGAGCAGTCTCCCAAGGGGAGAGCTGGTGGATTCAAGCCTTAACGGACTTGGTCCATAATGCATTCAACTTGCCAGTACCAGATCTCCAGGTATCTACGGTTTCAGCTTTGGGCTCACTGAGGGCGCCTCAAAGCAATGCAGTATTTCCGATCCACCCTCTACTAGAGGGAGTTTTGTTCCAAGATTGGAACAAGCCAGATAAAATCTTCTTACCACCTAAAAGATTCTCTGCCCTATATCCTATGGAAGATAAATTTTCCAAGAAATGGGCTACTCCGGCAGTGGACGCAGCCATCTCATGTATTAACAAATCATTAACATGCCCTGTAGAAAACATACAGGTATTCAAGGATCCAGTTGATAAACGCTTGTAAGCACTACTTAAGAACTCCTTCACTACTGCAGGGGCAGTAGTACAGCCAGCTGTGGCTGCGATTGGGGTTGCTCAAGCATTATCGGATCAAGTTAAGCAGATGCTTAAACTTATTCCTGCCCAGCAGGCAGAAGAATTTTCGGATGTCCCTAGGGCCATATGTTTTACAGTAGACGCAATTAAGGATTCTATCCAGCAAGCGTCACGTTTATCGTTATCCCTTATCCATATGAGAAGACTCTTATGGTTAAAAAGCTGGGAGGCTGAGCCCCCATGCAAGAAGCTCCTGGTAGGGTTCCCCTTCCATGGAGGACGACTCTTCGGAGAAGACCTAGATAAATACATTCAAACCATTTCAAATGGCAAAAGTACTCTCTTGCCAACTAAGAGGAAGTTTCAGGGGCCTGCGTTTAAACGACAGTACTCCCCTGGGCAGGGGCCCTCTAATGCCAAACAGTATCGACGGCCTCCTGCGAAAGCAAACTTCGGCTTCAACAGCAAATCACAAGGACAGGCTGCTAGAGGCAGAAAGCAGTGGGTTCGCAAACCAGCAAAACCAGCCCCCAAGCCGACCTTATGAAGGGGCGCCCCCACCCACGAAGGTGGGGGGAAGGCTGCGACTCTTTTCAGAGGTTTGGGAAGCCAGCATTCCCGACGAGTGGGTACGGTCTTCCGTGGCCACGGGCTACAAATTAGATTTCCTAAGGTTTCCTCCTCTTCATTTCCAGGAGTCGAGGATTCCAAACGATCCGGAGAAAGGAGCCGCATTAATGTCGGCATTAAATCATCTACTTTCCCAGGAAGTAATAGTAGAGGTACCAGTCCTGGAACAGGGGCTAGGTTTCTACTCCAACCTATTCATCATCCCGAAGTCCAATGGAGATGTCAGGCCAATTTTGGACCTAAAGATGGTAAATACATACCTAAAGATCCGCTCATTTCGGATGGAATCCGTGCGGTCAGCAGCTACCACACTCCAAAAGGACGACTTCATGGCGTCCATAGACATAAAGGATGCCTACCTTCATCTTCCAATTTATCAGCCACATCAAAAATATCGACGCTTCATGGTGGCTTCGCGTCACTTCCAATTCGTGGCGCTTCCCTTCGGGTTGGCTACGGCCCCCCGGGTGTTCACGAAGGTCCTAGCTCCAATCCTAGCCAAACTAAGGATCCAAGGGGTCACGATCCTAGCATACCTGGACGACCTCCTAGTCATAGATCACTCGTCTCCCGGCTTGGAGCGAGCAGTGGCCCTCACGGTCCAATACCTCGAGAAGTTCGGCTGGGTCCTAAATCGAGAAAAGTCAGCTTTCCTGCCCACAAGGCAGTTGGAATATCTCGGCATGAGATTAGACACAGAACAACAAAGAGTGTTTCTACCTCTGAGGAAGGTCAAAGCCATCAAGGAATTAATCCTACTGGTTCTAAGCAAGAAGGAACCGACTATTCGCCTATGTATGAGGTTACTAGGCAAGATGGTGGCCACATTCGAGGCGGTACCATACGCCCAGAGCCACACTCGCATCCTGCAGGCAGCCATCCTGTCAGCATGGAGCAGAAGGCCACAGGCCTTGGATATCCCGTTGCCGCTCTCATCAAGAGTCCGACAAAGTCTGTGTTGGTGGTTAGACCCTCACAATCTACTGAAGGGGAAGTCTTTCAGCCCAGTGGCTTGGAAGATAGTGACCACAGACGCCAGCCTGACGGGCTGGGGAGCAATTTTGGATGGTTGCACTCGCCAAGGTACTTGGGCAACGCCAGAGAAGCAGTTGCCCATCAACACCTTGGAGCTCAGAGCTGCTCGACTAGCCCTCAGGGCTTGGACGTCAAAATTGCAGGGGTTCCCGGTGAGAATTCAATCAGACAATGCCACGGCCGTGGCATACATAAATCACCAAGGGGGAACCAGGAGTCAAGCCGCTCAGAGAGAGGTGAGCTTGATTCTCCTATGGGCAGAGGCTCATGTGCCCTGCATATCGGCAATATTCATTCCAGGAGTGGACAACTTTCAGGCGGACTTCTTAAGCCGCCAGACTCTTTTGCCGGGGGAATGGTCTCTGCATCCACAAATCTTTCAAGCACTCTGCCAAAGATGGGGAGTGCCGGACGTGGATATCATGGCATCGAGACTCAACAAGAAGCTAGACAGGTTCATGTCCCGCTCAAGGGATCCGATGGCCTGCGGAACCGATGCGTTGGTTTGCCCTTGGCATCAGTTCAAACTTCTTTATGCGTTTCCCCCGCTCCAGTTACTACCCCGCCTGCTGCGCAGGATCCGGGTGGAGCACATACCAGTCATCCTGGTAGCTCCAGCATGGCCCAGAAGGGCATGGTACTCACTAATCTTAAGGATGGTAGTGGGAGACCCTTGGACTCTTCCTCTACGGCCAGACCTGCTATCGCAAGGTCCGATCCTCCACCCTGCCTTACGGCATCTAAATTTGACGGCCTGGAAGCTGAATCCCTGATTCTCAGGGGTAGAGGTCTGTCTCAGAAAGTAATCTCTACCCTAATCAGAGCCAGGAAACCGGTCTCTAGGGTGATTTATCACAGGGTCTGGAAGGCCTATGTAGGCTGGTGTGAGTCCAAGCTATGGCTTCCTCGCAAGTTCACCATCGATAGAGTTTTAAGTTTTCTCCAGCTAGGAGTGGATAAATGATTGGCATTAAGCACAATCAAAGGACAGATTTCTGCTCTGTCAGTGTGGTTTCAGCGGCCGCTGGCCACCCACTCGCTGGTTAAGACCTTCCTTCAAGGGGTCTTACGTATTAAACCTCCAGTTAAATCCCCGCTTTGTCCGTGGGATTTAAATCTTGTTCTGTCAAGTTTACAGAAACAACCGTTTGAGCCGTTGGCTGAAATTCCTTTGGTTTTACTGACAAGAAAGTTAGTATTTTTGGTCGCCATAGTTTCCGCAAGAAGAGTATAGGAACTGGCGGCCTTATCATGTAAGGAACCATATCTTATTTTTCATAAGGACAGGGTCGTTCTCCGCCCTCATCCTTCCTTCCTACCGAAGGTTGTATCCAGTTTTCATTTGAACCAGGATTTGGTATTACCATCCTTCTTCCCTAAGCCTACTTCCAGAAAGGAAGGGTTGCTGCATACCTTGGATATCGTCAGGGCCATGAAGGCCTATCTTAAAGCTACAAAGAAGATCCGGAAAACAGATGTGCTGTTCATATTACTGGATGGGCCCAAGAAGGGGCAGGCAGCTGCAAAGTCCACCATTTCTAGGTGGATTAAGCAATTAATCACTCAGGCCTACGGCTTGAAAGGGTTGCCTCCTCCAGTATCATTAAAGGCTCATTCTACTAGGGCCATGGGCGCCTCCTGGGCAGCACACCACCAGATCTCTATGGCTCAAGTTTGCAAGGCGGCAACCTGGTCTTCTGTCCACACGTTTACAAAATTCTACCAGTTGGACGTAAGAAGGAAGTCTGATACAGCCTTTGGGCAGGCAGTGCTGCAGGCTGCAGTTTGAGACCCTCGGATTCCGGGGGCTCCTCTTTTTTGAGTTAAATTTAAAATTTAAGATTATTTTTCTCAACTAAGTTGGATTTATTATGATTTGAGTATTTCTCTAAATTAAATCCTTTTGTCTTGGAGATGTTCTCCCTCCCCTCATTGTGAGCATTGCTTTGGGACATCCCATATAGTAATGAATATGCCGCTCTGTGTCCCGTGATGTACGATAAAGAAAAAGGGATTTTTAATACAGCTTACCTGTAAAATCCTTTTCTTGGAGTACATCACGGGACACAGAGCTCCCACCCCTCTTTTTGGGGACCATTTTGGGAGGCATACTGCTTGCTACAAAACTGAGGTACTCCTCCTATGGGAGGGGGTTATATAGGGAGGGGCATTTCCTGTTTGAGATTGCCAGTGTCAACACCTGAAGGTACTCCATATAACCCATATAGTAATGAATATGCCGCTCTGTGTCCCGTGATGTACTCCAAGAAAAGGATTTTACAGGTAAGCTGTATTAAAAATCCCTTTACTGTTGAGAACCATGATGGTTCAACAGCCTTATGCCCCAGAAAGATAGTAATGAAGAAGGCTCACATATGTTGCCCTCATGCATATGAAATTTAATGTTATTGTTTATTATTCCAAGGGTAAGAGATGCTCTCTGCTTTTGTGTATCACTGCAACCTATGCTCCTGGGTCTGTCATGACCATGGGCAGGCATAGGCCTTTGTGATGGACTGTAGACTGGACCATTCAAACCTTTAACCCCCTGAGCGGTATTCCCGAGTCTGGCTCGGGGTGGAATTTCAGGACCAAAAGCGGTAACCCCGAGCCAGACTATGGACCGCCTCGCAGTGTCCACAGGCAGAGTTACTTACCTTGTCCCTGGATCCTGCGATGCCTCCCCGCTGTGTGATCGAGGTGTGTCCTCCTCGCTCGATTCACAGTGCCGAGTGCCGCCGAGCTTCGTTCCCTGCGACGTTACGACGCACGGGGGCGGAGATCAGCGCCAAATTTAAAAAAGTAAATAAATACAATACATACAGTATACTGTAATCTTATAGATTACAGTACTGTATGAAAAAAAATACACGCCCCCTTTGTCCCAGCTATGACTAAGCGCTGATACCTCAGAACGCGTCAGCTATCCACCCCACTGTCTGCTGTGACTTTTTTTGTGCCGTTTCCATTTTTTACAATTAAAAGCAACTTTTTAAGAATTTTGTGGAAGTGCGGCTGTCCAGTCTTTTCTCCGGTCTTCCCCTTGTCCCTAGTGGTCTGCCCAGTGTCCTACATGCACTTTTATATAATAAAAACTGTTCTTTCTGCCTGGAAACTGGAGATTGTCCATAGCAACCAAAAAGTGTCCCTTTATGTCAAAAGTGGTGTTAGACCAGCTAAAAAACAGCGATAATAAATTAGAATCACTTGCAGAATTGAGCGATAGTGATTTGTGGGAAAATTCATTGCATTGCATTGATAGCATGTGTTGAGACTGACTTATTGAGCGTTGCCTCCGTTGGAATTCAGAAAGTTGTAATTAATACAAAGTATTTTAAAGGCTTGATAGTGCCATTCGTTGAGCAAAAAAAGCTATAGAGATGTCTAGATATATTTGTTTATTTGCTGGTAAAGTAGGTTGTAATCCAGATTATTATCAATATAGACTAAAGCTGGATACACACTATACAACATTTGTTGTTAGACCTTCTTTAAATTTATCTTCAACTATGTAGTGTGTAGGCCTGCCTGTTTGACCATAGATTATATGGCTTTTTGGTTAATCTAAAGTCTAAGAAAGTTGTATTGTGTGTATCCAGCTTAACCTTTGTGGAGTCACAGATTTGGTGACTGAAAAACGTTGAGCACATTATTTTTTGATTTGTATTTTCATTTTGTTTTAGAATGGCGGATCTGTTCAGACATATAACGATGGCTGCTGCAAGATATGTAAGTGCACTAAGCTGCATTCTATGCTAGTTTCTGCTTTGTTTTGGAGAGCTCTGGTTCATTTAACTCACCTGCTGGGTCATAAGGAAGGGAAACGCATGCACTGGCCGCCCCAATCAAGTTGTCCTTCTTTAACCACTAAAACTCACAGGCCTTGCTTTTTTTTCATGGCTGACTACTTGGTGAATGATTTAACTTCCTCATCATTCTGGAGTATAACTTTATTGTGTCAAAAACAAATATAATCAAAGAGTATCAAATACAAATTAAATTTGTAAAACATGTTTGAAAACTTTCTGTACTCCAATAATATAGAATCCTCAACTTTTTTTTATAGGACATTTAAATAAGAATAGCCAGTACACATAGACATAAAAAGGGTTGCACATTCCAAATACCCACGAAGAGATCCTCAAACACTAACAACTAGCAACTAAACATTTAAAACCCTTGGTAGGCATGAGTGGTTTTATTTCCTGCACACATTCAATGAATGAAGTATCATACAGACCTTTTCTGGCTGTAGCACCCATCCTTGGTAATAGATCTCTGCAAAGAAACTGCTTGCATTACCACCGTTCCTGGAGCAGGAGATTTGAAACACAAGAGCTGGAAGGATGTACAGTGCACCTAGCTTTTGTGTAAATTAACCCTTAAAGTCCTCCCTGCAAAATATCACATAAGTAATACAACATATTATTCATTTAGATTCTCGGAAAATGATTTGATTAATCTGAAATGTAAAATATTGTAAAACTAAGGTCTAAGATACACTAGGATTAGCATATGGCAGGCAAGACCTAGTCTTTGGAAGTTAACAAACATATAATAGGGTGTAAAATATCTGACATCCTATTTCCTGATCTCAGATTCTGCTTATGACAAATATAATTTCCCATTCAAGTCAATGGGTATACACTTGTAGCATACAACAGGGTCATATGTGAACCTGTAAATATAGAGTACAGCGCACTTAAAGGGGTTGTAACGGTACATTTTTTTTCCTTTACCTTAGTGCAGTCCTCCTTCACTTACCTCATCCTTTGATTTTGCTTTAAATGTCCTTATTTCTTCTGAGAAATCCTCACTTCCTGTTCTTCTGTCTGTAACTCCACACAGTAATGCAAGGCTTTCTCCCTGGTGTGGAGTGTCGTGCTTGCCTCCTCCCTTGGACTACAGGAGAGTCAGGATGCCCACTAACACACAGCTCCGTTCTCTATCTGCAACGTAGAGAGCGTCCTGATTC
Organism: Rana temporaria; assembly: GCF_905171775.1. Classification (NCBI taxonomy): domain Eukaryota; kingdom Metazoa; phylum Chordata; class Amphibia; order Anura; family Ranidae; genus Rana; species Rana temporaria. Next base: position 211,719,408 of record NC_053491.1, on the reverse strand, counting down.
TCCTGTAGTCCAAGGGAGGGGGCGAGCACGACACTCCACACCAGGAAGAAAGCCTTGCATTACTGTGTGGAGTTACAGACAGAAGAACAGGAAGTGAGGATTTCTCAGAAGAAATAAGGACATTTAAAAGCAAAATGGAAGGATGAGGTAAGTGAAGGAGGACTGCACTAAGGTAAAGGAAGCTATTTTGGATTTTTTTTTTTTTTTTACCTTTACAACCCCTTTAAGTGTGAGCCATCTATGCAGTTAGAGCCACATATTACGGACTGTATGTTATTAATAATATACTATAAAAGTCAACAAATCAGTGGTGCAGGTAAACCCTAAGCAAACACCATGAGGTTGATTTACTAAAGGCAAACATGCTGTTTGCAGGGTAATGTTTCCTTAGCTTAGTGAATGTGATGGAAATTCACTTTACAAAGAATACCCAATCAGGTGCAGGAAAACAAAAAAAAAACAATAATTTATTTTGCACATGATTGGAAGTCAGAAGAGCTTCACCTCATTCACTAAGGTAAGGGAAGGGAAAATTTCCTTGCAAAGCGAACAGACTATTTGCTTTTAGATGATCAACCCCCTTGACATGTGCAGTCTGACTATAATTTGTATATGTAGGGTTAATTCTATAAGAGTGAAGCAAGGATTCAGTGATGTTAAACTGTGGTGAGTGTTAAAAATCTGCTTGACATTGAGAATGCAAGAAAAGCGGACAGATATGTAGAATGAATCCTGAAACAGTGCGGAAAAAAGATGTAGCAAATAATTTAATCAGACATTTTAACAGTAATGGTTATTCAAATAAAATGCTCATCTCATCTTTCATAGATGGACATTTTTATATAACCTATTATCTTACTAACAAGATTCTATTTTAAATGTATTTTCTTATTTTTTGTGGTGATTGTTTTTTTTTAGCTTTAACTTCATTATGGACCTACTTCACTTTTATGGAAGTCCACCATACTGGCGATGTTGTTAAAGTGGAGGTTCACCCTAAAAACAATTTTTTAACATTAGAGCCAGCATACTAAGTACAGTACATTTACTTTTGGCAGGTAATTTTTTTTCCCTGTACATACCTTTATTTCCTGATTTTGTCCAGGGCTTCCGCGTTCTGATGACTCCGGGACTGGGCGTTCCTATCCCAGCCTCAGGGTTCCGATGACTGCGGGACTGGGCGTTCCTATCCTTCGGTTCGATGATTGACGGCTTGTGAAACAGGTCTCCTGTCGCACAACGCACGTCACCAGATTCCCGGAGATAGCCGAGCTGCGAGTCGGCACTATACAGGGCCTGCACCCGCCGTGTAGAGCTGACTGCGCAGGCGCCGTATAGTGCCGACTCGCAGCTCGACTATTTCCGGAAATCTGTTAACGCGCGTTGTGCGACAGGGGACCTGTTTCACAAGCCGTTAATCATCGAACCGAAGGATAGGAACGCCCAGTCCCGCAGTCATCGGAACCCGGAAGCCTTGGACAAAATCAGGATATAAAGGTATGTACAGAGAAAAAAAAAAATGACCTCCCGAAAATAAATGTCCTTAGTATCATTAGTATGCTAGATCTAATTAAAAAATTTTTTTTTTTTGGGTGAACCCCCACTTTAATTGAATAAATAAGTGCTGTTTTATATGAAATAATTGATTTTAGGCTTTTGCATTTATTGTTTGCTCAGGAAATAATTTGTTTAAACTATCAAAACAAAATATTGACCTATACAAACCCAAACCTGAATACCATTACATTACATAGTATAAAGCTTTCAGAATGTTCTTATTGTAGATCATTATTGTTCACATTTAAAAACATTGTAAATCATATACAGTATCACATTTGTCTTCATTTAGTTGGGTTAATTTACTAAAGTAGTACTACATTTTTTCTTAAAGGGGTTGTAAAGGAAACATTTTTTCCCCCTAAATAGCTTCATTTTCCTTAGTGCAGTCCTCCTTCACTTACCTCATCCTTCGATTTTGCTTTTAAATGTCCTTATTTCTTCTGAGAAATCCTCACTTCCTGTTCTTCTGTCTGTAACTACACACCGTAATGCAAGGCTCTCTCCCTGGTGTAGAGAAAGCCTCTTGAGGGGGGAGCGGGCGAGCAGGAGTGTCAGGACACCCACTAACACACAGCTCCTTTCTCTATCTGAAAAGTAGAGAGTGTCCTGACCCTCCTGCTCGCCCCCTCCCCCCTCAAGAGGCTTTCTCCACACCAGGGAGAAAGCCTCGTATTACGGTGTGTAGTTACTGACAGAAGAACAGGAAGTGAGGATTTCTCAGAAGAAATAAGGACATTTAAAAGCAAAATTTAAGGATGAGGTAAGTGAAGGAGGACTGCACTAAGGTAAAGGAAGCTATTTAGGGATTTTTTTTTTTTTTTTACCTTTGCAACCCCTTTAAGCTGTATTCAAGTTCATACAATACGGTGCAAAGAAAATCTCTGTTTAAATGTTAATTTCCCCACAAATGATTAAACTTCAAAGTTAAAGTGTATGTAAACCATATCAATGAACATCTGTTATACTGTATGCTCACTTTTGGTCTGTCATATATACAGTGGGGATAGGAAGTTTGGGCACCCCAGGTAAAAATTTGTATTAATGTGCATAACGAAGCCAAGGAAAGATGGACAAATCTCCAAAAGGCATCAAATTACAGATTAGACATTCTTATAATATGTAAAAAAAAAGTTAGGTTTTATTTCCATCATTTACACTTTCAAAATTACAGAAAAAAATAAAATGGCGTCTGCAAAAGTTTGGGCACCCTGCAGAGTTAATATCTTGTACTGCCCCCTTTGGCAAGTATCACAGTTTGTAATTGCTTTTTGTAGCCAGCCAAGAGTCTTTCAATTCTTGTTTGAGGTATCTTTGCCCATTCTTCCTTACAAAAGTCTTCCAGTTCTTTGAGATTTCTGGGCTGTCTGTCACGCACTGCTCTTTTAAGGTCTATCCATAGATTTTCAATTATGTTGAGGTCAGGAGATTGTGAAGGCCATGACAAAACCTTCAGTTTACGCCTCATGATGTAATCCCCTGTGGATTTTGAGGTGTGTTTAGAATCATTATCCATTTGTAGAAGCCATCCTCTCTTTAACTTCAGCTTTTTCACAGATGGCATCAAGTTACCATCCAAAATTTGCTGAAATTTTATTGAAACCATTTTTCCTTCTACTCGTGAAATGTTCTCTGTGCCACTGGCTGCAATACAATCCCAAAGCATGATTGATCCACCCCCATGCTTAACAGTTGGACAGAGGTTCTTTTCATTAAATTCTGTGCCCATTCTTCTCCAAACGTACCTTTGCTCATTCCGGCCAAAAAGTTATATTTTAACCTCATCGGTCCACAGAACTTGTTCCCAAAATGCATCAGGCTTGTCTATATGTTCATTTGCAAAGTTCAAACACTGATTTTTGTGGTGAGGACGTAGAAGAGGTTTTCTTCTGATGACTCTTTCATGAAGACCATATTTGTACAAGTATCTCTTTATAGTGGAATAGTGTACCACAACTCCAGTGTCTGCCAGACCTTTCTGGAGGGATCGTGCAGTCAAACGTGGGGTTTGAATTGCTTTTCTCACAATCCTGCGAGCTGTTCTGTCTGATATTTTTCTTGGTCTTTCAGATGTTGCTTTAACTTCCACTGTTCCTGATGACTGCCATTTCTTAATTACATTACGAACAGAGGATATTGACATCTGAAAACGCTTTGCTATCTTCTTATAGCCTTCTCCAGCTTTGTGAGCGTCAACTATTTTCAGTTTCAGTTTTCTAGACAACTGCTTAGAAGAACCCATGGTGCTGATTGTTGGGGCAAGGTCAGATGAGTCTGGGCATTTAAAACCTTTGAGATTGACATCACCTGGTCTTCCCAGATGATGATTGAGAACAATCCATGACACTGGCAGGTCACAGCTTTGCAAAGGGGGCAGTGCATGCTATAAATTCTGCAGGGTGCCCAAACTTTTGCAGACACCATTTTTTGTTTTCTGTCATTTTGAAAGTGTAAATGATGGAAATAAAATCGAACTTTTTTGACATATTATAAGAATGTCTAATCTGTAATTTGATGCCTTTTGGATATTTTTCCATCTTTCCTTGGCTTCATTATGCACATTAATACAAATTTTTACCTGGAGTGCCCAAACTTTCGATCCCCACTGTATCTTTGAATGCATTTTGTTACATCTGCTCAGTAAGTTACAAAAAAAGAAAAGCTAGACCCACTGTTGATCCTGCCAGAAATACAGTGAGCTCACGTGTTCATGCATACTCTGTCTTATCTAAAGCAGTGTTATCTGCCCTGTCCTGTTCACCCCTGTGAAATACAGAACATTTCCCTTTTATGTTATGGAGGTGATGAGAGAATTAGGTGTTTTATAGTTAAAGGGTCACTAAAGGAATTTTTTTTTTTAGCTAAATAGCTTCCTTTACCTTACTGCAGTCCTGGTTTCATGTCCTCATTGTTCGTTTTTGCTTTCATGTTGCTGTAATTCCTCTCTGTTCTGGACACTTCCTGGTTGCCTGTTTCCTGATAACCACAGTACTGGGAGATTTCTCACGGTGGTCACTAATCAAGGAGGTGTGATTATTGTGTGTAAAACGAAACTGGATTGGTGCTGAGGAGTTTTAGACAAAGTATCACTGCTCTCTATTGGCTGACTGCCCTCTAGTGGCTCTCTGTACATCAGAGAACCAGCAAACAACAGCAAAAACGAAACTACACTGCAGGCACATTATATGATTGTTTTTTTATCTATTTTTAATCATTTTTAAAAGGAATCAGTTAACTATTATGTCTCTATGCCCTGTAAACAGTCATTTCAGCTAAAAAAAAAAAATCCTTTAGTGACCCTTTAAGAGCGGGAGTGAGCAGCTTAATGTGACTAGCAGGATCACCAGGTAAAAATAGCAGAAAAAGCCTGGAAGTATTTTCCAGGCTTTTTCTGCTATTTTTACCTGGTGATCCTGCTAGTCACATTAAGCTGCTCACTCCCGCTCTTAACTATAAAACACCTAATTCTCTCATCACCTCCATAACATAAAAGGGAAATTTTCTGTATTTCACATAAGAACTATTAATCTGTCTACATTTCATTCCTGTTCTTGGATTTAGATACACTTTAACACAGGTTCCCTTGGCTAATTAAAACTTGTACTCCTTTAGTAAATACCACTTGTTTTTTCCTATAGTACATTTAATTAGCAGATTGGCTTAAATCCTTAGCAATAGCTGTAGTTCCAAGCTATAAATGCACTGCCAATAAATAAAATGCTGGCATTTTTAACTCTAGAAAGGCAAGGTTATACTTCAGAAGAAAAGCTACTTTCATACCTAAATATGTCTTTGTAACATGCTACTTTAACAGCTTATTCAAATAATAACTAAAAGCATGTGCTCGTGGGTAGGCCGTCACACGTAAGAATGTTGGTTTGCAGCAGCTGTAAGGGTTGTATTGGGCAAGAAACAAAAGCTTTCATTAAATGCATGCAGAGTGAGTTCATGTATTTAATTCTTACCTTGCCATAAGCACTTTGCAAAAAATAAATAAAAAATCTTTAAGTTTTATTTATTAGCTTGGCTTCAGATGTAAGTCAGGAACTTCTGGTGTGATTCTTTGACCTTAAAAAAAATGTATTATGAACTTTACTTGACATATGGCGAAATATATAATCATAAATAAACACTTGGCAGTGTAAGAATTAATGAACATGTTATTTGTGTCAAAATGTTTAATTTGTACAAAAATCTTATATCCCTAACAATTCTGCCAGGTTCTGGAATGGGTGTATTACCCTTTACCATTACCCCCGTAGTTCCTACTGCTAAAATAAATTGTGAACCAGGTACTATTATTATTTCATGCATTTTACTGTACGTTACTAACTGTAATGACTGATTTTATAGTGGTACGTGCCTTAAGCTTTGTGCTTTTTGCCTAAAGAAGTACTGTCAAATTTCATACAAATTTATAGGGTTGGTAATCACAATCACAACCCCAAAATACTATTTTAATGGATGTTTGCTGCAAACATTGACTCAACACTAAATCAACGGAAAACGATTATGTTTTCTACTTATTAATGCATGTTGTTTGATGATCATATTACAGAAGTCAAAGAGAATTTACCCACTTACATAGCTAGTAGTATAATTCTCCAGGCATTCCCAAATGTTGCTAGTAACTGTAAAGTCAAGATGTACAAAATACCATATTGTTTCTTTTCACATGAATATTATGCTATCTTTCAGTAAAATAAAATTGGGTTTTGACTGCCAGTAATTTTACTGCTCCTGATAAATGGTTGTTACAGCCATGGTGGGATTAATGTGCAACTAAAAACCTAAAGAGTCAGGATGTCATTGCTTTTAATTAGTAGAGCCTTTAGACCTTTATAACAGACACTTGAAATTAAATAATTACCCAGTGTTGAATGCTTTTAATGTTTGAGACTTTTAATACATTCAAAAATAAGCTGTTTGTTCCAAACATGTCTTGAATTTATGTGAATTGAATATATGCCTGCCTTCAAAGAAGACCTGTGTGTTCTAAAGCATTACATACACTTTATAAATCAGAAAGTGTTGTTTGTTGCTAGTTAGCCTGTGATCCTTACTTTCCTTCGGGGATTCTGAGATGTCAGTGCCCAAGCAGCCAGTTCATCAGTTCAGAGATTGGAAATCCCCACTTTTCTTTCTCTTCTCTGTGCAGAGCTTCTGGGATTGATTAGAGTAATGCTGATTGGTCATCACTGTTTCAGGCCTCGTACACACGACCGAGGAACTCGTCGGAAAAGACACATTGTTTTCCTCGATGAGTTCCTTGTTAGGCTTGTCGAGGAAAACACAGTCAAGACCAAATCTCCTCCTTTTCAAACGCGGTGAAGTACAACACATACAACGGCAGGGGAAGTTCGATTCCACTGGCACAACTCTTGGGGCTGCTTTTGCTAATCTCATGTGTTTCCATGTTAAGTAAAAGTTTGTAAGATTTGCAATTTTCAGTCTGTTACAGCTTGAAAAATGTGTTATCTCCATTACAAATGCTACTTTTACTCCCGTCTCATACTTTATTCTGAGCAAGCGCGGGTTTCTTAGCATACACACGCTCGAGTTTCTCGTCGAAACTCGAGGAATACGACGAGGAAATTGAGACTCCCGTCGAGGAAAAAGAGTACTTGTTCTCTTTTTTCCTCGTCGAGTTTTCTCGATGAAAAGCATACACACGACCGGTTTCCTCGGCAAAAAAGCTCTCCCACCAAGTTTCTTGATGGATTCTGTCGAGGAAACCAGTCGTGTGGACGAGGCTTCAGAGCATTGCTCTGATCCATCCCAGGAACACTGAACATAGAAGAGGGAAAATAGCGGGGATTTCGAATCCCTGGACCGCTGGACTGGTTGTGTGGGCACTGACTGCTTAGCAAACCTGGAGGTAAGTACAACAGAAGGGGAGTTGTCGGGGTGTACGATGTTAGCTCACCTTTACATTTTTCTGTAATAGCGAGTTAACATTCTACAATCTTCAAATCAGTTTATAGGTGTACATACGATCTGCACCAACGTAGTAAGAAAAAGGTTGTGTGTTTTTTTTTTTTCACTTATCATGTCATCTATTTTGCCTCTCTACAGTGTCCATCTATATTCCTGAGAAATTCTATTGTAAAAAAAAAAAAACACAAAAGTTCAGAGAAACTCTAATATCTGCGATTACTTACTTAACCTCCCTGGCGGTATGATTCTGTCAGAAAAAAGGTGCTGAAAGCGGTACCATTATTTGCAAGGAAATTTGGTGTTTTATATTGTAGGTCTGTAATTTTTAGAAATAACTCACTTAAATCTGACCAAACAAGATTCTAATAGGCATCCCGGGTATGACATTTTTTTAAAAACAAAATTATAAATTATAATATAATAAATAATTATAAATAATTATAACAAATAATAATATAATTATAATAAAAATTATTCAATAATGTAATCAAATTAAAATCACTGAAATTTGCTCAGTTGCAGAATTGTTGCTGTCATTATTTTTTTTTTTTTATGACGAATTTCCCCACAAATCGCTATCGCACAATTCTGCAAGTGATTATAATTTATTATCGCTGTTTTTTAGCTGATCTAAAACTATTTTTGACATAAAGGGACACTTTTGGTTGCTATGGACAATCTACAGTTTGCAGGGAGAAAGAAACGTTTTTATTATATAAAATGACATGCATGACACAGGACAGACCACTAGGGACAAGGGGGGTGTGTTTTTTTTACATACAGTACTGTAATCTATAAGATTACAGTATACTGTATGTAAAGTGTTTGTTTACGTTTTTAAATTTGGCGCCGTTCTCCGTCCCCGTGCGTCGTAACGTCGCAGGGAACGGAGATCGGCGTCACACGGAAGCACTATGTGAATCGAGCGAGGTCCCGCTCGCTCACACAGCGCGGTGGCATCGCTGGATCCAGGGACAAGGTAAGTAAAAAGTGCCTGTGGATTCAGCGAGGCGAGCCCGAGACTGACTCGGGGTTACCGATCGTAGCAGGAAAATCAAACCCCGAGTCAGTCTCGGGAAGACCGCCAGGGAGGTTAATGAATCATTTATTTTCCTCTGTTGAGATATAAATGTAACACAATGATTTGCCTTTTATTAGATTATGTCTCTTTTTTACTTTTATATTTTAATCTCCCTAAAAACATAAGGAATGTGTATAATAAAAAAAAAAAAAAACATTTAATCAATTAACCTTGCTCTGTGCATCACTACACATGGTATTTTGGTATGTATTGGCCTGCAAACCTGCCCTGTGAACGACCTGAACAATATCAACTTTCCACCCACTGTACTAATTAGAAGTGGTTAAAAAAAAAACAGTGAGTCATCAACTTCATTCATGGAATTCACGAAGGAGGCATTTAACAAGCATTTCTTTGTACAAGCAAACAAAGCCTAATCAATATATATCATTTAGGGACTAGGTACAAACATATACAATTAAACTGGAAAATAGCCGTTCTTTAAAAGCATTTGTGAGTTTTGTATCTATTCCCAGAAAAGTAAATACTCCATGTATGCTTTTGTTTAAATATGTCATTTAAATATGTCATATCAATTATTGCTGAACTTATCCTTCAAATTATGTTTTTTAATGATAGTTGTTGCAGTTCTTCTTTAAATGGTGTGCTTTTTAAGTGCTGCAATTAGTAGTCAGGTAGAGGTTTAAAGAACCTAATCTAAGATAGTAAGGTACAGGTTTATTGAACATGATCCAGAATAGTCAGGTACAGGTTCAGTGCACATGCTTTAGGGTAGTCTGTTACAGGTTTTAAGGTGTCAGTTTATGGAGAAGTAGTGTTAGATGTACCAGCAGATTTATGCCGCGTACACACGATCGGTTAAACCGATGAGAATGGTCTGATGGACCGTTTTCATCGATCAGAACCGATCGTGTGTGGGCGCCATCGATTATTTAACCATCGGTTAAAAAAAGCCAGAATCAAGTCGACGCATGCTTGGAAGCATTGAACTTCGTTTTTTTCAGCACGTCGTGTGTTTTACGTGACCGCGTTCTGACACGATCGATTTTTTAACCGATGGTGTGTAGGCGTGATGGACCATCAGTCAGCTTCATCGGTTAACCGATGGACCGTCCATCGGTCCGTTCTCATCGGATGGACTGATCGTGTGTACGCGGCATAAGATGGACGTGATTAACAAATTAAGCTTCAGCTAAAACTTTTTAAGCAGTTACATCAAACATTATTTTCCATTTGGGATAAAAGTTTTACATAAACTTTAAGCACCCCTGTCAATGTTAAATGGCTTGTCACAACACTGTGACACTGACACTTTTTCTGGTCACCAGGTTAAAAAAAAAGCCTAGAAAAAACTAATGCAGCCACCACATTAAGGTATTGGTAAGCTGCAATATATTACATTTTTACGTTTGGTTTTATTATACATATGTTAGCATAGTCAGGTATATATTTAATAAACATAAACAAGGATAATCAAGTATTGGGTTACAGAACATTATTGAGGATAGTCAGCTATGAATAGACAGCTATATGATTAATAAGGATGATCGAAAATATTCGAGTACAGATTTGATGAACATGAGCTAGATTGCCAGGAACTAGGACAGTCAAGTAAGGCTACTTTCACACTGAGGCACTTTACAGGCGCTATAGCGCTAAAAATTGCGCCTGCAAAGCGACTGTAAAGCACCTCTCCTGTCACTCCAGTGGGAAAGCCAGAGTGCTTACGCACTGGAGCGGTGCGTTTGCGGGACGTTAAAAAAAAAAGGCCTGCAAGCAGCATCTTTGAGGCGCATTAGGAGCAATGTATACACTGCTCCTAAAGGGCCCCTGCCCATGGAAATCAATGGGCAGCGCCGCTGAAGAGCCTGCAGAGCACCGTGGCAGCAGCACTTTGCAGGTGCTTTTAACCCTTTTAACCACTAGCGGGAGTTAAAAGCACCCTGCTAGTGGCCAAAAATCACCTCTAAAACGACGGTAAATCGCTGCTAAAACTAGCAGTGCTTTACCGCCAACGCCCCGCTCCTCAGCGTGAAAGTGCCCTAAAGGCTTACCCAACATGATTTAGGGTAGACTTATACAGGTTTAAAGAACAAAATATTGTATAATCAGGCCATTCTTTTATACAACATGAGCTAGGATAGTCAGTACAGTTTAAGGAACCTGAGCCAGTTGAGTGCAATGGCTAGGATAACTGGGCACTGATTTATAAGCATAGTATTAATGCCTGGAACACATTTGTAAAACATGAAAGAGAAAGGGGGGGGCGCCACCTAAGTGCAGCATTAAACATCGGATTTATTGTCAAAGGTTAAAAACACTCACAAGAATAAAATAGCAAACATGCTTATCGTATAGTGTAGAATGCGCTACTTGTCTGTGTCGTGCAGGCCTCGGACGAGAGGACATCCGTGATAGGCGGAACACTGAACAGAGGCTCTGCTGGGAAAATTAGTGTTCCGCCTATCACGGAACAGCCTGAGAAGGAGGCGCGGCTTTTAAATAATGGATGGCCACCGTCTTCACTCTGCAAACAGGAGAAGGTAGGGAGATCGTCGAGGCAGGGAATGGAATGGTACAGTGAGGCTTGTAATAATGGCACAGCGAGGCATGTAATAATGGCACAGCGAGGCATGTAATAATGGCACAGTGAGGCATGTATAATGGCACAGTGAGGCATGTAATAATGGTACAGTGAGGCATGTATAATGGCACAGTGAGGGGTCGTCTTATACGGTGAGTATATCCCAAAACCGACATTTTAGCTGGAAAATTAGGGGGTCGTCTTATACGCCGGTAAATACGGTACCCCAATTTTTGGATATAGTGTGAAAGATGATGTTATGGCGGGTAAATAGATACCTAACATGGCATGCTTTAAAATTGCGCACACTAGTGGAATGATGACAAACTTTGGTACTTAAGCAACACTTTAAACACCTTGGGCCAGATCCACAAAGAAGTTACATTGGCGTATCTATTGATACGCCGCGTAACTTCTAGGATGCGCCGGCGTATCTTTTTTCTGTATCCAGAAAGCAAGATACACTGGACTTTTGCTTAGATACGACTGACGTAAGTCTCTTGCGCCATCGTATCTTAGTTGCATATTTACGCTGGCTGCTAGGTGGCGCTTCCGTAGATTTACGCATTGAATATGCAAATTAGGTAGATACGCCGATTCACGAACGTATGTGCGCCCGGTGTATCTATATGCGTCGTTTGCGTAAGGCGTCGGACCAGCGTAAGGTTACCCCTGCTATAGTGAGGTGTACGCAATGTTAAGTATGGACGTCGGGACAGCGTAAAATTTTCCGCCGTTTACATCGTTTGCGTAAAATGTTCGCGAATAGGGCTTTGCGTAAGTTACGTTCACGTCGTCTAGGCATTGAGCGGGCGTAATTTAATTTGAAAATTCGACGTGATACTGAGCATGCGCGCGCATGCGCCGTTCGGAAAAAGGGTAATTTACGTGGGGTCATGCTTAGTTTACATAAAACACGCCCCCCTGTTCCTCATTTGATTTAGGCGCGCTTACGCCGGCACATTTACGCTACGCCGCCGTAACTTTAGACGCAAGTGCTTTGTGAATACAGCACTTGCCTCTCTAAGTTGCGGCGGCGTAGCGTAACTACGATACGCTACACCCGCTTATATTTACGCCTATCTACGTGAATCTGGGCCCTTGTCTTATTTCTTAAACTTTTTTTTCTTTTCACTGTCCCTTTTACATTTTTTTTTGTTTTTATATCACTTTTGTTTCTGTTGCAAGAGATGTAAACATCCCTTGTAATATATATAAGGATGACAGGTCCTCTTTATGGAGAGATCTGGGGTCAAAAAGACCTCATATCTCTCATTTACCTTTAAAAGCAAAAGATAAAAAAAAATAAAAAGATTGATCTCTTGCTTTAAAAAAATAATTACAAATAGTTTACTTCCAGCCTGGACTGGAAGTCATGGCGTCGCTCCTTCAAGGCAGTCAAAGGGGATCTACTCTTTCATCGCCTCTGGGACTAGCTGACCACTCCATTGGATTGTTTCTCAGGCAAGACGATGGAAGGGGGGGACATCCCCTCCCGCCGCTTCTGAAAGCGGAAGCCGCTCGGAACGCTTTGATGGAAAGCCAGCCACTGGCTGTAAAAGACAATACCAAGGTTATGGCTGATATCTTCAGCCATAACCCCGGCAAACCATTCCAAACAAATAAAAATAATAATAAAAACCTACATAACACTTGTTACAATTAGGGCACTTTCACATTGACTCATTCCATTGCAGACTTGGTGATTTTTTATTTTTTTTATATAATATACATGGGCTATGTGGGTTATTATTGATAATGATAACTGTATTCTTCAATACTGCAGTTTGGCCGCAGCACAGGTGTAGCACAGGGTACCTGAGGTTTTCATGTGGTTTCTCATAAACTTCTATTATGTAGGGACATAATAGAAGTCAATGAGAAACCACATAAAAACCACAGGTACCCTGCGCTACACCTGTGCTGCGGCCAAACTGCAGTATTGAAGAATACAGATATCATTATTAATAATAACCCACATAGCCCATGTATAATATATTACATTTAAAAAAAAATTCACCAGGCCTGCAATAAAAAGTGAGGCAATGAAAGTGCCAACAAGTGTTATGTAGTTTTTTTTTTTTTTTTAGAAACACAGGGCCAAATCCTCAAAAGGGATATGCAGGCGGAACTGCTGTTCAGCCTGCGTATCCCTGTGCCTATCTTTGGAACTGATCCTCAGAAGCAGTTTTCCAAAGATAGGCAGAAGATCCGACATCTGTAAGAGACTTACACTGTCAGATCTTAGGATGCAGTACCGCATCCGCCGCTGGGGGCATTTCGCGTTGAAATGCCGCTTTGCGTATGCAAATGAGGACTTACGGAGATCCACAAAGCTTTTCAGCTTTGTTTTTTCTGCGTAAGTTTACGTTTGCATACGTAAAATTAGGGCTGCTTTTACAAAGTGTAAACTAGTTACACCTTGTAAAAACAGATCTTTTTTTCGATCGCCGCTATTTTTTTTAAATTTTGAATTTTATTTTTCGGCGCGTAACTTTTTTTTTTCCCCGACGCAACTTTATTGTCCCGTCGCAATCCACAAAGCCCGGCGTAACGTAATTTTGCGCGCTGCCCGTCGGGGAAAATGACGTCACGAGCATGCGCAGTACGGCCGGCGCGGGAGCGCGCCTCATTTAAATTGTCATCGCCCCCTGCAGAAGAGGACCGCCTTGCGCCGGAGACATTTAAGTTACACGGCCGAAAATTTCTAGGTAAGTGCTTTGTGGATCGGGCACTTAGGTAGAAATTTTCCGCCAGTGTAACTTAAATGGTAAAAGTTAAGTTAGGCACGATCTTTGAGGATTTGCCCCACCATGCCTGCAATAAAACTATCATACATTGAAAATGACAGGTACAAGTACTGTACTTGTGTCTCCTCACTGTTTTGTTTCCTCACTGTTCTTTCATATCTACTCTACTTCTCCTTCCCTCAAGGGAAATGTGCGCCAGCCAGCATCTACTCTGACACCTGAGGCTCACACGTCACAGATATCAGTGCGTGCGCCCGACCCTCCCATAGCAACCGATGACGTAATTGGTTGGCAAGACGCGGTCGGAAGGCCCGCACAGCCAGTACAGCTTCCCGAGTGCCTGTGGCAGCGGAAAGTGAGCTTTACACAGCCGACCGGCACTGCTGTAATAAAAAATATTAACCAAGTGGCCAGCATTAGTTAATGTTAAAACATCAGATAGCTGCCTATATTGGGGGTCATCTTGCCGCGGCACACCCGGGGACTCGCCGCGGCACACTGGTTGAGAAACGTTGTTATAGAGCATGGATAAGTATAGTCTGGTAAGGATTTTGTAGAATAGTCTACTTTGTTTTTTAAGAATATACTGATAACTAACTGTAAATGATAAAACAATTCCACTGGAAGTATATGATAAAAGATTAGTTATTATCCATTATTCATCTTGACATTTTTTAGAAATATATTTTATGATGCTGTGATATTGGTCTGCTTTAAATGGAACTTAGGGGAAATTAGGGGACTGCTATTTAAAAATTCAGGTTCCTTGGCTACCATCTTTATTATGGCCCTGCTAGTAAAGCCTTGTACACACGACCGAGGAACTTGACGGGCGAAACACATCGTTTTCCTCGTCGAGTTCCTTGTTAGGCTGTCAAGGAACTCGACAAGGCAAGTTTCTCCATTCCTGTCGAGGAAAAAGAAGACATGCTCTCTTTTTGGCCTTGACAGGATCCTCGACAGTTTCCTCGTCGAAAAATGTACACACGACCGGTTTCCTCTGCAAAAAAAAATCCCAGCTATTTTTTGCAGAGAAACTCGGTCGTGTGTACGAGGCCTGAGTTGTGGAAAGCATGCAGAATGGGAATTTAAACTGTTCAAACTTTCCTTATTTGCTTGTTCAGGTTAGTGACTCTAGGGAAGTCAGGGTCAAAAATCAAGTCTGCAATTACAGCTCCTACATGTCTGTCTAAAATCAAGTTAGTTTTTTTCAATTGCTCATCATTTTTTCACTGAACATTTTGCAGTGTTACAGAAAATGTAATGACAGTGGAAATTTGTCAAACTAAACTTCAGTAACCTTATTGTGAACCTACTAAAGTATTTAGTATTCTGAACAGGTTGTATTTTTTTTTTTTAAAAACCCAACTTTAGAGTGTTTGTAGTGATCATTAAGAATCGTTAAGAATATATTATTTCACAATACACGCCACTAGATAGGTCTCGGATGGTTGGTTTAAAGCTCTTTTACTGCTTGTTAAGAATATGTAAATGTTTACTGTCCATAGTCTAGGCAAATGTGCACTTCAGGCCAGCTTGTTGCTTGGTTTGGTTGATATCAGCCTGATCTAGCAAAAATATACTTACTTATATAAGTAGTCAACAGACACCAGTGTCCACCTGGTCTTTGGCAGAAAGATTGAATGGAAAGGACTAAGAACATACCCAATCACTATTATGCCCTTGATAAAACCTGGCACTGGAGGTCTTTGGTTGTGCTTCGCATTAATAGGCATAAACATACTGATTAGATGACCCAAGTATGCATGGTTATGCCTGAAATTCTACTTAAGTTGGGGTCATGGCTACCTGACCAACTATCCTGAGGTGTGCTTTAATACATCTTCAGTGCAATTTTTTAACATTTAGAGTTTTCTTTAGAATTTTCAAATTAGGGCATAGTTCACAGTGACAAGCTTTAAGGGTGCATACAAGGCATAGCTTGATGTGTGCATGATAGAAGACATGAAACAGTAGTAGCCATGCATACACAGGTGATGCTGGAATATTTTGACCACCATTTGAAATTGCAATTTGTAAAATAGAGAGAAAACAAGTAAACCGATAGGAATATGGCATAAAAGAGTAGAGTTTTGTGTGTTTTTAGCAAACTTGTTTATTTCCTTACTGTAACAAAGTAAATTATAACCTTTTATGATTTATTGTAATATTAGCAAACAGTATCTTATGTATATACTGCAAAATGTAATGCGTCCTATGCTTTTCAGGCACAAAGGAGGAAAAAATCTGCCAAAAAGTGGCTATAAGAACCACCATAAGGAAAAGTGACTGCATTAGTCAAAACCCTGTAAGTAGACTATTACAAAAATGCTGTCTGCTATGCCTAATAATTTTATATTGAAAATGCAAAACATTTTTGAGCCCTGGTTCACACTGGTGCGATTTGACATGTCAAATCACCAGCATTTGCCGGCAATTGCTGGCAATGGCACCGTTCTAATCGGTGCAACGCCACATCTGCGACGTTGCACCGATTTCAAAAAGTATTTTCTGTACTACTTTTTGTGATTTCGGCCCACGATTTACATTGACATCTGTGCAGAAACAGATCTGCACAGATTTCTCTGTAATCGCGGTCGAAATCAGGACTGACCAGCTGGAGTGTAATCGCGTGAGTTCAGCTGAGCTTGCACGGCTTCACTCCCGCAGCCCAATGTGAACCTGGGCTTAATATTGAAAGACATGTTTTAGGCCACTGCATCCCTATTTTGTAAAAAAAGTTTAGTGTAAAAAAACATTTCTACATTGTGTAGTGAATAGCACAAACCCCTCCCCAGATCTGTTTGTGTAGCAGGCACCCTTTAGTGCCTTTGTTTCTATCTAGAAATACCTTTTCCATCGACTCTGCATGTGCATACTCCCCTGATCTCCAGCAATGCAATGTTTTCAGTGCATGAGTGATTGATCAACAGACCAACGTATTGTCCAATGGGGGGCATGGGAACATGCTTAGCATAGTGCAGTTATTAACCATAGGTTATGTTCAGTATTTGCATAAGATGGTTGCAGGGGCTGTAGTGCTGAATGAGTCAACTGAAAGCAATTGGGATGGTAAGTAAGGATGCCTAGTACAAATAGTTCCACTTTAAAAAAAAAATAATAATCTTTTGCCTGTGACTGTACTGTAGGTGGAGAGTGTCATTGGAATTTTCAATGTAAATACAATGTGGAAACATGACTTTTACATGGTAGAACCTCAGGAGGAATCCTTCCTGATGTGATTCTTCATAGATCACAGATTTAATGGAGAATTGCATTTGAAGCATAGTAGAAACATAGAAAAAGATCTTTATTCAGGCAAGTTGTGCAATATAAGGGTGGCCTATGTGGCATTTTTTGAAACTTTGGCCTTGATAGTTCTTAAAGTTCCTAAATTGTATTGCTTTTGAAACACTATTTAAACTAAAAAAGAGCAATGAATATTGCTCTCACACTTCTGTATCGTTTATCTTTTAAAACAATATCAGACAAGAAGAAAACAGGCCTTTTGTTTTAAATATAATATAGCCACACACACAGAATCAAAAATGTAAGTGCCACATGGATATGGACTCATTCAGAAAATGTAAATTAATTTGTATTAATTCATTTTGTTTTGGTTACAAATGTGAATGCTACTTTTAAAAACTAAGCTGGCTTTGTCTGAGTATGCTTTTACTAAGACAATTTGATGTTGATTTACTAATACTGGAGAGTACAAATTCTGGTGTAGCTGTGCATGGTAGCCAATCAGCTTCTAACATCAGCTTGTTCAATTAAATCCTTGAAGCTTGTTGGTTTCTGTGCAGAGCTGCACCAGATTTTGCACTCTCCAGTTTTAGTAAATCAACTCCTGTATATATAAATGTAGTTTTTCTATATATGGCACAATTCAATTCAATCCATATTTTTTATATTCAACAGATCACTGTGGCTTCCTGTGATGGAAAGTGTCCGTCTGCTACAATCTTTAATGTAAACATTGATAGCCATATACGATTCTGTAAGTGCTGTCGGGAAAATGGTGTACAGAATCTGACAGTGCCACTCTACTGCTCAGGAAATGGGACTGAAGTGATGTACGTCATACAGGAGCCACTGGACTGTTCTTGTCAGTGGAATTAAACCTGGATACAGCGTGGCAAGTTCTCTTTACAACTTTGCCCCAAAGCACCCTATGCACTGAAGACACACTCCATATTTACTCAATGTCACATTAATCCTACACTGTTTCGGTTCCAAAGAACTTCACAACTCTTCATCAAATTGTGGAATGCATCTATTTAAGCTACACTTATTCACTTATAGACTGCATATGGTTATACCAATTTCAATTTTTTTTTTTTTTTATTGAATGTTTCTATTTCCAAAATACATTTTAGGGAAACATTTAAATTTTTCTTGCAAAGGTGGATCAGTCGGTATAATAAATCTTTTCAAGTGTGACATTATTCAGATTTATACTTGACTTGTGGTGCATAATATTGAACTTGTACAATGTCTTTTTACTTTTGATCCCAAATGTGCCATGATTTCTATGTTGTATCAAAAATGAATCTTAATGTGTCATTTAGTTATTTTATATCTCAACATCCATAAATACACTAATGAGAAAGCAATAAGCCTTTTAAAAAACTATATAAAAAATGTATATAATGTTACACCAAAAATTTGATATATTGTAATAAATGTAAAACTAAAATCAAAGATGTTATAGTATCTGATGTATATTGTATTACATTCACTGAACCTGAACCCCATTTAAATCAATAGGAGCAAAATCTGTGAAATAAAAAATGCCTATTTTTTTGGGCTAACGCTCAAGGGGGTGTCAAAAATAGTATGGGGTGAACACTATCCCAGAGAACATGTACCAATGCAAAAAAAATTAAAATATTTGGACAAACGCTTTGATACAAAAAAAATGTATTCAGCCAGGAGCAGTGTTTTATTAAATGTTTCAAGTGAAATATTAAAAATGTCCAATGTCCTTTAAAAAATATGCCTGGGTGCCTTAATCCTGCCTGTGAAGGGGCTCATCTCTGTGATGTAAAGAAAGTACTGCATAAGCAGTAAAATGTACAAAGAAAAAGGTGTTTTAAAAGTTCAGCAAATTACATTTTGTTGCTGGCTTCTTAGAGAAAAAAAAAGCACACTGAACCCTCCAAAGATCTGCTATGTATTTTTGGGGACTGTGTGTTGTTTTTTTTTTTTTTTTTTTTTTTTAGCCAGCAATGAAATTTCCTTAGCTGGCAATTTAAACTTTATCTTATTTTTTTTCTTTCTAAATATTACTTTTGTTGTGGCACATCCTACAATAAGTATAAAAAAAATGCATAGAATCCCCCCTAAAAGGCATGCCAGTTTCTTCTGAATATGGTATGACATTTAAGGGGATTACCCCACAAAACAATTCATGAGCTTCCCAGGAAATCCATGCCAGGCCCTTAACATTAAGGAGTACCTTGAAGGAAGACCAAACAAATAGCTCTTCCCCACAACCCTGGCCTGGTGGTTAAGTCCTGTGGTCAGGGGGTTATTCGCTATAAGGAAGCCCCTTTTAACAAGGGGAAACACAGATATCAGTACCCCCATGTTAATTAGTATGGGGGAGACACATCTAGTCTGTTTGCTTGCTTCCCACCAATCAACAGGTCTGGTGGATGACAGCTGTTATATACAAGGGGGTGGGGGCTCCCAAGTGATATTATTGACCATATATGGACATGTGTTTTTTTTAACCGTTTTCCTTTGTTTTGCGAATGAGTATTGGTACTATGTATCCCAAGTTCTTTTACATGGGGGGGGGGCTGTATCTGGGTGCCCTCATAACTTCAAAGGGGCTCCCAGATTTTGATGAGACCCTCGTCCACAGCCCCCTCAACCACGGGCTAGGGTTAATAGGAAAGAGGCTCTTGTTTAGGGCACGTAGATTGATATGGCTCAGGAGGGGTGGCATGCTCATCAGTCCTTTCACTCCTTGCATGCTCAGATACGGATCTTATGTTTTTTTTGGACCTCGATTTTGGTGGTTCGTCTCGATTTCCAATGTTTGCTTTGGTGGAAGTGTGTCATGGTGACACGGTAATGCCTCAGCGCGTTTCAGTCAATCAACGGGCCATCATCAGGAAGCGCTAATTCTGTGGAATTGTAAAGCGGAAGTGTTCCACTGCCGTGTGTTTTGCAGTGACGCAGTAATGCCTTGATGCGCTTCAGCCAAACAATGGGCCATCATTAGGAAGCTCTAATTCCGAGGGACACACTTCCACCCAAGCAAACATTGGAGGTCGAGCCGAACCGCTGTAAGCAGTGACACCAACATTGTGGGCCGATTCTCTTAAACAAATCACCTGCTTCACACGTGTGGCACCATCACATGTGAGTGAACTTTTAATATTTTTACAATAACATTTTTGGAACGGCATTGCGCAATGAGGATTCTTTCTGCATTGCATCTATCGATATGAGGTATCACACTGCATGAGACACCAGCAAACAGATCTTTACAGGGGTATCCCCACACGCTTGAACTACCACACCAGAGATAATTGGTCAACTCTTAGGGGTGAGTGTACATCTGTGTGGGGCACCCAGTCTGAGCACATTGGAACACAGATTTATTTCTATTAAGCACAAGCACTTTATACCACCATATATTTGGACTGTCAAGATGTATGTGTATATATTTACAACTGAGCACAATGGACTGTTTTTATTCATTACAATAGCTTTTAGCAATTTTCTTCACAGTAGCTGGTTTATTATTGTGCATTTTATTACTTATCTCTATTGGCGCTTAGTTTTTTATTAATGATTCAAGCATCACTTATGGTCAACATGATGAAGCTGATGTGCTAAAAGATTTGAGAATGTTTACGTTATAAATTGTGTAATTAGTCACTTTGATTTTGTAACCATGTGCAGATAAAATAATTAGACATTTTTTTCCACATGATTGGTTAATTTAAATGAATCATCACACATTTTATTGTGTAAACTTCCTCATATCCGCTAATAAATCAGCCAAAATATCTCTGGTCAAAAAGTCAGCTTTGGTCAACGAGATTTTCCAACATTCTCTGCATTATATATAACTTGGTGATGGGCATTAATGCTGAAGTATGGGTAAAAAGTTTATTGGGGTATTAGCTATGTACCAATGAGGTAACTGTTTTGATTTGTGCCCTGCTGGTGGCTATTGCTTCTTTCTTGAAAAATGTTGCATGCCTACGATGGCAATTTTTATTTTTTAAATACCCTGCAAAGTAAAGGCATTATGTGCTAGTATGCATCCAAGAGTGAAGAGAATGTATGGACAGCCGCACTCCAGGAAAAAAATCCTTAAATAGCCTTTATTTGTAAAATTGGATAAAACACTACATGCCACAGCAGGAAAAAATCAGGACACACAGCTGACGCGTTTCGCACTAACACTTAGTGCTTACTCATGAGTAAGCACTAAGTGTTAGTGTGAAACGTGTCCGCTGTGTGTCCTGATTTTTTCCTGTTGTGGTATGTAGTGTTTTATCCAATTTTACAAATGAAGGCTAAGGATTTTTTTCCTTGAGTGCGGCTGTCCAAACATTCTCTTCGCTCTTTGCTATATGCATTGCCAGCACCCATGGTCTCTAGGAGGAGACTGATTACTTAAGCATATTCATTTGGAGCGGTTACCTTCCTTTTCCCCACCTGCTAGTATGCATCCCACTGCGCTGTGGGCTCTGACAGATGCTTCCCTCTTCACCCGGTCTTCCTTTTGGGTTTGCATTTTCCATCCGTCTGATTGGCCATGCCATGATGACGTCAGTCCCACACATGTGCATGACACTCACATTCTGCTGCACGGGGCTCTGAAGGGATGGCACGGGTATATCATAATATCGAAAAAGAAAAATTTGCCCTTGGGACTTTGAGTGAGGTGAGCACTGTAGAGCCAAAAAAATAAGTAATTACAGTATATATTTAATTAAAATAAAAAGCAGTACATACATTAATGTTATGAACATGAGCCAATTCATACAGAATACAGAAAATGGGTAAAATAATATTGCGAGTAACTGTCCATATTAAAACACACACAAGCATCAAATGTACACCCGACCCGTTTCACAAGGCTTAGCTCGCTCTTCAGGGGTATATGCTCGTGGTACACCTAAAATGAAAGAATAGAGTATGAAGTATGATATAAAGGGCACAGGGTAAGGGGGGGCCCTTGATATGGAAAACCCCATACACACCGATTTACATATCCAAAGACCAGCGCATGCGAGGCTCCCAATACGGCGGCAGCGAGTGTCCTGCCAGGGAGCAGAGGAGGCGGGGCCAAACAAAGTCCCAACTGGGGCCAAATGGAAGGAGGGCACAGCATGGATGAAATGTGTGTATCCCCAAGAGTCTCAATGGGTCCATAAGGAGTATTGACTCTAAACATAAATATGTATAATGGATAGTTAGTAATAAGGTAGGTAAGCGTACAAAAACGCATATGTATCTATGTGTAGATGAAGGACCTGAGCCAAGAGTGGTGAGCATAGAGACTGAGAGGGAATGTAGTAGGAAAAATGACAGAAACTGGCTGGTGTGAGAAAAAAATAGATAAGAAAGCAAAGAGAGAAGGAGAGTGAGAGTGGAATAGAGTGCAGGTGTGTGGTGAAAATAGTAATGAAGGAACAGGCTGCAGGTAAATGCTCCAAATGAGTTATATGCAAACATGTAATGTGTACATAAATAATTGAAATAGTAAGGTAAGTAAGCATACAAAGATGCATGTATGTCTATATATGGATGAAAGACCTGAGCCAAGAGTAGTAGGAACATAAAATCTGAAGAGAAAAGTGGTAAGAAAATGCCAGAAACTGGCTAGTAGAATGGAGGAAACATCAAGTGAGAAAGCAGGAAAGAAAAGAGAGTGAGAGTAAAATAGGGTGTGAATGTATAGTAAAGACTGTAGTGGAAAACAAGCTGCAGGTGAGTGCTCCAAATGAGTCATATGCAGTCATATGAGTCATATGCATACTGTATGTGTACCTGAGTGGAGAAAGTCTGGAGGGAATGGGTTCCAATAGGAGACCTGCATTAGTGTGTCTGGCCTCAGTGAGAGAAAGCAAAAAGTGAAATCCATGCTGTGCCACACCTCCAATAAATACCCCTGGAAGAGCTTGAGAGGCTCCGCTTATTTGTAGGTACAAGCCTACAGAATGGGTTTACATCTACTTTAAAGGGTCACTAAAGGAATTTTTTTTTTAAGCTAAATAGCTTCCTTTACCTTACTGCAGTCCTGGTTTCATGTCCTCATTGTTCGTATTTGCTGTAATCATTCTCTGTTCTGAACACTTCCTGGTTGTCTGTTTCCTGATGAAAAAAGTCATGGGAGCTTTCTCTCTGTGGTCACTAATCAAGGAGGTGTGATTACTGTGTGTCTAAAACCCCTCAACACCAATCAGTTTCGTTTTCCAAACCATCACTGCCCTGTATTGGCTCTGTGCAGCAAAGAAGCAGGGAACATGCAAAAACAAAACTGAAACTGCTGGTACATTATATGATTGACTTTTATCTATTTTTAATCATTTTTAAAAGGAATCAGCAACTATTATGGGCCAGATCCACAAAGAACTTACGCCGGCGTATCTATTGATACCCTGCGTAAGTTCTACGATGCCCCGTCGTATCTTTGTTTTGTATCCACAAAACAAGATACGACTGAATGTGGGCTCGATCCGACTGACGTACGTCTTAGTACGCCGTCGGATCTTAGGTGCATATTTACGCTAGCCGATAGGTGGCGCTTCCATACATTTCCGCGTAGAGTATGCAAATTAGCTAGATACGCCGATTCTCAAACGTACGTCCGCCCAGGGAATTTTTTTACGTTGTTTACGTAAGGCTTTTTTCGGCGTAACGTTACCCCTGCCTCATGAGGTGTACGCAATGTTAAGTATGGACGTCGGGACAGCTTCAAATTTTCCATCGTTTACGTCGTTTGCGTAAAACGTTCGCGAATAGGGCTTTGCGTAGATTACGTTCACGTCGAAAGCATTGACTCTTTGCGACGTGATTTCGAGCATGCGCACTGGGATACCCCACGGACGGCGCATGCGCCGTTCAAAAAAAAAGTCATTTACGTGGGGTCAAGGTGAATTACCGTAAAACACGCCCACATCTTAGCCATTTAAATTGCGCGCCCTTACGCTGACACATTTACACTACGCCGCCGAACTTTCAGCAAATTATTCGGGTTCGGGTCCAAAAAAAAAAAAAAAACGGTACGAACCCGAACTTTACAGTTCGGGTTCGCTCAACCCTAGTCTCCGACCAAACTTTTACTTAACACGCAGTAACATGAGATTAGCAAAAGCAGCCCCAAGGGTTGTGCCAGTGGAATCGAACTTCCCCTGCCATTGTATGTGTTGTACGTCACCGCATTTGAGAACGAGGAGACTTTGTCTTGACCGTGTGTACGCAAAGCAAGCTTGTTCCTCGACAAGCCTAACAAGGAACTCGTCGAGGAAAACAATGTGTCTTTTCCGATGAGTTCCTCGGTCGTGTGTACGAGGCCTAAATTTTAAAAAGTGTCTATCAGCATGCCCCTTATTTTATGTTAAGGGGCACACTGATGGGCATATTTTATGTTACCGGGCAGTCTGATAGGCACATTTTGGTCTCATGCACACTGGACATTAAAATAACATTATAAAAACTGCAGTAGCTTTGCAGTGAGTTTTTCTAATTTTTCAGCTTTTTTCAATGTCTTTGCAATAGCGTTTTTTTAGCGTTTTTCTGAGTTAGCAGTTTTTTACCGGTTTTTATTTGAAGAAAAAAAATGTTTTGTTTTTTTTTCTTTTTCAATGGATCAAAAATTTTAAAAACACTGGTGAGTGCCGTTTTTGAGCATTTATCAGCATTTATTGATGTTTACTGCTTATAACAGCCTATGTGTGCATGGACAGCAACTTGAGAGCAAAAACGAACAATGAGGACATGAAACCAGGACTACAGTAAGGTAAAGGAAGCTATTAAGATACAAAAAAAATCCTTTACAAACCCTTTAACTGCATTAGAATATAAGGGATATATTTTTTTTTAAAAGAGAACTTTTTGTAAAAACTGATACACATGTATTGAAAATAATAAACAACATGAATTACCATCCAATAAAAAGATGACTACAGCATATGGTTACCCAACTGTTCTGTGATCCATATAGGCCAATTACTTATTTCTCTAACATGGACAAGACAAGATATTCACGGGGTATATTATTCCTTATTGTATTGCTTTATTATTTCTATAGTAATATAACAAAAATTTGGATGCATTTTTCTAAATTTCCAAACTTTATTAAGTCAAACATAAGATATAATTATCTGATGTGCTGTATTACAGCTGATGTTTTAAAGAGAGTAAATGTCATCTGGAAAAATATTTTGTTAAACTTAATTGCTTTTTGGTTTTGCTTTTCAAACTACTTGTGTATACTGTGACTCCCACTTGCAGCTTGACAGGCGTTTAAGTAAGGCTGCGGCCTGATTGTCACCATGGAGACGTTCCCTCATTTAACAAAAGGAAAGGGAAAGAATGGTCAGAACCAATTGGAGAGAGAAGAGGAAGCACACTGTGGAAAGGAAATTATAATGCAAAAGTGAGGGGAAAAACAACATTGAGTTAGGCTAAGGTAAACACAACTAACTTTGAGTAAGTAAAAGCAAGTACCGAGATGGAACTGACGTGCCTATGTTGAATAAAGCAGACACTTTTTATCAGCTTCGGCTTCAATTTGAAACTGCAGCCCAGAGAATACTGGATGCTCTAGAGTGGACATAGAGAAGGTGAGTTACTTGCACTGATACACGCTACTTGTATGGCTGTCTGTGATTTATTGATGTCCACCTTGCTTTCACCTTTTAGTAAGAGTTATGCATGCTTGAAGGAGCAAGTCCATCCCAACCTCTAACTTGTGTGCTGATGCTGGTTACTTCAGTGATTACTTAAGTTCTCATACCTTTATTCTTCTATTTTTAGGCTCCAGCCCTCCTTTAACATAAATGCTAGATAACTTAGCAACTGCTTTTATCCATCCCAAATATTCTTATTTTAGTGTCCAATCAGATTTAAAACTGCACATTGTTTAAATGTGATTGACTGGTATGTGGCTGCACGGGCACTTTAATAAATAAATGTGCTTAATGTTTGACATTCATTTTTTCTAAAGATATGAAAACCTTACTGTGTCTCGAAAAGTGTTATAGGTTCCTTTTTTTTTTTTACAAAATAATCCCATTTAAAGTGGAATTAAGCTTAAAACTGCTCCCATTAAAACTGCTTATACTTACCTAGCCTCAGGATACTCTGGTTCAGTTATGTAATTGGCCTCCAGTGGTGGCTTCAGGGGACAGCTGGCAATGGATGCTCTATAATAAGCTTATGGGTGACATCACTGCCCAGGCATTTCAGCCATTGTCAGGGATCTCTCCTCCCCCCTGAAGCAGTCCACTGGGGAGATCACACAACTAGACCAGAGTGCCTTAAGACCAGAGTGCCCTAAGAATAGGTAAGTGTAAGTATCTTCCTTCTACAGGGTAGTTAGTATAAGAGTTAGAAGGGGATGCGAGCCATTTTAAGCTTAGTTAGATATATACTAGAATTCCACTTAAAATTTTGCCTATTTTAGAAATAGGGTAATTTTGCTTTGTATTTGCAAAATGCGAACAATCCAATAAATATACTTACCATATAACAGCTATTAAAGAGGAACCCCAGCCTTTAATTTCTTTCTTTGAGTATTACACACAACAAGGAAAGGTTAGAACTAACACAGATAGCAACATAAATAGTATTAGTTAGCTGATCCATTACATAAATAAATATCCACTCCTATTTATATAGCAAGTACTTAATAAATAATAGAAAAATTAAAGCCTAGTACACACTATCAGTTTTTTTTTTTCGTTCAACCCCGTTGGCTGGCCCCCCTGCCAGATCACACCAGTCAGCACTCTCAGCCATTCGCCAATCAGAAGACCTTTTTTAGTCATGCCCCATTGACAGAAGCCGGCATGAATACATTCAGGTTTTAAAATATGCTAAATGGAAAGATAATAAATAATTAGATAATTACATTATTTATCATTTCTTTTGTCATCATCTTTCACAAGTTGATAATATGAAGCTGACTCAGGTAAAAAAAAAAGTTATTTGAAACATCACAGAAACAGCCCTACTAAAGCTCACTAATGACTTACTAACTGCTAAAACCAAAGGCCAATACTCCATACTCATACTATTAGACCTTTTTGCTTAGCCCTTTTTAGCTGTTGCTATAAAAAAAAAAAACAATAAAAAACCTCCCTTTCTTTGGCCTCCAAGACTCCAATCTTCCTTGGTTTTCCTCCTACCTATCTAAACACGCCTTCATGTTATGTGAAACTCTATTTCCTCTTCTTCCTTTTCGTGGCGGTCCCTCAAGGCAAAGACATCTTTTATTCTCTATTTACGCTGCTTCCCTTGGTCAGTTGATAACCGTCTATGGCTTTTAACACCATCTCAATGCGGATGAGACACAAATCTATCTCTCTACTTCTGACCTCACACCTTCAGTTTCGCACATCACTAATTTTTTAACTGACACCACCAAGTTACTAATTAATTCGCCTGTTATTGCTCACCTCGACTATTATAGCTTCTTTTCAACAGTCCCTTGCAATTCAAGATACTAGCAACAACATACAAAGCCATCCACAA
This sequence comes from Rana temporaria, assembly GCF_905171775.1. Classification (NCBI taxonomy): domain Eukaryota; kingdom Metazoa; phylum Chordata; class Amphibia; order Anura; family Ranidae; genus Rana; species Rana temporaria. Next base: position 211,691,801 of record NC_053491.1, on the reverse strand, counting down.
CTCTATCCTGAGCTACTTCACTAGCCTTCCAACAGTACAAACAATTGGCCACTTCCCCCACCTATAACTGTCCTTCTCAGCAAGGAGCACATGGAAGGGCGATGCATGTAAAAACAAAAAACAAAGAACATTCCCAGCTCAAGTTACCAACCAGTCTGGTGAGGGGACACACTAGACACTTTTGCTACCATTGTGCTTCTGGGTGTCCAGTGTGCTCTTATGCCTTTAAGGAGGCGTGGGCTCTCTCCAGGCTCACCTGCCCTCTATTTATCTATTATAATGCAATCTACTATGCAGGCTCTCAAAAATTTAACGTTAGGACTGCAGATAATGCTGGGGTGCCGTGAAGTGGCTCTGCAGCTTATGCATACAGTATTTGCAATATTGTGAAAATGAAACCCCTGTTTTGAATGCATACTGTTAGACAGGAGAATTTGGTTGGTTTGAGGCTGGCTGGTTGGTTAGTTGAGCTGGGAATGTTCTTTGGTTTTGTTTTAACATACTTCACCAGCCTTCCCTCCAAATATCACTCAAACTGTCCTCTTTGCTCCTTCGAAGACCTCCTACTCTCTATGTTCATTATCGCTTCCTCCCATGAGGACTCCATCTCAAGGACTTCTCCAGAGCTCTGTATGCATATCCCTGAAAACTCATCTCTTCAGGGAAGCTCATATTTCCTCTACTTAACAACTAAAGATGACTCAAGGTGGGTTCGGTGAACATTAGTAAAGTTTGGGTGCCAAGTGTACCATGTACCATATACCATAGCAAAATATTTTTTCTTACATTTTTGTTTGCTATGAAGCATCAATTTGAATAATGCTTAAAGGATAAGTTTAGCTTTAAAAAAATAAAAAAAATAAATGCACATCTACACTGCCGTATGGGCAGACAGTGAACTGCAGAAGGAATCAATGAACTATGAGGGCGCTCACCAGCGCCCTCGCAGTTAATTGAGAACTACAAGCCATCTTCTGCAGTGGCAAATGGTAGCTGTAGTTCATTAATTTACATGAATAAATTATGTGGCTGTGTGGGCGGTGGTAAATATTATTTTCTGAATTACATGAATTACAGGCTCCAGGGGATAATTGCTAATATGTTTCTGGACTAAATTGTATTTTCCATTTACACTGACATTTTTTATCCCATTTTTTGTTATTTATGATTATTGCTGTTTTTCACATTGGGAATCTATAATCTGACGTGCAGTGGTACTAATGTGTGCTGCAGGATTTGTCACTGGCTTAACAACTATAGTGCTGTTGCATACATTTTGTTTTTTATTTTCAAGGTCCATAATAACTGCAAATTAGTATTCTTGTATAATTGTGCAGAAGATGTGCATGGTGGTTCATCATTTATCATGTTCATTTGAGTATTGGAAGATACAAAATTACACAATGCAAACCTGAGAATAGCAGATGGCATTAGGATAGTTTTACTATCTTTGTAGTGTGACTGGGTGTATGCTTTTAATTCATTTGCATGTTAGTGCAGAATTTTATGTTTTTCTGTCACGATTGCCCAAACAGGCAAAAATAGGGGTTTTCATTTTCCCTAAATTTCAGTTGAAATTGGGAGATTTTGGCAGCATTTAACATTTGGCAAAGTTAGGTGACTTTTGTGATCTTTAAGAATGCAATGGGCTTTAAAGTGGTTGTAAACCCTTAAGCCCTGTACACACGGTCGGATATCTGATGGAATCAAATCCAATGGATTTTTTCGTTGGATATCCAATGAAGCTGACTTTAATCAGTCTTGCCTACACACCATCAGTCAAAAATCTGACTGTACCAAAACGCGGTGACGTACAACACTACGACGAGACAAAAAAAATGAAGTTCGATGCTTCCGAGCATGTGTCGACTTGATTCTGAGCATGCATGGATTTTTCTCCGATGGAGTTCCACACAGACGATCACATTTTTCTATCGGTTTTTCATCCATAGGAAAAATTGATAGCATGTTCTATTTTTTTTTCACCGATAGAATTAAAACCGATGAGGCCCACACACAATTGGTTTATCCGATGAAAACAGTCCATCGGTCTGTTTTCATCAGACAAACTGATCATGTGTACACAGCTTTACAGACTACTTTGACCTACAGGTTAAGGCTTACCTGTAGGTGCAAGAAATATATCCTTAACCTACACGGTTAAGGAGATATTTCCAAGAAAGATGGCACCAATGTCTATGGCGCATGCGCCATAGACAATGGCGCGCAGGCGCACTGAGCGTGCCGCGTGCATGTGAGTGACGTCATCGTTGCTTCAGTCAGTCACAGAGCCAGAGCAGCGATACACTCCGGGTATCATGACGGCTATGGAGGAGGTGTCCGAGGACCGCTACGGGGCTTCGTTCTCAGGTAAGTAATTCATAATGAGCTAGTATGCTATGCGGTGAGAATTTGCACAGGAGCCCTGTGAGTCTTTTGGTCTGTTTCAGGTCTGAATTCAGCCCCAAATTCAGGCTGATATCACACCTGAAATGGTGAACCAGGACACACAGGACCCCTGCTGGGAGCTGCATCGGCATCTAGTGTGAACTAAGCCTTAATTGTCCCACTGGAAAATTTCCTCTCCATTATTTTTGTGTTGATAACTTAAAATTTTGAATTTACCCTCAATATTTGTCAGGAAAAAGGGGGTATATTTACCTAATACAGGCACAGGCAACAACAAAAAAATTGACAGTGGTTAACCTACCCAACTCTGTCCTAAGCTGAAAAAAAGTCTTTAGATAAAATTAAATACTTTAGTGCATGCATTAACACAGACAGATCCTTCACAACAAAGCATCCTGATCAGAAAAGAAGTAGTAATTTATGACCATAAAAACTCTGTTGCACTGATCAATAATTTGAAAAGATAAATAATTGACAGAACATAGATTTGATACTGATGTGTGCATTATTACTACAATATTTGCTGTACTGCTAAGAGGGAACTAGCGCAATAAGTCATCATTTTCTATTTTTTTATCAATGTTGTTTCTCTACATAATTATATCCCTTGTTTGCAATACTGCTAAAATCTTGTTGTTATGCTAGGAAACATCTGACTAATGAAACAATTCAGCCATAACTCAATGGACAGCTTACCTCTTCATCTTCTGCTTTTAAAAAGTATTATTCAGGTATGGAAATAAGATATCGAAGACCAATTATTATTTGATAAAGTATTAAAGTACATGTTGATTGAAGCCTAGATCCAGCTTTAGAACCCATGTTTTCCTAATTCAGATTCAGATTTATTCCAATTTTCCACATATTCAAACCACACATGTGAGGTATCACCGTGATCATTAGAGCGAGAACACCAATTCTAGCCCTAGACCTCCTCTGTAACTCAAAATATGCAACTTGTACAATTTTTAAATGTCGCCTATGGAAATTTTTAAGGGTTAAAGTTTGTCACCATTCCACAAGCAAGCACAACTCTTCTGTTGTCTTATTTTTTAATTAAAAAAAGTGTTTAATTTTTTTAAGCTTGTAAACACCAAATCTCAGAAAGAGACTCGATGGTTAAAAAAGGTTCCTGCACTACTTTGGTCTGACTTGGTAGCAATTTCAGCCCTTGTACAGGCTCAGAAAGCGCATCCAGGTTGGATCAAGTCAGAAGGAAGTCGCAGGACAAAGTTGTATGACTTTGCCTTCGCAGCAGTGTGAACCAAGCCTTAAGGAGCTTGTACAAGGGCTGTGTAATCAGATTGTAATGTGTATGGCCAGCTTTAAGAAGATACAATTGTACAATAAAATAGAAGATACAACATACAATACAATTGTTGTGTTAAGATCGTGTGCAACACACTGGGCATTATTTACTAAAGGCAAATGCACTTTGCACTACAAGTGCACTCAAAAAAACCTAAAAGGCAAACACTGCGCTTGATAATAATAATATGAACCAAAAGAAACACCAAAATGATAGTGAAAAATAAAGCTGCCAGTACCATGAATTAGATACATCAATTCAAAAACAAGGACAATAATAAAAAGTACAGCGCTAAATAGAAGATATATATAGGCCCGGATTCCTATACATTGGTGCATATTTATGCCGGCGTAGCGTATCTTTTTTACGCTATGCCGGAGCAGCGCACAGAGGCAAGCACTGGATTCACAAAGCACTCGCTCCCACTCACTGTTAAAGATACGCTGGGTTTCCTTGGCGTAAGCCAGCGTAGGTGGTAGTGGGCGTGAGCCATGCTAATGAGGCGTGACCCCATGCAAATGATGGGCCAAGCGTCATAGAAGTACTTAAAACGAACGGCGCATGCGCCGTCCCGTGGACGTATCCCAGTGCGCATGCTCAGAATCATGTCGAAACTACTCCCTAAGATACGGCGGATCACTGCCTGCGACGTGAACGTAACTTACACCCAGCCCTATTCACGTACTACGTAAACAACGTAAACAACGTAAAATACGACGGCCGTGTTCCCTGGTCCATACGTTTGCATGAGTTGCGCCTCATATATGGGGAATAACTTTACGTCGGGCATACGACTTACGTAAACCGCGCATATTATATTCGAATCGTAAATGGAAGCGCCCCTTGCGGCCAGCGTAAATATGCGCCTAAGATACAACGGCATAGGAAAGCTACGTCGGTCGGATGAAGCCTATTTTCAGGCGTATCTAGTTCTGTGGGCACGGCGCACAGATGCGACGGTGCATATTTACACTTACGCGGCGTATCTGTAAATACGTCGGCGTAAGTGCTTTGTGAATCCGGGCCATAATATATATATTCATGTGATAATGAAACTTACGGTAAAAAATGTGTGCTAAAGTGATGTAGCAGTGATAAATCACATATATATCAATGTCTTAAAACTCAAGGATGAACCAGAAAAAGACATTCACAACTGTGAAAAATTTAAAAAATGTGAATAAATATGTGAATCAAGTCCCGCAATTTTGAGTTTGACAGGTAACTTGCAGACGAATAAGAAGTGATTCAAACTCAGTCTTTAAAGGGTTAATCCATAGCAAAGGACGATTGTGATAAAGAAAGCTTCTTCCACCAAGGGTACAACGAAAAGTGGTGATGTAGTCTCCTTACCCTAACTCTATGACCACTGTGACAGCGGTCTCTTCAAGCGTGGGGATTTTAGGTCTCCCTATAGACCTTCTGTAGGGCCGCGTACACACGGTCGTTCCAAACCGATGAGAATGGTCCGACGGGCCATTTCCATCGGTTCACCACTGAAGTGGCCTGATGGTCTGATGTGCGTACACACCATCGTTCCAAAAACCGATCGGGTCAGAACGCGGTGACGTCAAACACACGACGTGCTGAATAAATCAAAGTTCAATGCTTCCAAGCATGCGTCGACTTGATTCTGAGCATGTGCAGGTTTTGAACCGATGCTTTCTGTACTAACCATCGGTTTGGACCAATCGGGCAGCGGTCCATCAGTTCGATTTTGAAGCATGTTTTAACATTTTGGACAGAAGGAAAACAGACCGATGGGCTATACACATGGTCGGTTTGGACCGATGAAACTGAACCTCGGTCCATTCTCATCGGTTTTGTCCGACCATGTGTACGTGGCCTAGGATGTCTGGACTGATATCTGTTGCCTCAAAAGGATAGGAACAGAAGGAAGACCGTAGCATAATACTGTTTAAAATGATTTAATAGCCAAAAAAGAATTGCACTTACAGGATAGTGGTTGAAAGGCGCAATAAAAACATCCGATATTGGCGCAGCATCTCATCAAGGCTTCTCTGGCTTGTTCTGTGCTCCGTGCTGTGTTTCTCCTTATGGAGAGGCGTGATGATGTCAAACCTGCAAGCCACACCTACGCGTTTCATCACCAACGGACATCGTCTTGGATTGGCTGCTAGGTTTGCATCATCACGCATGCCCTTATATAATGCCGCAACTCCATCTTAACTGAGGGCAAACATAAAAAGGTTATTGGAAAACACACAACGTCACCAGATTAATTGTAAACGTTGTTCAGGAGCTGTGGAGAAAGCCTATTAGATGGTCAGAACACTGCCATCTTGTGGGAAAAAAGGAAAAAACACACGGAGCATGTAACATAGCAGAAAAAGGCCAGAGGAGACACCGCAACCGTAAAATCCTCAACAACCAATATGGGATTAAATCAGTCAATATAATTGAATCAACATAACATAAAATACAAAAATAGACATACAATAAAAGTTAATTAAGTATTCTAGATAAAATTATGTATAACATTATTATATGAAATGAACTAGGCATTATTTAAAAGGCATATAGTATTAATCTAACTAAGCATTGTTTAAAAGCAATTTATGCCCCAATCGGCATTTAACCCATGAGGTACAAATGATTTCATATCAAATATCCACTTCGTTTCAAGTTTGGATATAGAGCGGACTCTATTTGTATCTCTCCAATGCGGTTGAAGTTTTTCAATGGGGACAAACAGGGTTCCTCTAATTTGACGATTGTGATGTTTAGCATAATGTTTGGACAAAATATGCTTAGGAAAACCTGTCTTATGTTCCCCACATGTGATAAAGGAGTCTATATCATAAACTTTATTTGTCTGCGTAGACTGAAAAGTTTCTAATTTACATCCTTGAAAAGAGTTTAATTGGCATATCTTACACTTCCGACATGGAAAAAAGCCTTTCATTGTTTGAAAGAAAGAAATCGTTTGGGGAGGGTCAATAACATTAGGGGCTACTCTGTGACGCAAAGAGGGTGCTCCTCTAAAAATGACTACTGGGCGATCAGGAATGACAGGGCTCAAAATCCTGTCATTTTTAAGAATATTCCAATGTTGATTGAAATTTTTTTTAACTAAGAAATGTTGATTGGAAAAGCCTGTAATCATTGAACACCCAAACCGATTATCTATGGTTTGATTAGCCCTGTTTGATCTAATAAGCATCTGCTTACGATCCATGTCATTGACTGTCTTGATGGTATTATCAATATTAGTCTCAGTATATCTCTTTTCCAGAAATCTTAGAAGTTTTAGAATTTGTGCTTGTTGTTGATAATCTGACAAAGTGGTACAGTTTCTCCTAATTCGTTGAAACTGACCCTTAGGTACCGCACTAAGCCAATAAGAATGGTGACAACTCGTTAATGGAATAAAAGCATTCCGATCGGTATTTTTAAAGTATGTGGTAGTAGTCAAAACTCCCGCCTTTACTAGGATATTGAGATCCAAAAAGTGGATCTGAGATTTACTAGTTTCATACTTCAAACAAATACCTCTATTGTTAGTATTTAACTTAGAAAATACATTTTCCGATGAGGGAAGGTCACCCTCCCATACGAGAAACTTGGAAGTGCAGTCGCTTTAGATCTGAGGGGAAGCTCTGAAATGAGCGGAAACTCTGCTGATTTTATCATCCAATCATATACAAGCAAAAATGCTGTTTTTTATTTTCTTTGCATGTTCCCCTCAGATCTACAGCGCCTGTATTTCCAAGTGCACTTGCAGTGCACTTGTAGTGCAAAGTGTATTTGCCTTTCGTAAATAAACTCCACTGTTTCCTTTAGTTCCTATGCAGTTTAGTGAGAATCAGCTTCTGGAAGCAAGAAAAAAGCAGGCACGGGTGGACTGCTTGCCTTTAATTTAATACTTTATAGAGCCTTATATGTAATTTCTGAGCCAAAGCTTGCATTTTTTCTTCTAGATTGTATGTAATATGGAATGCAGTGAAAGAAATATTGGATCTGTTGCACTTTTCGCTGAGTGGTCTGCTTTTCCTGAAAGTGTCAATCCTGATAGCTATTTTATAATGTATCATTCTATCAATAAGCAGGTAAGAGAATGGTACGGTGTATTATTTGCTGCATTATGCCCCCTATTCTACACAATGGCAGATGCTCTGTGTGAATATAAAGATGATCTGATATTGCAGATTTTGCAGTTTGTGACAGTCTAGTTTTGTACACGTTAACACTATTTAAGGTCTATGTTATGCAAATAATTTTTAGTAGCTCAGTCATGCTACCAAAATGAATCACTAATTCATGGAACCAATGACTCCATATTGTGTAAGCTACATAGTTAAATGCAGTAGCAATTGCAACATGGTGAAATTATATGTGATTAACCTCTTGCCAAACAGCCACCGTCATTATACAGTGGCAGGTTGGCTCTCCTGCGCAAACCACTGTAGCTTTACGTTGGACTGTGCAGAGAGGCTTGCTGGTGCGCACCGAGGGAGAGTGCCTGCGGGTCCTGCGGTCTCCTTGTCCGCCGTCGACCAGCGATTGCGGTGCGCAGAGACAGAATGGGGAACTGCCTATGTAAACAAGGCCATTCCCCGTTCTGCCTAGTGACATGTCAGAGATCTTCTGTTCCCAGTCATCGGGAATAGACATCTCTGTCATGTCCTAGTTAGTCCATCTCCCCTACAGTTAGAACACACCCAGGGAACACACTTAACCCCTTGATCGCCCCCTAGTGTTAACCCCTTTCCTACCAGTGACATTTATACAGTAATCAGTGGCTATTTTTTAGGTCTGATCGCTGCAAAAAAGTGTCAAAAGTGTCTGCCGCAATGTCGCAGCCCCACTAAAAATTACAGATCGTCGCCATTACTAGTAAAAAAATAAAATAAAAATAACAAAAATTTCATAAATCTATTCCCTATTTTGTAGACGCTATAACTTTTGCGTAAACCAATCTATATACGCCTATTGAGATTTTTTTTACCAAAAATATGTAGAAGAATACATATTGGCCTAAACTGATGAAGACTTTTTTTTTTTTGGTGATATTTATTGTGACGGTATCGGTATGATATCCCCGTCAAGCATTCCCTCCTCTCCATACAAGAACATCACAGGATCCTCCACACATGAGTCAAGACTGAATGCTGGAACCAAGACTGATTTATTGGCAGCTTGCTGCTGGTTATAAATACAGTTTTACAAGCTAAATCCTTAATCAAGGAACAATTGGAGCTCCACCCCCTTTTCACCCACTCTGGAGTTTCTCATACAGAATATAGCCAGACAATTCGGAGCTGACCTGAGACACATTTTCTTTAAATAATGACATCAGGGAAGTTAATTACAAGGTGTACAGAACACATTAGCTGGGCAGCCTGGCACCGCATAATGAAGCAATCAGAATACATAACATGAGTCACCTCTAATCACAGTAAACAGGATTAACATCCCTTTGAAATAAAGAGCGAGCTGCAGACGGGTCATTAACATGTCAATAGCTTGTAACACATGAATCCATTTTACCTCTAACCCACAATTTAACCAAGCAGGGAGATTTACACTGACATATCCTTCACAATGGCCCCCCTTTTTCTCCCTGCTCCGGCAAACCCGGTTGGACCTTCCCTGGTCCAGTAGGGTTGACGGGTTCAGAGCTTTTAGTCCGAGGTTAACTCCGTTTGGCGTGACTGACCTCCATTGGTAACTGCTTCCGACTCAGGTATGCCACCGGGTCGTCAGATCACACGCCGGTCAGTCCCCAAGTCTTTGTGCGATCTGCAGAGTCACCAGAAGTCAGTGTGAAGACGGCGAATGGGTCTGTGCGCCGCCGTCTAGGTGTCCCGCTATGGGAGGGGCAGGTTATGGCTCTGAAGTGACAATCACAGGAGATTCATAAAAAGGAAAAGTTATATTTGTTGAAATGCTGTAGCACTGGTGCTCAGAGTCCGGGGGGGGGAGGGGAATCAGAGCCCCATAAGGTCAGCCACCCCCTGCTCCCTCCGCAGCCGCCGGTTCTCCTCTTGGAGCTTCTCCAGCTCCATCTCCAGTTCATGGAGCCTGGGGGGGTCAGCCTGCTGTGACCTCAGGTGGTTGTTCTCCTCCTCCATGCGGCTTATGCACTCCTCCAGCTCCATGTATTCACGGATCAGCTCCTGCTTGCTCATGTCCTGCAGGCTTTCCACGTGGTCCTTCATCATCAGGAACTGGGTGGTGGTGTAAGGGGCCACCGGTGGGCCCTTGGCGAACATCTCGGCCCGCATCTGGGGCGCCCGCTGCGATTCCATCTCCTCCAGTCGCTTTTTCTCCTCCCAGGTCCGCTGGTTATATGACTTCCAGGACCTCTTCTTCTTGGAGGGTAGCTGGCGGTGCCTCTTTCTGCCCAGCTCCCTCCAGGGCCCCTCCGGCTCATGGCTGTCGCCCATGACCAGCTGACAATGGTGTTCCCTGTTGTCCGTCATAACAGATTGTACCATGAGGGCTTCGTAAGGGGTGCCCAATGGTTCTTCCTGACCCAGCTCCTGGGGATCCCAAGCCGAGTCTACACAATGGGCTGCTGCTGGTGGGCGGTACCCAGGTTGAGACCAATTTGACCTGGTGTTGTCATTCAGGGGGCAATTCTGCTTGAAGTGACCCAACTGTTTGCACCGGAAGCAGCGTTGTTCATTGTCCTCCTGGCGTGGATAGCGAGGGCTAGATGTCATCGGTCTGTTAGGCGGTTGGTATCTAGCGGCTGGTGGGTGTGAGGGCGCCGTTGCTCGTGGAGGTTGTACCCGTGGTGTGACCTGGTTTGTCTTGCGAGTATCCGCATATTCATCCGCCAACTTCGCGGCCTCTGGTAGAGTCATGGGCCTGCGATCTCTCACCCAATCTTTGACGTCCGTCTGGATGTGATTGTAAAATTGCTCCAGGAGCATTAGTTGCAAAATGTCCTCTGCGGTGGTGGCCTGGCTGCTGTTAACCCAGTTAGAGGCCGACAGGGACAACTGGCATGCCCATTCCGCGTAAGAGTCTTTCGTGGTTTTGCGTGAGTCCCTGAACTTCTGTCGGTGGGACTCTGGGGTTACTGCATAACGAGCCAGGAGCACTTCTTTAACCCTGGCGTAGCTATGGATATCCTGATCTGGCACGGTCCGGAAAGCATCAGAAGCTTTGCCTGACAGTTTGCCTGACAATATTGCAACCCACTCTCTTCTAGCTATTCGGTGCAGGTTACATTGTCGCTCAAAATCCGCCAGGTAGTTATCAATCTCACAGTCCTTTTCATCAAAAGCTTTAAAAGCGCTAAACGGAATCTTCCTTGCGTCTGCTGTGCTGTACTCACTGTTTGGAGAATGTGCGGCTGCTTGTTGGACTGCTGCCAGTTTTAACTGTAGCTCTGCATCTCTTATTTGTTTATCCTTCTGTAGTTCTGCGTCTCTTATTTGTTTATCCTCCTTCGCTAACAGGTCCATCACTTTCAGCACCACATCCGGCGTTGGGTTCGGGCCGAACCACGCTAGCTTCTCTCTCATTAGCTTGTTGGCTGGTGATTCCTCCTCCTGAATCACTGGTGTCTCCATCTCTTGTACTGCTGGCGTTGCTGCAATCACGTTCTCCTGGTCTAGCTCCATTAATTCTGCTATGATGACCCGCTTGGTTTTGTTGCTAGCAATCCTTCCACAAACTTCCAGTAGTTCTTTTAAGCAGGGTGTAGCAGCCTTCCATTCACTGTTCCCAGTGTCTGCTTGGAGTCCTGGTGTAAGGGAGAGTAGAAGGGAAGATCCCACTGCTGCCAACCAATTGTGACGGTATCGGTATGATATCCCCGTCAAGCATTCCCTCCTCTCCATACAAGAACATCACAGGATCCTCCACACATGAGTCAAGACTGAATGCTGGAACCAAGACTGATTTATTGGCAGCTTGCTGCTGGTTATAAATACAGTTTTACAAGCTAAATCCTTAATCAAGGAACAATTGGAGCTCCACCCCCTTTTCACCCACTCTGGAGTTTCTCATACAGAATATAGCCAGACAATTCGGAGCTGACCTGAGACACATTTTCTTTAAATAATGACATCAGGGAAGTTAATTACAAGGTGTACAGAACACATTAGCTGGGCAGCCTGGCACCGCATAATGAAGCAATCAGAATACATAACATGAGTCACCTCTAATCACAGTAAACAGGATTAACATCCCTTTGAAATAAAGAGCGAGCTGCAGACGGGTCATTAACATGTCAATAGCTTGTAACACATGAATCCATTTTACCTCTAACCCACAATTTAACCAAGCAGGGAGATTTACACTGACATATCCTTCTTATTTATTATAGCAAAAAGTTCAAAATATTGCTTTTTTTTCAAAATTTATGTTTTCTTTGTTTATAGCGTAAAAAATTGTTATCTGCCGAGGTGATTAAATACCACCAAAAGAAAGCTCTGTTTGTGGGAAAAAAAGGATATAAATTTTGTTTGGGTACAGCGTCACACCTAATGTGACTAATTTTTGACTACCTATAGGAGATGACCTGTCTAGGTCACTATTTATGCTATTACCTGTGAGTTATTTGCTTTACTCAGTATCTCCATAGGTCCCCCATTGTATCCTCGAAGCCCTGACTTCTGGATGTATGGTGGACCAGGGAAAAGGTTTTAATCACTTTTGCACTTTTACATGTACAGGGTGGGCCATTTATATGGATCCACCCGGATGGGCCATTTATATGGATGCACCTTAATAAAATGGGAATGGTTGGTGATATTAACTTCCTGTTTGTGGCACATTAGTATATGTAAGGGGGGGAAACTTTTCAAGATGGGTGGTGACCATGGCGGCAACCATTCCCATTTTATTAAGGTGTATCCATATAAATGGCCCACCCGGGTGGATCCATGTAAATGGCCCACCCTGTATTTTATCTTATATTTGTCTAACATCTTGTTGTTATAACGTTATTAAATATTTTGTTATATATTTTTAAGTATGCCTATAAAGTCAATTTTTTTTTTAATAAGGTGGTAAGCAACAAATACAGGGAGTGCAGAATTATTAGGCAAATGAGTATTTTGACCACATCATCCTCTTTATGCATGTTGTCTTACTTCAAGCTGTATAGGCTCGAAAGCCTACTACCAATTAAGCATATTAGGTGATGTGCATCTCTGTAATGAGAAGGTGTGTGGTCTAATGACATCAACACCCTATATTAGGTGTGCATAATTATTAGTCAACTTCCTTTCCTTTGGCAAAATGGGTCAAAAGAAGGACTTGACAGGCTCAGAAAAGTCAAAAATAGTGAGATATCTTGCAGAGGGATGCAGCACTCTTAAAATTGTAAAGCTTCTGAAGCGTGATCATCGAACAATCAAGCGTTTCATTCAAAATAGTCAACAGGGTCGCAAGAAGCGTGTGGAAAAACCAAGGCGCAAAATAACTGCCCATGAACTGAGAAAAGTCAAGCGTGCAGCTGCCAAGATGCCACTTGCCACCAGTTTGGCCATATTTCAGAGCTGCAACATCACTGGAGTGCCCAAAAGCACAAGGTGTGCAATACTCAGAGACATGGCCAAGGTAAGAAAGGCTGAAAGACGACCACCACTGAACAAGACACACAAGCTGAAACGTCAAGACTGGGCCAAGAAATATCTCAAGACTGATTTTTCTAAGGTTTTATGGACTGATGAAATGAGAGTGAGTCTTGATGGGCCAGATGGATGGGCCCGTGGCTGGATTGGTAAAGGGCAGAGAGCTCCAGTCCGACTCAGACGCCAGCAAGGTGGAGGTGGAATACTGGTTTGGGCTGGTATCATCAAAGATGAGCTTGTGGGGCCTTTTCGGGTTGGGGATGGAGTCAAGCTCAACTCCCAGTCCTACTGCCAGTTTCTGGAACACACCTTCTTCAAGCAGTGGTACAGGAAGAAGTCTGCATCCTTCAAGAAAAACATGATTTTCATGCAGGACAATGCTCCATCACACGCGTCCAAGTACTCCACAGCGTGGCTGGCAAGAAAGGGTATAAAAGAAGAAAAACTAATGACATGGCCTCCTTGTTCACCTGATTTGAACCTCATTGAGAACCTGTGGTCCATCATCAAATGTGAGATTTACAAGGAGGGAAAACAGTACACCTCTCTGAACAGTGTCTGGGAGGCTGTGGTTGCTGCTGCACGCAATGTTGATGGTGAACAGATCAAAACACTGACAGAATCCATGGATGGCAGGCTTTTGAGTGTCCTTGCAAAGAAAGGTGGCTATATTGGTCACTGATTTGTTTTTGTTTTGTTTTTGAATGTCAGAAATTTATATTTGTGAATGTTGAGATGTTATATTGGTTTCACTGGTAAAAATAAATAATTGAAATGGGTATATATATTTTTTTGTTGTTAAGTTGCCTAATAATTATGCACAGTAATAGTAGTCACCTGCACACACAGATATCCCCCTAAAATAGCTAAAACTAAAAACAAACTAAAAACTACTTCCAAAAATATTCAGCTTTGATATTAATGAGTTTTTTGGGTTCATTGAGAACATGGTTCTTGTTCAATAATAAAATTAATCCTCAAAAATACAACTTGCCTAATAATTCTGCACTCCCTGTAGTATGTAAGTAGAAGAGTAAATAAAATATGTGAAAGGGAGGCATAGGCCAATCCCTATATATCCCTATAGCATCTTATATGCTTTAGTTTGGCCCCTGCATATGTACCCTAAGCATCAATTTTGTAATGCAAAAATAAATGTTTACTGTATTAATAATGTTTCGAGCTGCTTGTGGTTTTGTCTATGCTATTGTCCTTACCAATACAACACAACAACTCAATATAGTTATTTTTCTACAGAGACATTGACTATATATTTCTATCTATATTCATCTCTGGACTCTTTACACAGCTATAAGCCTGTTAACCAGTTATTTCCAAGATATGCTGCCTATGTTGACAATTTTCCCCAAAATGGAAAATATGCAAGACTGCCCCATACATTCTTGATTGGTGCCAATAACATGCAGTTTAGTGTAATATATTTTGGCTTGACAATGCAATATTAAGAAAAATCATAGTAGTATCTGTTTTCTATACTATATGATTTTGCTATCTTTATATGTTAAACATTTTTATTATGCACTGTTAATATAATATACAGTATAAAATGTTAAAATTGTAAATACTAAGATTCTATTAACTACTTGTCTGATAAACACAGTTATTATGTTTCTCTTTTATTTGTAGATCATGCTACAGGCCTCTGCAATTCAACAGGTTTATAATACTTATACTTCATTAAATAACCTTGAGGAGAAGCACACATATAATGTCACCATTAAATCTATGAAAGATGGCAATACTTTAGGTGTTAGATCATTTTTAACAAGTAGGTATATATACAAGCACTGACAGATGTCATAACATCTTATCTTGGTTTATTATACTTCACATGCTCTGGACAGAACTGTACTGGAGAATGGTTACGTCTTATTAGATAGAAGTGGAAAAAAAAATGTTTTTTAAATTTCTGTACGCTGAGCAAGCCACGTAAGGGGGTAGAGACAAAACAATGGCTTGAAGTGGTTGCTGGATATAGATTTGTTCACTAAATTGCAGCATTTTCTGGCAAATTGTAGAACGATGTTAGAAGAGTTGTAACCCCAATTGTATATATATTTTTTTAATAAAATATATTTTTTAATATATTTCATTGATTGTTGCATCTTAGCACTGTTTATCTCCTGCACCCTATTTGAAGGCATTTTCCCACAGTTTAGTGTGGAAGAATCATGCAGCAGTTTTGGCTGACCATCTCCCCCAAGTACGTCAAAGGTTCTACTGAGTTACTAGACATGTGCACACTGAAATATTTTGTTTCGAAATTTCGTTTTCGTCCGAAAAATACATTTATTTAGTTACTCCCGAAATTCATTTTTATTTATTTTGTTTTGTTAAAAAATGCATTAGTCTGAAAATCCAAATTAATTAGGGTCAAATCTGTCATTGAAGGCTTATGGTGTCTGTCGAATGTTCTAAGAAGATTCGACGGAGCAGCAAAACTGTACGACGCCGCAATTGTACATTTCCGGTTGAATGTTCCGCCTACAAGCCATAGAAGAATTCTAATGTTGTATGACACTAGTAATAATTATATTTATAAATTATTATTACTAGTCAATCAACAATAGAATTATTCTATAGCCTATGGGCTGAGCATTTGACTGGAAATGTCCGATTGCGGCGTCGTACAGTTTAGCTGCTCCATCGAACCTTCTTAGAACTTACGACAGACACCATAAGCCTTCAATGACAGATTAGACATTTGTATGTTTTTCACTGCTTCGTCGAAGCTTCGTCATTCATGTCGAATGGTCTACCCCAACACTGGCCCAGATTCAAGAAGCACTTGCGCCCGTGCAACCATAGGTTGCGCGGCGCAAGTGCTTACTTGCTCCGGTGTAACGAGTGCTCCTGATTCAGGAACCTCGTTACACCGACTGCAGCCTAGGATATGACAGACATAAGCCTCCTTATGCCTTCATATCTCAGGCTGCATTCTTGCGTTGGCCGCTAGGGGGCGCGGCCATTGTGATCGGCGTATAGTATGCAAATTGCATACTACCACCGATTCACAAAAGTTGCGCGGGCCCTGCGCACGCAAGGTACGGAGTTTCCGTACGGCGACTTTAGCACAAGGTTGCTCCTGCTATAGCAGGGGCAACCAATGCTAAAGTATAGCTGCGCTTCCCGTTCGTGAAATTTAAATTTCACGTCGTTTACGTAAGTGATTCGTGAATGGCGCTGGACGCCATTCACGTTCACTTAGAAGCAAATGACGTCCTTGCGACGTCATTTGCCGCAATGCACGTCGGGAAAGTTTCCCGACGGAGCATGCGCTGTTCGCTCGGCGCGGGAGCGCGCCTAATTTAAATGATTCCCGCCCCCGGCGGGATCATTTACATTAGGCAGCCTTACGCCCGGCTATTTAGCATATCGCCCGCGCAATTTACGGAGCTACTGCTCCGTGAATTGCGGGCATTTCAAAATATTTGCGTGGGCGCAGAGCAAAACTCGTTGCCCTGTGCCCACGCAAATATTGCACGGATCTACCTGAATCTGGCCCACTGTCTCTATAATTTCTATCTTTTCTCTCTATGTCGAATCTTTCCTCTCTATGTAGAATAATCTTGGACTAATAGAGTTAAGGTTAGGCACATTCGACCACAGGTTCAATAGACACAGATTGCTATTGTCAGCGTCATGTTGAATCTTCTATCTGTATCAAACTGTTGTAGCAACGAAAATAAAGCATTTTTTATGTCGGATCTTTCCGATTTCGGATTCTGCGTGTTCATTTTCGTTTGTTAAAACGATAACGAAAATACACGAAATTCGGACGAAAATGCATTCGGACGAAAACAAATGCACATGTCTATGAGTTACTGACTTTTAATTTGGTAGACACTGGCTTCCTATATCTGTGTGATGTCAATGATCTGATTTCCACACATTTGTGACTAAGCGCCCTCCCTCAAGTAAACAATGAAGAAGTTATGTTCACAGATAAACTCCCCAGTGATTTGTTAAATCTGCATTATGAAAATTCCATCATTTGGAGATGGTTGTGTGTGGCAGCTGAGTAGAACTAGGAATACAGGAGAGGATATTTCACCAATGGCAATCCCTAGAGATATAAGAAGAGAGCACATTCAACATGCTAGAAAACCATATGAAGTTTTATATTGAGTTGAGCTATAATAGAACCCATCATATGCACATTGCTGTTTATGTATAATGACCTGATGAATAAAATAAACCCTCTCTATACGTATGCTTCCTATTAATATACAACTCAAGAAATAATATTTCCTTTTAATTTTGTTTTTTCCTTTTTTTCATAGACACATTTGCTATTTCTGATATTAGGATTGTTGTGACGAGTACCTCCGTGTCCTTCTCATGGAGCAAATTCCAGGGTCATGTAACTGTTTCCATCATGATGAACAATTCTTCTGGAAATATGTTAAAGAAACATGACTTTTATGAATGGAACACTTTGATACCTGGATGTCTTTACACCTTTGTGTTTACATTAAATCAACAATATTTTGGCTTTGTTAACGTGACCCAGAATATTGACATTTCAATTATAACAGGTATTTACGTTTCTCCTGCTATGAAATAACATTTTTTACTGTATCATCCCAGTAAATTATTTTTTGTGATAAAACTCTAAACGGAAATAGACTTGCATAAAAAAAGCCATTATTGAAGTGTTACTAAACCCACAACAGTAAAATCAGTTTGCATATGCAGTAAAGTGTGCTTGTTATACTCACTATGGAACCTAAGGGATTACTCTTGAGCATTGTGTAAAAAGGCTGCTTGATCCTGTCTTCTCTGGTCCTCTCCTTCTTCCACAATCCTCAATCCATCTCCTGATAGTACAGAGCCTTGGGGGCACTCTGCACTTGCTCAGTTTGGTGTGTATTGCTAGAGAGTTTTTTGTTTGGGTGGGTGCATGTGATCAGCACAGGGCCAATCAACACTCTCTAGACAGAGGGTCAGGGGTCATGCAGCCTCATGGGACAGTCAGAGGACAATGAAAGCTCTTAGTAATAGCAAACAAACACTTGTGCACATTAGTGTGATGGTCGGGTGATTGATGACTCAAGGGATAGTGTCTTTGGCCTTGCTGCCCTCCGAAATAGGGGATATCCCAGTAGTCACAGAAAAGACAAAAAGAAAAGGGTGCACCAGACTTGTGCATTATCCCAAGATAATTTATTATTAAAAAATTCAGTAAAATACTACTCACAAACATGTGATGAATAAAATGCTTGTGAAGACCACTTGGATGTGGCAATCAATCATAGAGTCGACAGTCTCTAGAAAGCAGAGAGGGAGACCTCAGAACCACTGCTGGCTGACGCATTTAGAAGGAGTACCTTCTTCCTCTGGGCCTAGCAGTAAAGACTCCAACTTACTATAAACACTTGTACATTGATAGGACACATCCCACGAGAAACTCAAGCTACCTCCCACTAGAAAGGGTGATACTATGGGGGGGAAAAGAAGTGTCATGACAGATGAAAAATTACACTTATTTTTTATTAGATAGTTTATCCATAACCACTTCCCGCCCGGTCAATAGACAATTGACGTCCGGTAAGTGGTTGTGAAAGCCTGACTGGACGTCTATTGACGTCCAGCAGGATTACATGCTGGCACGCGCCCGTGGGGGTGCTCAGCGCGGCGATCGGTGATGCGGGGTGTCAGTCTGACACCCTGCATCTCCGATCTCAGTAAAGAGCCTCCAGTGGATCACGATGTAACAGGAAGAGCCATTGATGGCTCTTCCTCACTCGTGTCTGACAGACGCGAGTAGAGGAGAGCCGATCGGCGGCTCTCCTGACAGGGGGGGTTCGCGCTGATTGTTTATCAGCACAGCCCCCCCTCAAATGCCCACACTAGACCACCAGGGAAGGGGGCAGTAAAAAAAATGAGAAAGATGC